>NC_065897.1:3765000-4390000 GCF_905147045.1 Nymphalis io
GAATTCCGTCACATGAACACGAGAAATTCCTTTTCAATTGTATTTAAAGAGAGTTTAATTAGTGAGCACTTAATAGGTCTTTGATTTGTTTCCGTGGAGTTCCTCGTGATTCCATTGGCATTAAATGTATCTTTTTCTGCAGCCCTTTTAAAATATACTTAATAATTCTATACGTTGTAATAAGCTCTTTGAAATGATATGCTTTATTTTAATTATTTTATTTTATTAACTTTCAAAATCATAAGTTATTTATTTAATCTATGCGTTCGTAATCTTCTTACGTGTAGATTAAGAGCTATGGCAGACAATTCGACGGAGTATATTCCTGTCCAACTGTAAACTCAACTTGATAAAACGATAACCAAATTACATTCTCATGACCAATTTTTGTAGCTGCGGTCATTGTTATTGAAAAATAGCCAACTACTCAGGAGATATATTAGTCATCGAGTGTGTACGCAAACACAAACACAACGCATACTATTCACTCATTATCATAATCCGTCGCGACCGAAACTTCTTGTTGCTATTTAATTTATATCTAAAATTTATTGGTAGAAACCAATAACATTTTACTGACCCGAGCGGTTTGAATTTACGACTTCGAGATCTGCAGCCTTATGAGCTAACCACTACACAAAATAGGCAGTCGGGCAAGCAAATACAACTCTACAAAGTGACGGATCCTAAAATAGTTAGATCTTGAACACGTACGTCGGATACGTTGCTGTAATATTCAACCTAAATGCTAAAAATGATGTCACCTCCATTTATCCAATTACGTTTCTAGGTTACGGTGTTTTACGATGTCATTACACGCTAACAGGTACGCCTAATCCTCCATTCTTCATATTTCATACTATCCAGTGGCGTAACAACTTTATGTTGAAGGCCTTGCCGGCCCTTGGTTTTGACAAAATTATAAAATTGATCTAAAGGAAATAAAGTCGACGTTGTTTTTTTTAAAAAAAAAATCCAAGTTTTTCGTTAACTTTGCCTGTTAAAATTCGTGAATCAAATTTTGCAACTGAAATTTAAGTTCCTTTCAGTCCATTGGGTTGAATTTCTGTACACATTTTTGTTACTCGAAACAAAACAAGCGCAGTTACTATATTTAAAAAAGGTATCGTTTTGATTTCGAATAGTAGAATTGTCTAACTGTCGTTTCTAACTTTTATAGAAAAACATTTAACCTACTATCCGTTATTCGTCACCTTCCTATTCGTAAGGAGTAAAGCAATCGTTGCTCCTAAATTACGTCTCGTAGATGATTCTACTATCAGCAAGCATAACGAATATTATCTTGAATATAGTAATCAAGCAATATTCAAACATTCATATTTATTAAAATTGTCTGACATATAAAACATATGTTTTAAAAGGTTACAGCTCCGATTTATTTTTACCTAGTTCACGCCCGCGATTTGGTCCGCATTTAAGGGACTACAAGAAAGAAAAAACTCACTTTCGCGTTTATAATATTGGTTAGTATTAATACTATAATTAAAACATTTTTAAAATTATACATTCAATTGATTAAATTATATTTAATTAATTCCACATAGTTGATAAGATTCCGTTGTTATGCAATTAATTAGACAAAATATAATTTGTGTGATAATTACTTAGTACGTAATCTATACATGCATGCAAGATACATGTACGCCAACTTCAAGTTGATCAAAACATACGAAATAAACTGAGTTCAAATAATTCCGGATATATCTTTTCTTTTCACTTATCGCCGTATTTTTTTTTTAATAATTTACTTCAAAGACTTAGTCACACCCAGATTAGATTTAAAAAATATTTAATCTGATAGTCTTATTTACGAAGTTTCGTAAAATAAATACTTCGTATTTCGTTAAATAATTCAAATTGATTTAAAAGTGTCGAGGAAAAAACCTAAATGAATGAAGGTGTGACAGCCGAAAACGTCCGGGCGAGTGTGTTAAAATTCGACGTTTATGTACGAAACTTTTTTAAATATAGAAATAAAATATATTATTAAAAATTCTCGCTACAAAGCGCTAATCCTATGACTTTATTTATTAATATTAATTCCCACATTTACATTTTAATAAAATACAAGAATAAAACTTAAAATAAATCATCACCAAGGAGGCTCTATTTAAGAATTTACTGGTGGTAGGGCTTTGTGCAAGCTCGTCTGGGTAGGTACCACCCACTCATCAGATATTCTACCGCAAAACAGCAATACTTGATATTGTTGTGTTCCGGTTTGAAGGGTGAGTGAGCCAGTGTAATTACAGGCACAAGGGACATAAAATCTTAGTTCCCAAGGTTGGTGGCGCATTGGCTATAAGCGATGGTTGACATTTCTTACAATGCCAATGTCTAAGAGCGTTTGGTGACCACTTAACATCAGGTGGCCCATATGCTCGTCCACCTTCCTATTCTATAAAAAAAAAAAAAAGAATTATATTAAATGTAACGCTACCATAACTTTAATATAGACGATATAGTAGATTCTACATAGAAGAACCCACAACTAACTCAGTATTTTCTTTCTCAAATTAAATTACATAATTAAATTTTCTTGTATTGGAAATCAACGCAACGTGCGTTGATTTCCAATACAAGAAAATTCTACTCATATACTTTATTTATAAATAGATGAATTGATATATATTTATATTATATTATTCAAAGTAAATAATCAAATTATATTTGAATCGATTTAATACTCATATTACTCACACAGGGTGACTGGATGAATAAGCTTTCTTTTGTAAGATAATTATAGTCTAGATTAAAAAAAAACAACCACGGTCGATACATAAATGATAAAATAAAATAACAAATATTATATAATGAAGAGATTCATTAATAAATGTTATAGTGAAAACAAACTCGCAAGTTGGTGCGTTCCCTACGGTACGGGGGTGTCAAAGATCAAAATAGTCCGATTTATTACTGGCAACTCCTGCAGGCTCGAAATTTGTCGGATACCTTAATAATAGACATTCATCTAAAAATCTCGAGGACTCAAAAATGTTGAGAATCAAAAATATATCTCACGCTTTTATATCTCACGTTCTACAGATTTGAATTTTATTGACATGATAGTTTTGGCTGATATTTATGTGTGTCTAGTAAAAACAGATATAAGCATTCATTGGAGTATTTCTTCAGATACTATATTATAATGTGATACATTGAGCATATTTAAGAAGAAAATTGGCAAAAACTTGATTATATTTTGATTCGGATTTAATTCGTCGTTCTTCTTATTCCTACTAAAATTATGTTAGTACATGGAAATAAGCATTGTACTTACATAGTCTTAGTAGTTTTTGCATACTTGTACACCGACACATTTGTTTATTCTGATTCCCACTTCTATAATTCGTAATTCAAAAAAATACATACAAAATTATACATATACTTATGCAATATTTGAATATTTCTTTTAAATATTTTCTATACATTAGAGGAGTACCTATCTATCGCTCTGTAACCTTATATGTATTTTACCCAAAATCTTATAAAGGTTACCCTATTTTTTTATTATACATTGATTTTCTGTACCCAACGGATGTCTCTGAAAGTTCGCTATTCTCGCAATAAAACAGCCTTTTTGACCATTTGTTATTTGCAATAAACTTGTATTATGTAAATGTATTTGTATTTATCTATATTTTAAATATTTTGTAATAATCTATTTTAAATCTATTAGAAAAATTCTACCTCGATCATTCCATCAGTGGGCTATGAATAAATGATATTATATATGCAAGTCTTGAAGTAAATAATAAGTAACTGAAACACTTTATTATTACGTAATAACACTTAACGGTATTGTAGGAAACTTGCTCATATACTTGTTACTTAAAACTTCGTGCATTGTGGCGAACACATCGAAACTTTTCTTTTGTTTCACTATTTCTTACACAAAGCTGGCAAATGTAATGTGACGATTTTTTTAATCCTATTTAAAATGTGAACGCATATTTTTTACATTTTATTTGTTTAATTTCATTTGATGTCAATTAACATTGTAACAATAAGAATAAAATCTTATTTATAAAATTAAGAATATACTTTGTATTGTGGCTGAATGGTTTGTTTTCTTCTTTTAAATATCAAAACATCACTGCATAATATAAAACAAGGTGACGCGGCTCTTTGTATTTGTTTTTACGGATTTACAAACAGTTTTCACCAATGGAAGGAGTCACTCATGAGGAAGCTTTAGGTGTGTAATAATGTTTTGGGTAAATTAGCTTAAATACGATGACGATTGTTGAGTATGTATGAAAAACACAAGCTGGCTATATATGTCTAATATACGATATAAACATTTAATGTAGACCCTTATTTAACCTAGGTGAAGCCAGGACGAGTACCTAGTTGATGGTAGAAATTGACATGTAGTACCTAAGTAAGGATACTTATTAAAAATTATTAGGAAATAAAATATTTAATAAAAAATATTTACGATAGTAAACTATTTTGTTTTTTAAATAAAAAAAATATATACAAACATATATACAAATTTACATAGACAAAGCATTGACATATCTAATGAAATATTATTCAAGCTTGAACTAAACACATAAGCAATGCAGTCTCTCATTTGCAGAACATGCATATAGTACAATTTATATTCAAATCATCATCATAGCAAACAAACAGTACCTTGTATAGTCAAGCCTTAGGCAAGTGGATTATTATAGACTAATGAATTATCTTGTTAATATACTAAGATTTTGAAACTATGAAAGTTTTATTTGTATAAAATAGTTTTTATATTTATTAGTCAAAAAGATAAAAATATGTAATAGCTCTTAAATGTTTACAAGAAAAATTTCTTTTATAAAATATGTAGGCGGACGTGCAAATGGACCACCATATGGTAAGTGGTCACCATTGCGGTAAAAATTGGCATTATAAGAAATATTAACCATCCCTTACACAGTAACAGCCTGTTAATGTCCCACTGCTGGGCTAAGGCCTCCTCTCCCTTTTGAGGAGAAGGTTTGGAGCTTATTCCACCACGCTGCTCCAATGCGGGTTGGTAGAATTCACATGTGGCAGAATTTCAATGAAATTAGACACATGCAGGTTTCCTCACGATGTTTTCCTTCACCGTTAAGCACGAGATGAATTATAAACACAAATTAAGCACATGAAAATTCAGTGGTGCTTGCCCGGGTTTGAACCCACGATCATCGGTTAAGATTCACGCGTTCTTACCACTAGGCCATCTCAGCTTTTTTCATCACCAAAATGCTCGAACAACTATTATATCCCTCGTACCTATAGTTACACTGGTTAACTCACTCTTCAAACCGAAACGCAACAATACTAATAGAACGACGAATATGTCACGACTGTAATACTTTCGGTTCGTTACCTAACCACATATGCTTAAAAAAAATTAAATATAAATGAGAAGGTAACTTCTTTCACACCACGCAAGCTCCAATGCAAGTTGAATAAACTTAAAGCATAATTTTATCCGACGTGCATGTTTGGAAATACATCACAAACAAGAAATATATACATGAAAACTCAATGGTGCTTGGTGTAGACCCCGATTCGGCTAAGACTCATATGTTCTAAGGCTCGTTCGCTATTTATAATTTTGCAAAAAAATATGAATGAATAATTTAAAAGTCCCTTATACCTGTTTTACATAATATTTATTTGAATAATATTATACCTACTTGACTGATAGCCTCAATCATAAAGCGGTACACGGGCTGCCAAGCGATGACCAAGTAACAGCCTGTTAATATCCCACTGATGGGCTAAGGCCTCCTCTCCCTTTTGAGGAGAAGGTTTGGAGCTTATTCCACCACGCTGCTCCAATGCGGGTTGGTAGAATACACATGTGGCATAATTTCAATGAAATTAGACACATGCAGGTTTCCTCACGATGTTTTCCTTCACCGTCAAGCACGAGATGAATTATAAACACAAATTAAGCACATGAAAATTCAGTGGTGCTTGCCCGGGTTTGAACCCACGATCATCGGTTAAGATGCACGCGTTCTAACCACTAGGCCATCTCGGCTTATATGACCAAGTGCCACGTTAAATCCTTGGACTATGTAGCTGTCGTCCCCTGTCGTTTTTTTTATTACTGTTTATACTAGTTTTACAAAACTATTAAACATATTACTAATATCCTATAAAGTATAAATATACTATTAATATTGTTCAACTGAAAACGTTAGATGCGAAAATCAAAACGTACCAGATGATTTGATAAATAAAATATTTGTGTTAGATAAAAGGCTATAGAACCGAATATGTCTAAAGGCAAATAAATTTATATCGCTCCGACTCACAGGGAGCAAAAACATTTAACAAGGGTGAAACCGCACTTTGCAACTTGTATAATACTATAAAATAAATTTAAGATTATAACATGGATTGTCTTCGATCAAAGATATGACACGCTTCTGATATCGATTTAAATATCTATAATATTAAGTTAGAGAACGTGTATCGTTAGCGTTAACGTTATTTACATTTGTATCGTGACATTTTCAAGAAATACCAATCCGATTTGAAAGAATATTTTAACCTTAGATGTCCAATAATATACGTAAACACGATTCTTAATGCGTTGATATAAAAATCACGCAAATATCAAACTCAGTATCATCTGCATGTAATTTGTCTCAAAAATATATATAAATAATAACATATATAATATATACTTACTTAGGTTATTACTTATATAAGAAAATGCTATTAGTGATAAAGCATTTGTAATTAATTTATCCCAATCAAGTTTTGTCTTTATATTTAGAACATATAATTCATATTGACCACATTAACTATTCATTCGATAGTTTGATCACAATTATAACTACTTATATTTTTTTAAGACAATTAATTCAGGGACCAAGTTAGAATAGTTGGTTCTATTCACAGCTCATACGCGACTCATTACTTATGTAAAATTAGTGCTGTGGTTATTATAACAAGATAACTTCGACATTGATAATATTACGAGAAATTATGTCCAATAAAAATGAGATACCTTTATCAAAAGTTGTATATAAAGCTTTTAATTTTTATGAAATATGTAGTAACCTTACTGTACTTTTTTTGTTATTTCGTCTTGTTGGCTCATATTAGTTTCACTACAACCATATAATGGCAATCCATAATAGAGATGACCCTAAACTGGACAAACTTGGCTAATTCAGTATTCAGAATCAGCACGAAGAAGACAAACAAAAATTGTAATTCTGAAATATAGGTTTTGATGCTGGCTTTAAATAAAAGGCACGATAAAAAACAAGAAAAAATATTTAATTGTGATACATTTTTTCCTACTAGGTGCGAAAATTGCTTGCGTGTTGTTACGTATATACAAAATTTCAAAATTAAAAACTTTAGCGTACCAAATATAATAAAACTAATAAAAACATAATAAATATTTACAATTAATATATAACAACTGTATAATATACCTCGCAGTAAACATTAATTTATAAAAAAGGCTTTTAAAATGAAAGTATTAGGTAAGTGATCATTTGATAGAAAGGGATTACATAGGATAACTATGCCGATTATTTTTGTATCAAATATACTAACTTTTATAACCTTTGACGAACTACCAACGCGACCGTCTACATAGATCCTGGAAGTATTATGATTCGCAGAAAGGAATTTAGCAATGTTAATTACTCGCCAATATTGATACAGATATCTCTAAAAGTTGATATTTCAAATAAAACGTTGATGCTTATACAAAAATGTATGGAAATTATGGCTGACCTTATTTTTCGGCTTGTATACACGAACACAAACGTATTCTGCTTACAATTGTGTTCTAAAAAATAAAGCATAAAAACAGACATGAACGATGTCAGGAAGTTGGTACTTACACGCGACTGCCTCGTTGGTCCAATGGCTAGATATAAGGCCGCAAATCCCGAGGTTCTGTGTTCAAATCCCAAGTCACACACTTGTGCACTATAATATGTCCTGGGCAGTTGGTTAATAAATATATAATAAAAATATGTTACGCCGTTGATGATCATCACTTTCGCTTATTTAGTTTGTACATACAAACAAGTTGTTAACATCAGTGGACAGAATTGAGTGAGCGAGCTCATGGCACAGACACCTTCCCTACCTTATGGTTGTAACAGTAAAGGACAATATATACGTCGTTTCTTAACAAGTACAATATTGTATTATGAAGATTTTGAACTTTCTATTTTCTATTTAGAAATTATTTTAATCGTACGCGGATGAAACCATGCGGAGTTACTAATGCCAGTTATGATGTACAAATATATGGAAATACAAAATGAGATCTGAATAAATGGATTAATCTTAATACAAGTAAAGTACGAAGCAACATAATAAGTTTGTTTTTACTAGTATATATTTTTTTTTACATTTTGCAAGGTCTTTAGACTCTTAAGCATTTCAATTCTAAGGACCGTTAGCTTATTATTAGCGTTAGGTTAAGTAAATCTATACAAATGGTAAAGTTATGTAAAAGCCTTTGAATGTCCCAAAACTGAGCCAAAAGCTTCTCTTTCTTTAAAGAGAAGGTGATGCTGCTCTAATGCGGATTGGTGGAATTACATTTGCCCGAATTTTAGTTTCAGCTTAGTCAAATCTGGATTTCTTCACGATGTTTTCCTTCACCGAGCTCGAGGTGAATTATAATAACAAATAAAGCACATGAAAATTCAGTGATGCTTGCCTGAGTTTGAATCCGCGATCATCGGTTAAGATTCACGCGTTCTAACGACTGGACCATCTTGGATACTCAAGACAGATCGTAAATTGTCGGAAAATTGTGAATAAAGCATTTAATTTACGAAAAATATTATTTTTCTTCTCGTCTCTTTTTATATTTTTGTTATATATTCATACATAAAAATAATATACAGTTAATAAATTTATTTTACACATAAATACTATTATTACTATTTAAAACAACTTTTTAATTTTTCTATATCATAACAAATTCAACATAATATCAGCATGTCAGCCCTACTTATATTATCATATTACTAAGATTGTTTATCCTTATTTGTAAAAAAATACTCAACCAATGCAATATAAATAATCGGACCTATCTTCGTAATCAGGCTTTGTAAATAAATAAACATCCTAAGGCTGCGGTTAACAATAGCTTGTAAGCGTGTCTCCAATATCTCTTACATTGGAGACACGCTTACGAGCTATTGTTTAATCGGTTAATCGAAAGTCGTTACTCTTATCTTTACGATTTTCATGCAATTTATAGTTAACTATCTACCAGTCCTGACTTCGCACAGAGAAATTATGATATTATATATGTCGTGTTTTCTTAAATAGTTAAATAATATTAAGAAAAGTGAAATGTAATTTAACTATTTCTATTCGCTTGTTGCTTATTAACTAATATTAAAATGTTCCATATAAAAGCATATATATTTAGAGATCTACAAATATTACATACAATATTTTCTCATGTCTACTTATCTGCCATAAACGAGTTCGCTTATTAAGCGCCCGGGCAGTCAATTTTCTCTCTGAATACGTTGACCTAATGAGCTTTATATCCAAAAATATACAATGTATAAACACTACGACATAAAATTTCCTAGCTTCACGTATCGATTTTGTAAAAGCAACATTCACATTTATATTCCTCCTTAGCGGATATTTACATTAAAAAATAAATTACGTTCCAAATTTAAATTTTATAAACTCAATAGTTTTGGTTTTGCGTGGATAGTCAGCGAGGGCAAACGGCTTTATGAGTATAAATGATCATAGAACTATAATATATCATAATATGACCGGTTCATATCAGGCTGATTAGTAAGTTTTGGGCGTAATTGTCAAAAGGAACGAACAAATAAACCTCTTTATAATATTAGTATCTGTATACCTGCTTTGTTAAACGATTCTCTTTTTTATTGTTTCGTACTTATTGACGATTTAGTATTGTCAATAAAAACCATTTGAAAACAGAACGTTATTCGTTATCGTTCATGTTAGCGTTTAGAGTTTGGAGTAGTTGATAGAAATTTATAGTTCAACATGCAAATTCACTAATGTTTGCCTCACATTTTCAATAATATTTTAGTCGAATTGTATCGAAATTTGACCACTGGCTGAACACCTGTAACAAAACTGTAACGAGTCAACAAATAAACTTAATACAATGTATTTTTTATAGTATAGGTAGGTGGACAAGCATATGGGCCACCTGATAGTAAGTGGTCACCAACGCCCATTAACATTGGCATTATAAGAAATATTAACCATCGCTTATATCACCAATGCGCCTTCAATCAAGCTTGGGAACTAACATGTTATGTTCCCTTTTGCCTGTTATTAAATGATAGTTTTTTTTCAATAGATTTTAAGTTTTTTTTTAATAATAAAAAGTATGCAGATCGCTTTATTAACACATGTTTATTAATGTGGTATCAATTTATAATACTATAAAGATAAGAAAAAAAACCGACAAAAAGAAAAGATACCGACAACTGAACAGAGACGACTTGAACGTGATATGGTGTTTTTATATAAATTGATCCACAACATATTTGATTCCCCTTATCTCCTTTCTAAAATAAATATCAAATGTCCTCGCCCTGGTAGTCGCAATAAATCTATTTTTGATTTTCCATTGACAAAGACTAAATATGCAGCAAATGCATTTATTAATAGATCATCTAAACAGTACAATAAAACATTTATTGAATGTGATATATTTCATCTCTCCCTTAAAAAATTCAAATTGCAAGTAAAAGAATTATTATACTCTCAAGAGCCTTAATTTACTCATGCATTTTTAATTAATTAATTATAAATTGATTATTTATTATTAAATTATGTTTTCTTGATTTAAAAATTAAATTTATATTAAATTAAATTATATAAATGAATTATATAATTTCATGCACCTATTAAATATAAAAAATGTCTTGTTTTGTAATTACTTATGATTAATTTATAAATGGAAACTGTTTTGGTTTATGAATTGTTTTATATTTTTTATTTTATTGTAATTATTTCACTGTTTGTTTCCTGTACACTAAATAAATAAATAAATAAATAAATAAATACAGTTATATCTAGAATCTACATTTCAAACCATATATTATAATATATTATATTATAAAACAAACTCCCTGCCGCGTCTAACGCTAAACGCTAACTCAAAAAAACCGAACTGACTTTCATAGGGTTTTCACCAATGAACGGTTACTTCAAATTCATTAAAGTTTCGTTTTGATTGGCTGAAATACAAGGATGATTGTTGTACGCCGCCTAATATATTCTTGTAAAAAGACGATTTAAAAAAATGCCTTTTAAGTGCCTACTTGTATAAAATATATTTTGATTTCGTTTTTTAATTATTTATGTATTATTTTAATATATTTGCGTATTTGTGTGATACTTAATTCATTCAAAAATATAAATAACAACCAACCAACCACTCTACAAATATAAAATTTGCTTTTGCTAAAGCTGTAAGACAAAATTGTCTAAAGACCGTCAACTGGAAAATTGATACCATTGAAAGACCAAATCGCTATTTGACGCATAAAATGTTACTATTACTCTTATTTTGTAAAATTGAACCTTAGACTTTCACACTGCTAGGATTTCCATATTCCATTGAGCTATTACTTCAAAGAATGAAGTTGTTGAATTTTATTCTGTTCCAATACAAAAGCAAAGCGGTTCACAATGCGGAAGCCATTGTACTAATAAGACATGAGAAAGCACGCGGAACGCATTAAAGCCTCGATTTAAATATACCAATTATTTTGATACAATTATAATCTGTAAAATAAAGAATATTTTTAATAATTATAATATGTGAACTATTAATATGGATTAATTACTCAATTTTATTATATTTATACATTATACATATTATAAGAAAATATTTTATTACAATCTATATTTAACTATATATATACTGGCTGTCAGTTTATTTAAAATCTTACATTTTTTTAGTTTTTTATTAAACTTTAATATCTTAATATATAATTAACCGTTTTGTCTTAATATATGTTAAACTGAATATTGTCTATAAATTATTATGAATGAATTATTTTTGACAATCAATTTAAGTAAATGATTACATCCATATAATAAGAATTTTAATTAAATGTTTTATTACAGAAATTATATGTAGGAATAAATTATTCAAAACAAATCGCCATCATTTCGATACATACAACAATATTTATTTGTAATTTATATGTGTACTCATTTTATTTTATTTTGAATCTTACACAACGATTCGTCGTTTTGAGCATACCAAGAGAAGACGGACTGACTAGTGCAGCTTCAGCGACGTTCGTTAACTTTTTTTTAAATATTATAATCATTATTAGTTTCTGACATTCACGATGTTCTGCGGTGAGTTACGCGTCTGTTTTTTTAGAGAATGTTAAAAGTATCGAATCATCGTGAAAAGCAATAAGCCCTTTTTATTAAATCTAGTTTTTATTTAACCGCGCCTGTTATTCAATTCTATCTAGCCAGTTAGGCTGAAATTACACACATTTTTACAATTATATTCGTGTTAGTAAATGGATTATATAAAGTTTATTTTTTAAAAAGTTTCATTTAAAAATTTATTTAATTCTAAAGCACAAGGGCTTCAAACTTGCTCGTTAATTTTTCTCTACCGCTAAGATATATTTTATACATGATCGATAACTTATCTAGAAATGTTTAAAAATATATATAAAATTGTATTTGGATTTTTTACTAAGACGATTGTGACACATACGTACATAACGGAACCATTTTTGTTTTAATTTTAAAATCAATTTTCAAAAACAGAAATCAGTTATTTATGAAATACATCTATTACCCCGTAAATCTGTATGAGTACCGAATTTCGAATTTCAACAATTTTTGTTAAAAAAAATTAAATATGCTTTGACAGACTCACAGATAAAAACGGGAGTGATCCTATAAGGGTTTTATTATTTATAGCATGTATAAAGTACAAAAATAATATCCAAAAGTTTATAGGTATGAAGATGTCAAAATAAAGACTTTGAAACTCCAAAGATTCGAACACATTGCTTAATCGAATTTCGAGTCAAAATCCAGGCACGCCCACTGAGCTTTCATATTCATGTGTTTATAATTTATCTTGTGTTCAGTGGTAAAGGAAATCTTTATTAGAAAATCTGCAAGATGACGCCCTGTCACAGGTGTATCAACGATTATGCATTGTATGAGAATAAGCTACCAATTAGATACTGTTAGAAATCTGTCAAATCAGTAGTTCAAACTAGTAAACTGTTTACGGAAAAGCCTCAATAACTTTGGTTAGTTAGTATGTATAATAATTGACAAAAGGCCACACGGCTATGTATAATATGTCTTTGACTTTACCGGATATCCTCTAAGTAATTAATACTGAATTTGTAGATAAACGAGACTAATTTAGTGATAGTAATACAAATAGTAACCAAGTATTCCTTATGCTTGATAGATTCTGACAATCAACTAAAAAGTGCGAAGCTGAAAATATATATACTGCAAAATAAAATGAATGACACACAGTCCTTACATGAAATCAAATGATTCTGTTCCTTAAACGAAAGTCAAATTACAATCATAGAATGAACTCCATTTAAAACATGACATTTTTAATTTAATTAATGTAGATAAAAAGTAAAACGGTATTTCATTAACGAGAATGTATGTAAATGTTACATTCGTATTATGCAGTCACAGTCTAAAAGCGATGACGGAAATGAAACGTCGAGTCGTGTCGTTCGTCGATATACGAAATACAACTGGGGTGAGGGTGTGTGGAAGTTATAATAAGTTCTGCACGACGGTTACCGTCATTCATATTTGTTCGTTAAATAATATTTGTGACATGAAATTGCATCAAAAGTACTGATTAATTATTATTGTGTATTTATAAACTAACAGTTCCCGTTAACATGTAGGATGTTAGCTGGACAAAGGCTTCTTGTTAATGAGAAGTTTTAAAGCTTATTCCACCATGCTGAGCAACTTTCCTTCCCCTGATTCACTATGGTTTCGTTCATAGCCAAGGACGAAATTAATTACAAAAAATAAATTGAGCACGAGAAAGCTCTGTATTACTTGACCGTTTTTACACACGCGATCTTTGTTCAAGTTATGCTCCAGCCAAATTATATCATACATATATATAACTATATTATTTACATGTATAAAACTCAACTTTTTTGATGAGTGTAGTTTGTGAAAGCCCGTCTGGGTAGGAACCACCTACTCATCAGATATTTTATTGCCAAACAGCAATATTCAGTATAGTTTACTTCCAAGGTTGGTGGCGTATTGACGATGTAAAAAATGGTTAATATTTCTTACAGCGCCATTGTCTTAGACCGTGGTGATCACTTACCTTCTGGTGGCTTATTTGCTCGTCCACCGGCCTAAAAAATAGTAAGTATATTGTTTGTTTGCACGCCCTTATTTTAAAATCTACCAGTCTACATCGTTAATGGCGGGTGAAACCAAACAGTTTTATAAGATATATAGGCCATTTTAACATCATAATCATTTTGATCTTAATTTATTGAATCATCATTATCATATTCAGCCGACATTAATCCACTGCTGGTCATAGGCCTCCTCACAAGCGCGCCAATTCTCCCGGTCCTGTGCTAGTCGCATCCATTGAGCACCCGCCATTTTCTTAAAATCATCTGACCATCGGGCGGGTGGTCTGCCCACTAGCCTTTTTGCTTCTCTAGGCCACCACTCTGTGAGAACTTTAGTCCACCTTCCGTCTTCCCGTCTGACCAAGTGTCCAGCCCATCTCCACTTTAACCTCGAAGCGAACGTGGAAAGCGTATCACGAGGTTAAAGAGGAGAAAGAATTTATTAAATAATTGTAATTAATAGTAGAGTTAAGTATATTGTAACATTTGATTGATTATTCCAAATAAATTAATTAAAATTAAATTAAATTCTTAAAATCGTGACATGTTCATTATATTGTCTTAAACCACAGTTATGATATCGGAATTATGCAACACATGTTTAATTAATGGAAATCCCATACAAGTTTCATTTATACCCGTAACAGAAACCTATTAAAAATTCTAAATCCCATTCCGCATCGAAATCCTTCATCTCACATCCCTAACAACCCTTTATTGACTCAATACGATCGTTCACTACGGAATTTAATGATTTTATAAATCAAATTGAATTTAACAAGTAAGCTATCTATAAAAAAACATAAGGCTATTATGGGACGCCCGGCAGATGTGAAACATAAAATTTATGATTATTGAAACAATTATTAATATAAGAATTTGAATAAAATAAATACATTTATTATTATCATATAACAGCAAGGATTAAATCACACATACGGTAGAAAGCGGCAGCGACGTAGGGGCAAAACGCTACCTATTATAGCACGTAATTAATGCCTTTTACCGTCGCGGCAGACGGTCTTAGCCCTGAGGTTCGCCAATAAATGTTTCACATTAAAAATGACAAATGTAAATGCATAAATGGAAAACCACTTCTTACATCACCGCCCTTTAGTTAAAATCTCAACCATATTTTGGTACCAACCCAGAGCACAAACCTCTAAAAACAATAGTGATTGATAAAATTATTGAAATACAAAAAAAGATTTACGCGGCACGAGTAATTACTTTTGCGATTTTTTAGTTACATATTAGTATTTTAAATACATACTAAAATGCTTTAGAAAATAAACACTTAAAATTTCCTTTTAATGTCATATTTCTTCACAGCTGTATCTTTTTATGATCCAATGAAGTCAGTGTCCTTATACTATAACTTAATATTTGACTCCTAATACTCAAACCAGTAATAATCACAAGCAGTATTATATTCTACATATTATTAATAAACATGAAGCAAATATTATTATATCAGTACGTTGTATAAATAGTGTAGCGTGATCGTTTGTGGATTAAACATTGATCCTCGGCGCGCCTCAGTGAGCACGTTAATCCATCAGTTGCGATTGTCATCGTTACAGGATAATTGCAAAACTACTAGTACCTATTAATACAATCCATTATGTAGGCAACAGTAAATAAAATAAAACCCACTTTTTAGATACATATTTGTTTTATGTAACAAACGGGCAGGACGCTCACCTGACTCACTGTGACTACCACCGCCCATGGACATCTGCAACACTGGAGGGAGGGATAATGCCACATTCAATTTTTTTATCGTAAGTAGGTAAATGAACAAATGCAGATGGCCCAATTGAAGCTGGTCACCTACATTAAACTAAGAATAAAGCATTCCACACAGCATCAATGTACTGCCAACCAGGGAATGAAAATCTTATGTCCGATAAGCCTGAAATTACACTGGCTAACTCACCCTATAAAAAGAGTTATAACTTTTGTTATACAAAGTTAGAATAAATTAAATTATAATTACACTTTAATTTTATAACAATTAATTAAGTTAAATATAATTTTCCTAAAGTCTAAATTAATTTTTTTATTTACAAACGTCAAAATTATATTATTGAGCGGTCGTTGATCTTTTTTTCCATAATGTATGCTGAAAACTAATTGCAGATTACATTAAAAATGCAAAATTCTCGACGAGGATGGAACGTTTCACAGAAAATAAAAGGTATGTTGATGTAGGATATTAAAATAATTTTACAATATTCGCAAAGTCAGGACAACAGCAAAAATGCTGTAATTTAAATTGAAATATAAAACAATGATTCATTAAAGAAGACAAATTTGACTACGTGGTACATTTCGGTTCTACTGCTTCATATTATTTATTATGATATAGAACATCTCTACAAGCTATTTGGCGAAGTGCCATTAGCACTGGCATGCGTAGTCCTTAAACTAATGGTAATAACTTGAGAAGTTAATTGTGATTAGGGAATAAAACGTATCAATACTACAACGTTATGTGCCTTTTAGAATATCAAGCATCAAAGGATCGTATTCAAATATCGACTGGCAGTCCTGAACGCATTGTTTTATCTCGGAACTTATGCTGTGGGCGAAAAGTTGAAAAAACAGTTACGAAAAGTTTGTTAGTCAGACGAACCGACGAAAAAAACCATAAATGTTTGTTCGTCAGAACAGAAAGTTTTAATTGATTTAACTTGTCTTTTTTTTAATATCAATGCTAACAATTAACTTATTGGTAAATGCGTAAACTGAACAGACAATAAATTAATAAGTTCATTTATATTTTCTTTTTAAATACTAAAATATTAATTCTTAAAAGTGTATAATATAAACGTCTAATATAAACTCATAATAATATATAAGTAAATGTCCCACTGCGAATGTTTAGAGCTTATTCCACAACGCTGCTTCAATGTGAGTTGGTGAATACTGGATTTGACACATGCATGTTTATTCACATAAAAATGCTCGACCGGACTAAGCCCGCAATCTTCTATTAAAACTATCGTGTTCTAATATTCATAAAGGTATTAATTGGAAATGACCAAATCTTTTTTGAACAACATGGTATAATTTTATTAGTTTTCCAAAATGACAATGTTTATAATGAGTTTGGCTATTAGGTAAATGATAACACAAAGCGTTCGAAACTTGCGATGGATTAGATGAACCGCCATTTTGTGATCCAGGACTGTAACTTTGGAAATCTCCCTAAGGATATTGAATTGGTTGTCCTTGAATTAAGCCGGGGTTTTGTTGGTCCAACCCTTACCATTGATGAGCGTTTCCTTGCGTTTGTTTCGGGTTTTCGATGAGAGCAATTTGAATCCTGATTGTATGGTAATCCATTAGCATTAGGTTTCAGTTATTTTCAACGCTTAACTTGATTATTAAATATATTTTTAATTAATCAATTCTATGGTTTCGAAAGATTAAATAAAATTTATCACAGTTAACAAAAAACGCTTTATAATTGTAAAATATCTATAAGACCTTTTATCCCTCGTCCTTATTCCGTCGTAGTTTTTGTTTGTTTTAAAACTTTTATTTAAATATTGTTATTCAATATGTTTTTTAAATAAACTAAAACAAAAAATATAAAAATGGCCATCAATTCGAGGTAAATATCCCTAAAATCATAATAAACAAAAAATAAAGATATTAAGACTTTATATTATATAATAGCATGTCCAGCATGGATAGCAATGTCTTTTCCAATTTTTATCCTTTAAAAAAATTATGGAGATCTACGTTCGAAACTATGATTGTTTTTTTATTTCTGATTACATTTTAGTGGCCTGGCTTGTTTCTTGTTTCATTGAGGTAAGTTCCAAGGTAATCCAATATTTTTTTCTTAGAGGTACAAGTTTTTATTAAAAAGGCAAAATAAACTATCTTCAGCTAAAGTTTAAAAATTGGTGATCTTTTGTTGAACAATTTTTTTAAGTTACAACTTTAATAATCAATAAATGTTGTAGTATACATATTAAATAGGGGTAAACTTGTAAACATACTGCTCAAATGGGAAAGCACCGATTAAAGAAAAAACCGACGAAATTTCCTAAATTACTGTTAAATTTCCACCCAGATTCCACTAAACCATTAAATGGGCCACATTTACATGGGTAATAAAAAAAACATAAAATTGATTTTAAATCGGCGAAGATAACGATTGGCATACGCCAATAATTATATATTATTACAATAAGCCTGTTACGACGTTCTGTTTATGAACATCATTTACGAATGTTGCCAGGTGCCAAAAATATATTTTATTACTTGTTGGATACTTTTAGACATACTGCAATATTATCTTAGAAAGAAAGTAATAGAAAATTTAAGAACGTATTTAATCGTGTATACCTAATTGTGACTCTTGGAGTATTATTTTCTCATAAATTGGTAACAAAATAGCATTCTCGTAGTAATGAGTAATTTTTGTATGTTTGTTGTTACCCATGCTGCCTTTCCATTTATTTAAACGGTGAAATAATTGTAAATTATCGAGATAATTTGTTTCTGAATACTCATTTTCATTATTCAATGCTTCCGTATTGAAACGTTTTAATGAATAGGTAAAATGAAGTTTTAAAATAAATATAACACCAATTAATACAGGCAAAAAATTTAATAGCTGATACTCATACGTAAAAGTGTTAAATATAATTTCATAGTATATTATGAATGTTAATTTTAGAACATAAATAATTCATTGATTATAATATATATTACAGGCTACAATTCCCGGCTTTGTATGGATAGAATAAAGGTCTCAATAAAACATTTATATAGAATGATAAGTATACAAAGAAAAATTCTTGTCTTTTTTGAGACAAGTTCTTTGCAGAACATATCACCAAAGTTTCATCACAATCAGATGAATAGTTTAGGGAATCATAGAGGATAAAGATACAAACATTCATTTTTATTAATTAAGAAGGAAAATTAAGTTTTGATAAATAAAATTGTCACTTAATTCAATTGCAATAATTTAGCTAATAGCAATTCGAATAGGTTAAACCATGAAAATAAAATAAAATTATTTGGTCAATGGTACTTATTAGTATGTTTTATTTTGATTTATTTTTTAGTTTCCACCTGCGATTTCACCCGCATTTGATGTAGGTGTAAAGTGTTAGGCACCTTTTCTATACTCCTAACAATGTGTATGCAAAATTTATAAATTTTTTGATTGAGTTAAGTCGTGAAAGCGTAACATACAAACAAAAATGCACAATTATATTTGTAATAGCCTTATTAAATAAGGCTTATCAATAATGCTATAGTTAAGTAAATAGCATGAATATGTACGATATATGTTAATTCAAAGTCACTCAGGAGTTAGGAATTATCGTACCTATAACTATTTTATGATACCATAACACTCCTTGATTTCATGAAACGATTCAGTTTAAATATGTAATATACATATATATAGATATTGTGTTTTTTTTCAGCCTTTTGCCGTCCACTGCTGGACGAAAGCCTCCATAGAACGCTAACCATCCCGATCTTGGGCAGTCCGCATCCATCCCGAACCTGCCACCTTTTTTAAATCATCGGCCCATCTTGTCACAGGGCGTCCTACACTACGTTTAGGCAGATGTTGTGTATTTAGGTATAAATATGACTAAGTAGCAAAATTATGGCAGTACTGAAAACCAGCGTTGACATCGACATCGACACGTTGTATCGTTCTTAACATCAAGCTGAGTGGCAGCCAATTTGTTGCGTCACATTATACCTTATAACATTTGATCATTACCACTATATTTTGTTTAATATAAGATTATTTTTATATTACTATTAATATTCATTAATTGGTTTTATTATACATTATATCTTTTCGAGCTATACTTTTAACATTATAGTGTGATGTTCATAAAATAAATATGATTTCAATTAATTCATACATTTCATAAAACTACTACTACTGTCTATTCAACAATGAGTCTAATTATGTAGGAAAATATCTATCTACCAAAACCTGTAACTACCGATACGTCTAAATAGCCGAAAGCCTAATTAGCAATCAGCCTAAACTTCATTCATAAGCGTTATATTTGTTATTGAATAGGTTAATACAAAACATAATTAAATTTATTAACATGTTAAATACAAAAATAATTGGAATCACAACGTTGTTAAAATACTGGAATTCAGTTTTAGAATCGTTAGTAACCTATATAAATTGTGAAGCAACTAAAATGCTACTCATAATGTGTATATCCAATTTATAAGTAATATAATAAATATGTTGATAAATATTGCTATATTATATAATACATACATGTGGATGGGCCACACACCATACACGCACGCACACACCAACTCAAAGTTGATGCAACGCTGTCAATTTCATGTAAATTCTGTCAATGTTTTCATTTTTATTCAAAATCAATTTACTTTATTCCACATCGAAGCATTACAATAACTTATTGATAGTCAAACTAGAAACTACAATCTATTCGAAAAGAAACACCCAGCCCTGAGAAGAACCGGCGAAAGAAACTCAGCTGGGTTTTATTTATCATGTTTCGTTTACAAAGTGTAAAAAATAATAATAGTATAATAATCTATAGCACGAAAGCGTTTCTTTTTTTATTTGAGATTCTTTAGGTATTATGTTTATATAGATTGCTCGTATTTACCGGACAAATATCGTATAATAGCGGATATTATTGGGTTTATTAATTCGAACCTCATTTATTTTCTAGTTATTCAATTAACATGCTACAACTAAGAAGAGACTATCCCCTAATCACGAGTTCTTCTAGTTTTTGGTTCATGGCTATATACTAATATATTTGTAACATACTTATGGCTCAAAGTAAGTTTGTTTGTTTTGTTAGTTACTTTGTTTTTTCCCCTGATAATAAGCCACTGATCTGATTGATATGGAACTTTCATAATATTATTTTAGTTTTATAGTTTTAAGACTGACATGGGTAATATATATTATGTAATATATGTATGATATATTATTTATGTAATAATCTGTCAATTTTTAATATTTATGGTATAAAATTGTACATATTATGTATGTTATAATATTCTCTAAAATGTCGAGATAAATCAACATATACTTAATCATAGCTCATAGTTAACCGTTTATATATCCATTTAATAAAATACGAAAAAACAAACGACAACTTTAGTTATAGTGAAGTTAAAGTGTTACAAAGTCTCAATCACAAAACACTCACTCAGAGAGATTAATCCTTACCAAAACAAATAATATTATTCAACATAAGGAATATTAAGCATTCCTTCCACCTTCTGTTAACCGCCAACCATGGGAATCAAGATAATATAATTCTTGTGTCTTATTACACTGGTTCAATCCCTGGAATACTGTAGCGTGGTCGAAATTTATTCACAACTAATATCTAAAGCGGTAGTGGCGTGGCCACCAAAAAACTGGAAACTCAACAAAGAGTTTTTTACGTAAGTATTTAAATTAATTTTTGTCATATCGATTCGCACTGATTAATTTTCTATGAATTTTCGTCATATAAAAAATTTAATTCAGTCCACGTGTAGTTTAATAATTTTTTGTGCTAACGAATTTGTGGGGTTCGTCTGAAAATTGGAGTGTCTAATAAGGAGATAGTTCGTCATTAGTAGAATTTCATCATAATCACTTCGTTAGCTTCGGCACTTTTTTGGATGGAATCCATTATTGCCAATATTTTATTAATTGGCTAAATGATTATGAAGAAAAGAATGAATATACTTATATCACTTCTCCTTTTTTAGTTCGTATTTTTATATACTTTACAATATTAGTGCATTAATATAAATTGCATTTAAATAGTAATCTTTGTTTAAATTTTATAATGAATGTTGTTTAAACATTTATAATAATAACTGAGAACAAATAAATTGGGCACTGTTTTAAACCTTTTAATTTTACTTACAAATTTTATACTTCGGTGTTTTCTTTTAAAAAGTGTTATGTAATGAAATTGTATAATTAAACGTTATATGAAGAAACAATTAATAACTTGTCCTTTGTACGAGTAGGAATGCAATATACCGATTATAAGTGAGTCCATAGTCCGACTCGCACTTGGCTGATTTTCGAGTAGCCATGAACACAACCTTTTTTGAGGGCTGGATCCGCGCCTGTATTGTATTAACACAGCAATAAAATTGTAATAATGTATTCATTTAATTTTTAATATAAAGTTTCTCTCAGTGTACATAATAATTATGTTTTAATTATTTAAGTTATATTTTTAATACTAATTTCAATATATTTTTAAATTTTAATCTAATTTCAAGAGTATTCAATTATATTGCTGAGACTAACGCCATCTGTGTCCGCTTAGTTATAATAATTATAAGCAGCTACAATTTTATGAATATTTGCAGTCAGTGTCAGTGTTTTACTTAACCTTATAATTTTAAAGTATAATTTATGTATATAGTATGCATAAGCATAAACAATATTAAATGTTTATTAATGATTATTATATAAATTTCGTCACATACCCAGTCTATGGAAAGTATTCTATTCAATTAAATAAAGAAACAATATTAAGAACTTTTTACAACAATTACATCATAATATACATAAAATAAAATTAGATATTTAGCTAAATAATTCACTTAGATAATTTATTTTCATTGCTTCCTTCCTACAGCACCGAAGAACTATACACCACCTTGTGCAGTACCTACACCTCCTTATTTTTCTGTGACCTCGTGAGAGGCCAGCTAACTAATTGAAAACTTCTAATAAGCGCGATCTATCCTATCTTTGGACATAAAATATATTATAATAATATTTTTTTACAAATTAGTATATTTTATTGTTTTTATTAGAAATTGAGACTAGAAAAATATCATCATCAATTAATAATTAGTTTTGTTAAAAATTAAAATCTTTTGATAGAATATTTAAAAAAAAAAAAACAAATTATATACCTATCTAATTCTTCTATTGAAGTTAAAATTAAAGCTAGCAACACAATTTAATGTCAAGCCGATGACAACTACAAAAATATTGTTTGATATTTCATGAGAAGTGAAAATACTAATCAAGTATTTCACTTTTTCGCTATTTCTTTTTTCAAGTATAATTCAGAAAGTAAGTATGTATTTCGTAATCAATTAGTTTTATGTATTTTTATGAAATCTCTTATAAGTATTAAAAAATATTTTAATCGATTTTATCTTTATTCTTGTAATCAACGTGTCCATTTTGCCGGCAGAATAACCGATCGTAATAATGAGCTGTCCGTTTAGTGAGGAACAATTATCGCAATTAAAAGCTTTCGTAGAATTATGCAGGATACAGCCTCAGATTTTACAACACCCTAAATTATCTTTTTTCAAAGAGTATTTATTATCATTTGGCGTAACTTTACCAACTGTTTCTCATGAAAGTAAGGATGTTCCGGCTTCAGGTGACCGGTATGTATTAATATTTTTAAATCGTTGCTTTAAATCGTTTAAAACGAGTTAATGTTTTAAATTTTATATTTTCAACAAATTTAGTGCCAATGCTGAACCTACTCCTGAACCATGTAAGGCAGGAGTGTCATCCGAAGAAGACTCTGATCCTGAGTCGGATGTTGAACTAGACATGGAAGGTGTGTAATAATTTTTATATAACTTACATTTTGATATAATTAACATAATTTAAAATTGATAATTAAATTGACTTTTATTAATTAGGTGTCATAACAAATTGTGTTATTATAATAATTGTTTACATAAAATATCAGCTATTTCAAAACAACAATTAAAATTTAACATTGTTTGTATTCTATGTGTTCACATCACACTGTTTGAGTTAAATTGTTACACAGTTATTACTGAATTTATGAGGTGGTGGGCACAATTCCATCAATATACAATTACAATTAGAAGCTAGCGGAGCATTAGCTAGTTGTTTGTAAAATGTAAATATTTTTCGACAATTCTACCTCCAGATTCAAATTCACAGGTGTTATATCCGATACATCAGAAGCCAACCAGGAGATGGGTGATCAATTTAAGGAAGTGACAGATGAGGAACGTGATAAGTCTGATGAGAAAAGATCTGAAGCTATGCAAGCATTCTCGGAACAGCGGCTGGATGAAGCTATTGCTTTTTACACAGAAGCTATAAAACTTAACCCACAAAGTGCTTTACTGTTTGCTAAAAGGGGTCAGGTAATATATTACACATTACAAACATTAGCTAAAGTAATTTTTTAGTTTACATATGTTTACTTCATATATTTTATTATATCATATATTTTATATTACATAAATATATATTTTTATTCTTTTTATAGAATAGGAAGGCGGACGAGCATATAGGCCGCCTGATGGTAAGTGGTCACCAACGCCCATAGACATTGGCATTGTAAGAAATGTTAACCATTGCTTACGTCACCAATGCGCCACCAACCTTGGGAACTAAGATGTTATGTCTACATAGACATCTTAGTTCCCAAGGTTGATGCCTGTAATTACACTGGCTTACTCACTCTTCAAACTGGAACACAACAATACCAAGTACTGCTGTTTTGCGGTAGAATATCTGATGAATGGGTGGTACCTACCCAGATGAGCTTGCACAAAGCTCTACCACCAGTATATTTATATGAGCACATTTATTTGCCACAGAAGCAAAGACAATACGGTCGATTGGATGATGTTAAAAATAGAAAGGAGGATCTCTTATTAAAAAAATTTGTAAATTTTTCCACAGTGCGAAATGAAATTTTTCAATATTCAGGGTTATGTATTCTATTTTAAGCTGTATGTGTGTAAATTACTCAGACCATTGCCTTTTATATGTGTATGTTATATACTAGATGCTCCACGTGTTTTCTATGCTCCGTTACTCTGTGGCCTCATAGGTCGTAATATGTTTGACTATATTGATAACCTTTCTCAATAAATTTACACAAACATATAAAACAAAAATATTTTTTCAAATAAACTATGTCTTCAACATTCTGATATTATTAAGATTATAAGAAACTTTTACTTGAAAGTAATCTAAATAAGATACACTGTATTGAGTATCTTTTGCTAAATTTGTCTTTGCACTTAACATGTTTCCATTATCAAAGTTGACTTAATATGCTCTTATCTTTCACATATATTAATGTACAAAAATATTATAATCATATTCACTGAGGGCTCTGTTCACTAAGGGCTCTATCCACTACGGGCTTAATAGGCAAGCGTGCTACATCTTAGACCATGTCGATGCTTAACATCAGGCAAGTCAACGGTCAAACGCTGGCCTATTATTAGTAAAAAAAAAAAAAAAATTAAATTGTATGAATTGTTGTAAGTATATGATAATAAACAAGTAAGCATATGCACTAAACATAGACGCGACCCAGATACAATAGCATCGTAACAATTTCCGTTACCTTTTGCTAATTCGCATGTATAATCTTATTACTGCAGAGTGTGCAAGTTAACTCACTCAGTTTATAGGACAATTTTAATTAGTCAAAGTATACAAATATTACTCAACTAAGTTCAAATTTAAGCACAGTAAACTATCTGCCATCATTCTTATTCACATTAGGTAAAGTGTTTTAAAGTGTGATTTTGTCGCAACGCTTAGCTGCATGTGAACATGACGACACTATATTCTCATGACGCAAGACGCTTTTACTTTATATTTCATTTAGTAAAAAAAGAAAAAATATTTAGAATTTTGGATTTTTTATTTATAAAATGAATATATTTATTTTATTTAATTATATTAATATAATAACATTCATGATAAATGTGTACAAACATTTCACCTATATCACTAAATATTTTGAAAAGAATGAAAATAGTGATGATTGAATATTGCAATAGTAACAAGTCTATAGCACATTTGAGCAATCAGCACAGCTAATATTAAAATTTAATTCATTTCCAGGTATTTCTTAAACAAAACAAGTTACATGCTTGCATCAAGGACTGTACTCAGGCTTTAGAGCTTAACTGTGATAGCGCAGCAGCATACAAATTTAGAGGAAGAGCCTACAGGTATGACTTTATTCTCATATATAATTTTGATTTATATTATTTCCTATCTATTTAGGCAAAGTATTTTATCTAAACATTTTTGAATGGCAAAAACCAATGCTTTGTTACTTTTGGTAATGAATTACAAGAGAATAGGAGTTTAAACTTCAATTTTTTTTAATATATTTTGTTTAAAAAAAATATCTTAATAAAATTGCTTAATGAAATTGATGGAACAACTTTGGAGCCTTTTTGTACCCAATCATCAAAATCTTATCTTAAATAAACTTTATATCAACTAAAATATACTAACTTTTCTAAGTGGCATTAGTTAAACACTGATTTCTCCCTTTCTTACATTATTGATTTGATATTAGAAAGAAGAAGACACAGCATTGTTTAAATAATCACCCGCTAAACAACGTTTATAACAAAGGCTAAAAAATTAATCTATGTACTGTCATTTTTCAATTAAAAAAAAAAACAGAAATCCCACTGACTTTCTTTCGCCGGTTCATCTCAGGTCCAAGAAGTTTATTTCCGAACCGGTTACAAATATGCAATCAATAAGCAAGTGTACCGCTTCTATGTTAAAAGTTTTACTGAGTTTTGGACTTTTGGTTAATCAATCAAATCAATCAATCAATCAACAGCCAATCGTTGTCCACTGCTGAACATAGGCCTCTCCCAAGGTGCGCTAAAGCTCCCTGTCCTCCGCCTTCCGCTACCAGTTGGTGCCCGCCACCTTCTTAAGGTCGTCGGTCCACCTGGCTGGGTTTTGTTTAAGAATAGTTAAAATTTACTTTACGGTCTATAATTGCCTTTATGTCAGTTGATAAATAAAATCAAATAATCATGTTGATAAAACACCTTGCTTAAAAGTATATTACATAAATTTGCTTGCAGAGATGTCCTCGTATGCAATAAACAACGCTTATACTAGGTTACTAATTAAATTAGCAGAGAAAATGTTGTTTGTTGACTTGCTATACCTGAAGGCTGATTCTGC
The DNA here is from genome assembly GCF_905147045.1 of Nymphalis io. Lineage (NCBI taxonomy): Eukaryota > Metazoa > Arthropoda > Insecta > Lepidoptera > Nymphalidae > Nymphalis > Nymphalis io. The sequence continues at coordinate 3,792,415 of NC_065897.1, forward strand.
AACAGTAATCACTTTCACTTTCGTACAAGATCTTATATAGAATTGAAAACAATGTTTATATTTTTAAGTAGTCTTCTCAAATTTAAGATGAAAATTCGAAATGTCAAATGTTTAAGTTTATGATTTGGATATTGGGGTTTTTTCCAAAAATATTCTCTTCTTTTCTAATCTTGACTTCTTATAAACTTTTGCCTGCGTCGTTTTTAAAAAATTATAACGAAAAATTCTGTTGTTTTTTTTTAGTTTTGACTCTATATTTGTCTCTGAATATGGTAGGCCTGTTCCGCTAAAGACTTATTTTGGAGTTCTTCAGTGGTCGTATATGAGAAGCTTTTTTTATTGTTTATTTATTAAATAGTAAGTTGGCAGATGTAAGGAATAATACAATGTAATTTCAACGATATTTTAGTCTCTTGGGTAAGTTCGAAGAGGCTTCGCATGACCTCTGCGAGTCGCTGAAGATTGATTATGACGATCAAGCCAATGAGTGGCTGAATCTTGTGAAACCAAATGCTGAGAAGCTACGTCAACACAAACTCAGCGTCCAACGCAAGAAAGAAGAAAAAGAGGTTTATTTTTATTTATTTAAATAGGTAGGCTGACTACCAAGGGGTCATTTGATGGTAAGTGGTCGCCACTGCCCATAGTAATACTGTAAAAACGATTCACCGTTTCTTAAATTATTAATGCAAACACGAACCTTGGGAATTAAGATATTATGCATGTAGTTACACTGACTAACTCACCCTTCAAATCAGATGACAGTAATATTGAGTATTGTTATATGGCGGTTGAATATGCGATATGTAAAGTGGGCGGTACCTACGCAGACTATTGTGGAGAAGTGAATATAAAGCCAAACTGATTGTTTATTATTTAATATTATCTTGTTAATTTATAAACTTAATTCCTACTTCACAATTGAATATAATACTATATTATTTACGAATACATTTTACAATTTGTATCGACATAATGATCAAGTGATCATAATATACAGGTGACTTAAATTACTGGCATTCTTTAAAATAATGATCTCGTTATTTCTAAGCCTTTTATGAAAACTTAATAGAATGCAAATAAAAAAAAATGTATATTGTGTTAGACTTTTGACGGACGTTGGCGTGGTTGGTAGATACTTTCCTTTCACACCGAAGGTTTTGGGTTCGATTCCCACCAAGGAAATACATTTGTGTACATGAACATGTTTGTTTGTCCTAAGTTTGGGTGTAATTATCAATATAAGTATGTATTCACAAAAGAAAAGTAGTATATCAGTTATCTGGTTTCCATAGTACAAGCTCTGCTTAGTTTGGGATCAGATGGTCGTGTGTGAATAATGTCGCAGGATATTATATCATATACTGATCGTCAATTTCATAGGAATACTAGGTACATGCTCACTTTTTATCTATACACGCTGCAGCCTGTCAAGCTAAGTTCAAGCTAACAGAACTGACGAGCAGTACCGTGTGTAATATTACACGAACCATTTGGGTGGCCCAACTTACCACTTACTTGACCCCCACATAACTCAAAAACTATTTTACATAAACATGTCAAATTTGATCTCATAAACAAACCTTAGACGGTTATTTAGATATTAACGTCCAAAATTCGTCGTCATTTTTATCACTGACTGACCTATAGATCAAAACTCTAACCTAGTTCCAGATGACCTGGAAAGTTCAAATTTGGCATCCAGATAGGTAGTTACGTGAATTCAAAGGAAAGAATCACAAACTAGTAAATTTTAATCATTTTAATATAATTTTTCATCGCGCGGTTGTCTCTCGATACCTGACCTATAAGGTTGCGATTTATGTTTTGAAATTCATAGATTTTTTTTCGTAAAAAATACTTGGAATATTTGTGGTTTTATTATTATTACAATTTTTTTTGTAAGTAGATGTATGGCTTTTTTTTATTCTTTATTTAATTTAGGGAGTTTTGTCCCTACACAGGTCCTATAGACGTCAGTCCCATTGTTATGTATGGTTTAAGCAATAGTTTAAATTAAAAGTTAATAATATTTTTAGTATAGTAATAATCGTTAAAAGTAGGTAAGTACATAACTCCGGATACTGAATGGCCAATTCACTCGAAAATTTCAGAGGTACAAGAAAATATTGAAAATAACACAAAAAACACAAATATACCCTGTAAACGTAGGAAAATACAGTATATTAACAAAAACCATTTGATATTAATTTTATTATGAATAAGTACCTACTAATAATTTCTATACAATAAGTAATGATATCCCATCAAAGACATAAATGTGAAATGAGAGCCAAGTTCAATATTATGATATATGCCTTGGTTGTTGACTTCAAAGACAAAAAAAGTGAGATCTAAATGGATGTCAAGTTCGATGGTCAGTCCTGATATTTATTTATAGCAACATAAAATATTTCATAACAACATAATACATATATCATTTCATAACTTAGGATAATATTTTGAAACCTGAGGTCTGACTTGGCTAGGTTTCATATACGAATTATATTATAACCTTCGCAAATTTTAAAGCTGTAAACTGTTATGTTATTCTTCCGAAAATTTGGCTTGCTGGTAGAAACCAGCTATGGAATATAGGGCTCTTCCATGACTGTTTTATTAATAATAAGGTACTCAATAATAATTATAAGCTAATTTAGTAACATATAATATATCGGTGTTGCTTTGTAACAATTCCAAGTACTTATGTCATAATGTAAAATTAATAAGCGATTGTGAAAATTTCAGCACCGTGAGAAAATACGAAGGGCTCGCAAGGCGCAAGAGGCTCGTGCGAAGGCCGCTCAAGAGCAGACTCAGTCGCAGCCGCAGGCCGGCTTCCGTGCGCCCCCTGGGATGGGAGCTTTCGAAAACGTAGACTTCTCTAAACTAGTCTCCGATCGTGAACTCTTTGAAACATTGACGGTATGAAATAAAGTTACTCTATAGATTTTAAACAAAGGAAATATAAACATATTTTCACTATAGACTATGTCTAGGAAGCCTGTGATGTTTTTTATATCAATTGTATTTTTAACCATAGACAATGGTCAGTTATGTCTAGCCACCCTATGTGTTTACATAATGTGATCGGATATAAGTCTGCCTGTAAAACGAATAAAGTGAAAGTGAAAAAAAATGTTAATATATTTTAGCACTAACTTTATTCTGATTCCTATTTTTCCTTATAAGTTCATATATATAAAGGTTAGGGGAAGAGAGATCATCATCTAAAACGCTGTTTATATTTAAGAATAAATCTTTAAATAGAAAATGATTTAAAATATTTGTATGTATTTTGTATGCTCAAAGAAAAAAAAGGTAATAAAAAAGTTAATTCGTTTTAGGACCCAGAAATATCAGCCGCCGTCTATGACGTTTCATCAAACCCAGCTAATTTCATTAAATATCAAAACAACCCCAAGGTAGTTGCTGCCTTAGAATTGTTAAGGAGTAAATTTGGAGCTGGCGGTGGACCTGCAGCGGGTGGTTTCGGAGGTAGATATATTTTTTTTAACTAGATTATCCTTTTTTTATTGCAAAATCATAATTAAACAAAAACTCACTAACAATATAAAAATTTATTATTTGTATTGTACAAAATGAATTCCAGGAAACTTAATTTGTAACCATTCAATTTTAAAAGAAGCCTTACAAACTATTTGAGTTTTTATTTAGAAAATAATAACTATTTTGGACCTATTAAATCTGATACTCAACCTGTAATGGTTGCACCATTCCAGTTCCATTAACCATATCATAAGTCGAGATGGCCCAGTGGTACGAACGCGTGAATCTTAACCGATGAACGTGGGTTCGAACCCGGGCAAGCACCTCTGAATTTTCATGTGCTTAATTTCTGTTTATAATTCATCTCGTGCTTTTCGGTGAAGGAAAACATCGTGAGGAAACCTGCATGTGTCTAATTTCATCGAAATTCTGCCACATGTGTATTCTACCAACCCGCATTGGAGCAGCGTGGTGGAATAAGCTCCAAACCTTCTCCTCAAATAGGGAGAGGAGGCCTTAGCCCAGGAGTGGGACATTTACAGGCTGTTACTTTAACCATATCCAGTTATATCCATGCATGCAACACCACTTGCATATTCATTTAGCTTCAATCATTAGTAACTTCTTAATTAATTCCAGGTTTCGGAGGTGCACCAACTGCTGGAACTAAAACTTCTGATGATGATGTTGGCTTGGATTAAAGACATCCACATTTCGAATATCAAACAATTATTTGAACATTCATAATCAAAGTATGTTATAATTATAATGTATAACACAATTAATAACATTTCTTCTATTGTACTAAGGAAGTACGTTTTTATTATATTTTTTGCAAGATTTTTTTTCGTCTTTAAATTGCATGCAAAATTCCCATCGACAAGCTATTTTAGCAAAAATAGCATATAAATAATGATTTGAAATATAAACGGATTTATTGAAATATCCAAAATATGACTATTTAACAGAATTATATTTTTTTTAACAAAAAAAAAATATTTTCATTTAATATTGTTTAGACATCATAAGTTTTATTGTGTAGGAGTGGCTTATTTTATTTTAGCATTTTTAAAGGTACTCAAGATGTTTAATAAATTGTACTTTTATTTTGCTGGCATTAAATACTTCAACATGAAAACTGCTGTTTTATTACCTGTCATGCCATGCCCACATGCAGTGGAGATAAATTATAAAAACAAATTAAGCATATGAAAATTCATTCTAGTAGCTAGACCACAGATCCCGAGGGTTCAAACCTTGGGTTGGGCCATTAACAAGTTTCTAAACTCAGTAGCAACACAGAGTCTGGAAATATTCCCGTGCCTCGAAAAGCATATAAAGGTCATGCAGCTGACCACTTTCGGTCGATTCGGATTTGACGTCCCATCAAGGTATGAGGGAATAGAGAGAGTATCTGTAATTGACCAATATAACATGCCACACACAGTAAGCTAGTCACTGTTGAGAATGGCCTCTAGGGCTGAAATTGGTTGGGAGGACAACATTGTTTTAAAATAAAAGAATTAGTAACAGATATCTAATTTACTTTCCTTTTAAATAAGAATTTACACATCATTGACTCTACCCCAACCTAATCTTATCTTTTTCTCATGCAGTTTCAACCACGATGGCATTTCTTTCGGTAGGGGATGGGCATTTGGGAATTTTAAGGGAGGTGCAGGAGCCTTAAATGGATCTTCATTTCTCAATTTCCGCAATAAATATTCTTTGTTGATTTGCTTTGGATCTCTGTACTTATCCATGTATAAGTTAAATGGCTTTCTCCTGGGGAACCACTCTTGTGGTCGAATGTATGGTGCTGGGAAGTCATATTCATAAACTAGAACAAAAAAAATATTTAAACACAACATCATAAAACCATTTACACACATATTAAAAAATTTGAAGAGATAAATTACTTGGTTCCTTTTGATTTAATGTTTTATTAAAGAAATCTTTCACAGTTGTATCCCAATCACTTTGGTAGAAAGCAAGTCCTATTGGTGTAATGTTATCTTGGTATTTTTTGTACCAATCTCTAGTACAAAATGTTCTTTCCTCCAAAGGTGATGATGATGTTACTGAAAAAAGAATATATTAACAATTACATAATGAATAGATATATAAACATTTTCTAGTGTTTCATTTTACAACCGTCTTTCGACTAATCTCGCAGTGGCAACAAAGGTTCATTTTACAATTAAGAGGGAGAAAATAAACAAATCATTGGAGTAACCCAACTTCCTTACTAGATTCTCTATGAATTCCTTTACAGAACAGCTATTCAAGTAATTAATTTGAAATCAATGTTAAGAAAACTTATTAATAATGCATATTACTCAATAAAGGTTTATATGGATGATACCAAAGTTTGGACAGTATTCCTTGATTTCCATACAGGATAAATTTTCAATTGAATTTAATTCTCTGTGTAACATGATTTTGGTAAAGAGTTGGATCAATTTAATTTTATTATAATATTGAATTGAATAATAACAAAACTTACTTTTAGGTAAATCATACTTTATCATTCCATCCTGTTTATATAAAACAAAAACATATCGATGGTAACCTGTTCCTTTTAGTGGAAATGGTTGTAAGTAATTAGCTATAACATCCCCCTTTTCGATAGAATTGCCAGGTATATTGGCTATAAGCCAGTGCACATATTCCTTGTCATTTTCAACCAAGTGTCCATCAAGATTGGTTAAAGCAAGTGTCCACAATGTATTACCATCCGACTCATATGAAACATGAGGACTTTGAAGAGCTTCTGCAGGTTTAATTACATTTCCATAATAGACTGGTAAGCAATTACCATCATTTATGTCATAGAATACCTCTAAATGCAATTGAGGTATAAAAAATCCTTCTCCATATAAATGTTCAAATATACCATAATGATCAGCTATTTGTTTTTTATGCATGGGTCCTAGTGATTTAAGCCAGTCCTTCTTAGCTTGATCCATATCAATTTCCAACATGCCTTTCCGAGCCAATTCTTCCATTTTTTTATCATTTTTAACTGTTTTCGATAGCTCCATTCGTTCCTCGCGAGCTTTGGAAGATGTTTTTCTATGAAATATTAATTATGTTTATTGTTATGGATAAAAGAGAGTAATGTTTATTTTATTTATACGATATATTAAGTATTAAACAAGAATAACTAAATAACCTTGTATCAAATACTCACTTCTCTGATGGGAATCCTATATCAATTCTTGCTGTGTACAATTCATCTTTATAATTCAGCTCATCTAATCTTTCTTTTATTGTTCTACATTGTATTGGAGGTTTTCCTCTTATTCTATGGCCCAACCGTATTTGTTGATATTGATTAAAACTATTTATCCGCCAAAAGGAGCGGAAAGTATTCATATTAAATATTGTTGTCAAAAACAAATAAAAAGTGAAATTATAAAAAAACTTTCGATTAAATTTACAAGTAAATAAAATAACTTAATTACATTCAGCAATTAGTGTTATAGTATAACTAATATTTTAATTTGTTAAAAATGTTAAATAAGTAAGGTAACCTCTATCATCTGACTAAATTGACAGTGACAGCGGCAACAGGAACTACTACTACCATATCAATAGAATTTGAATCTGGCACAATAAAAGTATTTCCAAAAATATTTATAAAAATATTTGAAGACGAATTACCTTAATTATAGTAAAATATACTGCAGGTTGTAGCAGCTTTACTAAAAGACATCAATGTGAAAAAATACAGCGTCAAAAACAAGATATTTCATTTTATTATATAAAATATTTCCATAAAGATATAAAAATAATGGTAGACAAAAATTAATTGTTTTTAATGTCTTTATCATATTTTATTTCACCACAGAACGGCGAATATTGTATTAATGACAAACACTACTTTGGAGTTTAGAAAAATAACTTAAATTATTAATGTTTAAAACATAATAATAATTTTTACTGCATAATGACAAAACCAAAAACACGTTCATGGGATATTATATATATAGTTAGCAAATTGTTAGATAATTTATATTTACATAAATTGTCTATCTTGTGTAGGATTTCATAATTATATTTAAAAAACAACTAAGAGTCACACTTTTTGCATTTGATGATAATGTTTTTTTATAATATTTTTGATCTAAAAGATATTTAATAAGAGAAAATTTCTAACTAAACTATAACCCGACAAATTAAACTGTGTGAATTAAATTATATGAATACTTTTGTTTTTAATTTTATTCTTTATTCAACAAGTAACAACTGTGCTATTCCATACTATACTACAAATGGATTAAAAAGACAGCTACGTATCTACAGTCACTATAATTCCTTTGTTATTTGTGAGAAAATAATATGATTAAAATTTATCATTTTGCCCTGAAATTTCTAAAGGTTTTAGTATTTAATTGATTTCTATTACCAACATAATAATTGCATATTAATAATGTCGAAATTAAAACAACCAATCAAAACGACGGACGACTGCGTATCTGAATAGCAAGCAAGGCACGACGTCTGTACCGACTTTACTGTTGTGTGAGCAGGAGGTCTAAGCTTCTGAGGACTGTGCAAACTGATGTAAAATTTGTTTCTGTTGTGAGTTGTGACTATGTTGCGTGCGACAGTCGCAACTCGCAAGTATCTCTATTAGTGTGATCACGATCAGTTGCATTAGCTGTGTATTTTGTGATGATTAGATTGTATAAATTGTGTTTTTATGACATTTGCATTTCACTGATAATAATTTAGTAAAAAATTAAATATTTAATTTTACTGTTGTGTCGAGTGAATAAGTGACAAAATGGTATATTTTTGTCAATCAACGAAGTCGACGATCCTATGTATAGTTCCCCGATCTTTGCAATATTAGGAGCCATTTACACATGGCGAGAAGTCACGTAGGCATTAGTGAATTTTAAACGTGGGATTTTAAATTGTAATCTATTTCTGACGGTTACTATTATTAATGTACTTCTTAGAAACATGGATAGCAAAAATATTCAAAAAAATGCTATGCAGAAAAGTGCTGAATTTACTTTCACACCTCCACCGGAGGCGCCCATATTTGAGCCTACGGCCGAAGAATTTATGGACCCTTTGGGATATATCGCTAAAATTCGTCCTGTCGCAGAAAAAACAGGCATTTGTAAAATAAAGCCACCTGCTCGTTGGCAGCCACCTTTTTCTCTAGACGTAGATAAATTAAAATTTGTTCCACGGATTCAAAAAGTAAATGAGTTGGAAGCCATAACTCGATTGAAACTTTTGTTTCTTGAAAAAATCTTAAAATTTTGGGAATTACAAGGATCTCCGCTAAAAATTCCTATGATTGAAAACAAAACGTTAGACTTGTATTGCTTAAAATTTTGGGTTGATGAAGAAGGAGGATTTGAAAATTGCAATTGTCCTAAAAAATGGCGAAAGATAGCCAATACTATGGGTTACAGTCAGAGTACAATAACAATGAATTTTCTCAGAAGTAATTATGAAAAGATTCTTCTTCCTTACGAAATATTTGAAAAAAGCAAAGCAGATATCTTAAAGACTGTCAAAAAAGTTGAAACTAAAACTGAAATTAAAGATGATAATGATACTGGAAAGCAATTATTTAAAGAAATTTTAATAGAATCTATAACCAAACTAAGAAATGAAAATGTTGCTGATGAGAAACCACATACAAGTATCAAAAAAGCAAAGACAGGTTCAGATATTAAACCTGATCATGACAGTGGAAAGTTCAAAATGGATTTTGAGGATATCAAGCGTAACAGAGAATTAAGAAAACTAACTTGTTATGGACCTGGGCCAAAAATGCCTGGTCTGAACGATGAGGAGTTTGATATTACTAAATCCAGGAAGAGACCTAGATATGATTTAGATCCATTGGCTATATATATTTGTGCTATTTGTCACAAAGATCACAGAGATGATTTATTATTGATTTGTAATGGATGTTCAGACACATATCACACATTTTGCCTCAAGCCCCCCCTTAGTGTGGTGCCCGATGGTGATTGGCGTTGTCCTTGTTGTATTGCTCAAGAAGTCCATAAGCCAGCTGAAGCTTTTGGATTTGCTCAAGCAGAGAGAGAGTATACCTTGCAACAATTTGGTGAAATGGCAGATAAATTCAAATCTGATTATTTTGGAATGTCTGGTCATTTAGTGCCAACAAATGTAGCAGAAAAAGAATTCTGGAGGATTATATCATCAGTAGAAGAGGATGTCACGGTAGAATATGGTGCAGACTTGCATTCTATGGATCATGGGTCTGGTTTCCCAACAAAATCATCACTCAATTTATATCCTGGTGATCAAGAATATGTTGACTCAGGATGGAATTTAAATAACTTGCCTGTATTAGAGGGTTCTGTTTTAAGATTTATTAATGCTGATATATCTGGTATGACAGTACCATGGATGTATGTTGGCATGTGTTTCTCAGCATTTTGTTGGCACAATGAAGATCATTGGAGTTATTCAATTAATTATTTACATTGGGGTGAAGCGAAAACTTGGTATGGAGTTCCAGGTAATGGAGCAGAGCTTTTAGAAAATGCTATGAAAGCAGCAGCACCTGATCTTTTTAAATCACAACCGGATTTGTTACATCAACTTGTTACAATAATGAATCCCAATATATTGATGGCAGCTGGAGTACCAATATATAGAACTGATCAGCATGCTGGTGAATTTGTTGTGACATTTCCCAGAGCATATCATGCTGGATTTAACCAGGGATACAATTTTGCTGAAGCTGTTAATTTTGCTCCTCCTGATTGGCTTAAAATTGGTCGTGATTGTATAATGCATTATAAAAATTTAAAAAGGTTTTGTGTATTTTCACATGATGAATTAATATGCAAAATGGCACTGGAAGGAGATCGTCTAGATTTAGACACAGCTTTGCAAACTCAGAAAGAACTAGTTCATGCTACTGAAGAGGAGGGCAGATTAAGAGCATTGATTGCTAAAAATGGGTTGAAAAATGTCCGCAGGACTGCTTTTGAACTACTTGGGGACGATGAAAGGCTATGTGAAATTTGCAAAACAACTTGCTTTTTGTCTTCTGTGTCATGTGAGGATTGCAAACATATGGCTTGTTTACAACATGCCATTTCTGAAGAATTTTGTCAATGTTCTTTGAATAAAAAAACATTGTTTTACCGTTATGATATGGATGAACTTCATATTATGTTACAGACAATTGATTTTAGAGTAAATAGTTTTGATAAATGGATGACTGAAACAAAAAACATTCTATTGCCAACCGCTCCAGATATTGGCAGACTTCAGAAACTAAAAGTTTTAGTAGATGAAGCAGAAGAACTCAAAATACCAAAGTGTACATTACTAACTCAACTAAAGGAAGAATACACTAAAGCTACCGATAATGTAGAACCAATTGTTATTGAGTTAGATGATGATTAAAAATTATGCTTCATGGAAAGAACCGAGCATTAGTACAAAGTAAAAAAAAAAATTATTTTATATTTATATAATTTCATGAGTGGAAAAGCAAAATAATATGCATTTTAGTTGCTGCACAAGTTGTAATAGTTTTAAAGGTTAAATATTTATGAGTAAATAAAAGTTTTCTTATTCATGTTCAACTAATATTGTTGCTAATTAAATCTAGCGTAATTTGTTCGTTACAAACACCTACTTACAAGTATCTACTTGTACAGACACTAAAATTGCATCAAAACTTTTTTGCCATTTAACAAATGTGATGGTCTAGTTTGTAAGCTACTGATATAAATGGAAGTTTATTTGATATCATCACAATTAATAGCAGCTGAAATAAGATATATATTCATTTTGTATAATGTGAATAGTATACATTATGTACTGTAAGTATAATGTATAACATAATTAAAAATTAATTATAATAAATTAGTTTTAAAAACTTAACGTCTGTGTATTAACATTTTGTATCTAAAAAAATATTAGAATTTTGGAAGTGATGTTAAGAATCCCACCGTTTTGAATAAGATGTTCTTGTAATAAGGAAAAAAGTATTTAATTTTAGAACGTAGTAATAGAAAATATTACTATTGTTCCCTATGATAAATTTGATCTCATTAAGTACTCTGGTACTGGAAATTAAAGTTGATATATTGTGGGATTTACTTTCATTAACTATACTCTTGTCATATTTTGACTTTAATTTTTCTTTCCACAAACAGAAAAGGCCTAGTACTTGATAAATAATTGCCTCGTCTTGTCTTGCCTTTTTATTTTATGTTGTTACTTATTAATGTTGTTGAACAAGTGATTCATTATAACAGTTCCGGAATGCAGTGAGTTGTATGCAGTGAGTTGAAGAAGAATAATCCCATAATGTCATTAATTGTCTTCTAGTGCTATCAATTTAACAAATCGGGATAAATATATTAAATCTGATCCTGAAAGTTTATAAAAATGGGTAAGCACAGGTAGCACCATAAGACACTAGGATAAGCTCGTATTTCTGAGGTTAGAATTAATTTACTAAGTACCTTAAATTTAGTGTAAAAGGAGGCTATGATTAATGAGATGTATATATATATAATGGGAATATATTTAATAGCAACTTAGGCAGTATTCCTATTTATTGTAAATTAAAATAGTTTACACAGTACTATAGTCTTGGAATAATTATTATGTTGATCACAAATGAAGATTTATGCCATTATTGAAGGATAAGCAAATTTTAATTATTGACAGGATTCTATGACTCAATTGAACTTTTATGTGATTTAAGGTTTTTCATTGATTAATACATGTTTCTTTTGTGAAATGTTGCATGACAAAACTATGATTATCATTGCTGCAAATGCACACACTTGTACCGTTTTATGAAAATTACAAAAAAATATTTAACTAATGTTAAAAGCCTTTGGTTTAAAATATATTTAAAATGAAATATCGTGTCTATTTCCTAATGATATTTGTGTTCATGTTCTGTATTTGAGATTTAACAATTGTGAGAAGAAACTTTCCATAAATCTGTGTTAAATTTAAATAAATAATTTTAGATTGTGAACTTTGTTTGATTTTTTATAAATTAATTATTAAATAGTATTTATAATATAAAATAGTAATCATATTCAATTCAGTAGTCAACTAGGAACATTTCTTTATCTGTTTATCTCTTATCTTTTGCACTTTTTACTATGAAGTACATATTTGAACGAAATGTTACTAGTAGTTCTTCAGATATGGCATCAAAGATTGCCAATTTTCTTTTTTATTGACAACCTTTATTTACTGGATAATTGATATTTCATAAACTGTACTCATAAATGATTTTATTTAATGTAATTCCCAAGATTATAGGATTGGAACCATTCAAGTGAAGAAACTGGTCGAATTTATTAAGGAAATAAAAACTAAATTTATTCATGAAGCTGTGCCTTTATTTTATAAAATGGTGTTAACTTAAGTGATTATATAATAATTATAAAAATATCTTACGAAAATACTATATATATATATATATATATATATATATATATATATAATTATTTGGTTTTACTCATGATTTAATCACGATTAACGCTACACTGAATAGTAAATATAAGTACGTGTCATCATAAGTTAAAAAATTACATTTGTTTATTATAAAATAAAGATTAAAAAAATTATTACACAAATACACAACAAAATTACAATTGATTATATAAAAGCTGATCTTTTAATGTTACATTACACATTTATATAAAATATAATATAACAGCTATATCAGGGGATAGCAGCCGTAACATTGGTCAATTCTTTATATTCAGTTTACATATTGCGCTTGTTCAAAATAAATGTGACGATAAGGGCAAGGGAGTGATGATCATGTCCTATTAATTATTTGTGCATATACTTCAAATTTAGTGGAGACTTTCCGCTTTAGATATAGAGAAACTAACACAATATTAAAGAACTGTAAAAATGATACATTTTATTGAAGATTTATATATATATACATCCAAAATCAATCCGTTGCGTTATTATTTTTAGCAGATTATTATTTTAACAGATTCATACATTATTTAATATGTTTTTATGATAATAAACGTTGATGTGAGTGTGATAGAAATAAAATAAACAACAGTATAAATAACAACTCTTGCCAATATGTAATTTAAAATTTGGCTTACACATCTTATACATTTGCTGATAAAATAATTTCAAAATATTATTAACTTTCATTATAAATGTTCGTTTATGTTTTGGACGAGATATGCTTTGCGATGCTTAGCGGACGGAAATATTTGCTATTAGTCCAGGCTTATTAGTACCAAAAATGCGTTCGCTCTCCATAAAATCCCGCTACACGATTTTTCGATTGGATTATGTTAGAGGTAAATAAAAAAACGGTTTTAATCATCCCAGACCCCGAGCGTTAGCCGGCATCTTGTAAATTTCGCTGCAAATATCTCGGAAACGGTGAGTTTTACGTTAAAACCATTAGAAACCTTTTTTGTAGAGTATAAAATTTGTCATCTTTTTTATTTTAAACTTTTTTCTCTATTGTTAATATTTTCCGAGATTTTATGCAGAGCGAATATCTAAAAACTTTAGACTATATGCTTTTAATGGCTTATAATCAGGGACGGGTATAAAGGCCTAGGTCGAACACAAGGATTAGTTTTCTCAAGAGAAACATTGATTTAAAATGTTTCAGCTAAACCTGTCTTAGTTATTCACTCAAAATTAGCCAAATTATTAATTATATTACTTAATATTAAGAAAAATAATATTAAAAACCTCTTATTTTCGTTACAAGGCAAATGATAACATAATATTAAAAGTATTTGTCAGGTTATGACTTATGTGTAGAATATAATTTGAATTCGTATGTCGACAGTGATAATTAAAAACTATATTAAATGCGAATTCAAATTAATTATTAACAATTAAAATGAATATGTAATATTAATCCGTTTTTGTAAAAGCATATGTAATAGATATGCTTTAAAGCGACATTCTTATAGGAATCTTCTACATTCACTAAAGGGCCAGCCCTAGGGATATCGCGAACGGGCGAGTCTTTCCGTGCGGGCTGCAATTTAATTTAATAAATGGCACGCCGCTGGCGACGCGGTAATATGATTCGTCACTTATGTTATAAAGGACTTTACAAAAGCCGCAACTTCGTTTTCTTTTCTGAATTGTAAATTGCTTTTCGCCCTATTGGCCTTAGTAGCATCATCGGTTATTATATTGGAAAGTCACAACGTTTATTTTATTTCTGAACGTTTATCAGTAGAAATATTTTAAAATGTTTGATCTTTGTGTTTTTGTTTGATTTTATATCATCGTCAGCCATTTATTGAAATAAAAATATATTATTAATATTAAAAAAAGTCTGTCAACATAGTTATGATAGCTATGCGGAGCTTTAAATGAAGCAGAGCTGGTATAGCGCTCTAAAATATATTCATAAAAAATTCTTCCAATAAGTTGTATTAATAAAAAAAATCTAATTACTAGATATTATATAAGTTCGAGATTTAAAAATAAATTAGTTAAGAATATAAAAAACAATATATTAATAAGCTAAGAAATAATTATATAAAAATATATTAAAAAAATAAAATCAGTCATTGTGCAGAAAATATCACAAATCATATAAACTAAGCTATTTAATAAAATACTGATAAATTAAATATCTGAACGGAGATACAATGAGTTCTTAAACAGTGTATAGCTCTTGTTGCTAAGCAAAAGCCAATTCTAATAATAAATCGTCATTTTATCGCAATCGAATCGAAGCGTGATCGTTGCCGTTTATCCGTTTTCCTATTCTACAATTTAATCATCGACTATTGTTATAAAAGTCGAGATGGCCCAGTGGTAAGAACGCGTGAATCTTAACCGATGAACGTGGGTTCAAACCCAGGCAAGCACCTCTGAATTTTCATGCGCTTAATTTCTGTTTATAAGTCATCTCGTGCTTTTCGGTGAAGGAAAACATCGTGAGGAAACCTGCATGTGTCTAATTTCAACGAAATTCTGCTACATGTGTATTCCACCAACCCGCATTGGAGCAGCGTGGTGGAATAAGCTCCAAACCTTCTCCTCAAAAAAGGTAGAGGAGGCCTTAGCCCAGCAGTGGGACATTTACAGGCTGTTACTTACTTACTTGGTATAAATGTTAACAATTAAGTTTGCTTTTGTCACAACAGTATATGTTAACAACATATCGGTTTGATTCCGATTCGATTGAATCGGGAAAATATCGTAACCGTTAGAGATTAATAGAATTGGCCGCAGTCTACACAAAACAGTTTTATTGAAAAAATGTGAGATATTCAAATGATTTTTTTTTTTGAACAAGATTTAACTTAAGAGTATTTATATAAAAAAACTGCACCTCTACAAAAGAGAAATTGACAACTGTTGTGTTCTCTACTCGATTTAATTTTTAATTATAGAATCGATGCAGATTTTTATAATTGTCGGTAACTTTTTAAAGAATAACAAATAGTTGCAAACACAGAAAACAACTTTTCTATACACATAGACACATAGCATACCAAACACTTAAAAAATCATTATGTATTATAAAGTCAAGTCAAGTAAATGTTGTAAAAACTTATCAGTAATGAGTATTGATTACCAAGAAAAAAAATCTTATAATTAATCGATAATTTAAGTACAATTAAAAAAAGGTGCAACGTGCATTCGTTACATAAAACTACGCTTAAGCATAACGCTATATATTATTGACAAAATACGCCAGCGAAAAAAAAAAAAACAAATGGCCTAACCCATTTAAAAAAAGAACATAAGAAAACAATTAAATTGTTGCCATAGCAGCACTACATCTTAACAACTGACTCGAAATACGCTTTCAAAGGAACAATATCGTCATAAAACGTATTACAGATTAAAAATAGAATCTTTAACTAAGTTACATTATAGATCTGTATATTAATTCTGGTTGAATAAATTCGTATATGCCATAACTATTTTCAAGAAATACTTATTAATAAAAAATATACTTCATTATAATAAAAAAAAAATCTTAAACATAAATAACTCCCTCAACCACTAACACTATAAATATATCTTTTAAAATGCACGATTTCATCAACATACATTAATAAATTAATCATATATATCTATATTTGGTGTAAAGTTTTAAAAAAAAATTGTGACTGCTGAAGTTTATTATTTAAAATTAACCTAACCACCATTTTGGAAAATCGAAGACGATTTAACCGATTTGAATTCTGACGTGTGATTGGTCGGGGATAGCCGATGACGCAATCAGCGACCAATGAGCGTTCACTTTCACCGAATTAGTCAATCTGACCCTGATGAGCATTTTCCAAATGATGTAAGACGAATTTATTCGGAATGAATTAAATGCTTTTTTTTAATATTTAACGTTTTAGAAGTAAAATATTTCAAGGTATGTTCGGGTAACTTCGGATTTTATATTTAACTTGAAATTTTAATTAAAAGCTATGGTCGCGTTTTATGTCGACTTTTATTCAAAGACCTCATTATCAGCGAATTTTGAATAAAGTGAATTTGTTAATCAAAGCTATTTTGTTTTTCATTTTTCTAATTGTACGAGGTTAGTCAATTAGTAAACTTATAATGAAAATTGTTTCAATTTTTCGTAACTAAGCCAGCAAGATGCCAGCTTATTGTGCCTCGTTACTAAATTGTAGTATATTTTAAAACGGCATAGCAGATAGCTGCCAGTACTCAAAATTTTATGTATAGAGTCATTTTGATAAAACATTCTTCCCCTAATCCGGTTTTACCCTAACACATATTCATATTTATAAATATCCTTTAATGTAATGTAATGTAATGAACTTGGTGGTTGCAAATTCGACTATCATTTTAAAACGGAGATTGGAACGAAACTTCAAATCTTCAACATATAAGAGCAATAATCACAAACAATATTACGAAGACTCGAGAGATTCCGTGCAGAGATTTTTTAGGATTCCGTTACACAGGACAAAACCCTTATGATGAGACAGGTGCCGGTACGACGATAATTTTTATATTTATTCAAGTCAATTAATTCAGAAATTCTAAGGAATTCTCGAGGAGTTCGACTCGCACGGTGCTGTTTCTTAGCTAATAGATTCATAAATGAAAAGTTGAAGTTCGATGTGTGTTGTTATCCCGTGGCCGAGACGGAGTCCCTCATCTCGCGGCCCTTGGTCTCGATGGGCAGCGCGAGGCAGGCGGCGGCCGCCACCAGCGCCGCCACGGAGTACACCGCGGTCGCGATCATTATTGAATTCTTCAGCAACACCTGCGAATAAATAATTAAATTCAATGACAACGAAACAAACAAATTAGACAAACTATGTGTTAGAAGTCGCTTTGCGTTTTCACATGACATTTTATATATAAAAACGATGTATTCGCATTCCGCATATAGCAATAGTCTTAATTTTATTTCCATTTTTACTTCACGCCCATTTTTAATAAAGCCCCTCGTTATATATTGTCCTTTAATTACTTGTTACGTGGTGGTATGACTTTGTGCCCGTCTGGGTTGGTAACACCCACTCATTTGATATTCTATCGCTAAGCAGCAATGCTTAGTATTGTTGTGTTCCGGTTTGAAGGATGAGTGACATAAAATCTTAGTACCCAAGGTTGGTGGCGCATCGGCGATGTACCCGATACCAATGTCTATTAGCGGCGGTGATCACTTAATACCATGTGGCCCACGTGCCACAAAAACAAGTCGAGATGGTCTAGCGGTTAGAACGCGTCAACCTTAACCGATGATCGTGGGTTCAAACCCGGCAAGCACCATTGAATTTTTATGTGCTTAATTTTAGCAGTTACACAATAAAAAAAATTAAAAAGACACATTAAAATGGTTTGACAATCCGTGTTGTAAAATTTATACGAAATTTCAGCTGAATTGAGTTGATATTTTAAGAATATATTTGTATTTATACCTGGGCCACGTAAGGTGTGATCATAGCGCCGAGTCTCGCGACACCGCTGCAAGCGCCGACGGCGGTTGATCGTAACGCCGTTGGATATACCTTTAATAATTGAAATTATTTTAAATTTACATGTTATGTACTGATATACAGTAACAGCCTGTTAATGTCCCACTGCTGGGCTAAGGCCTCCTCTCCCTTTTGAGGAGAAGGTTTGGAGCTTATTCCACCACGCTGCTCCAATGCGGGTTGGTAGAATACACATGTGGCAGAATTTCAATGAAATTAGACACATGCAGGTTTCCTCACGATGTTTTCCTTCACCGTTAAGCACGAGATGAATTATAAACACAAATTAAGCACATGAAAATTCAGTGGTGCTTGCCCGGGTTTGAACCCAAGATCATCGGTTAAGATTCACTAGGCCATCTCGGCTTAAATTAAATTTACATATATACAAATATATAAAACGTTTTTTTTTTAAATGCCTATTTGAAAGGCGACTCAACTAATATTAACTATATAAAACTTATACTAGAAGATCCGGCGCGTTCCGGGATGGTTTAATTATATAATACTATTATATATATAAGAAGTTGTGCTTCGCAAAATCACTCGCATTAAATTTAAACAAGTGTCAAGCGGTAATTTCATATTCTCGTAATAAATATATTTGGCATTTTAGCCGCAATCTTGACTTAATTCAATTAAAATGAAAAAAAAAAGTGAAATTATGTCAGTGCCAAGGTACCGACGAGAATTGATGTGTAAACATATGAGTTCATGTACCAATCTCACGCACACATCAACACAATTAAAATAACAAATCATACGCTGACGTCATCTGACGCTCGAATTCTCACTACGATATTTACACATAAAAAAATAATAGGAAACTTACCTCAGGCGTGTAGACATACGCCGCTTGAAACAGTCCTGCGATAATACCACGAGCCAGGAACAAAACGCAGGTCAAAAACGTTCGGCTGCAATAAGCAAATTTATTATTATCTTTTTCTTTTTTTACTTTAGTAATAAGTAACAACTGTACAACCATTTCTGTAACACTGTTGCACAGTACCGGCCTGTTAATGTCCCACTGCTGGGCTAAGGCCTCCTCTCCATTTTGAGAAGGTTTGGAGCTTATTCCACCACGCTGCCTTAATGCGGGTTAGTAGAATACACATGTGGCAAAATTTCAATGAAATTAGACACATGCAGGTTTCCTCACGATGTTTTCCTTCACCGTCAAGCACGAGATGAATTGTAAACATAAATTAAGCACATGAATATTCAGCGGTGCTTGCCGGGTTTGAACCCACGATCATCGGTTAAGATTCACGCGTTCTAACCACTAAGCCATCTCGGCTATATAACGCTGTTGATTACAAGTAAATATAAATAAATAATTCGATTGATACGAGACTTCAACATTGTCCAAAATTGATGACACACGTGGAGGACGGTGTTCGCATTTTTAAACTTTGCAAATTCCTAAATCAATATTCAGCACTCACGTTTCAAAACAACGTAACGTATGAATGATATGTACATGATAATCAACTGAAAAATTTAAAACCAATTAGGAATATGTAAATTAAAAAAAAATATTGTACCAAAATAAATCTTTAAATGATTAAAATAACTTATCCTTCTTTGTGATTGGACGCCCCGCATACCTTCTTTCACTTATTATAATATTATAACGATTATTAATATATTATTTTATGCTAAAATAAGAGCAGTATTATCACGTAGACTAACAAATAATCTACCGAAAATCGATCTTGTGATTGCGGATTCTTTCACAAATCACGCGAAATATATTAGTGAGCTTATTATTATTGTTTATTTTAATCTTTTGTAATGCAGATTGATCATAACTTTGATCGGCAATAAGTCCGTATTCTTCATTTAGGTACTATTGCTTTCCGCTTTCGATAGAAGATAATATCGACGTAGAATTCAGATATATACATTTCTTACATATTAATTTTATTAATTGACGAATTTAACCTTCTCCTCAAAAAGGGAGAAGAGGCCTTTAGCCCAGCAGTGGGACATTCACAGGCTGTTACGGATACGGACATTTTAATTTTATATACACACTTCGAAGCTCGATAGTTACGATATAGAGTCACGGCATTTTATTGTAAATTTGCTTTAGATGAAAGAAATGCAAATAAAATTAACAATCTCGAATGTGAAGGATGCAAACATACTACGGCATTGGTCACATAGCGATGTGAGAAGCCTACTTGTAATGAAATAAACTGATACTGGAAGAAACCTTTTTTACGTAAAACGGATATGCCCCTTGGATAGGGGCAACTGGATTTGGTAGGGAGGCGGTATTCTCAAATATCACATATGACAAAAGGTGTCATTTTAGAACTCATCGCGAAATCGTATGTCGTATTAGGGTTGAGATGTACCAAGTTTGGTTGGCCCCAATCCCAGGATTTGGTTAATAAGCACTTGTGATTTCAGACACAAGTTTATACTAATCGACGTGTTCCCGAGGTGGCCTTTTGGACTCAACTACTTCAGCCCATCGGCCAGATAAACTAGAAGATCACCGGTGGTAGCTTTACGTTTAATTCAATACTGTAACATGGCGATTCAAATGTGCCCTTATTAGACTACGTATTTGACAAAGAAACATAATATGGTAAAAATCAAATTTAATAGATCACAGTCATTAAGGATTTTTTCAATTTATACCATTGGCGATACGGCATTGTTCACAAATCATCTTCAACATTGACAATAAACCTAAGACTAACGTTGAAATGCATTTTTCATCGAAACAAACTCTTATGACAACACTATCGGTGTATCAATGTTTGATCTTCAAACTAAAAACTTATAAATACGACAAATTTTACTACTATCCGTAATCCGTAACAGCCTGTGAATGTCCCATTGCTGGGCTAAAGGCCTCCTCTCCTCTTTTTGAGGAGAAGGTTTGGAGCTTATTCCACCACGCTGCTCCAACGCGGGTTGGTAGAATTCACATGTGGCAGAATTTCAGTGAAATTAGACACATGCAGGTTTCCTCACGATGTTTTCCTTCACCGTAAAGCATGAGATGAATTATAATCACAAATTAAGCACATGAAAATTCAGTGGTGCTTGAGCGGGTTTGAACCCACGATCATCGGTTAAGATTCACGCGTTCTTACCACAGGGCCATCTCGGCATTTTACTACTAAGGTACTTAAAATGCTCATCACGAAAATATCTACTTGTTTTTGTTG
Source organism: Nymphalis io (assembly GCF_905147045.1). Lineage (NCBI taxonomy): Eukaryota > Metazoa > Arthropoda > Insecta > Lepidoptera > Nymphalidae > Nymphalis > Nymphalis io. Next base: position 3,814,088 of record NC_065897.1, read on the forward strand.
ATAATATATATTGAAAAAGTATTTTTCCTGAGTTCTATTTGTTGAATTAATATGCTATGGATACTGTATAATAAATACATGAAAGTTTTTTTTTTAAACTACCCGAAATATAAATAAAATCAAGAATAACGCGAAAATAGAGGCGAAATTGTATGGGCGAGCGAGAGACGTTGGGCGATGTGACGTCACGCGTCGCTCGGTCGCTCCAGAAAAGAATTTAAGAAGAATGTTAAAAAAAACATTTTTTGGAGATATCGTAAAAATATTTTCGCCAGTATTATAAAATAAGCTCATCTTCCTACTTACTTAAAATCATCTTTTTATTTCATGACAACTTCCACGTCTTCAATTATAAACTAATGAGTTGGACTCACGGTTCTGTAGGAAAGGGGGGGGGGGGGTGTTTGGATTTTTGCGTATAAATAATAATATCACGAATTGTTGCAATAGCAATAGATATCGAAAGGCTGTGTAAACTTCAATTATTAATTCAATTGTCTGTCACAGGGACTGTATCTTGCACTATTTCTGAGAGATATATAGACGGCGAAAGCTTAGTAATAGGGTTTTACCATTTTGAATACGGACCCCAATAATGTTTTTAATATTAATAAACATTAAAAAAAAGTACTTACTTTTCATTGTAAACCAATACACAGACACAAATAGCGAAGATGACGAACTGGGAAGCCATCGTTTTCTTACGGCCATACTTTTCGATGATAAATATCGTGGCGAATATACCTAAAAAAAAATTTACATTAGGTCCTTGCATATGAAATTAGCGTTTTGTCGTACTGACCACTTTGATCTGAAATATCTCCTCTTTGGTTAAGAATTCCAAATTCAAATTTATAAATTCATTTAGCTGGTACATTTGAGTTTTGGAAACAGTCTTTCATTTGTTTTTTCCTCATTATTTTTTTCTTTGGCGTCGCTTATTACCGCACAATGGAAAATATGAAATATTTACAGAACCAAACTCGTGGACGGCCGGAGACCAAGGTGGAAAATGAAGAATTAAAGGCTATTATAGAAGCGGATCCATCACAAAGCACTTCAGAGATAGCTGCAGGCTTCGGGGTAAGTGATAAAACTGTATTAATCGACTTGAAGCAAATCGGGAAAGTAAAAAAACTGTAAAAAAGCCGAGATGGCCCTGTGGTAAGAACGCGTGAATCTTAACCGATGATCGTGGGTTCAAACCCGGGCAAGCACCACTGAATTTTCATGTGCTTAATTTGTGATTATAATTCATCTCGTGCTTTACGGTGAAGGAAAACATCGTGAGGAAACCTGCATGTGTCTAATTTCACTGAAATTCTGCCACATGTGAATTCTACCAACCCGCATTGGAGCAGCGTGGTGGAATAAGCTCCAAACCTTCTCCTCAAAAAGAGGAGAGGAGGCCTTTAGCCCAGCAGTGGGACATTCACAGGCTGTTACGGAAGTTACGGAAAAAAACTGTACGATAATCGAAAGCGCTCGTCGCAATGGCTGAACCCTGGAGACCCAGCCAAATCCTGCCCTAAACGAAAATTGACTCAGAAAAAGTTACAAGGAGTGTTTGGTGGACTAGCGCCTGTGTCGTTTACTACAGCTTTCTACAATCTGGCCAAACGATTACGGCAGATTATATAGCTGCTAAACAATCAAGATTGGTCAATCGCTCTAGGCCACTGCTGCTTCACGACAACGCAAGACCACACACTGCACAACAAACAACCAATAAGTTAGATGAGCCACAATTGGAATGCCTCCGACATCCACCTTATTCCCCGGACCTTGCTCCAAGAGATTACCATTTTTTCCGGAATTTAGACAAATTCTTACAAGGAAAAAAATTCAACTCATATGCGGTAGTCCAAACCGCCTTCAAAGTTTATTGATTCTCGCCCCCATGGTTTTTTTAGTAAAGGGATCAATGAACTACCTATGAGATGCCAAAAGTGCATAGAAAAGAACGGTGCATATTTTAATAAATTAAAATTATTTTACAAAAAAAAAAAATTGACTTTATACTCCTCCCGTACAAGACGCCAATTTCATATGTAAGGACCAAACATATACTAGTTGATGGTGTAATAAATTTGAAGGTAATCTTCGAGTCAACCCTAAGTTGAACAGATTAAAAAATATAGTTAAAAAATTAGCTGGAAGAATAAAAAAAAACTTATAGGTACCCGGAAATTCGGCAAGAGTGGTCCATAAGAGGTCCATGTAGTCGGTGGTCTGCAGCGGGCGGCAGTCCGCCGCGCACGACTCCTCCCCGCCGTCGGCGTCGGTTTCGAACAGCTCCGTCGTCATCAACACCAGCCCGTAGTAGCAGAATGCACACGACATCCTAGTATAGTAACAAATATCACATTCAATATTGTTTTAGATTATTTCAATCCATGATCCATCCATCCAATCATTTCAAGTAACATGAAAAAAAGTTTTTAACGTGTCAAAATATACTTTATTAAAGTGAGTTTTTAATAACAACTTTTTTATATTTATTTTACGGAATATATTAAACGTATATCCACCACCGGTTCTACCAAGAAACGGCAAGAAACAAGTTACTCTTTCACGTATTAAGTTACAAAAAATAACTATGTTAATTATACACAATTAAAATATATAGGAAATATAAATTCTATAATTCCTGAGACAAGGACAAATCAGGTTGCCGTTTGCATCAGTGTAATACACACACTGACTAAATTCGGTATAAACCGGTTTGCGCTACATACCACGTGCCTCGAACTCTCGCATAGCGTTAGAAGTTGTGAAGTTTTCTCACCAATTAGTTCATACTAAACTATATGATGGTTAATGAACAGGGTAACTTACGTCACAAAAAATGATTCAATGACTATGAATGCTGCTTTTTTAAATGATTACACACCCTGGGAATGGAAAAAAAGGTATATATAATTTGTATATTGTTGTATATTACTTCTTGTGAAGGCTGAGATATAAAAAAAACCCGCTGAGTTTCTTTCGCCGTTTCTCCTCAGGTCTGAGGTGTCTATTTCCGAACCGGTGGTAGATTTATGACAATCAATAAGCAAGTGTTTTGCGGGCCGGCAAGGCGGGGACGGCTAGTACAGAACATTCTTCCCGACTGTACTGGCCGTCGTCGCGTTTGGACTCTACTACCACCTACCATCAGGTGGAGTAGAGTCATTTGCAATCCCGGGGCATATAAAAAAAAAAGTGTAACGCTTCTACATTGAATAAAGATTTTTGACTTTGATTTTGGCTATAATGAGCTTCGAAAAAAATTAGTGATGTATGCAGACTGTAGCGGAATGTGGATGACTTCGAAATGTCTGGTCTTAAATAAAAAAAAAAAAAAATTACGTTTGATATGTGCTACTTATAAAAAAAATATATATTTGTTCATATATTTATCTGCTGACCGTTCACCACTACAAACGCACAAACGTCTTCAAATTGATTTGACTGAATTTTAATAACAACTCAATATAATGTTAGCGTGACGCAGATTGTCACTTGTATTGAAATATTTACCAGACAACGTGTCAAAAATTGCATACGTACCATATAATCCAAAGTAAAAGGCTGGTATTCCTCAACTGGGGTATAAGGAGATGTTTCAATCGCCCACGTTGACCGATGCCGACCGAATCGTCACACACCAGCCGACCGAGGAGCATTGGACGACCGTTGTCGTGTGCTATCTATTCGAGAGCATAAAATAATCTTTACTTCGCTTAATTTTTTTCGAATCACTGTGTTCGATATGAATTCGAATGATATTTCGATCCCCAATGAATAATTTTACTAGTGGTAGAGCTTTGTGCAAGCTCGTCTGGGTAGGTACCACCCACTCATCAGATATTCTACCGCAAAACAGCAGTACTTGGTATTGTTGTGTTCCGTGTAGGGTGAGTGAGCCAGTGTAATTACAGGCACAAGGGACATAACATCTTAGTTCCCAAGGTTGGTAGCACATTGGTGATGTAAGCGATGGTTAACATTTCTTACAATGCCAATGTTTATGGGCGTTGGTGACCACTTATCATCAGGTGGCCCATATGCTCATCAGCCTTCCTATTCTATAAAAAAAATGAATATCATAGGGCATAGATTATTCAAGATCTCCACCGATGATGTCGGTAGGTCATAGGTCGGATAGGTTATACATACTCCCACAGGAGAACATTTTGAAATTGGAGAATGGTATTGCTCATTTCCACTCCCAAGTTATGATAATATACATAGGACCATTTCTTCACCTACTTTATTTATATAAATTATATTATTTACCTGTTCTAGAGTAGCTAAGGCTTTATCAGGCTGACCACTCGCGACATGAAACCTGGCCGATTCTGGAAGCCACTGGAATCAAATAAATGTAATATTTGAAACAATCCTTTTTTTATCTTAAGCCTTTATCAATAAATTCCCATAATGCCTAAAAAATAAACATTCAACGCAACAAACAGCACAACGTATTATTATTACTTTAGAATACCAAAATAATATTAAGTAATTTAAAAAAAAAAACGACAATATTTGTGATTCAAGTTCAAATTATTTAAATTGAAATTGATATCAATATGAATATTTTACACAATTTTATTTTTCTAGCAATAACCGCGGCTGTGCCAGCGTGGAATTCAGTTTGTGATAAAAACCCTTCAAAATCTTTCATCTTAATATATACAATGCCTATTAGAATACACATAAAATATTTGAATTATTAAAATGGCTGGTAACTGGTTTACTGGCGGGAGAGCTTTGTGCAAGCTCGTCTGGGTAGGTACCACCAACTCATCAGATATTCTACCGCAAAACAGCAGTACTTGGTATTGTTGTGTTTCGGTTTGAAGGGTGAGTGAGCCAGTGTAATTACAGGCACAAGGGACATAACATCTTAGTTCCTAAGGTTGGTGGGGCATTAGTGATGTAAGCGATGGTTAACATTTCTTACAATGCCAATGTCTATGAGCGTTGGTGACCACTTACCATCAGGTGGCCCATATGCTCGTCGGCCTTCCTATTCTATAAAAAAAACTCTATATTAATTTAAAAAGAAGCAGTTATTTTGAAATCACAGACAGACACTTCAATTTTATTTATTTGTATATATGCCAAAGATTAAATCTGTAATTTTGTAGCATAAACTATGAAAAAAAAAATTAAAAAAAAAAACTTGGACATTCTTCTAATCTCAGAGCCTTTATAACTGTATACATATATATATATTTTACCTTCCAGTTTCAATCCAAGGGCAGACTGTAGAAAATTAAAGTGTATTAAAATAAATGCATGATTTCACATTAGTTTTTAGAATTGTTGTTTATTAACTGCATATTTTACCATTACTAGTTAATACTATATATAATAAAATATTGAAATACTAAGACTGGTTTTTATAACATTTATAGTTATATAAATGATTCTTCTCAAAGCAAATTAGAAATTTATAGCGAGCATGCTACTTTAAGATATACAATATAATGATAAATTAATCTTACAACTTTATATATATACAGAAACTAAAATTATATGTGTTTAAATGAATATATATTTACAAAAAAAAAAAATGTTTCGTAATTTCTCAATGAAACATTCATTTTAATGATACATGTGATATAAAAAAAATAACATAATAAACATATAAAATGTATATTACTTACAGGGCATATAATAGCAAATATGAGCAGTGGTATTGTTGATAGGGCTAATAACCAATGCACACCAAGAGTCGGCATCACAACGAGCGCTAACGCTACTTCTAAACATGCACCGAGCGCCCAGAAGCACTGAAAAAAAATACTTTCATAAGAACATATTACATCTTTATAGGGACAGGAATTATTGATTTTCAGTAGTTTTTAATCAATGCGATAAACAATCAGCACCTTCTGTTATCGTTAGCATTAATGTGACAAATAAATTGATATGCATTAATATGATGCTTTATTGTAACATTTGCTTTTATAGAATAATTATATCAATTTATACTTACATCTAGAAGAACTACGCACTTTGCTCTCTGTTTTGTTGGTAAGAATTCTGCATATAGGGTCACTCTAAAACAAGAAAAAAGATTTATTTAAAAAAATTGATACTAGATGTGTTTGTGATTTTTGAATAATTCCTTTAAATATATAATTTAGTCATTTCAATGGATTTTTTTTTTTATATTTCTGACTCTCGAAGATGTTCTGCACTAGCCGCCCCCGCCTTGATGGCCCGCAAGATGCCTCTTCACGCCTCGTTTGAAGGAACCCGGGTTGTAAGAGGAATTTTAGTGTCTCTAGGAGGAGGAAATTTAGTGTCTCTACTAATGAAATACAGAAAACGAAAAACGGATGGTCAAGACATTTACATTCTTGATTTATCAATTAATCAAATTAATTTTTATACAAATTCAATGTCAGGGATGGGAAGCGTTAAATTCTATAAAGGAAAAACACACTGTGCGCTCATTTGGGGAAACCTAGGCTATCCATGCAAGTCATACTCAAACTATGCAAATTTTTAGATTACAGATTGCAAACTAATAAAATCAGTTTTATAATGCAAATTTTAAATTTGGAATTTAAGTAAAATTAATTGTTATTAATAATTTTGAATTATAAAATCAATCATCAATTAATTTTTTTGGTAAAAACAATATAATATTATTAATTTAATGTAATATGGGTGGTATATATACTTACGACTGTGGCACACAGCCTATTGCAAAACCTACAAGGCCCCTTAGGAATAGTAACCAAAGGAAGTTCGGAGCTACTGCACTTAGCAATCCATAGTAAAATAATAAAACTCCACACATGCTGAGTGCCTGAAACACAATGAAATAATCTGTTATATTTAAATCTAACAAAACCCATTTTTAATTTTAATATTATTATTAGTTAAATTTTATACATTATGTTTAGGAAAATATACATTCTCATTATTAAAACTTACAGTTTTTCTACCATATCGATCACTAATATTGCCCCAAAATGTTGAACTAAGCATCATACCCATGAATACTATAGTTGTAGTTAAAGCTTGTTGATACCTGTAATTAAAAAATTATTCATTACTAGCCATGCCTTACAATTTCTCTATCCTTGAATTTTTTTTTATATGTTTCTCCATTTAATTTACTTTATTTTAAAAATTGTGATTATAAATTGAACAAAACACTTATCTTAGCGAAAATGATTTACAGCCAATTTTACACTCATTGTAGTTTACTTTTAGGAAAAAATGCTTAGGTTTTTAGGTCAGTAGTTTCAGAGATTAAACTTAATTCGCAAGCAAATTATACAATTATTAATAATTTTAATTAATTAATTATTATATTAAGTAATTGCGACAATTTATTACCAAGCAGTTTCTCAATAAAATTAATATTGAATCTATACTTATAAAACCATTTACCCTAACTGAATATCAAGGCACAGCTAAAAACTACCAATTCTAGAAAGCTGAAATTTAATAAGGAATTTATTTGCAAATTTTAACTATAAGGGGGAAATTGGTTCTTAATGTGGTATGTATTTTGCTTATATGAAATCAGTACAGGCAACTATTCATTAACATAATATTGAGAAAAAATAATTTTTGATAGTTTTTTTTATAAATTTGTCCATAAAACTTACTTGCTTATATTCCATTCGCAGTGAAGTGCCGGTGAGAGTATGCTTAAAATTGTCATTTCCATTGAATCAGCCATCCAGCAAAGTCCAGTATACAAAGATAGTTTTACTTGAAACCAACCAAACCCTAATGCATTTACAGCTTGTGTAACGGTGAAAGTGTCTGTTGAGAAAATGATAAATAATTACTCATATAAATATCACCACAAACAATTTATTTACTGTAATGCGTTTTGATATGCATCACATTTTCTTGAAAAGCTATATTTTTTTATTTTATTTTAAAAATAATACAAATTTTTACCATCCGGAACCACCGACACAGATGCCATTTCTATTTCCTGTGGAGGTGGCATTGGGGGAGACGATAGGCGACCGTCTCCCACATTTTCATCCAAATCCTGATAGCCCTTAGCTCTGCGCATTTTTATGTTGTTAAAAGATTATTCTGACGTGGAATGTTCTTCGGAGTAACGGGAAACTTGTCTGTAAATACCAATTTGATCTACTAATAAGCAGAGTTAACAATGTACTGTTATACTTTTTATTGAATTTTTTGACGTTTGGCATGTAAAGTTTTGTATAAGGGCATTTTTATTGATATATTGTATACTTTCGTATTTATTCAAGTATTTTTTATTTTGAAATTTAGAACTGTTATGACTTTTATATTCAATGTCTTGTCACTTGTGTCAGTTCTGAATTATGACTTATGTCAGATAAAATGTGACTCAATTACTAGATCTTGTACAATTAATTAACAATTTTTGTTTTTTTATAACTAGTATACTAATTTAAAATAACGCGAAATATAGAGAACATTTTTTTTAGTAAATAAGCATGTATGTATTTACCATTAAAAAAAAACTCATTATAATTTCGCATATATCATAGCGCGCTGTACACGCAGCTGCCGCGCTACCGTCGACGTCGATCACAGATTAGTTTTTAAGCCTATTATTATTATATAGGTACTGGATTTTTAAAACAAGTAATAGTAGCAATGTATGTAATTGATGAGTAGGTAGATAAATAAATATATGCCTGATTTTCATTAAGCAAAGCTCATGGCAAGTTATTTTATTTTTAATTATTGTGAGTTCATTTAATTTTAGGCCTTAGATCCAGGTTACAAAATATATTAGGGATCTCAATACTATATAAAAAGTCGTTGTTCGTAAAATCCTTTTTACGATACGATAGGTGTTCCTCCACTAGCGAAATGATAATATAGCAATAGACGCTATCCGAAAATGGTTAAGGTTAACGGTAAAATTGGCACAGGTAAGGTAAAAAGAAGGGGTTCCGATCTATCTAAGGCGACTGTTGGAGGCGTACCTCCAGGATCGGGAGGTCGTATGGGCAGGAGGCGATGGGAAGTTGGTCCAGCGTCGGGTAGGCTGCGGCGTTCCACAGGGGTCGGTTCTCGGCCCAATTCTTTGGAACGTCGGCTTTGATTGGCTTCTGAAGGCACCCGTCCTTCCCGGTATGGGGGTGTTGTGTTACGCAGACGATACCCTCATTACCCCGACGGGGCGGGACTTTAGGGAAGTGGCCCGCCTGGCCGAAGTTGGAACAACTTTGACTGTGGACCGAATGGAAATGCTGGGCCTGAGAGTCTTCATATCCAAAACGGAGGCCCTCCTCTTCCACGGTCCATGGAGAGGCCCCCATCGGGGGGCGAGTATCACCGTCCAGGGGACGGTGTTCAAGGTGCAGGTCCAGATGAAGTATCTGGGCCTGATTCTGGAAGGGCGATGGAGCTTTAGGCAGCACTTCGTGCAACTCGGCCCGAAGCTCGTCAACACAGCTGCCACCTTGGGTCGCCTCCTACCCAACGATGGAGGACCGGGATCGCTATGTCGGCGCCTCTATGCCGGCATAGTGAGGTCAATGGCACTGTACGGTGCCCCGATATGGGTCGATGCGCTCACTGCTCACAACCGGGCCCTCCTACGGAGGCCGCAGAGGATCATAGCGGTAAGAGCGATAAGCGGGTATCGTACGGTGTCTTGGACAGCGGCGACGCTCCTCGCGGGCGATCCGCTCTGAGAACTCCAGGCGGAGGTGCTTGCAGAGGTGTACCACTTCCGGGCCGAGGCGCGAGAGCGCCCACCGTCCAGGGTCAGCGGATGTTGAGCGGATCAGGGCTCTATCCCAGCAAGCCCTGATCTGTGTGGTGCGCCAATCGACACGGTGCAACACACTCTGACGGAGTGTGCCGCGTGGTGGCCCCAGAGGCATTCTCTAGCTAATACCTACCCAGACTGTAGGAAGGCATACACGAGAGCAGATGCACAGCGCATTGTACAGATTGGTCATGACCTTATTTCGCATCCTAGGGGCTCCCGTAGCTTCTGGCGTCTGACCAAGTCTGTGCAAAACAATTTCTGCCAACCATCGCTGCCACCGCTCAGAAATCCGGACGGATCGCTAGCTCACAGTCCGCAGGAGAAAGCCGACCTCCTGGCTAAACTCTTTGCCGACAACTCTGTGATCGATGATTGTAGTGCGCAGCCACCAACAATACCTTCATGTGGCCACACGATGCCTGACATCAAAATCAGGCAACGTGATGTGCGTAACAGTAACAGTAACAGTAACAGCCTGTTAATGTCCCACTGCTGGGCTAAGGCCTCCTCTCCCTTTTGAGGAGAAGGTTTTTTGGAGCTTATTCTACCACGCTGCTCCAATGCGGGTTGGTAGAATACACATGTGGCCGGATTTCAATGAAATTAGACACATGCAGGTTTCCTCACGATGTTTTCCTTCACCGTCAAGCACGAGATGAATTATAAACACAAATTAAGCACATGAAAATTCAGTGGTGCTTGCCCGGGTTTGAACCCACGATCATCGGTTAAGATTCACGCGTTCGAACCACTGGGCCATCTCGGCTTTTAAGCTAGCGGTCCCGATGGAATACCAGCCATTGTGCTGAAGAAGTGCGCAGCGGAGCTGTCTCCTGTGTTAACGCGCCTGTTCCAACTTTCTCTCTCTTCGGGATGTGTGCCGGAGGCTTGGAGAAGAGCTAATGTGCAAGCGGTTCCCAAAAAAGGGGATCGGTCTGACCCGGCAAATTATCGGCCAATAGCTATCACCTCAGTACTTTGTAAGGTGATGGAACGGATTTTAAACAACCAACTGATCCATTACCTAGAAGATCACTGTCTAATTAATGATCGTCAGTACGGGTTTCGACCAAAACGGTCCACAGGTGATCTTCTAGCGTACGTAACGCACCTCTGGGGTGAAGCTATCGACAAGCATGGAGAATCGTTGGCTGTCAGCCTCGATATCTCCAAGGCTTTCGACAGGGTCTGGCACAGAAGTCTTCTCTCCAAGCTACCGGCATATGGTCTGCCTGCTCAGCTATGCACCTGGATTGCCAGCTTCCTACACAAGCGTAGCCTTCGTGTTTTAGTAGATGGTTGCGCTTCACAATTCTATGTAGTGAATGCTGGGGTCCCCCAGGGATCTGTGCTGTCTCCCACACTCTTTCTTTTGCATATCAATGATATGCTCTCTCTTGGGAACATACATTGCTATGCAGATGATAGTACAGTGCATGGTGGATACCACGGACGCGCAGTGGCTGGGCGGGCGGAAACTGAGGAGAGGCGGGAGAATCTTGTCATTGAACTCGATAGGACATTAGAGCTCATCGCTAAATGGGGTTCTGATAATCTTGTTGAGTTTAATGCCAAGAAAACACAGGTGTGCGCTCTCACAGCGAAAAAGTCACCATTTTACCCTCATCCCTCCCTCTGTGGCACACCGCTGATGATACAAAGCAAAATCGCCATGCTGGGGATGGACGTTCGCTGCGACCTTAGTCCAAGGGATTACATCGAGGCTATTATAAAAACAGCTTCACGAAAACTCGGAGTTCTGAACAAGGTGCGGCGTTTTTTCACGCCACAACAACTGTGCCTGTTATACAAAACACAGGTACGGTCTTGCGTTGAATATTGCTCGCACCTTTGGGATGGCTCCGCTAAGTACCTAATGGAGGCCTTGGACCGTTTGCAGCGACGTGCAGTACGCATTATTGGCGACGTAAAGGTCACAAACACCCTTGAACCTTTACAATTGCGTCGCGAGATAGCAGCACTGAGCGCTTTCTATCGTCTGTATCACGGCGAGTGCTCTGAGGAATTATTCTCTCTAATTCCTGCTTTCCTTCTTAAGTCCACGCGGGCTGGTTCTCGATGTCACCGCCTAACTGTGACATCAATTCCATCGCGCACAAAGAAATTTGGCAACTCCTTTCTTTGCCGCACTACCAAAGAATGGAATTCCTTACCAGCTCACGTGTTCCCCTCCTCTTACAACCCGGGTTCCTTCAAACGAGGCGTGAAGAGGCATCTTGCGGGCCGGCATGGCGGGGACGGCTAGTACAGAACATTCTTCCCGACTGTACTGGCCGTCGTCGCGTTTGGACTCTACTACCACTTACCATCAGGTGGAGTGGAGTCATTTGCCATCCCGGGGCATATAAAAAAAAAAAAAAAAGACGAGCATCAGATTTTCATGGGTAATCATCAGATATTCTACCGCAAAAGAGCAGTACTTGGTATTGTTGTGTTCCGGTTTGAAGGATGATTGAGCCAGTGTAATTACAGGTAAAAGGGACATAACATTTTGGTTCCCAATGTCAAATGTCAATGTCATATCAAAACTTAACATCAGGCGGCCCATTTGCTCGTCCGCCTACCTATACTATATGTATAAAAAAAAAACTTTTTGATGAAATAAAGACTAACATTTCAAGTACCGTTTCAAGTACCTTGAAATACTTCTTATAATTAATCAATTATCTTAATTTGTAATTTTTAAAAGTAAATAATTAAAAAAAAGACAGCCAAAAATAAAAAAATAATTGTTTTGTTTTTCGATTACTCGCAAATATGCACATTAACTTTAAAAGAGGCACTTATTTTGAAATCACTGACAGAAGATTAAATTTTATTTATTTGCATACATAAATTTATATTATTTTATTTTGTAACGTAACTCGATTAGATACAGTGACTTGCTTATTTTTGAAAAAATTTAAATAATGAAAACAACTGAAAGCACTCCTGGATAGATAAAAAAATCAAAGCGCGTGCAAATCAGTACAGTATCAGAAATAGTTGAGCGTACAGTATGTGTAAGGATTAAAGATGACTATAGCCAACATACATTTAGCCGCTGGGCAGCCCATATAAACAAAGAATATAATATTTTTAATCTGCTAGGTACTTGTATTGCCTGTAGAAAGTAAATATTTATATAAGGATTTTTCCGGTGGTAGTGGTCTTTACGCAGCCTCGCGTAGGCGAGTACAACCCACTCATAAATGTATTTATACCAAACATCAATATCGGTATCGCTGCGTTCCGGAATAAAAGGTAAATGAACGAGGGATATAACTTCTCCCATCCATCTCAAGATCCCACGGAAGACGTCGCGTTAACATTATAAAGAGTAAATAATATTAGTGCTAATGGGTGAGGTTGGCCGTTTATTTTCAGTTGGTCCAATTTCTTGCCTGCCTTCCTAAAATACTTGGAACCGAATTAACAACTTATGAAACCCTACGATTTTACACAAATATCAAATTAATAATAATTTTATCAAAAAAAGAAAAGAAAACACATTTAAGCTATATATGTGTAAGAGCGACTTAAGTCCTAATCTACAGAAAAAAAAAACAAATAAAATAACTGTGCAGCAACTTTTTAACCTTTAAAAATTCGAATATAGAAATACCTTATAAATAAATTTAAAAGGTTTCGCTTGTTATTGATTAAAGTTAAAATGAAGACTGTCGACGTTACGTGGGCGTCAATTCCTTCGAAATTGCCTTTCTGTTAAAAGGTTATAGGTTAAACGTGTTCGTTTTATTTACAATAAAATATATACTAAGGATATATTTAAATTTTAATATTTCTGAGGTTGGCTTTTGCGTTCTTATTAACAGTTTCTTTCATACTTTTTGATTTTTTAAATAATTATTTAACAAAATTATCTTTTAATTGGAAATCAATAAAAAACTATAAAAAATATATAAAAAAACAGTGGTTACCTACTTGTAAAATGCTACTGCACTATTATTGTTTTTTTAAATATATATAAAATGACATCTTAAAAATTTATTTAAAAATTTAATTTTGCTGTAAAATATCAGAATTATTAAAAATTGACCTGATAGGGATCAAAATAATTTTATTGTTATAATCTTTACCACCTACCTATATATCATACAATGCATATATTTTTGAGCATAGAGTACTTTTTATTATTTGATAATCAACGAAATCAAGTAAAATTTAACATACGAGGTCAGTGGTCGTCAACCTTGTCATCCTAAACAGGCAAATATATACTCTGCAACAATAATACTCAATTGAAATTTATTTAAGGAGCCATTTTTTTAACTTAAGCTTTGCTTTAGTGCCCGCCGAAAAAGTATTTTTTTAATTACAAATAGTAAAACTTTTTTATACCCTTGTATTTAAAAAAAATTACTCGTCTTTTACAAGGCAAGATAATAAGTAATATTCCGTGTCTGCACTAAACATTTTGTGGAAGAGCCGCAGTCGAGGAGTCAAAGAGCCACATGCGGCTTTCGAGTCGCGGTTTGCCGACCACTGTACTTAGCCATGTAGTGACGCCATGCTTTAAAATTCCAGTTCAATCGGTTGTGCGGAATTTTTTTAATGTTCAATAGCTTACACGATGTTATATAAAATTTGAAAAAAAAAACATAGGGCGTACTTCACGGTGTATTAGGGATGAATACTGGCGCAGCGACCCTTGGCATGACACTGATTGTGTTTATACTTTATAGTATTAGTTTATACTTCTTTATTTTAAAATATATCCATAGCTTGCGCAAATAAGACTGTATGGCCTAATGGTTTGAACACGTGAATCTTAGCCGAAGAGAAGCGAAAGTGTGTGTAGGTAGTGGGCTGCCATTCATTAACTATTCTAGCTATAAACATATTATAGCAGTGTTATAGCTTAAACTTTAAAGGGTGAGTGAGATTACACAGACATATATACTAACTTAGAACTCATGTTTCTGTTCTGAATTATTTAAAATAAGATCATACACCACAAAATTGATCATCTAGGAGTTAGTTAATACAATTTCATAAATATATTTATTTTCGAAAATATATGTGCAAGGTGTAATAAAACATCAAATCTATAATTTATATATTTTATTTTTTTTTTAATTTTTATTTGGATACAAATTCCACTGTTATATATGGTATCTAGTTTACATGTATCCGTTGTTATGACCGTAATTATTTTAAGATGAACGAAAAATATGCTAATATACTCTCTATAAAATATATATCGATAATGTTTGTATAGTGATATTTTGAGCCACATTTTCACACAAAAGTCATCTAAACATTAGGCTTGTATAGATTACATAATTTGCGAAGTTTTGATATTTATTATCTATCTATCTTAAGGCATTAATTCTATAATTGAAAATAATTTGTACAATAACTTTACAAAAAAAAAAACTGATGCTAAAAAAGGGATACTACATAAATCACACTATCAATATACTACTTAAATATACTGTAGGTAATTTATAAACTAACCGATAGGAATGTGGGTCGAATTCTTTATACAAATATGGAAAAGTAATTTGACATTATTATAAACGGATATGTACCTTACAAAGATAAATTTTATTAATTTTACAATTAATTCAATATGAAAAAAGATAGATTTTGGAATTATTCGGAAAATTGGAATTCAAAACTTAAGTGGGAAATATGCAAAAAGCACTTCTAAGATAAATAATTAAATGGCAGAATTAATAAATATTAACCATTAACAACGGTCTTATAGACCGTTTGTCATACAAACAGTTAAGAAGCTGTAAAGCTGAAATATCACCAAATCCTCTGCTTTTCAAGAGAATCATTTCATTCTTACCATTATAAAAGTATACATTATTATTTAAATTTTTGCTTTGCAAAAAGATTAACTGTATTGTCTATTTAGACCGTGAACCTAAAGAAAATAAATAGCACCACATAAATATATATATACAATATAAAGTATGAAAAACTGAAAACAAAAATTAAGCAAAACTTTCTTAGTAGTAATATAAATTAAATCATCCACCATACGGACTAGCCGTATAAACAAAGTACATAAATTTATATTATAATACATATACACATAGATACGTCGGTATCGTATCAGAAGGGACGCGAACTTTTCCTTTATTTCATAAATATTATAGCCAAGGAAAATTTCAGTATTTTGCACAGTTAAAAAAATACCTTACTTAAAAATACACATTCATTTTTAAAAATTATCGTGACGTATATTTTCTATCTAAATCTTAGAAGAATGATATCTAATATTTACAACAATTGCACAATAGTTTGTGCGACGCGTCAGCTGCCAAATGAAGGGAACCTCCTATTAGGATTTATTTAAAAGTTACCGTTATCGCTACAATCAGCACTGTGATTATAGTCTTATTTTGTACATTAATTAACTTTTATATCAACTACGAAATTTTATCAAAACTAGTAAAGAATCGAAAAGGATCTGAGATCAACTATTTTATCGATTAGCATTAATCGATTAGCTATTTTATAGAAATCCAGTCATCAACTATTTAAATATTTTAAAGGAGACAGTTATTGCAAATTTAGTGCAATACATTTGAAAATGGCGGCAAATAACGTTTTCATATAGTCGTTAGAAATGTCAGAAATATATGATTGTATGATCAATATAATTAAAAAATTATATATTACGCAATTAATTTTTTTTTTGTTATTTTGATTGCCTGTTTCTCATCGTGATTTATCAGGTCACTGTTGCCGTAAATTTACTATTCTAAAATAATACTCAGTCTCATGTTAGTTGGCGGTAATCAATTGTGTCAATTTAAGTCGCAATACGATGTTTCAGTCCTCGAAGTTCGACTACTAGATCGGAATCACCGGCAACAAATCGTTTATCGATTCTTCGTCCTTTCAAATTTTCCTGTCAACAAAAAAAAAAATTATAACAAATTATAAATTTAATTTCATTCATGCAACATTTTAAATAGGTTATTCAGGAAAGCATTTATAGCTGATACAAGTTCCCCGCATCCCGCTCTACCGCGATTGACCCGACCTCAGAGTGCGTGTCACCCACCACCCCTCAACCCGGCCAAGTTATTTTTAGACTTCGGGGTTCCGCAATCGTATATAACTAGATGATTTAAGCTATAAAGATAAATATTCAGAATAAATGTAGGTGGTAATAGTATACTAGTCATTAGTAAAAAATACTTACATGGCCTTGTTTTTCAAGAAATTGTGTAATGGCGTTGTAGAATGGTGCTTTAATTTTATTTTGATTAGTTTTGTGGTTGTGGGAGATCGGAGCTGGTCGAGGCATCACTACTTCTTTGTTGATATCTTTTGCTTCCTCTGTAGTGATTTCCGGAGCCACTGTGGTCACACTTCGCTTATTTCCGTTCCAGTTTATAAAGGAATCTGCGTAATCTTCAGGATAATCATCATCTTCAATTTTAGAAATAGTTTTAGGTACATGGTAAAGTGGTTTATCTGCCAGAGCTTTTAGTTCTCTTACGTCTTCATCCTCATTTTCTTTTTCTTCATAATCCATATTTGAGAATGCAGCTCGTGCATTTTCACGTCGCCGCTGTGCGTCTTGAGCCATTTGTGTAAGAATTAAATTGTCTAGGAAGGCGGCGTTGACGTCATCGATATTATTAGACTTCCATCGTGGAGAGGATTCGTTTTCGAACCACGTCTCTTGACCGATAGGCAATGCAGCTAATCTTTCTTCTTGTTTCTTTGGCGCTTCATTTGCAAAATGACCATAAGGATCATAAAAATATGTATAAGGAACTTGACCGTAAACTTCAGGTGCGTTTATGGCTGGAGCATCGTAATAGTATTGTATTTTTGGAGCATAATAATAATCGTCTTCAGGATATTCTCTTGGTGCTTGGGCGTACATTGGCCATTCTTGTAGAGGATAGGTCTTTGCTTGTGCTAGCAGAGAGCAAAACAAAACCATCCACATCCTACAATAAAAATGAATTTAATTTTTTTATTGAATTAATTTAATTTCATTTAAAATTAATCAGAATAATTAGAAGTATTTTTGAGTAATAATAAAAATAATTTAAAATATTAATTTTATTTTAATGTCTAATAAAGGTATACCCTGGCGAATAGTAAGCTCAAACTCTAATATTGCTATATCTTACCTTAGTCCTGAGTTTACAAAGCACATTTTGCACAATGTTCCTTCACGTAGGAGATTTAGGGCACGACTATGACGACAGGGTGGGTCGCAGTCCTTTATAAGCTAGTCGCCCACGCGCCGCCCACACGTTCTCAATGAACCACCCTGCGTACACCCTGCGAAGGTGGTTGGGTGGTTGTTCCCCATTCTCAACTCCCGCCACACAGCTATCGATCGCGCCCACAGATTATTCATCTTACTAAACAGTACAATTTTGTCAACGGATTGTAAGATAGTCTCGTATCTATGAAGTATTTAGTTAACGTGGACATAGTAAGATAACAGTAATAACTGATTACGTATTAAATGCATTTATTATTGAATTAAACTTACGTATTTATTAAGTTTTGAAGTTAATGTTATATTTAAAATTAAAAATTTACATTAAAATGCTCATGGGTATTTGAAGCTATTTAAAATTACGTCGGAAAATATATAATATACATACTATTCATACAGTTTTGTTTCTCTACAACAGTAACTATTCTTAACAAAGATACGAACAAGAAATTTTAATACATTTTATTAAACGTTCAATAAAATAAAGCGTTCGAAATTATAAGAAAAATTGAAATTATTGTATTGCCAACCGTTCTTAATGTGTACAAAATTCAAGATTACTCCGTAGACCCGTAGACGTAGAAGGTGTAAATTAAATTACAAGAATTTCGTAACATTCAATGTTAAGTAAAGGTCAGCTTAATAAAAGCTTTGTTAAAAAACATAAAAAGTGTGTGAACTATAAAATTTGACTAGGACATCAGCGTCGTTAGTAAAACATGGAATTTTATGGAATAACATTTGTGGAAACTAGTTTTATTTAATTAAAACTGGTTTAGATTTATAATGTGAATGACATTTCTTATTCTCTTTATCGTATAAAGTCATCCAAATATTTTTATATGGGTTATCAATTTCTCAATAAAATAATAAATAAAAAATATGTTTATTGGACTGTTGTACTTACTTGATAGGGTATTACAGACACAAGGCATATAACATAATAGTTCTCAAGGTTTGTGGTGCATTCGCGGTATAAGGTATGTTTAATGTTCCTTACAGTACCAATATCTGCCTACCTATATTATATAAAAAACCATTATTTGTCTTCCTATTGTTTTATATATACAATTAATATTTTTTTTCGGATGTAATAATCTGGTTAAGTACATATTAAATTTTGAATATTATACAAGCATATTTACCCTTTAAACTTTGAAAATCACAGAAGGAATTTGAAAATCAAGTATAAAACTATTGTTATTAAGCATTTTATTTATGTTTTTGAAAAATAAACACAATAATCACAAAATGAGGAGATGCAATAATAACATTACAATGTAGCTTGTATATGTAGTATTGCATAATGAAGTGAGTTCTTGAATTATGTTTATTTATTAAATTTTGCATTACATATCTGGTTTCTATAATATTTTTGGAATTATCACGTTATATGGTATTATGAGTATGTACGTATTCGCCCGCGAGCAATTAGTGTTTATCAGTTTAACTCGTGATAAAGCTTATCGCAAGTCTTATATAAAAATATATTGCTATGTACTTCGAAAAGAAATATTAACGCATTTTCCTTTTGTGAAAAAGTTACTATAGGCTTTTAATGAATCCGAGCATATTAAATATGGTGAACAAATAATTTGTCATACCTCGTTAGTATATACATATCTATATATAGTATATTAATTCTATAATGATGAATTTATAACAAATTATGAATCACAGATTACAAAGCCTTTTTTCACATCAGCGCAGATTTACAGGAATCGCATGGGGCAGGTCGGGAGAGGGTGAAATCGCTATTCTTAAATAGTTGAAGTGCATATTCAACTTCCAAAGCGGAAGTACCAAGATGTCGATGACCGGCTGGCGCCCCTACGTCGACGTTGCGACTCAATAACTAGTAAAAATTGACATCAATGTTTTGAATCTGTTATTTTTAAATGTAGAACGAAATAGACATTTAACTCAGTACTGCAGACGTTCGGTCTTACGTTTTTATTATTCGAACCTTTCGAATTTAAAAACTATGTAATTAAGAAGAAGTGTACTCTGTTGTTACAAGTAATATTTTATTATTGATTAGAAGTACTCGTACATACGATTACTATAGGCTATAAATAATTTAATTGAGTGACATTATCGTTTTCATAGCATTATAAAGCTGTGTGTGTCGGTTATATGGAGCACAAAGATTTATAAAATATGTGTATAAATAATTTAAAAAATGTATTATATTGTATCGTGCTTGGTGAAGAGAAAAATAGTTATGCATATTTCGGAAGACATTCTAGCACAAGATACCATAATATTATAGATACCAACCCATAAGGGAGGGGCCAACACCCAGCAATGGGATATTAACATGTAATTATGTGAGTTGATATTATAATATAAATATATTTATATATTTTTATGTTATCAATAATCCTTTTTCATCAATTTCACAATGTTCACGTCATATTTGCTTTTAATCACAGCTGTTTGCAAATGCCGTGTTTTGATATCTCCCAGCTACGTAGATCATCATATTTTACTGACAAAATAAAAGTAAAGTATGTATTTTTTTAATTGTGACAACATGGAAATGCACTAACGATAAGATTGTCTTTTTGCATACATTTATATTCTGTAATTATGAGTAGCTTATCTTATAATACATGATAATAAAGTTGAGGTAATATTCTATTTCAGTCTTTAAAGAAATATTTATATTTGAAAAAAATAAGTTGTTTTTGAAATAAGAATTTTCTCTTTGTATCATAAAGAAGTTAGGACGGTACTGATGTTAAAAATAGATTTCCTTTAGTGATGCCATTCTACGAGTTTTCACAATAATTGTATTTCTCGAAGACGCCTTTTCAACTGCAACATCTCGATGCGCGTCTGCTTGTTACGTAACCAAACGATAGTTTTGATAGAGCTTCGTTTTCCATTGGCGTCGAATTTACTCATATAATATTATACTCATAACTATGCTTCTAACGAAGAGGCGCGCTCCGCGTCGGACGTAGGCGGCAGCTGTTTTATTAATAAAAAATACGCTACGAAAAAATCGTTATCTATAATTTACTTGGATATATAAGGTTAACGTGAATTTAATAAAACATTGTGTTATAAATGTATAGTAATACTTCTGTTATTGATATTGTAAAATTCAAATATATACGTGTATCACTTTCATAATATATAGATGGGTAAATAAACAAAACTATATTAAAATAACATCTCAGAAGTTAGATTTATTAATGTTAATTCATTACTATTTTCTTAATTAACTCATAAAATATGTAAAAATTGGGGTTATCTCTGACTTTTCACTTATAGCAATATAATACGTTAAATGGTAAAGTATTGTGATGAGGGAAATTCAATTGAAATGACGTAATACGTGGTATTGTATTTTTTAGGTATGAGTACCAAGTCAGCCAAGTATATGACTCTTTCCATTCATGAGAATAAGTCCTTACGTCAGCACGTCCCGGAGGGAGGCACACCCCCTCGGGTGTAACTGCTGGTGCGCTGAAAGTGGGGAGTGACGTCAAACCATTTCAGCAACAAGTGTTTCGAATGAAAATATAGTAAGTGACGGTCCATGTCTATTTTTAACCGTCCAAAAGAGGTCGAGTGCATATATTGTTATAGATCAATTAAAATATATATATATTTACGATACATAACAAAAAATATATATTACAAAAAATATTGTAATCGTACAGAATTTTTTATTTTCTATTTCGTGTTATTTAGTCGTATTTTATTATACACTTAACATTTGCAGTAAAATATTGTGACGTGTTAATGTGGGTTTTATTTTAATTGTTTAATAACCATTTTTCTTTGTTCCATTTCTCCTGTTGCGTTTTTTAAAATTTACAAAGTAGCGCCATCTATTGAAAAGTGGTGATATTAGCTTAAAAGTTCTAAGAGTAGCTAATATTAAAACGCCACGGCGTTAGTGATGAGCTTTTGCGTGAATTTGATCTAGATGGAGCTTTTATCTCTTACAATACACTTAACTATAGAATTATGTTATTGATTTTGCCGTTCATAATATTACAAGTTTATAATTCAAAATACTTAATGTTATTAGAATTTATCATTTGAATTTTGTTAGTACTATCCCAAAATTAATTTTAATTACAATATGTAATTGTAATCAATTGAAATAAAAGTTAACTTCAATTGTTGTTATGTATTTAAATATTTTGTACAAAATATGTTTTAAAATTTTCTCGACTGTCTTCTAATTTAAAAAATTACATTAGATAATACCATAGGTAGCATAACAGGTTACTTTAATCTCACTTCAGTAAAATGTAAGAGAAGAATAATATGAAGTAAAGATTAGATTTTATATACGCTGTCTTTGAAAAGACTTCAACGCGTTTTGATATTTTGTGATGTAATACAGTGGTGTCGTTCATTAAAACAATAATATATCGATATACGATACATTTCTATCAAACAATAAAAATATCAATAAATATATCAAAATTACCATTTAAAAAAAAAACGTTATATATAATTACAATTAATTAAATTTTTTTCTTAAATAGTAGATTGTCCATTATATATTTACGTATACAGGGACGGAAATAATATTTAAAATAAAAAATGATGACAGTTTTTATTTTTACATTCAATATAATATATAAACAAAAAGCTTTTTCTTTCTCTGTTGATTTTTTAATAACAAATATATTTTCTTCAGAAATGGCAAGTATAAAGTAATCTCGAACAATGAAATAAATAGTAGAATCCTTGGGCGGCCATTATCTTGGCATCATCATTCTACAGCCACGGTCGGAGCTTTTAAGGCTGCGGGGGAAGTTCGGCGAGGAGCAGGGACGGCCGCGGGGCGTCGAAAAAGCCTCCGCCCGCTAGTACTGAGTCGAACGCGACGCAACTTGCATGTCGTTATAGTTGCGGTATATATACAACACAGTGAAAATAACTTGAAGGATTGTGTTTAAGCATTGTGTGATATCTTAATTTAGTACGAGTTGTAAAAATACTGTTCGTTAAGTACATGAATAAGTTATAAATACGAATATTTTAGTTCTGTAACTGGTGTAGATAGTGAGTGTCACGTGTGTTTACGAATGAATGTGACGGCGTAGGCGCAACGGCGGGTCGCACTTTCTGTGAGATATTCGTGCTCGCGCAGGCCGTCGCGGCCATGTTGCATACCTGAAACGAGTGAGTGCGCGACACTGCGCGAACGGGACACAATAATCGTTTTAGTCACGGGGTACTTTCGCTGCAAGAGTCCTAACCTTGCAATGTTATCAACAGTGTCATGACTAGGATGGGGCGGTGGCACGTGGTGCTGGTCGCGCTGGCGCTGCTAACCGGCGCGGGCGCTGGCGCCGCCGCCGAACAGATGCAGTCTCGTGCCGTCGATACTGGAGTTGACCTTCGCGTACCCGAGGCTCAGCCTATTGGAACGATTGTTGGAAGAATCCCAACTAAGCCTGGCTTTACATATCGCTTTAATGAACCGCCGAAAGAGTTTGTTCTTGATCCATTATCGGGAGAAATCAAAACTAACTCGATTCTTGACCGTGAAAGTGTAGATCGTTACGCATTTGTTGTTCTATCAAGTCAGCCTACATATCCTATAGAAGTCAGACTTCGGGTAACGGACGTAAACGATAATTACCCGGAATTTCCTGAACCTATAATAGCTGTTGCGTTTTCGGAAAGTGCAGCGCCGGGAACTAAACTATTGCTAGATGCTGCTACTGATAACGACTTGGGTGAAAATGGGATTACTAATGATTACAGAATTGTAGATGGTGATAATGAAGGAAAGTTTCGTTTAAATGTTACGGTAAATCCCAGTGGCCAAACTTCGTACTTGCATTTAGAAACTACAGGAAAATTAGACAGAGAAACAAATGATTTTTATACTTTAAATATATCAGCGCGTGATGGCGGAAATCCACCTAAGTACGGATATCTTCAAGTAAATGTGTCTATTTTAGACGTAAATGATAATCCTCCTATTTTTGATCAAAGCGACTTTTCTGTGTCACTAAATGAGAGTGTGCCTCCTGGAACAACAGTTCTTAAAGTAACTGCTACAGATAGTGATTTGGGTGATAACAGTAAAATAACTTACGAAGTAAGCGACACAGAAAAACAATTCGCAGTAGATCCAGAGTCAGGCGTTATAACTACTATAAAAAAATTAAATTGTCCAAAGTATTGTAGCAATAAAACTTGTAATATGACTTGTGTGCTAACAGTTATAGCAAAAGATCATGGAGTGCCTCGTCAGGATGCCCGAACGTATGTAACAGTTAATCTTATAGATGCAAATGATCATGATCCAGTTATAACATTTACTTATGTACCACCAACAGCTAGTTTTGCTACTGTTGATGAAAATGCGAAAAATGGGTCACTCGTAGCTGCTATCACGGTTACTGACTTAGATGCGGGTCTTAATGGTATAACTAGCGTGCATATTGTAGCAGGAAATGAACTGAATCATTTTCGATTAGAAAACTCAAGCAGTGTCTATATCGTGCATGTAAATGGTATTTTAGATAGAGAAGAAATAAGTAAATATAATTTAACAGTTGTTGCAACCGACAAAGGAATACCTGCAAGGACTGCTACATCATTTCTAGTTATTCATGTGAATGATGTAAATGACCATGAACCTGTATTTGAAAAATCAGAATACTCAACGGTTTTAAGTGAACTTGCTCCTTCTGGAACTTATGTAGCTGGTATAACAGCGACTGATGAAGACTCTGGGGTTAACGCTGAAATATTTTATGATTTTTACGATGGCAATCAACAACAATGGTTTTTGATTGATCATTTGACAGGTTTAGTAACAACAAGATCTGCTTTAGATAGAGAAATACAGGGAACTGTTGAACTAAACGTTTCAGCAAGGGACGGTGGTCCAAATCCGAAATGGGCTTATACAAGGCTAAAAATTACTATATTGGATGAAAACGATGAAGCACCGTCTTTTCCACAATCTCAAATTAATGCTACTCTTCCAGAAAATGTGAAACCTATTAAAGAAATACTTATTTTGGCTGCGTCTGACTATGATCAGGGAACTAATGGTTCAGTATCATATTATCTTTCTTCAAGCGTAGAAAGAAAATATCCAAACACTTTTATACTTGATCCTATAACAGGTCAATTAAGTGCTGCAGCAGAACTAGATAGAGAAAAAAATTCTTTATACGAAATTCAAGTAATTGCTAAGGATCAAGGATATCCACCACAGTCTTCAACTGCCACAGTATTTCTTAAAGTGCTCGACGTGAATGATAATGATCCTTTATTTTATCCTCAAAGATATTTTGAAAGCCTGAGAGAAGATGCAACTCTTGGTTCGAATATTCTTAGAGTCAATGCATTGGATTTAGATGAAGGTGAAAATGCAAAAATTATATACAAGCTCGAAAGTGGAGGCGATGGCTATTTTGATATAGAGCCAATGACTGGTAACATAATACTACAAAAAGATTTTCGTAAAGCTCCCAAAGCACTTTACTCGTTGCGAATATCTTGTAAAGACAAAGGTAATAGACGGGCTATCGAAGATGCCTTTGTTGATATAATTAAATCTTCATACCGAAAAAGTTTGGAGTTTGAGGGATATAATGGTTACAACTTTAAAATAATTGAAGATGAAGGAACATCAAAATTTCAGGCTGGACGTTTTGTTGGCAAAGTTGGTACAAGAACATTTAGTGATTCGATGTTATATTATATAATGGAAGGTGATCCTAAACATGTTTTTAAAATAGACGAAAAGACTGGAACAATAACTACTGAATCTAATATTGACCGGGAAGATAAAATGACATATCATTTAAAAATTATGGCTAAAAGTGGTCAAGCCTTTGGATTTACTACTGTTAATATTTCGGTATTGGATGTAAATGATAATTACCCATATTTTATAGAAGGAAAAGATGATATCCATATACCGGAAAATATGGCAGTAGGCCAAGAAGTATATTTTGCTAGAGCAACTGATCGTGACTCTGGTTCTAATCGAACAGTGTCCTATGCTTTAAATTACAATCCTGACAATACTTTTAGAATATCTGAGACTACTGGCGTAATATATTTAAACAAAGCTATAACAAATGAACCAGGCTCTGTTTTGTCTGTAGAGGTTACTGCTTCTGATTCCGGCAGACCTGTTCTTGCCACTAAACATACAATTACTGTTATTATAGACGACGTCAACGATCATACACCGGTATTTGACCACACTTCATATGAAACTTCCTTATTAGAATCTACTTATGTCAATACTAGATTTTTTGCAATATCAGCTTCGGATGCTGATTTGGGCCCGAATGGCAGAATATCTTATTCTATTACTGAAGGAAATATGGACGGAAAATTTGGAATTTTTCCTGATGGTTATCTTTATGTTAAAAATACACTTGACAGAGAAGAAAGAGATTATTATTCTTTGACAATAACCGCGTCCGATTACGGTAAGCCGCCAAGATCATCACAAGTACCTGTTGTTATTCATGTTTTAGATGAAAATGATAACAGCCCACAGTTTACTAATACAACATTCATATTTAAAATAAAAGAAAATGAACCACCTGATACTTTTGTAGGCAAATTGACAGCAACAGATAAAGATATAGGGCGCAATGCCGAATTGACGTTTAGTTTACCTATTGCTCAAAGTGATTTTAGGATTGATTCAAGAAATGGCTTTATAAAAACCTTAAAATCCTTTGACAGAGAAAACTTAGCCCAAAACTCTGGTCAAAATTATATCACATTGACAGTCACTGTAAGTGACAACGGTAAGATAAAACTGTCAGACTCCGTTAGAGTAACGATATATATAACGGACGTCAATGATAACGCACCGATATTCACACGGACTCCTTATTCGGTTGACGTATCTGAAGGGACGGCAGTAGGAGCTTCCATTATGAGAGTATATTCTTCTGATGCAGATGAAGGCCTAAACGGAGATATTTATTACAAACTGATAGGTGGTGATGATATGGGCAAATTTACACTCGACGAAGCAACTGGTCAACTTTTTATTAATAAGCCTTTAGATCGGGAGACTGTAG
This sequence comes from Nymphalis io, assembly GCF_905147045.1. Taxonomy (NCBI): domain Eukaryota; kingdom Metazoa; phylum Arthropoda; class Insecta; order Lepidoptera; family Nymphalidae; genus Nymphalis; species Nymphalis io. The sequence goes on from NC_065897.1 coordinate 3,841,125, forward strand.
ATCATTATTTACTCACAATATTGGCTCAAGACTCGGGACAGGATATCCAGCTTTCTTCTAGTACAACAATAAGCGTGGATGTACTTGATGAAAACGATAATGCGCCTACATTTTCCCAGACACAGATGAAAGTGTCAGTCTTAGAAACAGAACCAATTAATAAAAAAATTATACAATTTTATGCAAACGATGCGGATTTAGGTATAAACAATGAATTACAATTTTCTATTTCATCAGGTAATAGAAAAGAAACCTTTTTTATTGATAGCTATTCCGGAGAATTATTTCTTCATAAGCATTTAGATTATGAAGATTTGACTTCCTATGTTTTAAACATTACTGCTACCGATAATGGCAGTCCAAGTCTTTCATCAAGTATTTCGTTTGTGGTCAATGTAATAGATGCAAATGACAATGCGCCAGTATTTACTAATACTGCTATTGTACGACAAATACGTGAAGGGATCCCTACGCATACTCCAATAGTTACAGTGACAGCCGAAGACCCAGATTCAGGATTGAATGGTAAAGTTTATTACTCAATTACACATCAAGATCCGAATGATGGGAGACGGCATTTTGCAATAAATAACATAACAGGTGTCATTCATACTTTATTGCCTATTGACAGAGAGAGTATTGACACATTTAGAATAACTGTTGTAGCTTATGACAGAGCTGAACCACCTTCGACTAGATTATCTGCAGAAAAACTTGTAACTGTTATTGTAGAAGATATAAACGACAACGCACCTGTTTTTGTTTCTATGAATGCAGCTGTAATTAACTCTGCTCGGTTAGGTCGAAGTATGAGTCACGGAATATTTATTATGAACGTTTTGGCTCGTGATCTCGATTCTGGAACAAATGGACTGGTTACTTATAAATTGATTCATGGAGGTAATGATATATTTGACTTGCATAGAAGTAATGGGGCTTTATCATTGCGATATCCTCCTGCTATGCCAGATGCCAGGTGGAATCTGGTCATTAAAGCAACAGATGAAGCTGTGTTAAGTGAACAAAAAAGTACGGAAACTTATTTGACTGTTATAATGGGGGGAATGGAGTTAGAGGGCATTACATGGACCAATGTAGGGTCTATTTCAGTAGCTGAAAACGAACAAGCTGGAACTGCTGTGTTAAATTTGACTAATAACTATAAAGCGGGATTAGAGTATTATATAGTGAATGTGACCGGTGATAATAAACAAGTGGACAGGTTATTTGATATAGATTCCTCATTAGGGATTTTATCAACGGCAGTTTCATTGGACAGAGAAGCTGGCGTTGACAGATATGAAGTAGAAATTTGTGCTGTATCGACGGGTTCGCCGCTGCAATCAACGATGACAAAGGTAAATTACAATATACAATTTTAATTTTTTTGCATACAAATATGTTAAATCGTTATAAAACGCTAACAAGAGTGCACCCCTCTGACAGATGTCATGATCAAAATACCAATGTTATGTCGTATAAATATGGGTACGCTTTATTTACTTATTTTAAATCAGGCAATCCAATTAACTTCGCACAATCGTCGGTGGAAGACAAAACATCGGCACCGTACTGTTGTTAAAATAAAAATAAATTTAAAACGAATGCTCGTTAGCGTACGTCGGCTTGCGGACTCTAATCGGAGACTCTAAATTAACGATAAGCTGCGTCTCGCAACGATATCACAACATTCGTTCTGAAACCTTCTAAAGATTAAATGAAACATGAATTTTATTTGTAAGTCGTTTCGTGTAATGCCAATATTAGCTAAAAACGAAGTAAAATATGATATAAATTAATTAAAACGAAATCCATTTAAAGTCCTTGTTTCTTACTATTTAAATGAACTTGATATTTAAAACAATTGAAATTCTAGGAGGCGTTTAGAAGCCCTATTGACCGACAATAAGCTTAGAAATGACTCTTTTTCACCAATCAAATTACCCAATATTATCAATTATATGTCCTAAGTTAACCAAGTTTTAGGTATAACAAGACTTATAGTTCAGATTGCATTTATAGTTACTTTTAATAATAATATTTATAACAACTGAGCATAAGAATATAAATACTTAAGCATATAATCATATCGTCACATCGCAGTGCACTTTGTGCAAGCTCGTCTGGGTAGGTACCACCCACTCATCAGATATTCTACCGCAAAACAGCAGTATTTAGTATTATTGTGTTCCGGCTTGAAGAGTGAGTGAGCCAGTGTAATTACAGGCACAAGGGACATAACATCTTAGTTCCCAATGTTGGTGGCGCTTTGGCGATGTAAGCGATGGTTTACTTTTCTTACAGTGTCAATGTATATGTATGGGGGCGTTGGTGACCACTTACCATTAGGTGGCCCATATGCTCGTCCTACCTATACTATAAAAAAAATCGTCAATTCACTTTGCATTATGATGGTTTAAAGTTATTATGTAATTTGAAATTGTATACGTTATTTTGTATACCATACAATTGTGACTTCTATATGTATATAATACAATTATTTAAAGTTATTTGTGAAACGTATTAATTTAAACTCGTTACAAAAGATTACAGAAGCGTACTGGTTAGTCTAGAATAAATTACTGATTACTTATTTTATTTCTTTTCTTGTGTTCGAATTTTCCATACACACTCGCTTTATAGTATACGGACTGTATTATTATCATTTACATATGTTGTTATTAAAAAACGATGGAGTCGTGTTTCATATATGATATATAATAATCGTTCATACATACGAGTATTTTTATGGGCGTGAAATATTTAGCGTTTTATCAAATTCAAATTTACAGTTATCACCAGTCTCAGATAAGTGTTAAGAAAAAGTTTAATTTTTTTATTTAACATAAAGGGAAAAATCGTTTTTAAGTATACTTGTAAATTCACTTAAGAAGACTTAAACGATATTTTTATTTTTCAACACCAAAATACGAAAGGTTGTATTTATGATACGAGAATACTTTTATTAATTCAAATCTACCTTGAGTGTACACAAACCTCGATATATTTTAATATTAACAATATTAAGTGATCAATTTGTTATATGACAATAAAGCATTAACCAATAAAACCGAAATTCGTCATTGTTGGCTATTATTTGATATATATTGTTGGGTACATTCTAATTCCAAAGAATCGGCCATCTGATGTCAGCATCACCGTCACTTTCCACATGGTTACCACTCTTTATAATCATTGATACATACATCATACAGGGATCTTAGACGATCCTTTACGCTTGTACACTGGCTCACTTAAGTCTTTGTTTAGCGGTGGATTGACAGAGTGGTTCCTCTCCATGCCTTGCACAAAGCGTGTACTTACTTACCAAGGCGTTTTCTTGAGTTTTTATTATGAAGAAATACTTATAAATATATTTGTCGAGGTAGATAAAAATGTGCCCGAAATATTATTTATTTAAATAAAAAAATGTTATATTATATATTACAAATGTTATATTATATTATATACTATTGCTTGAATATTGTTTATTTAAAATCATAAATGAGCACAGTTTGTTGGATATTGTACGGATACTTGTCTATTAATTGTTTGCCTAATTGGGTTTTTATTTTTTTGTTGGGTGTTATATATCATACGCATTCTAAATTTTGTTATAACAATTAAATAATAATCTTTCAATTTCTATGGCAAGATATACCTTAATAGCATCAAGTTTCTATGTTTTAATCGCTCATTTTTTTTTTTAAATGTATAGTTCTGCACTGTTATATTTTAAATAATTAAAATGAAATTAAAATGTTGATAAAGTAATTGCACAGACCAAATTTATATTAAATTCCATATCTATAGTACTCATGTTTGTTAAAAGTATTCATATAATTATAAAAAACAAAATTTGTATTAACACTTTATAACTGATTATGGGACGATGAAACCCGCCCTTCGTATAATGCCTTAAATGTATTAAAAATAACAAGATTTTTATAATACTTAGGACAGTTCATTCGCTTATACATTTCGATTTGAGAGGTTATTGACCGTTAAGTGTTGAGTGTCACTCTTAATAACAATTTTATTTTGATATAGTGGTGTTTTTTCGCACATTTGGACTGTAACGTCTTATGGGAAAGGTATTTTTATGGCTATCGATTCAGATTTTATATTTAGGATACTTATTTTATGTGATATGATGTTATTTAATATTTTAACAGAAATATGTTTTTGATTATTAACTTTTATCAATATTTGATAACAATTGTTTATTTTTATTGATTATAACATGATTATTTGCATGATTACCATTATGACTTATGCTTTCATTATATTTATGGGTAACGCCTTGTAATAAACATTACTACCGTTATTTCCAGCCCATTTATATTAACACCCGGATGTGCGAACATAAACACAAGCACATACCAATGTGTTTCCACTAATAAATAGTTATTTTACTATCTTTATACAGAGTATCTATTAGACTTAAATTTGACTTCGTCTGTTTTAAAATAATCATTTTATATCATGATATTTTTGGTTTTATTTTAGCATTTTTACTGGTGGTAGAGCTTTGTGCAAGCTCGTCTGGGTAGGTACCATCCACTCATCAGATATTCTACCGCAAAATAGCAGTACTTGGTATTGTTGTGTTTCGGTTTGAAGGGTGAGTGAGCCAGTGTAATTACAGGCACGAGGGACATAACATCTTAGTTCCCAAGGTTGGTGGCGCATTGGTGATGTAAGCGATGGTTAACATTTCTTACAATGCCAATGTCTATGGGCGTTGGTGACTACTTACTATCAGGTGGCCCATATGCTCGTCCGCCTTTCTATTCTATAAAAAAAGCACAATAACGCTGTATTATATAAATATATTTTGCGTTCAACCAACTGTTTGTCGAACTAAACATACTTCGTTTTAATATTTGTAATTTTATCTAACTACATAAATCACAAAAATATCATTCAAATTCATCTATTTTTATAAAACTCCGACTGTAGTTTAATGTAGACTGATCTTTTGAAACTATATCCACTCAACAGCTTATTTGCTTTAACTGCCAGAAAGGTGATAAAAACGAAGTAAAACAAATGAAGGCAGGAAGTAGTAAAATAATAAAGGTACCAGTTTGACTATGGAATTCTAAAAATTCTGTGGCGTCTACCACAATCAAAAAATTCAATATCAGTAATGCGATTTTACCTTGAGGTTTAAGGTAAAATCGCTTTACTAAAGCATGTCGGTATGTAGTAGGAAAAAAAACGATGTGCGTCACGTGAAACTTAACCGAAAATTGTGGGTTCAAAACCACGGATGCACTACTAAATTGTCATGTCATTAATTTAGTATCCATTGAGTTGAATTGAAAAGCCGAGATGGCCCAGTGGTAAGAACGCGTGAATCTTAACCGATGATCGTGGGTTCAAACCCGGGCAAGCACCACTGAATTTTCATGTGCTTAATTTGTGTTTATAATTCATCTCGTGCTTAACGGTGAAGGAAAACATCGTGAGGAAACCTGCATGTCTCTAATTTCATTGAAATTGTGCCACATGTGTATTCTATCAACCCGCATTGGAGCAGCGTGGTGGAATAAGCTCCAAACCTTCTCCTCAAAAGGGAGAGGAGGCCTTAGCCCAGCAGTGGGACATTAACAGGCTTTTACTGAACCGAATTGAAGCATTTTAGGAGATTATTTCGCAGATCTTGTTCTTCTCAAAAGGAGGGTTAACAGGCTGATACTTTACTTTTTTTTACTGCTAAAAGTGTGTAATAGAGCGTTATCTCGTGAGTTAATTATCTTATTAAATATTTTCTTATTTGCTGACTGCGTCCTACAACTATGGCATGAGATTAAGCGATAAAATAACCTCGTATAAAACGATTAAGGAAGTAACATTTGTTTAGTGGCGTCTTCTAGTCATCTTTAAATCACCCAACGTTATTTCAAATATTCCCTGCCTCACGATGGAATCTTCAGTCTTGTAAAATGCACGTCCTGTATTTTAACGCAGTATATTTTTTATTTATTTATTTTAACCTTTTCTAGATAAATTAAATTACTTATATATAATATTTACTAAATTTATTTATTATTATTCGTTCTTGTAATGAAAAAAAAAATTTTTTTTAATTTAATATCACAATTTAATAGTACATTATTTTTATTATATACTGTCTAATTAATTAGCAAACATAATTTCTACTAATATTCTTAATATTAGAAATTATTTAAATTATGGTATAAATAAGCAAGTGTTTGATACTTATTAAAGAAACTAGCTATTCGTTCCGGCGTCGCACGTTTATATCGAAATACATTTATAACTGGTTTATATTATAAATTGGTTTACGCAGTGCATGCCAGTAAAGCTCTGTCAGTATGCGTAATTCCGACATCTTCAACGATGATCGTCATGTTTCAGCCAGTTTACCCAAAACCCTTATGATTTATATACCCACACCTTCCTCGTGAATCACTCCGTACATTAGTGCAGGCCGCATGAAAATAAATTCGGTAGCTTTTGAGTTTATCGCTTTTAGTATATAGCGCTTTATTTTATAATATTTGTGATAATAGTAATCATGAGTAAGTTAGGATTAGTGAGCGATCAATTGTTAAAATATGATCATTTTAAAAAGTATCGGTTTAAGGTAGCCCGGCTAGAGGGTGACTATCACCTGACATCGAAAGCGCATTAGGGCGCCAAGCTGCATTCCCTCTTCTGATTTATGCAACGTGCTCCCGCCGGCGCGGGCATCGACACCCGCCTTAATGAACGTACAAGTTACGTTATACTGTGAAATAGCTTTCATTATTTCACGCCAATACTAATAGACTTGTGTCTATGCTTAGAAGTATTTTGTGCCGTTTAGGTTCGACTCTGTCATTAGTTAAATGTTTATTGTTTTTTTTTTATTGTAATGTCGATTATATTTTTATCGGTTATAATAAAACGTTGTTGTTGTAATTGTCTTGCATAAACTTTTTATCTATACAAAAAGTTTTGACTGATTTTTTATTATATTCATGTCACATTTTTATACAATGTCGTTAATACTATTCGGAATTTAATCTCTTAACACGGTAATAAAGTAGTACGAATCCAGTCACATTACATTTGACTTTTTAAAATAACTGTACATAATCCATTTATAGTAAAATAAATAACAATAAAGAGATTGTCTTTTAAATTGCCGATATAGAGTCGGGCATTTTAACTTATTAACGTTTCAGTTTTTATCAAGAAATTTATTGGTCGGGACGAACGTGCCCGTTGAGAGAAAAAATTGTATGTTAAATCAGCGTTTATTTCAACCTACGTTACGTCGTCTAATGCGTTTTGAGGCGCAATTGATAACGACTTTGGGTGGCGCGTCCTCTAAAAGCCTTATCGGAGAAAAAAGTCACTTAGGTACCTAATACTTTTCGTCTTCGATCTGGATAAGGAATGAAGGCATGCGGAGCAATTTTTATACCTAATTATTTTAAAAGTACATTAACATCGCAAATGTTTTACATATATTCATTTATTTATTTATTATATTCACTCCAACAAAATTATTAACATTTAATTTTGCCTTGTCAACTCGCTTAGGTGCTGCAATGTCTGCCGACACTGGTATATATTATTAAATATTTTTGATGTGTGACCATATAGTACACAGGTGAGCTCTCAATAGACACAGCGTATTTAATATAGGTTATATAATATTCTAATCAAAAACTATTTATATATGTCTCTTCATTATGAAATAGCGGTACAGTAGCAGCCTGTTAATGTCCCACTGCTGGGCTAAGGCCTCCTCTCGCTTTTTGAGGAGAAGGTTTAGAGCTTATTCCACCACGATGCACCAATAACGGGTGGTGGAATACACATGTGGCAGAATTTCGATGAAATTTGACGGGCCGGTTGGCGTGGTTGGTAGATATTTGCCTTTTCACGCCGAAGGTTGTGGGTTCGATCCCCACCCAGGACAGACATTTGTGTGCATGAACATGTCTGTTTGTCCTGAGTCTGAGTGTAATTTTCAATATAATTATGTATTTACAAAAGAAAAGTAGTATATGTAGTATATCAGTTGTCTGGTTCCCATAGCACAAGCTTTGTACAATCTTAATTAGGGATCAGATGGCCGTGTGTGAAAAATGTCCAAGGATATTATTATTATTAATTAGAGACATGCTGGTTTCCTCACGATGTTTTCCTTCACCGAAAAGCACGAGATGAATTATAAACAGAAATTAAGAACTTTAACATTATGAAATGCTTAACTAATATTTCTTAAGCTTATATTTTATGTTATTTTTTGTCAATTTGGACTTAAAAACAAATGGTAGTAATAAATAGCAAGAGGGAGGAAAACACTGTGAAGAAACCATGTATCCACCAACTCGTTATCGTTTATTCTATGAGACTCATGTCTATATATATATTAATAAAAAATGTTTTTTATATGCACACATTCATAACGGAATTATCTTGTATGTATATATTGTATGTATATATAACAAGGTAGTACGATATTTATAGAAGAAAAATAAAACAAATCATTATTGTTATTACGTCATGCGTTATATATTAAATATGAGGACAAATCTTTATGTAGTACGTAAGATTGTCGAGACAGTTTACTCAATTAGTTCAATTCAGTCGTGCGATCGAATTAGAAAACTATTCGTCTCGGAGAGAGTTGATCGAGTCTCGACCTGTTCATATACAGCCTGCTCTTATAATGAAGTGTATTAAAAACATCTGAATTGAGTTTCACGGAAAACAGCACACTTAGTTGATTACGATTAATTAGGTTTTATGCAGATATATCTTATGCGTAAACATTAGATTTGATTTGAATTAATTTATTAAAAGAGTGTAGGTTATATTTGACTTATTGTTTTTTTTTAAACGGAATGGAAATCTTAGAAAGCCCGGATTCTGGGTGGATTCGGATTATATGGGATTATGACCTATTTAGCGATTATAAGGCCTTAATACTTTAGCAAATCGGACTGTAATTATTTAATTTAATTGTGATTTTTTTTTAATTTTTTTATTTTACAGCAGATGTGTACGAAGCTTAAGTTATAATGATATTTAAATTTCATTTAATTTAAATTTGCGTCTATATATTTTTCCAATATCAAGAGCAATCACAACATTATAATAGATTATTCTCGAACAGTCTACTGTGCCCCTTTCTTATCAATGTTGATTGTAGTGACCAATGATGCATGACCTCCTTCGCTCCGGGATGTCGTTCACAAATTGTTAAGCGGGGTCTTTTATTACTGACTGTCACAGATCTCGTTTAATTGGCCGCCTATATGTGTGTATTCATGTGAAGCTGAACCGGTTTGTAGTTGGTTTGATGCTTTCTACGTCATACACAAGCAAACCATAGCGTAATGTATGCAGTTTAAAGTTCTATGAAGTTTATTATGATTTGTGTATCATTGGCGAAGGCGTGATAGGAGTTTAGTAGAAACGGGCATATACCTGTCGTTTATATTATCCCGTACACTTGTATTAAAAACCTGCTTAGAATATTGAGAGGTCATATAACTGAATACGTAACAGCCTGTAAAAGTCTCGCTGTTGTTTTAAGGCCTACTCTTCGTTTGTGGAGGCTTCGAGCGTATTTCAATACGATGCTAATTTAGGTTGGTGGATTTTCATCCGACAAATGACGGTAATTACAATGATTTCCTTCACCGCCGAGCACGATAATTATAAAAATAAATGAAGCACATGAAAATTGAATCCAGGATTAGAACCCTGGATCTTGGATTAAGATCCACATATTCTAACAATCTCGGCTCAATAAGAGTCGAGTCAAATTTTGTTTTCGTTGGTTTGTTCTTCGCTTACATTCATATTAATTGTGATGTTAGATACTTAGCGCGTTTTAGATTAAGTATCTGTGAATCGCGTGAGAGGAAAGGCGTCGCTTCAATAGAGCAGTGTCGTGTCCGTTATTTACTGCTTTTGCTATTCATGGCAATGGCATGGCGGAGGACAGCAAAAGTTTTATCAAAGTTGCGATAAAGCAAGCATAAAACTCAGCAAAGCGAAATTCATTAGTATGTAAAATAATACTGGTAATTAAATTGATATGTTAAACTGAACTCACGACAATATTAATACATATATTTTTTACCAAAATATAAATAACATCGACATAAATAATTTGCTTTTTCTTAGCGTCCGAGATTAAATGTTTGGGTATAAATATAAACATTGTTTTTTTTTTAATAATAACAATATTAATTCAATAAAATTGTTGTATTTTAATGATGTTGATATAATTGATCTTATCTATTTAATAATTATTATTATGAATTTCGATCCACTCAAAAACAATAACCACAGATAACATACTAAAACCAGTCAATTTGATGACATCCTTCTTTTTTGATATCAGCTAAAAATTAAAATAGGAAATTATTACTAAAGGTTATCAGTCTGTCCACAAAAATAATAAAACATGAAGGGGAACTATATACATAATATATACGAGGTAAGAGCATTAAAATGTATAGTTATTACGTTGCATTGTTTGAGGTAGATATAAAATAAATATATATACATATTTATGTACACATTATACGCAAAAAAAATTGTTACAGAGATGGGACGGCAAATCGAAATTTAAATTAAAGCTCGCTCAATTCTAAATACCGGATAGATCTGTTTTTTTTTCGGTTCTTGATTAATATATCTTTATTATTAATACAATAATATTCTACTAAATTACTTATATCCACTTTAATATTAATAAACGCCATTTTGTTTTCACTAATCCATAACGAGTATCATAAATTTTTAAGATCTCAACCGATGCTATCGCCTCAATACATTTTCACAGTTGCTTACTTGTCCCCTCTTCCTGTCCTTCTGTGGTTAAAATAGGCTATAGAATTATATGCACTCAAATTTAACGGTAATTTTTAAATTTCATCACGGCCAAAAAGTACCTAAAACAATCGCGGAGTAATATGTGTCATGAGTACGATTACGACTCATGAAATGTTTAAATTATTAAAAAAAAACCGAACACATACTTACTAAGACTAAGCTGTCACTATAACTTTTACAAAAAATTACGATTTTCCGCCATGCAAAAAATTAAAATAAAACCAATTAACATACCAAACTATTCATTGATATCGAAAATAGTGTACAAAAAATTTGTCTTACCTAAATTCCGTACAATCAATTAGTGTATTACGTTAAATGTACTAAGAATTTGTTAAAGAGTGAAAGTTAAAGAAACTGCAATTTGATTACGGATATAAAGTATATTCTAGTACAAAACCGTCAGTTTTAATTTCAACATAATCACAAAAAAGAAACAGAAATATGTTATTATGACACATCGTTTTATTTCCCGTTAGTGTAAAGAAGTACACTTTTTTTCATAATTAATATTTTATCGCGCAAACGTTTTAGGTTGCGCAAAGTTATTAAATGGACATTACTGCCACCTGTAACTTAGGGCTTGCAAACCTTACGCCTCCGCGACGTTTCAGCGCAAAATTGATTCCCTGATGGTATCAAACCTCCCGAGGGAATGGTGGATAAATAAATACTTTACGATAATCTGCGGAGATCTGAGACAGGCCAGAATTACAGCACGCCGGATATATTATTGCATTTTAATTCCGTGCCCGACACTCCTCCGTCGCATTACGCTTGTATATGATTTGCCGTGGTATTGTATATACCTAAATTTTAAGGCCGTAATGAGCGTGCAGTCCAATCTTGATTTCACGCGTTTGTAATCGTACTTACTAAATAACAATTAAGTTTTGACGTTACATATAATTAATTATTCGGTATTATTAATATTTTGAAAGGTTCGATGTTGATTGATATTCGTAATTCTAAACATCGATTACAGTCACATTTATTATTTCTTTGGAACATAGCTTACAACAAAATTTATATTCGGAGGGTTATTTACCCTATGAATTTATAATTTTTTTTAATTTATTCAATATTATTATCATTTGGTTTTAATGTTAACAAATTTTGTTTTGTTTTACTATTATTTTTAATTTTGTCATTTATGTTTTAGTATTTAATAAATTAGCGATGATGTGTTTACTTATAGTAAATTATTAATTAATACGATAATTAATAGTCTGCAATAATAATGACTACATTTTTTCATAATTTTTATTAATTTTAAAATTCAAAAGTCGAGATGGCCCAGTGGTAAGAACGCGTGAATCTTAACCGATGAACGTGGGTTCAAACCCGGGCAAGCACCTCTGAATTTTCATGTGCTTAATTTCTGTTTATAATTCATCTCGTGCTTTTCGGTGAAGGAAAACATCGTGAGGAAACCTGCATGTGTCTAATTTCATCGAAATTCTGCCACATGTGTATTCCACCAACCCGCATTGGAGCAGCGTGGTGGAATAAGCTCCAAACCTTCTCCTCAAAAGGGAGAGGAGGCCTTAGCCCAGCAGTGGGACATTTACAGGCTGTTATTACTAATGTATACATACAAATTTAAAATTATCATTACATAACTATAGAAATATATATTTACAAGTTTTTTTTAATTTTAGGTAGGCTGCCATTATCTTTATCAAACAGAGGATCAACCAAAAAGCTTTCATTTTTTAATTAATTAAAATTGTTCTATATTTAATCAGACTCTGTTTTTGATAGATTTAAAAATAAACAGATCGAGATCTGATATGAATTGCTAAATAATTTATATATTTTAACCGCCGTAAACTAATACACAGATACAAGACACAATGATAAATTGTTAACTTTTTAATTTTCTTGAGAAAATATACCAATTTATTTTTTCCTTGCGAGATAGGAGAGTGTGGGTGCTTCTAAGTAGATATTACGTAGTTATCAGTCGTATCATAAGTTTAGAGCTATGAAATGGAAATAGTGTTGCAATTATTTAAAATAAAGCCTTATTATGAGCACTAGAAAAAACTTGATGTATAGTTGACAACGTGGCAACATATAGAAGAGAGACCCAAGGTCGACTGCCATCCTGTTTTGGAAAAAATAATTTAGATCGTTAAAATATATTTGTTGTTGTGTTAATTGTATGTATAAGTTAAACAGTCCATTAGGTTTAAATGGTTTTTTTTTTGTTTTCGTACTAATGCGCAATAGTATAATGTTACCAGTTATAATATTTAAAAAAAGTTGTGTTGTGTATTTAATTCTATCATTTTTTTAATAAATACAGAATAATAATATATTAATATATTTTTTTCGTTGCCAGTACTCTTCGTAAATAAAACAATTTTATGGTGGTTGCTACACAACACATTTAAATTATAATCCCGCCTTAATAAATGAGCTAATACATGCATTTACAATGTTTTAGCGTTCGTGCCGATCCGAGATTTTCAATAGCCATGTTGCATAGGAAATAGGCATCTTGCCTTTAGGCTCTGCTGCACTAAATAATGAGTACTGAATTAATTATTGAACTCCGTAGTTTTATGCTTACGATCTAAATAACTACTGAACATCGCAAACTGGTAATCGAACTAGCTTTATACGCCAGCGAGTTTGTATTACTTAGCTTTTATATTTGAAATTCATTGTGGTTGAATCTATAGAATATTTTTCTTCATTTGTGAATATATATTATTGTTATAATTATAATTGTATTTTTTTTTAATTATTAACTTGAAAAATAGGCGTAAATATTACCCAAATAAGGATTAAGTGAATTTGTAAGGAATGTTTTAGATTTCGATTTTTTAAATTCTGTTTTAATTAATGTGTTATATATATACAATGTACATATTACCTATTTGTAACTATTTTAAAATATCAAATGAATGAGAAACGAATGAAATAGTTGATCTTTAAATATGTATACACAGAGTATGCTTATTGAAAATAACTTTACAGAACAACTTTTAAATCTTTTAATTAGCTGCTTAACACCTGAGGTCATACTATAAAATGTAAGCAATATGGAGGACGGGTCGATTCCCGCCTTTCGCGGCAAAATCTCGTTTAGGTTACATCGATAAAAGTTGTAAAATGCAAATGGCGCTAGTGAAATGTTGGGAATCTTACGCCCACGTAAAGAATTTGCCGTTAGCTTTTTCAGATTACGTTATAATCACACAATTTATATTTCTAATGGTTTGTCAGAACTTCAATCTTGTTTTTATTTGATTTTTAAAAAGTTATAATGCGAAATATTTGTCAAATTATTTTAATAATTAATTTCAAATATTGAAGATATGCCTGCGTTCTTTGGATACATTTCAATCAAATTGCTATAAGCACAAAGACTATAAATTAAAATAATTTTAACTTGGTTTCAATAAATGGTTAATTGTCGAAATGTTATCAAATCGAAGAATATTTATTTTATTTTAAGAATGTCATTTATGAAGACTTTCATATATAAGTAATTAGATTTTAGATCAATAGTTTACTATAACATTTTTGTACGTGATCATATAAATATTAGGTTTTAAGGCTTAGGCTTAAAGGAAAGATACAATTAATTCGAATATTTAAACAGATTCAATATATTGGTGCAAGTTTCGAGAAAAAGTAATAATTGGCTAATATTTTATGCGTTTGTTTATGTTTTTTTCGATTTTAGAATTTTTCAACCGTTTTATCTAAGTGGGTATAATTTCACGGGTATCAAATTTGGTCGATAAATTTTGGGCCAACATTGTAATCAAAAGGTTTATACATATTTATGAGCAATTATTCATGTTGTCTCTGTCGTATCAATGCTACCTTCTCTATAAAAGTAAAAATGTCATGACACAGTGGAATAATGTGCTTGTGTTAAATGATAAATTATTTTTCTACTTAATAATTAAATTAAGATAGGTTTTATCAAATGATAAATTAATTTTAATTTAGATCGAATTTATCAATAAATAATAAAAGTATTTTTAAAATTATCAAATTATATTACTACCAATCGGCATTGTAGAGTGGAGTAATAAGCATTTACCGAAGAGGAGGGCTTATATCAGCAGTGGGACTTGTGGAACATGGACAGTCTATTACTTTATTTTTGTATTTAATCATTGGTAAGCTAATTATGAATTTCTTTAGAAATACCCAATATTTTTTCATTTGCTGGATTCAGGAATTGCCTTGAACCTTGGGATCTTGTACAGAAGCTACGTTGTTACTAACAAGTAAATTTCCAAGAGATACCCGTGCACGGAGTCTAAATAAGTGAAATTCATACACTATTTTATAAATCCAACGATTTAGTTATAACAACATAGCACGCGATCTAGAAATGTAATGTCTAATAATGATTCGAATGTATTTTAAAGTAAATAATTTATTAAACTTATAAATTTATTAAAATGATATAGAATATTAGAGTAAATTTAAAAAAAATATTTAATGTAATTTGTTATTTGAACTCGTCATACTCGTATTTTACAACGCAGTTAGAGATAAAATGAAATGTTCCCCAAAATTTGTAACCATATTGAGTGTCAACAAGTGAATCGTTTTTTATTTCCTATCTTGTATTACCTGTTACCTGTAACAGGTAGAAATGCCAATACAGGTAGTTCTCTTTATTATTGATACGCTTGGCATGCGTGACGTCATGCCTGGTTAGTTTTTACATACATTACCTTCTTAATTATTTAATATTTTTATACAACGAACATCCCTTTTTAAAAACATTTTTGACTGACGATTTTCGAGACGCGTATACTATTCTAATTTAAATGTACATATAAAGATGTGTTATGCTAAATTTTATTAATGACACGATAAAATATTTTAATTCCGCTTACGACTAGAAGCATTTTGACGATTTCGGTTTAACAACTGAAGCGTAAATAAATCAACACGAACATTTACGACAAAACTTAATTTAAACTATAAATAATTATGAGTTCAAACAACACAACCGATACTAAATCAAAACAATTTATGCTCGAAAATGTCTTTAAATTACACGATGAAACAATATTCTTTTATTACGATTCAGAATTACCTGTCAGCCGTTTGTTAGTTGTTAGCCATTGTAGAACATCGCTTTGATATCTGTATCCGTTCATTTAGTGTCTTTGCTTTATTAACTGCTTAATGTATTTAATCTTTATCTTTATGCTTAATTTGATTCATTTAAATACGTCTATCGACACATTCCGATTCCAATGATGAATAATAATTAAATTTTAAAATACTTATTCAATTTTTTTCTCTCGCATTTATTTGAATTACCACATAAATATTTAAATAGGAATTCGGCAACGAAGCGACATTTCGAATTCGTGAAGTAGATATTTTGTTTTTTTTTTTAATCGATTAAATAACTACACAAGTTTATTAGTTATTTTTGAGAGTTATAATAAGAAAGAAACGTTCGCATCACATAACAAGTAGTTTCGCATTGAACTCTCTCAACAAATCGATATTGTATATATAAATAAAAAAACTATAACACATAGACAAATTAAATGTTTTTAAATAAATATACAAGTAGATAATTATTAAAATCCTTTACCATTCATTTTCAATAAGCATATGGCAGAACTTAGAAATCTAAATTCTTTCGTTAGTCAGACGAGAGTCGACCGGTTGAGACTAGTGATGTACCCAACGTCGAGGCCAAATGAGACGTGGCATCCGCCGTCCATCCTTACGCACCCCGCGGCTATAAAGGTGCGCCATAAAACGGGTCTCATTTTATGACCATTTGACGAAGTTATATACGTTTTTGAAGCCATTTCTTAGACGAAGCGACCATTGTGGCCGCACGACCAGTCCGCGCTCCGTTCAAGCTATTCGTATTATACTAAAATATTGCGGAACGAAGTTGTACTTAATTTTTTTGTATTTAACTTGACGAGAATTATGCGAATGAATATAAACATTCTTCATCGTCTTTTACGTCGATAGTTACCCTTTTATTGTTCGTAAGATCTAATGCTATCGTCGAATAATCGCTTTGGGATAATTCGTTTCCGAATCGTGCTCATAGAAAGTAGGAGCTCAGGCTATCGGCGGGGAAATCTGCAATCTCGACAAAGCTGTATCAATATTCATGCTTCGGTCGCGACCCTTACTATTTGCATAACTGCACATTGCATTCTCTCGGTTGCAACTGTTCTATTGTTTTATGATCTAAATGACCACGCGATATAGGGATAGTCACGATAAGGATGTAAACATACATAGGTCCTTTCCGATTTCATGTACGATATTCGGTTTATAGATTGTGATGCAGTGGCGCTTCAGTTAAACTTATCACGATAAACTGGTATGGTCTCTACGAGTTACTGAAGCTGCCTTTAAATCTAAGTTTGTGGCCGCCAACGAATACGACAGGACGACGGTGAGTCCACAGCGAGATAAGATCGGCTCCCATACTGAACAGTACGTCAAACTCTTCCTTACTAGTTCGGTCGTTTTCAATATCAGATTAGTACAATGTTGAGTTATGCACAGAAGTTGGACTGGATATCACGATCATTGTATGTAATAAATAAAAAACCAGTCCAGTGAGTTCGACTTGTTTGCTAAGAGTTTTAAAATGGAATCCATAATACGAATGAAGCCAAAATAGAGTCTGGCGATAAACTACGAAATTTTAATGATAAAATTATTCAATTCCCAAAAAAATCTATTGTTTTATTTAATTATTGATAAAACGAACTATTTTGCTTGATTTTAGGAAGTGACAAATATAACTAAAAGTAGAAATAGCATTCCATTAAGACTTTGGACAGCTTATGTGCATACAGCAATAAATTATATTTAATGAGCACTAAAACTAAAATATATTAGAAAATTTACAGCACTTGTTTCAAATAAAATATTCTCTTTTCGTTTTTATTGTGATGGCGGTTCTTAATGTTCTGAATATCTATTGTAACGTAATATTTAGAAATCATTAAATATTTGCAAATGTACTCGCGATATGCGAAAGCTTAAAACTGATTCAAATTATTGAATCAGTTTCATTAACTAATGTTAATATATGATACTATAAGTACGAATTTAATCTGAAATAAAAATAAATTTATTACTATAGAGCAACTTTTTTTTATAATTGACGAATATTTATATCAGACATATATTTATATAAGTATAATTTATTTTGTCTTGTCTATTTCCAGTAGCAAATATATAAAATCGCTAAGTCTATCTTATTATATTGAGATGACGATAACCGGTAACACTCTTTTGGTCAATCACGGATCTTCTTTCGTTCTAATCTCCGTGAATGCCTATATAATTACGTGAGTTACGATTATTTGTTCCTTGGCACTAAGGCGCGATCTCGTCTCGCAAGCCATTTTAGTGCATCGGCACTTATGAGGTCTGACAACGATCTGAAGTACTTTAAGATAACCTTGCGACCTCACTGGCATTTGCAATAAAGTTGTATACTCGTTTACGTTGAAGAGTATGTAAGCGACACAAATTTTAATTTAGAATTTATTTATTTAAATAAAAACATTACATATCTGCCGAATAAACACTTTCTTTATTTATTATTAACATAATTTAACACTAAAAAAATTTATGGAATTAAATATTAATCAAAGCTAATTATAATTTCGATAATTATGATGGGGTATTTTATTACTTCGCTATGCATAACTTATACGATTAAAATATTTTTATTACGTGTGTTCTAATGTACGCAGATCGAAGCATAGGCGGTTTAATAACATTGTCGCCGTAAATCACGGCAAGATATTGATCGTAAATAAAGTTGCAATTTATGGGAAAACTCATAAATCCTATAGCGCCTAAGTCCTTTGAACAGATTGATTTTCGTTGCTACTTCGAGTAAAGTATTAACAAAAATTTAAAATGGTCATGTTATTTTTTTTATGAAATATTTAGTTCTAAATCTTTAGAGTACTTAAAAAATCTGATAGACGATCTTTTTGCAATATAAATTAACTGAATGTTATTAATAATACTAATTATTTATTGGTTGTCAGGTTTTTCTTACGTTGTTTGTTGAATAAACATCGAGAGCTTACTGTCACGTCAGTCAGTACAGGCATAGTGATGGGAACCGTAATATTCCTAAAACATGTCGAACATTTCTTGATACATTTAATAATAATAATTACTATTAAACTACGGCTCATTTGGTATAAAATGAATGTTAATAAAATTAAATTAATTAATTTAAATTCCAAAACATATTTATATATTGGCGTAGTCCATTTGGCGACCCGTTTTAATTGATATGTTGTACGTTGAATTATGGTGTCTGATCTAGGGCCGGGCGTGTACGATGTACCTCAGGCGGTTCTATTGGGCAATTTATTTATATTGATTCTCATACCATTTCCTATCTCAGCAGACAACGGCCGACAATTTTATGTGCTAGTACTAAATGCAAAATGATATCATAAACGAATAAAACTCTGTCAAACAATATCATAACATCTACTTCATTAAAGTTACGCTAGCGGCTTATAATGGCTTCGGTTTATTTTATACCTTTTAGGAGAGATATTTTAATTACCATAATAAGATTTACTTTTCGACATTATCAAATATCTGAATATTTACTTGAATCTTATTAATATTTTGAGTAAAAATGGTTCATATATTTGTGATTAATAAATTACCTTTTTTTAGCGTTATAACTATGTGACGTTGTATGTTAAAATATTGTTTTAATGGTCGGCACGCAATTTTAATATGTAGGTTTCGCTGTAAAATATATATTTTTAAAATTTAAATGTTTGGTATCAATATATATATTTAATACTTTTAATAATTTATTTTTATTTAAGCACGTTCGATAATCAATTCTTTAAAGTGATAAAATGTAAATGTGCTGCAGCTAGGCTAAGGCCTCCTCTCTTTTTGAAGAGGAGGTTTCCACCAAGCTTCTCAAGTACTTATTTTGACCTTATTATACATCGCATGATTGGTTGGTTGAAGGAAAACATGGTGTTGTAATCTGCACATATCGGTTGAATTTCTGAACTGATATAAGAGTACCCTCCGTCCCATACTAACTCCGCATCGATTAACTTGAGAGGCGTTCTATATGAACTTGAAACTCACTCTCACGATCGCGAAATTTTAGACAGACTACATAGACATGCTACATTGCCTTAAGGAAAAGTATAACGTTTAAAGTATACACACATTAAAATAATGGGTCACTGCAGTAGAGTGAAATACGAAGTGAGTTCTTATATGATACCTGATACCTCATCAGAAATAATTTTCAAAAATAACGGAATGGGTTTACACTTCGAAACATGGGTTTTCTTTTTGTTTATTTTAAATCAACAAATATTAACCCATAAATTTAAAATGTGGTCCACGTTCTATAATGGTTCATTGATCAAAACTATTTTACTAACGTATAATTTTTACGTTTCAATTTGTGCCATAATTGGACGTCGATTACGCGGTTCATTTGGTAACGTCATACCCCCTAATCTCTACGTTCTGTCACAACAGACGGAGTAACAAGTTTTTTTCGAAGCTTGTAGCTAATTTATTCAGTGCAACGAGCGCCGGCTAACCGACCAATTTGTCACGGATAAATTCTCTATTACTTTAAGCGATCGAGATTGCCAGTGTATTTGATTTTGTACTTAGTGTTATACATTTTATTATGTTTCATTCGTTTTTTTTTTGTACACCAAAAATTACGTTGTTATATCTTTTGTGGTAATAATAACAAAATATCGTTAAATGTTTCTTTTAAAAATCCTTTTTATTTATTTGACATTTTATTATGTAATGTAAGAGAAAAAAATAGATTCAATAATGTTAAAAGAAGACTAAATAATTTCTAACTTGAAGTAGTGCTCGGCTAAGATTCACGTGCACTAACGGCTTAAGAAATAAAACAATATCTATTAGGCTGCAAAAATTTATAAAAGAAACAAATGTACTAATATTAAATGTGGGCTTTACTGAGTTTGGATGGTGTTAAACTTGTTCGTATATTATGAGGACGCTTACATTATCTATAACTAAGAATGCCAATAGCGTGAGAACTGTCAGTGACCACTTCAAAATTATTCTAAATACGTCTGATTCACGTCCTTGATGCGTGACAAGTTAACCAAGCAGAGGACAATACATGGAAATACTTTGCACGCATTCGTACCGCTGTTATAAGTACAATATCACAGACTAACAATAATCATTATTAAAAGTTCTTTATAGTAATTTTAGTATGAAAATATGACGTAAAAACTTATGGTCAAATACTTTGAAGGTGGATTTTTTTTTTACAACAAAACAATATTTACTCATGAATGTACCATTTCTGTGCATCAAGCTTCTGAAAAACATTTGTCTTAGAATTTAAACATCAACATTTAAACCTAACGACCTTTTTCTTTAAGTTTGAAAATAATTTGAATACAAAATAATTGTTTTTTCTATAATTCGAATACATGTGTTTGATCCACTACACCATTTCGTCTCTCATATTTTTCTAAGCTTGCTAGGAGATATATTTTAATATCGATATAGTTTTAATGGCTTAGCGGGGTTAGAGGCTACTGCCGCGTTAAAATTCACAAATACAAGGGTGATTACCCTGATATGTTCCTATCATCCAACATTAAAAACATTGTTGTAAGAGTAAATGAAAATGTATAGATATTAACCTACGTGTGCGTGTTTTTTAATATCAACAATATTACTAACTGTTAGGCTTCCGATCGTTGACATGAGGGTAATAAATTATCATACATTAACCAATATAAATACTTAGGAACTTCCTGCTTAAAGTAATTCAAGGTGAGTTTTTCCCATCAAGATCCTTCTAAGATAGTATAATGTAACTCTGGTATGTATCTAGCAACAAAGTGTTTTGGTAAGTTATATTTATGACTCGTTTAGCAGTTATGTTAAAAAACCTATTATTTTTACATTGCTGCTTACCTAAGCTGCGTTGCAAAACCTTGTCAAAGTTACATTTTTTGATTAAACATACGGGCAACATTTTAATTTAAATACATATAATTATACCATTTTGTATATTAAGTATAATTAGATACTCTGTACAAATTTTTGAAATAAATTCAGTTCATACTTTACTGTGATTCTCTATAGTTACATATGTTGTTCTTTATAATATTTAATTATCTTTATATATTAATTTAAAAAAAGCATATAATGTATGACATAATAGTAATCGCGACTGTTTTTTTGAAGACATTATTACAACGTCAATAACAAAGGGTTTATGTTCAATATCTAAATCGAACCGCCGATGAGCGATGACGAAACGTCGCGTCTTAAGATTTGGCGGAGACGATATATAGGCACATAATTAACGGGACGGAAGCCGGGTAGTTAGTGCGAGAGGCGGGATGTCGTCTTAACGATAAATCATAAGTGTGCTACACTCGCTGGGCGTACTTGGGGCGGAGCGAGTGATTTTTAAACGGTTTTTTGAGTTTCACGACGGCCAATGCCCGAATACATTCGGGCATCCTTTTCTGGTGCCTCGTCAATGTGGCGACACTTTTTCGCTAATTAGGAGAACCATCATTAATGCCAATTTCCCGGACAACTGCACTTGTGTATACCGTAAGTTTACTAAGCAACTTATGAGTTCGTATGAGTATTGATCTACGTAGATTTTCGTTCGTTACTATCTCTGAATTGTATATATATATTTTAGGTTTTCAGGTGATGTGAATCAATTATATTATATGTGATTCATATAAATTTAATTGACTATAATGAATATTTTAATTTATTTAATATAAGAGTGGATTGTCACCCTACAATTACTAATTAATAACCCCAGTCGGCCAAGCACAGGTATGTTTCGGTATTCAGCCTGTATTTGTGCCTGCGTGCTTGTTTTTGTGCGGTACCCTTTCTATTGTTCTCCGACGTATCACAACATGTTGCCCTTAATTCGTTCTCACTGCCTCATGAGTTCTGAATACTGATTGCTATCAAACTTAGGGCTCAGTTCGGAATATCTTAATTTTATAGCGGTTGTAATTTTTATTGAATTGTATACAAAAAGCCAAATTCAATTTAACATATTAAAATATAAATATATTAAGACCAATCTACGCTTATAGCACATAACAATGTAAAAGATAATCGCTTGTTCGGGCCAAGAGTTTTATCGAAACACGGACTTTGATAATATTCTTATCATTAATTACGGTAATTTGCAAGAATACTCTATATATGTATGCATAGTTATGATCAAATTAAAACTCTTAATATCATTTTAATATTGTAGCGATACATTTGCGTATTGATTACAGAAATAAATTACCACTGGTTCGGAAAGAAATTGATAATATTTGACCATTTTCTGGGATCCGCTAGTAAAAGCGCGTACATTGACCCACAATAGAGGTACTAACTGAGTGTAATCGAGTATAAGAGTGTACAAGTTTGTGCCTGTTCCTTGTGTTAATACATAAAGAAAAATAAAAAAAATGTTTTCATTTCTACGACCCTAAATAACATGTATATGATATGACCATTAGTGTATATCTCATCGAAGTCAGAAATCGTTACTTTAAATCGTTTTTGTTGTGAACTTTAAAACATTCGACTAAACTTAGAACAATTTTACGACAAACTAAACTAGTATAAAACAATAAACTGATCAAATGAGGACTATAGTAACAGCCTTCTCTCCCTTTTGAGGAGAAGCTTTGTAGCTTAATCCACAACGCTGCTCGAATGCGGGTTGGTAGAATACACATGTGGCAGAATTTCAATGAAATTAGACGCATGCAGGTTTTCTCGCGGTTTTCCTTCACCGTCAAGCATGAAATGAATTATAAACACACAATAAGCACATGAAAATTCAGTAGTGCTTGCCCGAGTTTGAATCCATGATCATCGGTTAAGATTCACGCGTTCTAACTACTAGGCCATCTCGGCTTTTCGGCAAATGACGACTATATAAAACAAGTATTTCAAATTGTAAAATGTAGAATAGATACTTACTTCAAATGAATATGTTTTTAAGCTATTTAAATTTAAATATTTCTGAAATTTAAGATCCAGTAATTTAAAATACATAAAACAAACATTCTACAAGTTGATAGAGATACAAAATATCACATGATTCGACACGAGGCAATATTTAAGTCTCCAGCAAGTGATCTCCTCGGGGGCGTTAGTATCTGCATATTTATATGAGATAAAAATTCAAAACCAGTTCCGTCTCAACAGTCGTTTCTAACAAGAATTTTTGACTCACACAAAAATAAATACTGTTTACGAAAAATGAGAAAGGTATCGTATGGTATTAAAATAAGTAATTCCATTTTAAGCTTAATTATTATAATGTTAAAATTAATTTTTGACTAAACTGTGTTACGGTAGATAATTCTTTATGATATCCTTGATAGAGCCTTCTATTGCAGTATTAATTATGGCATTCTAGTCGGTACATAATTGATTTTATCCAGGCTAACGAACGGACATAGTTTAAATTTTACACTAAAACGATGTGTTGTACGGTAATTGCTTTTTTAATTTGATCAACCTCCTTAGCTACGTGTCTATAATATATCATTTGTTTCGATTTTTTTATTAACTCAAATGACAACTTATGCTAATGTTTCGGGGGCTTGGTAGTTAGCATAAAAATTCTATAGCTAACATAATATCTTGTTTTTAAAACGAGATTCTGTATAGTTAAAGTTTTATTGGTCGTAAAAATTACGAGTATAATCCAGACGTGAGAACGTCACATAAAGTGGGTACTTTGTTCTCAGCTTAAAACAACCAGCCCTGATAAGGATGCGCTTGGGTCTTCCGATGCCTCATGAGTAATCACTGAGATACTCCCTATCTTACTTAGTGCACTTGAGGTGGTTTTATTATTATTTAGTAGGCGCGTGATATTTTCAAATACAAGGAAATATCAATGTTGTAAAATAAATGGCTTATTTAGATAATGAGAGATTTTCTCGTTTATGGCTAGAAAATATTCTTTTGTAGATTTTATCTGTTAGCGAAAAATAATATGTAAATCTAAGCGAATTTATTCAGTAAATAGCCTTGAAAGAAACGAGACAAGACCAATAAATCATTGTAATCCTATGAGGTATTAGTTAATACTTTTATTAGGAGAGGCGAATTCAGGTTCTTTGAGTGTGCGGTGACAATGACGGGGCAGGCACGCCTCGGTTTGGTACTGCGAGGCTCGCACGCAGAAAAAAAGAGAAAGACCTAATAGTCCTCCACTGCCCACACGCCTGCCTATGGCCATTCAATCGTTCGTATTCACCTAGCAACACATAAAAACTAAGAAGGCTTAGACTGTGGAGCCGTCTATATAAAAAATATGCTTTCAAATATACTACTATTTTATTTCTTTTACATGTATTTTATTGTTTTTTTAAACTCATAAAGTAAGTTCACAGTTTTTTATTTTATAAAAAATAAGCATTTGTGACAATCTTGCTTAAAACGTTTGTTAAATTTTAGCTTTTTGTGTCCTTTTTTTTTGTACAATAGATAATATATTTTTAATATAATATTTACAAAACATAGAATGTTATGACCAAAGAGTAGTATTTTCCTATTATAATAGATTATAATTGATTAACGACAAAAAAAATGTAAGTTATAATAATATAACTAATTTAACATTTAAAAAAATGAATTATATATTTGCTTTTTTTAAATATTTATGATTGTTGTATTTTTTAAATTTAGAACGTTTGCCATTCTATTCACATCTATGTTCTAGTCAAGTAAAATGACACAGCGCTTAATCTGAAGAGATACTTCGATTCTTTAGAAGTATACTTCGAGCGAAGTCTCACTAACGAGGAACAATTGACTTAAGTATTTTTTTATATCGATAGATCGAAGACTTGTATTTTATATTTATTTATATGATTAATTTGAAGTTTTGATTTATTGAAACCGTTAAACAAATCCTATTTGCTAAGCGTAAAAATAATACATTGAATGTTGTTTTTGATGGAAGCTCTTAATAAACCATTCTAACATTGGATAAATAATAAACATATTTGAATGCTACGGGGAAAATAGAATTCTCTAAAGTGGTGTGCTTAACAAAAAAATTAAATCAAACATTAACCTTTAGAAGTTGATTAAAGTAGCATTCTGCAAGTGTTCCACTGCTGGGTTAAGGACTCCTTTCCTTTTGTGGAGAAGCAGCGAAGCTGCTCCCATGTGGGTTGGTGGTGTGGGGAAGAATAATAATTCAGTTTATGTTATTATTATTATTCATTAATTATTATTAAAGTCTACTGCACCAAACATTGTATCCTTGTAGTATAAAATAAGGTCATTGGATCCCGATAAATATGTAGTGTATTATACAAAAAAAGTTATTTTATTATAATGTGTTGCGTGTCAAGGTAAAGAAAATGAAACTTATCATAAAAAAAACAATGTTGTCATTATTGATATAAACGAACAAAAAAGAGGACTCTTTTTTTTACATGCAGTACGTATTCCGTACTGTTTAAAAATTTAAATTATAGAACAAAATGTTGTAAGTTACGCCCTTTCAGCTATTTTTCCATTCAATTCAAATAAGGAACGAAAATATTGTCATACTTCAAAAATATATTAATTTTTTTTATATTTAAGGGACATGATATTATATTTAGTTTTGTCATTGACATTGTACGTATTATATTGTGTCAGTATAATAAGCGGGTTTAAAGTATAATGTGTAGATAAGGTACATTCACCATTCCATTCGCTATCAGAACAATGCATTGCCTACACGACGTGCGACTCGATGCTTTCAAGTCAGATTAAGTTAGGAAAGGTTCTTTATTAATAACGGTCAATAACTTAACCGTGGCTTGAAATATCGAATCTACTTTTGCTTAAGCGACAGCAATATATTACCTGACCTAAGAATGTTTTTCCGGATCGAGAGGGTTTTGTCACTAGCTGTGTGGGATTTATTTTCGAAGCGTAGCTATTTGGGTCTTGTTTGAAGTGTTTATCAAAGTATAAGGTTAAAGAAAGTCATGTGAATAAGGAATTAAATACTGTATTTTAAAGTATTTTTTAATGAAACCGACACTGCTTATTGGTCACAACAAGTAAATTTCAATCGAAGATTGTGAGTTCAATACCGAGTAAGTACTACTGAATTTTCAAGTGCTTAAAATTCATCTCATCAACACTCCACATCGGACAAGCGTAGAATAAGCTCCAAACCTTCTCCTCAGAGGAGGCTTGTGGACTTATGAGTTTTGTTATCAACTTTTCGTATTTTTATTATACGGTATGTATAAAATTAACATATTCGTGTGTAGTAATTTTTTTTTTGATGTATAAGTATATGTAAATTTTTTGCATACTTGCAACAGCACAATTAATTATCATGACACGGGTTGGGTTTTAAATATTTTGTAAAATATCAAGAAAACATGCATTCGAATTACGCAGCGTGGGAGGAAGGCATGAAGAAATAAACCTTTTTTAAAACATGGTTATAAATTATATGCAAACATTTATTATTTTCAGTAAAGATAATAGATGCCATATACATACACATTATATTAAAAATAAAAAATTATCTTATTTCAAAGTGCTATAGATTTAAAGTATGGATGTAATAAAGCTTAATTAAGATGTGTGACATAATTTTTTTTTAAATTAGAATCATTTTGTTTTCATATTTTGATATTCCAACGAGTCCTTGGTGCGCAACTTGTTCTATGATATGTTATTTCAATTGAGCATAAAATTTCCGTTAAAATATGTACTTTATATAAAATCATGTTATATTCATTATCAATTTATTAGAAGGTTTGAGTAAAATGTTAAAAGAAAATAGTATGTATATCTGTATACCATTACGACTGCATCTGAACTTTTCGTAATTAATTTTTACAATAGGACAAAGGTCACGGATTTTTTTGTAAAAAATAAATTTTACAAGTTTAAGTCGCTGGGCACTGCTAGTTTTAATATAAAACTTAAAATATCAAAAACTTATACTAGTAAAATCGGATAATATATAAATACAACAAAAGCAAGAAATGAAATATATTTATGGCAGTCGTATAAGGTCGGTTGGTACGTTTTATCTTCATTCCCCTTAATGTCCTGTATGGCCGAAGAAAGCTTTTAAGATGCGATGGGGCATCGCCAGAGCCACGAAGATCATTGTAGACATATTAAAGTTATGTTTTTTTCATTGTTATTTCTTGTGTTTTGTTAAAACCACTAGAGGAATATCGTTTAATAATTAATATTAGCTTATATTATTTAATACGGACAAGTGTCTCTTCAGTTGTCTCGTGAAGAATTTGAAATCATTAATTACATTTTATAATAATATACAACGCATTAATACAGAGACTAGAATATCGCTTTTATATTACTATTTCAAGCAATTGTATTATTATTTGTTTTTGCTAAAGCAAGTTTTGTGTTCTTTGTGAATATGACGTAAAATAAACCAATGAAAAAACGAATTAGTATAATTTAAAAGATAATTTGTTGTCATATAGAATCTCAAAGATCTATTTGTGTTCATTTTTGTTTTATCTCCCAGTCTCAAGCTGTTTTAAACGTGCAAACAATTAGACGTTAAATTTCTTGCAATAGGATATTTTAAGTAATGACAAATACCGTCACCTCGCCACGTACGAGAATATGACAAGTTATTTTTCACACTTGTATATATATTGTACCGTGTTCTAACACTGTGTTTTATTGTTTAAACTTTAGAAAAATGGGTTTTAAAATTTTTATTACTTTTTAACATTTATGGTCATATGGTTTTTTAATGGTATATGTATTTATGGTGTAAGTGCACGAAGTCCTGATTCCAAGTCGATATAATGAATATTATTGTTAATTATTATGCTGTATTTCATAAAGGTCAATATTACGTTTATCTTATATGCTAAGAACGATTTGAATTTACTGATTTTCTTATCTAAATGTTCTGTGTAGTTATGTATTCCTTCATAAAAGTAATTAGTTATGTTATGAAATAGCCACATGAATACAGCAAACGGTATTAGGAATGTAGAGATTCAGATTTTTTTATCAATAAAAAAATATTTTTTATTTTAAAAATATTTCTTATTTCGCCCGTACTAACTAAAAACAGGCAGCTAGTATGAGTACTTGTTTGTTATTATAGATACAGAATAATGAAAACTACCAAAGAATGCATCGTATTCCCGTATTTTATGATGTTTTGCGGCTGAGTAATAAAATTAATGTTTCCTTGTGGATGATAATGTACGAATGATATGCTATAATAAAATATTTTATACGTGTTTTAAATAATATTTGAAATATATGATTAGTATATTGTAACAGTTGATGGGTTTTTCATTGAAGTATAGCAATGAGAGCCTTTGAGATTATCAAATATGTATTTTTATATCGGATCCCGTTATTGAATGACAATTGTTATTGTTATGACGGCAATTATATAACATTTTAAATGAATGTGAGTCTACACACTTATGTAAATCACATTATATATTTATGGTGTTATTTGCAAGAATTACTGATTCCGGGTCGATCCTATGAGAGGATTTGCCTTTGTAAGAAATATTAACATTCCTTATATCGCTAATGCACCGCCAGCATTGGGAACTAAGATGTCATGTACCAGTGTAAATAACACTTGCTCACTCACCCTTTAAACCAGAACACAACATTATTTTACTGTTTGGCGTGAAAATATGATGATGGTTGGTCTATCCATATGGTATCATCGTACCATCGTGAGGAAACCTGCTATGTTGAATGAAAATCTGCTTTATGCGTTTCCACCAATTCTTTTGTTTCTTTGTTGCATGCATTCCTGAGATGCTTTAGAATAATTTTAAACATATTGACACTATGTAAATATAATTTGTTTTTCCTTTTTTTTGTAGACTCAAACAAACAGACAAACAGTGTGTCTGTTGGAGAAACAAAGCAACTCTATACAATGTTTAGTCAAATTTAAAAATATCAATCAATCAATCAACAGCCAATCGTTGTCCACTGCCGAACATAGGCCTCTCCCAAGGTGCGCCAAAGCTCCCTGTCCTCCGCCTTCCGCATCCAGTTGGTGCCCGCCACCTTCTTAAGGTCGTCGGTCCACCTGGCTGGAGGGCTTTGGAGGGCCTGCATTTTATTTTCAATGGATTTAAAAATAATATTATCTTAATTTAAGCACACACAAATTAAAAACACTAAATAAAGTATAACTTATTCTTCGTCGTAACATTCTTGTCAGAGCAGTCGTGGCCGCCATGTAGTAAGACAAATTGTTCGGTGCAGATATTATTAGCCTCACGAGCGTTCGCCATTTGTCCCGATTTGTGGTGAGCCTGGTGCACTCATGTAAATGACCGCCAACAGTAGACTTTATTTGGTCAGTCCATCGTATGAGCGTCCTTACACGTGGTCTGGTGCCATCCACCTTGTCTTGAACTACAGGGCGCTCTATGAAGTCATTTCCTTGCCGTGAGACATGCCCAAATAATGTTAATATACGTTTTTGAACCACCGCGTAAAGATGCTGTTTGATGCCGAGTTCTTGAAGAATTGAGAATATTGGTCATCTCAAAATTCGGTCCACGACACTCATAGCGTTCCACATCTCCAGAGCATAACAGTTAAAACTAAAAAAAGGATTGACATATTATATCTAAATTGCACCACTAACCTTACCTAACCTAACCCGCATTGGAGCAGCGTGGTGGAATAAGCTCCTAACCTTCTCCTCAAAAAGGGAGAGGAGGCCTTAGCCCAGCAATGGGACATTCACAGGCTGTTACTATCTAAATTGCAATAATGGCCTTTTATTTCAATTATCAGTACATTCTATAACGTTTACGATTTATCATAACAATAGTAATTTTATTTGTATAATAAAGATATAAAATATTTAAAATAACTAATTATTTACATAAATAATAAATCGTCGAACAATTTAGAAGCTGCACATATTGACCGTACAAAAATGTTAGTCAAGCGTTTAAATCAATTGATACGCAAGACAAGCCGACAGCTAAACTAGTCTCGGAATTACATACTTCGTTATAAATGTGCATGAATAATCACTTAACATGGAATAGATAATTTTGCAAATTGCGCATGTTTTACAACTGTGCCTCAAAGCCTGAAACTAGTATTATAATTTTGCCAAACTTAAAATATTTATATGCAATATATTTAGATATGTATTCGATGCAAGAATGTCTGTATGTGAATCCAAAGATGCGTTAGTTTTGCTCTTCAAAATTATTATTTTGGCACACACATTATATAGTTGTGTTCAATTATTCAAGGTTGCCATGTCCCGTCTCTTATTAGCAGTCAAATATAAAGGGCAACATTATTCTCTTTGGTTACCTAGAAATCTAATTTTAATACCTTTGTACAGCCATAGATGTATTGGCGCCAATTCGTTATTCGAATGGCGGCTTATGATTGGCGGGCGCCGGGTGCGCAGGCGCTTGCGTATTTAGGTCACCGTGTAGGCTGAATTTAGCAAATCTACTGCCAGTTACCAGTTTCGCTCTTGTATTACGCGAATTTCGGTATGTATGCAATTGTAGGTGTATTTGATTATGTGCTAGATCAAATATTATGTTATTGAGATAAAATTGTGTCGTAATATTAGATTATAAATTACCCACGTCTTAAATTTTAGTTAAAGCTTTAAAACTTGCATAGTCGTGAAAGTTTAATTTTATTTTCGATCAATATATGTATATATTGATAGCATAATTTTACATTCTCTTTTTATAGAACTACGTATATTTTCTCATTAAAGTTTTACAAAAATAAAAAAGTGGATAAAAATTATATATTTTTATATCTATAAGTTAAATAAGAATATATTTTATAAAAACCATAAATAGATAACCATAAATAAATTATAGAAAATACATCAAACATATAAATCATATTTGTTCGATTTTATAAATTATTTCTCCCTCAAATCGTAAAATATGAATTTAAAAAGGACCTTTAGTGGAAAAATGCAAGCGATTGAAATAATCATAGGAGGTCTGAGTACAATGGCGCTTGCTCGTCTCAGCTCTGAGGGCACGTATGCTCGTAAATACGACGTTCCTTATTATTAGCAGCCATTGTTCGGGATTGCACTTGTACGGTCGGAAAAGATGGATGGGCTAAGCCTAGTGCCAATTACTAGAGTAAACGTTAATGGTAAATCATTAGACGTCTTATTGTATTCATTTTTTTATATCATAGCTATCATAGCAACGGTTAACACTAATGTAACTTACAAAATATTACAAAATAAAAATTAAAATATTTATATGAATAATTAATTTAATAATAAGCATTCGTTGTTGTCATTTATAATTCCGTTAAATATTATAACAAAAGTTGTATTTTTTTCTGTCGTTACTACGTCTAGCTTGAAGTCGGATATCCGATACTCGTGCCCTTATTTCACTACCTCGGTCCGATTGAGTGTAATAAAATTCATTCCTAATTAAAGTCTATATCATTTTCTTTTTTTTCTTTTAGGGATTTTGCGTTAAGTACCGTTTCCTTGAATTGATACGTAAAACAATAATTTTAATAAACCCTATAACTATAATGGAGATTCCATTCAGTTAATTTGATAAAAATTGTTTATATTGTTATACGAATAGTGTGTCGTCAGAATCTAGTTCCAACTATACCGACGTAATATAATACTTTTATGTGTCTTTTTATAACTCAATAATTAATTGCGGCATTTAACAAAACAATAGAATATAAAACAATGATACAATATTATACTTTAAAACTTTTATTAGATGATAGCATTTATTGAATATGAAACGATTGTCCCCAGGATTACAAATAAATACATAAATATATTAACATTTTCGTAAAACCTATAATTGTTATTTTTAAGATAAAAAATATTACTCTGAGTTTCTTTCTTTTCAATAAATTTCGATTCCTTATATATTGTGTTATCAAGTCACAGGCTACCCCCTCCCCCTATCACTACCTAGTCGGATTTCGTTATAATTAATATAGTGATTTATTCGTTATGCGAATATACAAACAGACAGAGTTACATTTACAATATTAGTTTGATTGCAGTGAAACTGGCATTGAGGATATTTTTAAAGATACTATTTGTGGTCGCTTACAGATGGAGCGAAGTATAATGAAACGCAGAAATTAAATCCATTCATCTTTTAATCTGACACGTTCTATTGTGGCCGGCCCGTTGTGTAGGTTTTGTGAGAGGCCTTCAGCTTTTTGTGTGCTGCTGCTATTTCTTACCTGTTCTTATAGATAGCATCTCAGTTTGAGCTCAAATAAAAGGCAACTATGTGCATATGCCACTATTTTTTTGCTTCAATCAGGTTTTCTAGACTGTCAACGTAATGGCTACCTATCGGATTAAAAATTAAATTAGCAATTCATTAAATTAAACGAATGATTTACTGTTCTTAGAATATATAATGTCACGCATTTTTTTTATTAAAAGCGTATTTAGCTTTCATTAGCAAAAAATGCAAAGATAAATTTAAGTGTACGTAATTTAATAGGATGATTGTAAAAGCATAGCCGAATTTATAATTATTAGGACAATGTTTTGAGTCGAAATAGAATTATCATTTGATGAGAAATAAATAATATAGCGGTTGAAATTAAAGACGATAGCTTAGAAAACAGGAACAGACGAGTAATATAAGCAAGCTAAGGGAGTAGCCGCTTCAAATCGATCGATCAGACGCTGCCGTAGATTAGGTACGCCTGACATACTGATAAGGAATAAGACTGTCGTATTAAAACATTATACAACTCTGGACTTGAGACTTGAGAGTATGCAAATCATTCCATACAGCTTGTATTTGTTTATGAAATCCTAACCACAAACTTAATAAATTAAATTATTTTAGTCGATAATTCACGTGCTGTTTAAATAGTAATACATAAAACGAATAACGCAAGATCTTAAGTCAAATGAAGTGAATAATGGAATTAAATTTCTCAAATAATATGAAACAAATGATATGATCATATGATAATGATATAATAATTTTTTATAAACGAAGTAGTAAGTAGTTTTTATCACGGAAAAGTGTAAAAAAGTGTAATAATTTTATAATAGCCATTATTATTGACAACGACTGTTGTTTGGGGAATGAGTCAAACAATGCTAAATTTTTTTTTTTCAGAGAAATTAGTGTTTAAATAAACATCCACTAAATAATGTCTTAAAGTAAGATCGTTAGATAATAAATTATTGTCAAATACGCTATGTGTCTTTTCTGTATATGTATATAAAAAAAAAACAAATATTATATTTAAAAATGCAAATAGCTGGTAATAATATTCATTAAAATACAATAATATCAATTTAATATTTCCACCGCAACGATCGTTGATACGCTTCACATCGAGATATAAGATCAAGGACAATATATTTTATTTTAATAAAACATTCTGTTTCTCTGATGAATATCTTAAGTGAACTTAAGTAACGGCCGCTAATGTTAAGGAACTCATTTGTGGTACAAGCATACATCAGATAAAAATGTTTGGAGTGACAACTAGGGGCACCTAACCGTCGAAAACGAAATAATCTCTTTGACATCGTACAAGTGTGTGACAATTACAAAAAATAAATAATTGATATTTATCCGATGAAATACATCGTAATCTTAGTTCACTCTCCATTTATTAAATAATAGATAATACTTGCATGCATTGCGTTGCTATTTAAACTTTTTGTAAGCCATTATCCGACGCGACTGTCATTATTTGTATCCCTTTTTCGGTCTACCTTGCGTTGTAGTTATATTCGTACTTAACACTCATTGATATCATAAAAAATCTTATATATTTTTTAAAAGTTGTATATATATCCATGTGTTAAAAGTAGAATGTCTGTATAGGAATGTATTGGTCACGTTATGACTTTCATTATTGTATGTTAATTGACATAGCTGACATCCTAGTCAAACGAGTGCCGGTTTAGTAGCGAGGTAGGCCTGACATAAATCTGGGTCGATATAAGCATAAAATGAATAGTTTGATTCTTGATCAAAAGTTTTATAGTTTTTATTTTATACTCGAATTTATACTCTTAAGTGTCCAGTTGCTTGCCAAGTCCTTCGTTTAGAAGCCTTCTCTTACGATGATTTGGTTAGATGTACCACGATGCTGCTCCACATTTTACTCATTGACTGTGTTGTTTCGAAATACTCTCAGCCGAAATCGGTCAGGAGGACATAGTCATCATATCGTAAAGAAGTATATATTTATCAAAGTTATTATATAAAATATAGTCAATTTATAATATATAGACCATTTTGTACGATCATATACGTATCTCTATGGTCTTCTTTTTAATAGTAATTACATACAGTGAACATTAAAGTTTGCTGGAGCGTGCATATAAATCGGCTTTTTCATGAAATATTGAGTCGCAGCCGTGGGCTACTCCGCACGGACGCGTCGCCGCCCTTATCTCTGCAGATACGATTTTATACGATATCCAATTTTTCTTTTTCTGACTTTTATGGATCGGTTGTTCGCGATGTATCGATAATTCGAAATCTGTTTTATTTTATACTTCTAAACAAAAGTGGCTGCGATGATCACACACTGTGTCTAAAAATATAATATTTGTACATGATTCATACCGTAAGAGGTCGTAAAGTATATCTGGTTTAAATTTTGAAAATAATGTATTTTTTCTGTTTAACGACGAATGTCTTTTTCTACAGAAAGCGTTAACTTAGTAACCGGTTGTGGGGCGAGTTCTCACAGCGTATGGCTGCTTCATAACTGGCTACTTTATGCTATTGTAATGATCTAAGAGAGCTGCTACTGAGCACAAAAACATTCACATTGTCTAGCCTTGTTATCTTACACAGTGATATATTTTATCACTTCTCGCGTAGACTTTGACAATTCTCACAAAAACTAAAGTACCTACATACATAGATGTTTAAACAGTTTAATTCAAAATATTTTTTCCCCAAAATGTTTCCGACGCAAGAATCATCGTTGCAAGATCGTTAAATATACATATGAAGGGTTTAATGTTCAAATAATATTTCATATTAATTTATTTGTTTACTAAGTATTATGTATAGAAAATCAATCACTATAAAATATGAATTCGAAAAAGGAATTGGGCCAATCGCAAAGTTGCAAATTCTCGATAAAGTTAGCTCTTAACACCATAATAATAAGAACGAAAAATAAAACGAAAATAACATCGCTGCTTAAAGATTCCTCTTGTGTACACAGTTTTCCAAAAAATGTTGCTGGCGAATTATTTATAATAAGACACATAAAATTGCATGAGGTCTTATATGTTTTGAAACTTTTTACGGTATCTGTAAAGTTCTTTTTTGCTTAAATATTTTGCAGATTTTGTATCGTGCACAATCTTTTTTTTACCGACTCCGTTGCTTCAGGGTTGAAAGTGTATCGATTGAAGACATGATGGTCATTTCATTATTCCACGGTAACATACAAACGTGTGGTTACTTGATAGTATCATTTATACATATAATGTTGTTATCATTTATCCCCTTCCTAAAAACTTTGTGCAATGCTTATAGTTATAACCACTAGTGTATTTTTCTTTCGAATTCAAATTACTGGCATACATGACGGAAAGAGAGAACAGGTGTGTAACTATTCACACATTTAGTATCATTTATATTAAAAATGTATTTTAATCTATTTTATATTTAAACAATTCAAATTCTGCGGTTTCACCCGCGTATGTATTAATTATTCATCAGGCATGTAAATGTTTCATGATGAGCAAATGAGATAAATGTAGTTTGACAGATGGTTTGACGTTTATGGTAACTGCTTCGCTCCTAAAAGTTATAGCGTGAAGTTATATAGCCTATAACCTTTCTCAATAAACGGCCGATCTAACGCGAAAAGTATTATTAAAATCTCAGTTAAAGCACCAGCGTAAGCACGTACAACAATATTGTATGTTCCGTTTTATTCTTTAAATTCGAATTAATTTATTACCCATCGTGCTTATAACGCTTTTAGTATATTGCATATTTTTAATATATTTATCTATATATGTAAGTATGAAAACACAACAATAAAAAGAAATAAAGTTTTTTTTTTTTGCTTCAAAATGTTGTCATGGTGACAATAAACGTTGACAGTGATACCAAATCTTTAATAACGTACAGTGATATTAAGAATCTGGAGGCTTCAGTGTGGAATTCTGGTGGGTAGTATCTTCTCATTTGTACTTGCGTAGAAGCGTAAAATAACGGAATTGATAAATAAATATTAAAAAAGCCATATAACATTAACACACACAAAAAATATTATTGATTAAAGGTCTAAGTATTTTAATTTTTTACTAATAGTTCTTTACAACTTACTTTTCATTCAACCACCGGTTCGGAATGTGAATTATTTCTAAAAAAACCTTCAATTCAGTACTTGGAAATGCCAGTAATTCTTTTTTTTTTAATTTTTATTAAATGCAAATATAGTTTAAATTTTCTTTAGCTAAATAATACTTTGGCTGTATCAATAGCTAGATAGCATTATATGTAATTAACTTTGAAATGGCTATTTCTCACTTTCGTTTTTCGTCTCATTTCAAACGATACAAGAGAATGGAAAGAATTTAATTGACGTAAACACAAAGCCTCATTGCGTTTTATATTGAACGTTGAATAAGATTGCATTCTAAAATTCGCTTTTGTATTTCTATCAAGAAATTTTCGTATTATTCTATATCAAATACAGGTATTATAAAATAAAATAGATCTAGTTTTATCTTTTCTTTTTAGGTTTATACAGCGATCATCCTCTTTTGTTTTGGCCGATATTACGAATAATATATAGAATATTAAGGTTTGACAAGTTTATGAACCGGAATAGCAATTAAAACACAGGTAATCATTCAATAATTCAATGCGTTCATTAATTTGATTGAGCTGAAACTTTGTGCAGCTGTTAGGTATATACCACCAACGTACGATAGGTGGCGCACATATAAATAAAAAAATAATAATAATCATCAAAATGTCAAATTTATTGTATCAATGGTTTAGTGAATGGTATTTATTAATGTTATCTTATGAAACAATCATTCCCTAACAGCGGGAGTACGTATCAAAAATAAAGAAAATCTTTATCATATGTGTCGGCGTTTATTGTCGTGTCATAACTTGGTTCGTTTCACTCCACTAACGTTACACGACAAGCAATCGGACACCTTGCATGCGTGTGGGGCCCACTGTTTCGCCCTGAACAAAATTGTATAGAAATCTATAGAAACTAAGTCGACGCATTTTACAGAGAAAACATTACATTCAAACCGTGATTAAAACGAATTGGGATCAATACGACACGTAGTCGAATAAGATGCGTTTATTTATGTAAATTTATAAGTCACGAATAAGTTTAATCATTTGATTTAAATAATTTAAAGTCTTAATTTGGGATTCTGTACAAATTGGTTTAAATAAATAGGTTTTAAGATATCTTACGTAAAATTGTATATGTTATTATTTCGTAGCAATACTATAATTAGATATAATAAGAAATGTAAACCATCGCTTACATCACCAATGCGCCACCAACCTTGGGAACTAAGATGTTATGTCCCTTGTGTCTGTAATTACACTGGCTCACTAACCCTTCAAACCGGAACACAACAATACCAAGTACTGCTGTTTTGCGGTAGAATATCTGATGAGTGGGTGGTACCTACCCAGATGAGCTTGCACAAAGCCCTACCACCAGCAATCTGTTTATTTTTTGTACATAAAACAAATACATAAAACACATTCAGTATATAAATTTTTCACGTAGGCTCATAGTTTCTTCCTTTGATTCGTTATTTTAAGAGTAAGTATCTATAAGAATGTACCAAGAAGAACCATCAAGAAAAACTCATTGAGCACTTACTCTTTTATTCAAATTGTGAAGTCTTTACTTACGGTTAAATTTTGCATATCCTGCATGGAAATCAATGAATACATACTAATTCCACGCATATTAAAGTTATACCCATTTTACGGAGTCCGTAATATAAAAATCTTAATGCCTGGGGACTTTATAAACGATTCACTCGCTACAATGTTGCTTAAGATTTACTTAATACTACATTAAGAATAATGACGGACATAAGATTCACAATTTCACAAGATAAACTGTGATGGATTTATTATTTTTTTAATGTGGTTGAAGCTTTTGACATTATTATATAATCGAGTGCATATGAAAAATATATATAACTATTTAACTGTTTTGCGCGTGAATCGCATATATATAACATTGTAAAACGATTATATTAATTATTATTGTATATATTTGATATTATACATTTTATATACTGTATACACTTTTCAATTAATATATATTATTTTACGTGTTTTTTTTAATCGCAGATAATATAAATACAATGTTTTGATTAAAAATTAACGCTCACGTGGCAACAGAAAATCATCTTCCACTACGAAATCACATCTCGAAAGTTTAAAAATAACAAGGCATAACCGCCTAATCGTATCGCGCTGCCCCCGTTCCTAAATCCACCATGCGGCGGAATGCCGGCGAACGAGTTTTCTATCCGTCCTTCTCTTTTCTACGTTTTATTTCTACCTGTCCTTGTCACTCGCTTGTCATTTTCTATAAGTTTTTCTAACATTCTCCGGTCGTACCGCCCCGTCGGTTTCGACCTAACGCCTGAGACTCGAGCGCTAACTTTTGTTTGTTCAATAGTTACGACTATTGTTTGAGACACTTACGTTGTTACGCTTGGTTACGGTTGACTGGTTGTTTATTTACTAAATTGTTAAAAAGCTCTATTACTACATTTACGTATTAATTTGTATTGGTTTGCGAGCGCAATAACATATAACATTTATAGTTTACGCACAATGTTACGTGTTTTATTTTTTATTTAACTGCAAATATAATATCAACAATAAAATCTTATGTAATAAAACAGTCTTTTACCAATTAAAGTTACGCTGTTGTCTCTTAACAAACGGCAAAAATAAAGTATAATAAATGTCTAATTAAATAATAAGCGTTTCGTAATTTGGTTTGAACACATTTAAATTAGCAACAATAAATTTAAACTGGAGGCAGAGACAAATGAAATGGCGACAATTTCGAAATTACTCATTGGATTTAAGTAAAATCTTTATCTAAACGGTCCCGGTACTGCTCGCTTCATACTAACGATTTACAAATTAAAGAGACCGAGACGTGTGCCATTGGAAACTTTATGGGCTTTGCATGTCTTATATCAATAAATTATTAACTACGCGCCTTGTTTGATTTTATATTGTTACTCATTATTTGACAAATTAAAATGGACCTTATATCAATATGTTACAGTTTGAATTTGTAAATTCGTTTTTGATGAATCGTTATTGAAATTTAGTCTTTAAAACATAGGCCCAATGCTTAATTTGTATTGGTGAGTAAATGTGAACAGGTACAAATGGTAGCGGACAAGTGAATACCGAGCGTAAGTGGAGGGAGGCGAGAATCTTTAATTTTAATTAATACGCTAAACCTAGGGACGCTACTTGCTATTTTCAATTAGGCTCCGGCGCCAGTAGCATGTTTTGAGTTATGTGATTTAATGGAAACCTGTACGCATTTCTAGTACAGCTATATTGTACAACAAATTTAAGCTGAACCGAGGTCAGAGCATGACAGGAGAATTACTTATAACTTCAACTAATAATTTATAGGGTTTACGGTATACGGATTTCCAATTATTCTGCATCGTTAGAAATAATATAACGAACTGAATAGTATTTTATTTTATTTAGAATGTTGCGAAAGGTAATAAAAAGTCTGTATACGATTGTACTATGATATAGAATTGGCAGACAAATAATATTTCTTTGAACATAATGCTATGCTGCTTTTTTGTTAATAATGTACACGTGGAAAAATAGTCCAATTTATACGTAGATATAATCAGATTGGCTTTTGTCTTCATCTCATAAATTTGAATCAAAACAAGATCACATTGAGGTATATCATTGCTTCATCGAACCGCGTTTTAAAATTCAACAAGGGATCACATTACAAAGCAAACCAAAGGAGTGTCACTCAAGCCTGAATATTTTGTCATTTTCGACAACTGTGACATATAAACATTGATTTGTATTGATTAACTTTAATAATGGTAATCAGATGTACATATTTAGTTTGAATTAAAAATTCAAAGAGAAATGTATGGGGTCCATGACCTCGTGGTCAAATGGAAGAAAAGTAATAAACGTTTTATAGCCGGGCTAGCTTTTCCTTCGTGTGTCGTTCGTATTATTATTTAATTTTATAATTTCATTCCATGTGATGTCATGGCATAAGACATTAAAGTAACTTAAGTTAATAAATTTCTCATAGCTTGTATAAATTATTATTCTATAAATGTTCTTTAAAAATAATGGACTTCTTATTTAATATCTCATTGTTAATCATAAATTTAAACTATTTAAAATTAATTGAAATTGATTTTTATTTTAAGGTATAAAAATATAACGACAAGGCAGAACTGTATAAAATCTATAAATAGCAGAAATAAAGCTTTACATCGCGTTAGTATAAAACATTTACCATGAAAATCAATTAGTACATAGTGGTGTATGATATAAAGATTTCGTTCAAGTCTCTGTAAACCTATGTAGTTATTATAAACTGTTTAGTCCCGAAGTAGATCCAATGTAGGCTGCCAAGAGTAACAAGTACAGGCTTCCGGCTTTCACTAGACATCGTACATTGTCTTGTGAATAAATCTTAGATTAATATATTATGATTTTAATAAATGTGAACATTTTGAGATACGATCTCGACAATATTGATTAACTCAAAAATAGTTCGGTTTACATGAATGGCGATTAAATACATAAATTGTTTTTTTTCTAAAAACATTACGTTGCCTATATTATATATTATAGTATGCGACATCAGAAAGATCGATTTAGAAATATTTACAGTTATTAATATTAATATAAAAGCCTGCGTTCTATAGCTGGACAAAGGCCTCGTCTTAAAAAGATGATTTGGTGCTTATTCAGTTACGCTGCAACACAGTGGATACACATGAATGTACATAATTCGTTTCCTTAAGATGTTTACTTTGAAAACTCAATAGTGCTTGCTCGGATTGGAACCTACGGTCTCCGATTAAGATACATATGTTCTATCCATAAGATTATAATAGTAATATAACTAATATTATTACGATACAAATATTCATACGGATAAGAATTTCGTTCTGTTTGTTCTGTGTTGGCCGAGACGTTACGTCACAAGTAACCGTTATAGTTTTAAGTAGCAAAGGCGTTAAGTTCGGGCAGTTACTAAAGCTAGACCTACTACTAAGGATATTGCGCATAATAACTAATAATTGAGGATATTGGTTATTATGGCGTAAATAGGCGATTTTAGTTATTCTTTTACTGTTTTACGCGCACAAATGTTTCGAAGAGTCGGCAAAGATAGATTATAACTTGAAGTATTAAAATATTCGTTAAAAAGAATTCTGTATGGTTACAATGATCTTAGACAACAAATCTATTACTTTATGGGTCGCAACCACAAGGTCTGTCTTCTATTTCAACTCATTGTCTTTATTACATAATTAAAAGTAAGTAATATCATATGTATATATGAAACTAGATAATTGTTTTTTCAACTATAACATTAATGATTTAATACAAATAAAAATATTATAGATATCAATTTGGGATGAATATTCTTCTAAACATTGCTAATCAATCTTGATATTTTAATTCAATGTCGCTAAAAAAAGATGATGAGAAATTATGTTAAATTCAATAAAATTGTATAAACGAATAATATTATTTAATATACTTAGTCAGGCGTTTAAATTTGTTTTTTAATCAGTATGGAGGGTCATTTTTGAAATTTATAGCCACGTCAATATTTCAGTGTTTATTTCCTCGATCAGGCGGCAGGTAACATATTTCTCGAGGCAGCGGGGGGTGTCTGGGGCAAACTAAAAGGATGCGCGGGAGTGGGTCTAAGCGCTTGAATCTTAATCATAGATATTATTGATCGAAGGAGCAATATAAAACTTTTAAGAACATTATTAGATATATATATTAGGGTAAGAAACCAAATGAATGTCTGTCATGTAAGTTATATTTAATAATAAATGCTGCAAATTATAAAAGGTTATGTGAAACAGTAAAAAGATTTAAGATGATATAAAAGCGTTCTCATATTAAAATTAAATATTAATAGCAGTTATCTAACATATTTTAATATTCTTCATAAATTTCACCCCACTTCGGATGTTTCATGTTTTTATAGAGCAGTTATTTATGTTAAGGCTGTCTACTCGTTCCCTTTCGTTTCGATTAGTGCGATTCAAAGATGGTCGGCTTCGCCGAGTTCCTTGAGATGACTCGACCCAACTTTTGTCGCCTGATTGCTTTTTGATGTGGCGATAAATGTGACTTATCTTTGTGGTTTTGGCCTAACGGCAGACGCATCTGTGTAATGATGGGTTTTGGCAGTTTAGGCGGGCACCGTTTAATGTGTGAACATTGTTATTATGTTTTTAGCGTTCCATTAACGTTGCGTTTATATGTTAACTCTAATTTATTTATTTATAGATGTAATATTGCATATAATTTATGATTTATGTCTTGTGTTTCAGGTACGATTACAATTATTTAGTTGAAAATTCTTGCGGTAAGTAACACTAATTTAAGTTTACATATCATTTTAAATATTCATGAAAATATAATTATTTGGAAAACGTATATGATTATTACAAAGGTTATTATTTTCAAGAATATTATATTTAATTATAAAATACTCAATCTCCTGCATAACTTTAGAAACTAAAGTATAATTCGACATTATATATGTGTATTGTCTGAAACAGTAATCAAAATTTAAATAATTCGATAAATTAAAGCTTGTCGTTTAAATATTTATAAGAAATCAATACGGTCAGAATCGAGATATTTATTTATACATTCCGTAAAATAAAAGTTGCTTTTAAATGAAATGTCCATCGTATTTAAAACCGGCAGTCGTAATCACAAAACACTTATCAAACAAAAAGAATTTTAATTTACTGAGGGCAAAAGCTTCATTCCAAGCCACGCTAGCCCGAGATAGACCGACTTACTCTAGATCGCCCTTGGCGAAACGCTCAGCTACTAGTCAATCTTGGACTGGCATGCGGCAGCCATCTTGTGGTGTTCATGGACAGACGGACGGATGGAAGACGTTTTTGATATAATTGCAACGTTAGCTATTAGGTACCCATTCTGAAATACTCGTATCCCCTTCACATTATTCATACATTTTTAACATTCATTGCATAGCATAGACTTTGCGCTGATGTTATAATTACTTTAAGTATTATCAGAGTATGGTTTTGTAAATAATTGCCGTTTAGTTTAGGTGAATAAACTTTATAGGAGAGTAAGATTTTATCCTGTCGTAATGTTAGGCACGTAGGCTTTCCGTAGATGGTTTGTAATTGGAGGTGCATGCGAGGCAGTTTTTGCAAGCGTGATTACTGTCACAAACATCTGACATAGCCTTTTTACTATTTTAGAACGATACATGGCAATACTTTCGTGACAGAAAATTATTCAAGGTCTTCTTATTGTTTTTTTTTCTTAGATGATTTTCATTTAATAATTTCTTGCACACTATATATTATATAAATAAATTAAATATCAATAACTCTTCATTTAAAAAAGAGCAGATACACAAATAGTATGCTTAAAGCGTCTATATTATAAGACACATCTTTCGTTGCATCGCCGCCTATCTTGGTCTTTAATTTAAAACAAGTTTGGAATCAGATAGCCTTATTTTAAACTTAACAAATATTTTTATGTTATCTAAATAGCTTTACTTAGTCTATAATTGCAAGTCGTTAAGCATTCAGGTTTTTTCGTTTAGGCAGTTCGATGGTTGATA
Organism: Nymphalis io; assembly: GCF_905147045.1. NCBI lineage: Eukaryota > Metazoa > Arthropoda > Insecta > Lepidoptera > Nymphalidae > Nymphalis > Nymphalis io. The sequence continues at coordinate 3,885,987 of NC_065897.1, forward strand.
TTTATCAAAGGTATTGGCGCAAACAACTTTTCTCAAACCCAACCGAATTAAAAACTCAATGCATATATCATGAACCTTTCGGAACAATGAAAGCTGTTATTTATATACCCCTATTCTAGCCCACACAAAACACGGTTCCAATGCGCACGATCATTTTATATGTTTGACATTATTTATTGAAGAAGTTTTTAAGTCTTTATAAAGCTAAAATTTGAAGTCTTTATTTAGCTAAAACAACATTATTTTGTTTTTATTAGATTCCATATATAACAGGAGTGATGACATATTTTTAGATATTATGAAATAAGATTAAGTTAGTCATTAGTCAGTTAGTAAGGATTAGTAAATATAAAATCAAAATTTCCGTTCCTTGAATCTCAAGTGTTTTTAGACACTGCTTAATGTCAATATTGAAATATATTAATAATAATGAATAACTTTGAAGTGCTTTTTGTGAACATAAATAGGTTCCGTTTTTGCGTTTGTATTGCATGATTTAATAAAGGTTAAATATAATGTAAACATTATTAATAATAACTCCTTAGTATTTCATAAGTGATACGACTATAATTATTTATGTATAAATTACGTCCACGTGAATTGGAAGCGATATGTTAATAGAATTTTCTTGTTGAAACGTAAATTTAATTCGGGGTAAAATGAGCAAGTTCTGTTACAGCGGATGCGTTCGAGGTGGAATTTTTTGCTTCAGTATGAGGTAGAGAATTATATTTAACTCACTTATTTGGACAAATTATTATTTATCTAAGTGAAGATTGATGGATGAAAATTTGAAAATTTTGAAGTTGGTTGAAAATTTGAAACTTTTAATTTTTCTATTATCTATAATATTTATTCTGCACCTGTTTAAATCGGACGAATAATTTAAATTGGATTGTATGGTGTAGATTTCTATGTATATCATAGTAATCTTATGGAAGGGTATTTATAATGTAAAAACTAAACTAGTTCTTAAAAAAATACTTATACATTCAAATATAAAATAAAAAATATTCCTGTTCTTTTGTTTCTGGTAGAATGCGTCTTTAACTTATACTTTTCTTTAGCAATTGAAAATTAAGTCTAACTAAACCATAAGTTTGAATGAGGGTTAGTTTACGCATTCTCAGTCATTCTAGCAAGAAACTGGTATGAGCTAATGAGTCAGCGTGGTTTATTTTAACCGTCTTAAAGAAATATTTGATGCGGTAACCTGAAACTGTTTTGTATATTTTACGCGAGGCTTGCAGGCGATAATTTCGATACGAGCCGGCCGTCTGGCGAGGCTAACGTGGCATTTATGATTTATAATCTGGCCCCCGACGGGTCCCCTCGTCTGAGAGACAGCGGTCTTAAAAATAATTTTGACTTTAAATTGGAAGCAACTTATTAGGCTGGCGTTTTTATGTCAGGCGACTCAAAGCTTTTGTAGGTATGTATATACAGAACGATCCTTGAATACTCAATAGTATTCTCTGGTATTTATGCAAATGAAAAACCTTGATAGGTAAATAAAAATAAAAGATTATAATAAATGAATTTAGCAATTCAATGATTTAGTGCGCGTTAGAATTGATCGGTTGAACCGAAAACTTCGTCAACACGATCGCTTACTCGCCACTTAATTACCACAGTCACGCTTCACCAAAGAAAAATCTTTTGTGCTCTTTTTCCGAGCGTAAAGAAATGTAACAAAACGGGCTCAGATTTTTTTTTCTTCGGAATGACTTTTAGTGTCACGGTTTGGAACGTTGACGGTTTAATGAGAAAGCTTTGTGATCTCGGACCCAGTCGGCTCTGTGTCGAATTGTTGCGTAGCTCTATACAATTTTATTTAACAAGGATCACACGAAGGTCGTACTATAAATATGTATTCCAATTTGAACACATATCGATAAATTTAATTAATTTTCAAATTGTTATTGTAAAACATTGATGTAAGATAAAATAATTGCCCGTAAATGTCCAACTTCTGGACTCCCCCGCGCTTAAAGAGAAATTTATGGTAAGTAACCGAATAAAATATTTGAAATGGATAAGCATGTGTCAGAACTTGAACCGAAACATGCGGATTTTCTTACGATATTTCTCTTGATCGCCGAGTATGACAAGAAAATCCGCGCAAATAATGAGAGCCCGTGATCGGCGACTTAAGAACCACGTGTGCTATCTACTGGGCCATCATGGCTCTCTTTGAAGTTTAAATACATAAATAAAGTTCTTCTCAATAACATATTAAATTTTCTTATGAATAATTAAATGATCACATATTTGAGTTGGGTTTTTAAAAAAACATCTTTTATATCTTAATCTGTTTAATTTATAATTATATTAAAGTCAGGAGTCGCTTAAAACCTTTTTTATTATATGTTTATTCACAATTTATTTTAATTATAGCGTTTAAGACTGTCACATTACAAAATTTAAAATAACATTAAATTTAAAAAGGGTGATTATAAAGTCTCATCGCATCATATAATGTTTAGCATGTATGATATATTTGATAAGTAATTTTATTTACCATAAATGCTTAGAAGATTACAAGAGGAGGGGGGATATAAAAAGGAGATAATTTTTATTTTGTCTTATCGGTGGGCTTTGTGCATTCCAGTCTAGGCAGATACCATCCTATCATCGCGTATTCTACCGCCAAATAGTACTTAGTATTTTAGTGTACAGAAACGAGGTAGTTTAATCATCATCCTAAATAGACCAGTTTTTGTGGCGTGTTAATTGCCATTAAATACATTTATTTCATCCAGTCACCTTAAAATTCCTTAAGTAACGACCTATCCCAAAACATGGCAGGGCAAAGGTTTGCCAGAGCGCTTGTAGAACAATTTTATTGTACTTGCTTATAGCGCATTAGATAGATTTATTGTTTGTGACTAAGCAGACATATAATGTTCTATATTTAAAGACAATTAAAGGTTAAACATAAACACGAGGGCTTCAGTACGCGCAAGCTATGTTTATTTTCGTAGCCCTTGAATTTACACTGAGATAACCATAATTACTAGTATATAGGATTATTTAATATTTATTATTAATTTATATATATTTAGTAGAGGGCATTGGCAATGGAAGGAAGAAGTAAGAAGCCTGTGATAGTCCCACTGCTGGGCAGAGGTTTCCTGTTATCTTAGGTAAAAGCTGGATAGTTTATACAAAAAGACGGGGAGGTATAGTATGTGATACATGTATCACATACTATACCTCCCCGTCTTATTGTATTAATGTTATTTATTATATTATACATGTAGCAAGCATATGCTTGTAGTGGAATTTAATCCGCCATATGTATTTTTACTCATGATTTCGCGATACATTTTCATATTAATTAAAATACGCACACTAAATTCAATGGTGCTGGCCAGAGTTAAACCTGTAATATTTAACGCCAATGGTAATAAAAATTCGTTTTGTGTGCATTAGTGTTATAAATAATAAATAATAAACAAGAAAAGACACGGAAAACTTGTGATAGATAGGTAACCTAAAAACGATTTATTCAATAATGAAATGAATTATTTTCCAATTTTAATTTGATATTGTTCTATGACAGTTACGAAACAATAAGGGATTATGATTAAAAAGCTCGGCTTACGGTAAAATACATCAAGAAATTGGCCATTGTATCCGGTGAATTCGCAACTATCAGCTAAGAGCACTAACCTTCGCTCGCTTCGTGATGTCGCCTCGACCCCAAGCGAATCTATTCTGCCCATCATAACCGTTTCAATTTAAGGTGGCTATTCTAGAATTTGATGTATAGCGGTATAAGATTTCTGATGGGTAATATTTGTTATCGTTTAACCCGTATTCAAAGGTGCCTTTGTTTATTCAAAAGGAACATAACAAATCTTACATATGTGCATTTTGTCCATGTTTTTGTCGTATATAAATATTATCATTGTGAGTTTAACGTCCGATCTTTTCATCGATCTTTGTCCATCTTTTAGGAGCTAATATTATACCGTTCGACATTCATTTTTTTTGTTTAATGCCAGGATACAGTTAATTCAAAATAACATAATATTTATAATTAACTTATACAATAGCTATTATGATTGACCATCGATTCACATTCGGATGAAATTAATAAAGTTTTACTGATTATTTGGTGCTCCTTTGAAGCAATAGATGTAATATAAAAGAAGACAATTAGCGGCGAAATCGAAATATAACCTAAATTATTGCAAAACTATGTCATATTACAATAAATCATACTCTATTTATTTGTATTCCAGTTAATTCAAATATAAACGCATATCCGTCCACAAGAATCGTAAACATGAAATCATCGGATAAAAACAGAAAAAAGTAAACCAATACATCGAAATATATTTATGTAATAAATATCAATGTACTTGTTATCATATAACACACGATTGTTATACGCGTGCGTTGTTATAAATTTACCTTCGAGATATCCCCGTACCTTCATATAAATTACATTAAATAAACTCAGAAGCATTCCAGCATACACGGGAAGTATGGAAACCTTATCAATAAGGCAACGGGGAGTCTGATGCTATCGCGGACACAGAATATCTTCACAGTGGAGTTACGAATACTATGGAACATGACATTGTTAGGTTATCGTGACTCAAAATGAATCAGATTTATCCAGATTAAGATAATATCTCCAATGCTCTACCTATTTAATTTGCTTGTTGATTTTTAGCTGTAATGTATGTTATTAGTCATTTGACTATTTATTCGATATATCATTTCACTACACTATACTAAATATAAGCGTCATATTTAAAAAAATATTTGCATGGAAAATCGTTGAAAAGAAAATTTAACAAAAAAATGGATGGTTTTCTTTTGTGCTAGGTAGATTATCATTTATGAAATCATTTTTTAAATCTTTAACCGAGGTAGATGACGTGAGTAACTTGCTCTTAATATTATTATCTGAAGAATCATAATTTCCTACAAAGCCGACGTAATGTCTCTGGGATAATTGTAGGTACATTGACATTAAGTTATGAATATCAGATTTTCAATAAAACTTTATGAAGAAAGATGTCCGTTTTATCACAAGTCTTTATAAATACTTGTGATTTTTATCAGAATATCCTGTCAAATTTATTGTTATTGTTGCAAATAAAATTTCAAAACGAATACGAAATATCTACCATAATATTGTACATTCAGTGTCAGCTAATTGTTTATACTAGACACTTATAATATACTTTTGATTTTTTCTAATACTCTTACGTACTAATCTGTTAACAATAAATAATAATAACACTAAATCGTATTACTTTCGTCACAAAATAAAATTACCATTTCCCGATAAATGGAATTGAGAGTTAAGATGGCGGTCGGAAATTGGAATGACTGTTTCTATTGCCTTGTTTCCTGAGAGAATGTTTGCTTAAATTATGAATTGCTCTTTGAATATAAATTATATTTTTTCATTTAATATTGCTATAAAAATAGTTTTTAATAAATTTAACTTTAAATCATGTTTATTTTTATTATTCCCGGGTGGACAGAATCGTGAACAAAGATGGCGGGCAGGAAATTGTTATTGGTAATGGTAGTTCCCATTGCCGTAAGCAAGTTTATTGTATGTTTGTTAAACTGTGATTCATCGTCACTTTTTATTACGATATTGTTAGTTGAAATGTGTGACATTTCACATATAGTATCTTTTTTTATTGCTTTTATATATGAATCGACCAAATGCTTAGTCTTTTGAACTTTATGAAAAAATCCATTTATATGGTATTCTTTAATCGTAATAAAGATGAAATTAATTAAAATAAACATTATTTAAGACATGTTATGTTGTTAATTCGGTTTTATAATGTCGAAGGATATATTATGCTCTTTAAATATTTTAGGTACCTATTTGGGAATATTTGTGTATTCTACCACAACTTGATTTAGTTATACGTCTTGTATCCTGTTGCACTATACAGACGCATAAATCATCCGATTATATTTTTTGTGATTTACCTTGAGTTTACAAATATAAAATTGTAATAATTTAAGTGGCGCGTGTTAATATCAATATAATAAATTAAGAGTTTATACATGTTATAATAAAACTTAATTAATTAGTAATTTACATTAGCAAGAACATGGTAACATTATATTTATAATTTACTTTTATTGTACGAAACATAGATAGATAAATAAATATACTACTTTCTAATTTGAAGCAAGACTGACTTCCAACAGTCTAGGCCGCCTGCAGGCTAAACGTAACAGCCTATCTATACTATCGGACCTCCTGGTATAGTTGCAAATTAATCTCACATTTCTTTCTTTCTGCTAGAATACAGAGTTGAAAAAAAATTAAATATAAATATTAGATATTTTACTATTGTGGAATATATGGAATATTTTTAACTAACACATGGCACCAAGCACGTGTAGAGACGATAAACTCAAATTAAGCACATGAAAGCTCAGTGTCCGCAATCTTCAGTCAATATGTGTGTTATGTCCACTGAATAATGGACCTCGTGTTCGATGCAATGGCCACAAGTAGTTAACACATATTAATTTACTCAAAACAACAATGATGATCATATCTATTGTCATGACTGATTAATTTGTAATTTATTGCGAGACCCGCGGTGGAGAAAAAACTTGTACGACTTTATATATTTTTATAATGTAAAAGAATTTCTAAGTAATCTCTTCTAAATATGGTTTGAAACGCCGTCATTGATTATAAAAAAAACTTCTGATCTTCACTGAAAGTGGCAACGCAATGGACATTACTACTTTATTTATTTATTTATAACAGGTTTCAATAAAAGCAGAAACTTTATTTTATTCTAAGCTATTTTATAAACGTTAAGTAAGAAAAAACCCACATTTTTAGCTGTAAGTTTTATGTACATGAAAAAATTGTTAAACATTCTTTTCTCTGATTTATCATGTCTTATATTCTGTTCTCTTTTAAGAATTGTAATTTAATACATATTAAGAGAAAAGTTTGCCATACACTTGCCAACCACAAATGCTTTTTTTTTGTTTCAACACCGGCATTGCGTGCGGACTGCACGAGGAACGTTGAACGAAGCGATAAATCCTGTCGCGTCGTTAAAAACACGATTAAAATAATAATTTGAGATCCAGAGACAAGCATCGATCAGTATTTAATTGACTTTTGAAACTAAAGACAAGTCCGCCACCAATAGAACATTTCCTTTATTTGTAAAGTAAACCTTTATAATGTTTATTTACTTATCTGATCATTATAAAGTAAAACTTTATACGGTAATTGAAAACATAGGTAATACGTGCTATCGTTTATGCACGTTATGATCTCGTCTCAACGATGCTAGCAACTTGTGAAATCGGTGTCATAAAGTCTATGTTTTTATCAATTGTAAAAATAACTTAGGATTTTTGTAGAATTGCGAAAAAGGTATGTAAATTACGAAATATATATGTACTACTAAGGAAAGTTGACTGTACTGGTTGTTTATGAAACATTTTATGCTTACATTGTTGTTTCTTTTATGATATTGTTATTAACAAATATTGTCATTTTTATAAGAACACTAATTGATTTACAAGTTTGATTTTAAATAGTAACAGTTTTAGGATACTATATACACATATATCCACTTGCATACATATAGTTTTAGCATTCAAAGTAACAGTAAAACATATCAATATTAGGAGAAAAGTAAAATAATAAATGAAATACCTATTACAAACTAAATAAAATTGGCCAAAAAGTAATTTAGACTTAATAACAATAACCACTAACACTAGTTATTATCATTCGCTAAAAGTGAAAGTGTATTTTAGCTTTGAAATTTTCTATTTTTTTTAGGTACATATAATGCATGTCAAATTTCTAGAAACTAGAAACTTTTTTTTTTTTTATATAGAATAGGAAGGTGGACGAGCATATGGGCCACCTGATGGTAAGTGGTCACCAAACGCCCTTAGACATTGGCATTCTAAGAAATGTCAACCATCGCTTATAGCCAATGCGCCACCAACCTTGGGAACTAAGATTTTATGTCCCTTGTGCCTGTAATTACACTGGCTCACTCACCCTTCAAACCGGAACACAACAATATCAAGTATTGCTGTTTTGCGGTAGAATATCTGATGAGTGGGTGGTACCTACCCAGACGAGCTTGCACAAAGCCCTACCACCAGTGAAATAAACTGAAATAAATGATAAAATAAATAATAAAATGAAACTACTCATCATTAGTAATATATACTACAATACCAACACTATCCTAAATTTTTCCAGAATTTTAAAGTTTTATTAGATTTATTTCACTGGATAATTACTTTTAAAACTTCAACATAGTAAATGGTTCGCCAGTCCAATATACAATTTATGTTTATGTATTTTTATATTATGCAGGACAAGAAATATGTTATTAGTAATAATAATAAATAATGTCCTTCAGACCGATTTCGGCCACGGCGGCCAATCTCAAAAGAGATTAACCAACTGCTCAGGAGATATTATAGTGCATTCTCTATTGCTTAGCTCTCATAATCCGATTGAACGGCAATCCGACACGACCGGAAAGAGTTTGGGAGCAGGATCAACGGCTTTACGTGCTTTCCGAGGCACAGAAGTGTACACATTTCCAACTTTCAGAACCCGGGCTGCTACTGAGAATTATCAGAAACAGACAGAAAAATCCAATAACTTTTATTGGCCCGTCCTGGGAATTGAACCCTGGAACTCCGGGTCAGGAGGCCTTATATCTAGTCACTAGTCCAACGAGGCAGTATTAACAACAATACATTGTACAGATGTTATTTTCAATTTTTATTAAATATATATTATAAAATAATTGTCTCGATATTTAACTTACTTACTATGCTTTTCATGTACTATTATTGTTTATAGTTTAACTTAAAAGGTTTCTTATGTGACTTGGCAACATTCTTTATAGTTTGCTAGTCAGCAAAATGTGATGCACGGAAGTGAAGAGACAGTAAATTATGTCTCAGATTTAAATTAAATCAGTAGGATTACTTCTTGGCTTCTTTAAACAAGTAACATCCGTTCTTTAACTAGTTTATAACTTGAACGTTACTTGACCTGATTAGAAAGTTATGATCTATGATCAAGATTAAGATATCATACGACTTTTTCTACATGACATAGAAGACAGATTTGTACTCTTGGTATTAATCACGAGGCATAATATATAATTATAAATTACTTAATGTAGAAAACATCATTAGCGTCATATTATTTTTTTATTAATATTTGTTACAACATTCGTGTAACTTTTTATATAGAGTCGTTATCGTTTATATTTTATTGCATTGCTTATTTTAGTGTGTGCTCAGTTAATTAATATTTCAATCAAAATAAAGTTTATTCAGGTAGCCGGCAAGAACAAATATTTTGAAGTTAACACTGGTTCAAATATAGTCATAGATTATATCAGAAGAACCAGCAAGGAGGTATTATATTATATTTATATTATTATATATAATAATATAATAGATATATCACTCAATAAAATTGTATTATTTTTTAAATAATATCTAACTAATATTTCCAACGAAGACTAGTCTAATATTTTGTATGTATCCCTTATAAGACCTAGGTCAAAAGCTAGTGTGATCCGAACGCAGATGATATCTAGTCAGATTGCAAGCATCCGCAGGGCTCAATGCCTAACGGATGTGTCTTGGCCTAGCCCGCGTGCGTGTGATGCCGGTCTGCGTGCCTGTTCTGTCAGTCAATCTTTCAGATTGTAGGTTAGCAAATAACTGTACTCGTGTGTTTCGTTTAACAAGTTTAGTGTTTTTAATATTTACTAATATTATAATTTCAGAGTAAGTAACATTGTTTTTTTTTTCTGAATCAGTCATCGGAATATCAAAGACTGACTCCTAACCTGTATTTAACAATCTCGGATGCTAGTTTAAAAAAATTGTATTTCAGTTGTCTTAAACAAACCTGATAGCTTGTTACCTGACCTTTGTAAGTAATACATGATAAATTAAAACAAAAATTGGGATAAAATTTGTAAGGATTGTTTGGAACTCAAAGGTAAGTTGTTCTTTGTGATATCTATACAAAGTGTAAAATAATTTCCTTTAGTAAAGCCAGCCCCGTGCATGTATCAAAAATAAGGGAAAAAATGTATGCAATTTTATGAACACACGAGCACTAAGAAAATTGACGCTAGCGCGACAACCTATATGTTGCTTAATTTTTTTTGTGATAAAAAAAACTTTATTAAAATAATAGTAAAGTAACCGTTATGAGAATACAACTCTTTCATGTGAATATTCATATTTTCTAGATACTATTAAACATTTGCATCCGTTTGAACGTTCATAATATTTTAAATGCTTTGGTCCATAACAAATATTTATCTAATCACAATGAATATAAAAATTTCAGTTTTGAAATTAATCACAGATAAGTAATAATGTGTGTTAGATCAATTTGAATATAACGAAAATAAACTACCCTGTTAAAAATATACTCAGTGATGTTCTTAGTGGATTTATGTGATTCGCTTTACCCAATAAAGTAGGCGATGTCTCGTAAATCGTCGGTACATAGGGACGGATGGCGGCGCAGTCGGGCGACACCTAGAGTGGGCGAATCCACCGTTAGCCAGGCTTCGAGCACACGAGCCAAAGGCTTATAAACCATTAAGTCTTAGTTCAGAACTATCGAATTCATTAGCACCCGAGTACTTTTATTACTTAACGAGATATTTCACACAGGATTGCGTGAGTTTATTCTTAAATTAATTTGGTTGAAAATACCGCTATTGTGATAATGTTTGTGTGTCATTGTGGTTTTAGAGTAATGTTTTACTGCTTAAATGAGATGGCGTGTTCGGTGTGCATGTGTGTTAAATAATTTGGGATGGGTTTGGAATTTAAGATTGGTAGTTCGCTCGGTTTATTTTTTAATTCATATTATAACACTCAATACAACGTAGCGAACATAAAACTTAAATCAATTCTTTTTTTAAGATGTGTCTTAATAAAATATGATATTAATAAATAATTTTCCACGGTTATTTTGTTATAATGGACGAAAAGATTTTTTGTATAAATATTTTTATCAAGTAAAGTTATTCATGTGGTTTTTCGGAAACTAAATAAGATAAGAAAACAATTTGCTCTTAGAACCTTTCTGTGTTCACGTTGAAATATCAGGCTGTATTTGATATATATATATGTATACCGCACTTCGCTTCACATGTGACATTGATATCTTAATAAAATGAAAGCAGCTAGAATATCATATTATAAACGACGTAGCCAATGCTTTGAACGGTACAAATAGCTAACAATGCAAAGTTACCATCGTTGTCGACCTAATAACAAGCAGTGTCGGGTGGCAAGCACTAGTTCACTGGGGTCGTGGCGGGTCATAGAGAATTGATGCCGTGCACCTAACGAAGAACGGTTAAACATATTAATTTTAATTAGTCGACAGTAAAGTCTTGTTACGTCCTTTAACTTAGATGCTTCGAAATGTGATCATTGAAATGCTTCGATGTGAAAATAATTAATTAATTATAATTACGTTAATTTATTACAGTTTATATAACGTCAGTTTTTACAGCCCTTTATATAAAACATAAACGAATATATGTAATGACGTAATTCAATTAACATAATTTTTAAATTTATGTTATACTAGCTTTCCCCTAAGGCTTCTTTCGCGTGTGAGAGATTAGGTAGCGGTAGGGTATAAGTATAAAGTAAAAATCTAGCCGTTTTGCGTGAACAACAAATGTACATATGTACGTACATACAAACTTTTATATTTATAATATTAATAACGTACAAAATGTAAGGAATATTTCTAGCTTTGTTGCAAATATTACCACTGGGTCATATAGTAGGCGGTAGATTCAAGAAAAGCAAATCCATCCCACATAAAATCTATCCAATAAATCCCCAAAAAGCTTGTTTTCCGAGCATTCCTCGTCCATTGTCCCATGTAGATATATCTTGCGTAAGGCTCGCTATTCTTGCGGGCTTCGACCCACGTGTAGATCTTCGACTGCTATCAACTGCAATATATCCATTACCCGTTCAATTCGACATGTATGCGAACTCATGTAACGCAAAGAGAAATGAATGAGTCCGGGAGTTTCGTCTCATCGATTTTCGTATTGACTGCTTCGACCGGTTACCCGATGCAGTACTTGACAAATCGCTCAATTGTCCCTTGCTAGGACGTTGGGTAGCAACTAGTTGGGTGGCGGGTTGTGCAACCAGTGGTAAGTTTAATCCGTTTGAATGCCGGAAGACGTCCAACGTTATTGTACCTATTTTATTGAGATTGGTTGGATGAAAATATTTACGGAGATATTCTGAGATTGCATCTAAAATATAATGTTATATATATCTGAAAATAGAAACATTACAAACAAATCTGTTTGAAGGATTATTTGCTTATAAACGTTTCTATTGATTTTAATATAGATTAATTATATTTTATTGTATTGTGTAATTACAGTCTGTGGTTCAGTTTCGTGCTTAATCTTAAAAAAAATTCAATTTGACGTCTCCAATTATTTAAATTTTTTATAACACATTTTTTAAGGAATTAAATAAAATTTATTAAGTTATATGTCTTATATATTTTAATTCATCATCATCTAAGCCGAAAAATGTCTACTGCTAGACAAAGGCCTCCCAAGGATCTCCACGGCGTGGATGTTCGGTTTGCGCTAGCTTTATTTTAATTATTAAATAACACTTATTCAAATCACAGGTTATTACTATTTTGACAGATTATTTTAGTTAAAAGATACATTCGATACCATAATTTATATTTAAATATAGAATTTTTGGCGATGTTACAATGTTATTTCATTTCATTTAAGTAAATTAAAAAAATCACTTAGCACGAAATTATATGCGTTATCTTGTCGGCTTCGTGCGCATCCTGAGCAACTTTGATACCGATCCTGAAGACATTAAGAAAATTTGCATTTTCTTATCGCATCACGCTAACTAAGTAGAAACTAACTGACAACTGCAGATGAGCCTAACTTGTGTATATAAACATAAATACGTATGCGTTTTGGAATGTTTAATTAATTATTCTATTTATTACAAAGTTGGAACTCAATTATATTATTAGTCAATTATATTATTTTAAATAGCATGTTTGAAGGCTTACTTTATTCAATATTGCAATTTTATGTTAATAATTCAATGTAAAAGCCGTTCTGACCTAAAAGGACCGATGAAAGAAGCTTCTGAAACGGTTGAGCTCGGCAGATTCTTTTTCGCCTTTCTTTTAGCATGATAAAAAAACAGTCGATCGTTTCATTTTCAAGGTGTCCTATTCTGTCAGTTGATAATCTGTGAAATAAATAATAATATTGTATAATAGTAATAACTTATTGCACATGAACGATTTATTACATTTAAAAAAATAATTACAAACAGATACTGTTTGTTCGCTTTCTGCGATTCTGGCGTAAACCCGTATATCTACCCCCTTATTAAGAAACAGTTGTTTAGCAGTTTTTAAGTTCCACAATGCTTTGTCCCCTTATTTAAATGTCGAGTTACTTACGGAAGACAAAGAAATCGGTGTGTCACCAATAACTATACAGCTTTTATTATTAAGGTAAGAGACCTTTTGGATAATTCCGTAACAGCCTGTGAATGTCCCACTGCTGGGCTAAAGGCCTCCTCTCCTCTTTTTGAGGAGAAGGTTTGGAGCTTATTCCACCACGCTGCTCCAATGCGGGTTGATAGAATTCACATGTGGCAGAATTTCAGTGAAATTAGAAACATTCAGGTTTTCTCACGATGTTTTCCTTCACCGTAAAGCACGAGATGAATTATAATCACAAATTAAGCACATGAAAATTCAGTGGTGCTTGCCCGGGTTTGAACCCACGATCATCGGTTAAGATTCACGCGTTCTTACCACTGGGCCATCTCGGCTTTTTATTTTTTTGGATAATTAATGTATTTTTATTCGATTCATGGCAGAATTTTTGTTAGATAAAATATATAACTATAATTATATAATACCCTGGTACCTGGTACTGGTAAAACCCGGCAGACAGACAGATATTGCCCTGTCAGGATATCAATATATGTCATATATATCATGTATATATCATGTATATCAATCGGTGGAATGTATATAAGTTGCTGCAGCGCTATCTAGCGGCTAGTGTCAAAAAAGTGGATAGTATAAAAATCTTACATATGAAAAAAACATATGTACCAACATTCATTGTGATCGGTCATGTTGAAGTTTATTAATCTCAAACAATACACCGACATTTATTTTCATGTAAAATATTTAGTCCTACATTTTAAAATTGTCCAAATGTTCTAGATTTCCATACAATAATTCATTGTTACGGTTTATGTTAATTCAAATGCATTCTACTATTCGTACTAGACTGAGCGTGTACCTTGTTACCCAATTAGTTTCACTAAGATTGTTAGGACGGTTGTTATTTTGTTTTCCCACTTATTAAAAATACTAGTTATGTTTATGTTTCTAATTGCTACAATAGTACAAGGATACAAGATTAAACCTATGATTTTCTCTAGTGCCTGTACACAAATGAGTTAAGTTATTTAATTGTGTGTAATATAGGATGTAAATAGGTCATTAACCTATCGATATTCTTTTAAACGTCGCAGAGTATTACGCCATACCTATATTTTGATTGAATTATTAAATGACAGGTGTATATGTAATGATAATAGTACTTAAAACGTTTTACAAAACGGATTGAAATTATTAAAAACTTAAAATTGTGTAAATGATTACCTTGTTTTAATTTTTTTTTCTTGCAAGGCAAACGAGCCATTTGACCACCTCTTGTTAATTGCTCTTAAACAAATTCACTGACACTGTATACTCTAGGTCACTTCTTACAAAACTACGGAATTTAAGGTATTGTTTCCCATTTTTCTCTAACTATGCTGGTTTACTAATCAATCAAACTAGAGCACTTCACTAGAAAGTATTGGTTTTTGGTGGTGGATTAGCTGGTGAGTGGGTGTACTCACAAGGGCAACTGCACGAAGCCCTACCACTGGAAATTTTCCAGATTCTTCAACTGCAATAACTATTTTAATGAATCCTCATATAATATTCAGAAAATGTAATATTATCAAATAGATATAGCTCCGTGTTCACATTAACTAACTCTCTCTAAGCATTTGTTTTATCAGAAACAATATTTTATGTAGAATAACTTACCCATTAGAGTTCTAAGAGATGGAATCAGCGAGCAAATATCGCCAAAGTTAAAATTTATGATATTTGGATGTTAGTTTCTATTACAGCAACTGAATCGTGTGAAACACAAAGAAATCTAGCAATCTCGTTCCGAATGGCCGGCAGGGAGGCTATACACCGCGAAATATTTCTCAAGATACATCGGCACGAGTGGCGATGTGCCGATATCTTCGGTGCCTGAGTTCGAATCGTCTATCGAGTCTATGATCGGCTCCGACGAGAGGTCACGCGCGTTAAACGTAAATCAACATATCTCGCGACGGGAGATCTAGCAAGCATGAGCCCGCTTTACAAAAACTGAATTTTATAGCCGTAACATTACACCTGAGAAAAAAGTCCATAAATTGGACAGCGTCCGTGTGAACGACCGGCTCCCGCGACGATTGTTGCTTATATGTATGTAAATATTAAAAGTGGCCCTTTATTTTAACGTTATTGTTCGTTGGCTTTAACCGTTTACCGTTTTAAAATTTATTTAAACAATTACGTTAACATGTTACTAAGATGGCTTTATATTCAAGCAAATTACAGAAAAGTTACCTTATTGTATCATATTATATATAACATTTTTTATATTTTAATCAAATATATTGATATAATTGTGATTTTAATAAGGGATCTCAGAAATACAAAGAACGTAATAAGAATAGAAAGTTTTAAAAAATCAAATCAAAATTTAAAACATTTAAAAAGTTATGTTATCAAATGAATCGATAAAAAATAATTTCTTTAGTTTTTGTTAGATTAAAACTATGTTATTCTAGTCAAGTATCAATATAAATTATTTTATATTTCTGATGTTTAATTGTAATTTTAAAACTTCATTAAATAATAATTAAACATATAAAAATAACAGCGACAAAAAGTTTATATTATTAAAAAAACAAACAAAAGTGTTACATGTTATTTACGCCATAAAACATCAATGTTCATTAATGTAACTTGAATATTAAAGAGCGAATTACTCAAACGAATATCGATTTTACGTTCCTTTCATTAAGGTTTTCCGCTAATAGATATATAGCTCAGTTCGGAATGTCGGGCAACTGTCTTACGGACGAGTCGATCCAGTCGATTGCTATCTACTAAATCGATTCTTATCGTGACAGTTTTACGCGCCGCATCGCGGTTTCATTCGCGATGCAGCGGGTGCAAGCGACAGCGTGCAATGTGCTCATGTCGCTTCGAAGTGAATTTAATTATTATCGAACAATCTGGAAATAAAAATATGCAGACAAATCAAACTACTAAGCTCAATCAAAATAATAGAACGATATACCAAAGACACGGGAAATATGTCTGTGGAGATTTGTTTAAAAGACAATTGAACAATATATATTCTGTTTATAAAATAGAAAAAAAATATAGTTTTTAGTTATATAAACATGTTGCGAATCACTATAAGATATATTTATTATTCAAATATAATTATATATTATACAAATCCAGCCATATTCAATCCACGTGTGTCGTAAGAGCCGGCTAAAGAAATCCTTATATTTATCGCATCTATTTATAAAATCAGCACTTACCAAGCAACATTGATGGTGATGAAAACTAACCACCAAGTAAATGGTTTCCCAGAGAGGGTTAGTTAGGTAGGCGGAGTAGAACGGAGTAGTTTTTGTTCAAGAAATATTCTGTGTCGATCCCAAAAATATATAATGAAAAGACAAGCAAATTAACACAAATATTTTTAGTCATCTATTTAAAAACATTTTTTATATAAATGTTGTATGTAGAATTTGTGTGCTGTGTATGTTATATAACTATAAAACCTACTTATATTATGTAAAATAACAATAAATATTAAAGCATAGAAATTTTTTTGTTAAATTTAATAAATATTTGTCTCTAAAATCATTTGAATTTACCAATAAATTTGCGTAAGAAATAATCTTATTAAACTTGTTACTATTGTTATGTTAACTGTCTAGCACCTTTTAGTGATTAATGTTGATCACTAAAGGTCTAGACAAACTCTGAACACAATTCGTTATCTGCAATTTCAATTACTTTACATAAATCAAGGCGAAACAATTAACTGTCAACTCAACTATTAAGGGCAAAATAAATTCAATCTTAGTCGACCATAGCCTACGTATCGTAAGCTAATAATAACATTTTAAAAGCTAATGTTACCATAATAAATCAAAAGGTCATCCTTTTTTGGTAATACTTTTTCTAATAGTTATATAATAAGTTAAAAAATAAATTCATATAACATAAAATTATGATTTAATTAAGCTATTATACCTGTAATAATAAACCCGTTAAATCCGTTCTTAATTACTAAAGATGTACTTGAATGTGATTATTGTAAATTTAATTACATAACGGCTTAACATAATTGAACCTCCTATATTGTGTTTTGCATTGAATACCTAAACAGTGTAATAAATGACACCTAAAATGTTTAAATGAGAGCTTATTAAAGTATGTAATAGCCAGCAAAGGGCCCATTGCTGGTCAAAGACCTCCTCTCCTCTCGAGGAGTAACTTTGGCGCTAAACCCAGCGCGTATTTTCTTCCGTAATTGATAAGAATTGTGTAACTATTTTAAAAATCTATTTTTTAACAATACGTTATATGTTTCATGGCCAACCTCGGCTGGTAATTAGTTTGAAATAAGAAGAAGTAGAAATAAGTATTATCAAAATATTAATTTTCCAATGAATTACAAATAAAATAATCTCATTTTTGCTCAGAGAGTAAACATATACATAGTAAGCTTCAAGCTAATTTTAGATACACATTTTTTTAAGGTACAAAAATGTTTAGGTAGCTCTCAGTGATAAATGTTCTATTTTAGTCCAACGATACTAGCTGTCAAGTTGAAATTTACACATCTGAACAGAAATCTTCGAGCTAAAAGCTTCAAGAGATAAAGCTCGCATACAATATCAGTTGGGCTCCTCCGTGTGATAGCGTTAATGAACCCATGTTGCCGTCACACCGCTGAACGAAGCTACGGATTAGTAGGTTATCTTTCAAGTGAAACTATTATTCATCTTTGCTATTTTTTGTTTTAACTAAGAAAAATAGTAAATATATTAGGAGACCTATACAATGATAATAATGCTAATATTATACTTACTATTACTGTTAAAAAAATGACTATTAATTGTAATTTAATTTATGAACTCTACCCTTAAACTCTTTTTAATAATCATCACAGACTATTAGCTGACGCTGCAGCTATAATGACTTTTTTATTCGCGTGTTCAATTCTCACTTGAAACGACTATTTGTATGATTATTACACGTGATAATATTATTAAGTTCTCGGTTATTATTAAAAAAGTATATTAGCTTAAACTTTATTTAAAAGCCAAATTAGTTCCTCTAAAAATTTGCTTAATAATAAAAATAAAATTAATATATAAAAACTTCGGCTTACTAATAAGCGCGCTCAAGATCTTTGCACCGGAAGAATTATTTGTAAATAAGGAAAGAAGACTTAGGTTTTAACTATATAACTTTGCAAACACTAAATTGTATAATATAATATATATCAAACAATTTATATTTAAGCAAAATTTGCTTATTTTGTTTGTGGTACTGGTTGTTTTTTTCAGACTCAAATGACTTAACGTGTAGTACTCTTATTGGGATGTATATATTTAAATAAATTAGTTACAAATTCGGAAGAAATATTTTTTTTCTTTAAAAAGCACTAATTAATTCAAGAAGTTGTTTTTGAAAAATCATAAATTTGAATTTAAAGTCATATGTCTTTTAATATAGAGTTTATTTTTAATAACTTTTAAAAAACCAGTTTATGAAACTATTTGATCTACTTTACAAAATCTTAGTAGCCATATATTCGTTTAAGATCCTATTGAGATTAATAATTCGTCATTTGTAGTTTAATTCGTGAACAGTGCAACAGTCTTTGTTTTATTTGTCTTTATTTTGTTATTATACAGTTCCAAGTAGTATTGTAATATTAATATTACTTATATTTCATTTTATACTTCCAAATTGTATTAAATTTATTTTTATTTTCTTTCATTATTATTTTAGATGCTTTGTGTCATTTTTGCGTGTCGTGGTTACCTACAAGTATGGCAACTTTTACCCTTAGACCTATTAATTTGTAATTGTTACTGTATGTCATGTTGGTGATCCTAAATAAATAAATAAACAAAAGCTGTTAATCATTTGACATTGATTGTATACGTAAAAGTAATTTCAATCTATCATGGTCCATTAAATAGATTCAGTTTTAATGACCAGCAATCCTGTATTCCTCGTATTAAAACTAGAACGCACGTGTCTCCTTTTATGATACTTTTTGTAGCGCGTATGAATAGGACGTATGTTGTTATTCTATTAATATTTTACAGACGTGATAGCATTTATAATACAATGTTTTTCTCTTGAAAAATATCTCTCATAAAAACGATAATAACAAGCTTTTATTTAACCTGTTTGTTTGTGTAGGTCAAATCTTGCAAGTTGAATTAGAACCAAATCTTATTCTACGAAGTTGAAATTTTACATGTTGGTTTAGTTCCGAAGACGATGCATTTTTAAGGATATGTCCCTTGTGGCATGAGCTGCTTACTAAAGATTTGGCTCCAGATGAAAGAGCTCCTCTACATTCAAAACATAGACAAGAAACTTTATATATAAAATATTATTTTAAAAGTTTTTTTACTAATAACTATTATATATTGGCAAAATTATATAGTAAATAAAAATCTAATGGCCAAAGTTAATAGAATGTCTTAGAAACGAGATGAAAAGACATATTTTTCTTCCCCATAAGTATTGTTTTATAAATATAGGTACAATGGCATTTAATGAGTACCAGAATTTAATAATAATTTTCCACATTTCAGTTGGGTTTATTTACGTTTTCTTTAAAACACTCTTTTGGGAAGAGATTATACAGTATATTTGAAATTTATTGAGAAATGTCTGATGCATTACCGCAATAAGGAAACCTACGTAAAACGAATTACCCGCTGTAAACTCTTTGAAAAAGTTACTTATTTATAAACAAACATTATTATTGTACTAAAAGAGCGACATAGATGCATTAACGACAGCGTTCTTCAAATAGAGAGAAATAAAACCTAATGATACCTTAGACTGTTTGGAATTGAGAAGGTTGTAGGTTGAAGCTTTTGATTGCAAATAAATATATGGACTAAACATTTTTTGTAATGGAACTTACTTTTAAAATTCTATGTTCAATTCCAATAAAATTAATTAATGTTTACTTGAAACTGAGTCGATACTTGTAAAAACAAAATTTTAATTATTTTCAAGGACACCCCTAAGTCTAAAAAATTTTTTTTTTAAATGCCTAATATACTTCAAAGGCTTGTTCAGTATTTTCTATGGTTATCCTGAGCCATCAAGCTCATAAACCTAATATATTTTCGATAGAGCACAGTCCTGTGCGACCAAATACTTACGCACTGTACTATCTTCTGCACAAATGGCTGAGATAGCTACCTTGGTTTAAATTAATTGAAATTATTTTTTATCGTCTGCGGTTTAAAACCCATACAATTAAAAAACTCTAATTATATTACAACACGCAGAAAAGGTCATTGTTATTAATCAGAAATAAATAAACAAGATCATTAAACTAGCGTAAGTGGATACTTATGGTAAAAAAATGTATGAAAATGTTTATTGTTTTAATTAAGCAACATGTATTTTTTCCGTATTTGCATTTAATTTTAATGGCGTTAACAAAAATGTTATTTATGTTTTACAATGGCTTGAAAGTTGGAGTTGCTCTTAATAAATATATGGCTAGTGACATAGGCCGAGGTGGCCTAGTGGTTAGAACGCGTGAATCTTAACCGATGATTGTGGGTACAAACCTGGGCAAGCACCACTGAATTTTTATTTGCTAAATTTGTGTTTATAATTCATCTCGTGCTTGACGGTGAAGGAAAACATCGTGAGGAAACCCTTATTGAAGCAGCGAGGTGGAATAAGCTCCAAACCTTTTCAAAAGGGAGAGGAGGCCTTAGCCCGGCAGTGGGACATTAACAGGCTGTTACTGTACTGTACTGTAGTGTCATACTATTACAAATATACGTGTACACATTAAAAGACGGTGACCATCTCAGATATCGTAAAATGTGAAAAATAATGTGACAACGTTTCTGCATATATCTGTAGCTACTTAAAATGTAGTTTTATATCTTTGTGAACGCAGCGTGCGAAAATTAGTATAAAATGTGTTGATTACAATACTTCGGTCATTCCGTTTGTTATTCGGATTCCGTAGAATTTAAGCGGGAAATGTTGAGCACATTTTTTATAGAATAGGAAGGCGGACGAGCATATGGGCCACCTGATGGTAAGTGGTCACCAAACGCCCTTAGACATTGGCATTGTAAGAAATGTCAACCATCGCTTACATAGCCAATGCGCCACCAACCCTGGGAACTAAGATTTTATGTCCCTTGTGCCTGTAATTACATAAAACTTCTGATAAAAGTTCACACTTTAAGTGTGAACTGACTTTTATCAGAAGGTATATTGTGAAGCTTATTGTTGGTACTCCGTAACTAAATATAACAACAATAATAACAATATTTTAGAAACGATTACTTTATACTATTATGTACTACTGATATTATATCTTATTACATAATATAATAATAAAAATGACAGAATACAGCTAAAATACACAAATTATATAAAACTATAACATAGTGCACACAACTTTTTTTTAGATACCCAAATATAGTTTAATTCGGCTTTTAATTCGGCCTTAACCATGCGATACCTTTTTATAATTATTTTTAAAAAAAAAATATATTAAATTGTCAAGTCAAAGTATTACGCAACCCTAATTTAGTGATGTGACAAGCATGTAACTGGTTTCATTTATACGTAGATATTGAAGTGAGGCCAGTCAATAAGTAAAAATTGATTTTAGATAAGGTTTGTGGATAAAGTTGTTACTTTTAATGTTCAGGGCGATCGTAAAATCTTTACGGCAATACCTTTTGATAAAACGTTGTTTTTTTTTTGTTTAAAGTTATTTCATTTTATAAAAAAATATTGATATCATTTTTTTCTTTTAAAAGTAAATCCACATTGCAAGGAATGGGATATAAATAATTAGGCAAAATTAGATTTTTTTTTATTAGAGTTTGACATCATTTCAATAAAACTGATACCAATCATATAATTGAAAAGTAAGACGCACAGTAATGTGGAAGTATTTTTAGAATAAACGCGATATAATAAGTGAATCTAAACTCAAGTAATGTATAGTAATAAGTAATCGTGAGAATACCTGTATGTTCTTATTACGGTAACATGTATACCCACTAACCCACAGTAAGGTAGTATGATGGAACAAGCTCTAATCATGTAATCACAATTATCTGATACGACTCGCAAACTTTTTTTATGGTAATTTTTATATATTTTTATATCACTTATATTTATAAATAGATAATATTAGATAAAAATCTTGGAGTGAACCTTTATTGTACTGAAAAGAAACCTAGACTGATAGTTAGTAACTAATAAACAAGGAAAATCTATATCTAGATCATAAATCGTGACTTTAATCTACCAATCCTTTGCAGACAAATTTCAAAAGATAGCGGTCCATTCGCAAACGTAGTCACGCTATGCCTAAACGGAAGACAAGACCGTTTTGATATTAAATCTCACTTTCTATTTTTCTGATACGTATCCATAAAAAGTCTAAGCTAATTTAGCAGCTATTTAACGATGTCTCTAATATGATAAGAACATAATATGTGTAGTTATATTTGACTCGAACTACCGAATTTCTTGCCTGTCCTTCTCCACAGAATCTATATTCCGAACCGGAACTTTAAATTTATATATATTTTGAATAGTTTTTTTTTTTCATTTCAAGTTCATTTCGTTTCCTTAATAATAACATATATGTACGTGTAATTCTAATTGATTGGCCAATTCAAAAAAGAGCTCAATTATAATAAAGTTGTGTTTAAGACATCTATATGTGAGCATATAATATATCCAATTGTAAGCACGTTTTGTATACACATACAAAAGAATGGCGAACGAAAAAAGTAAATAAAAAGGCTTTAGAAAATTCTTTACCTTCCCTTAACAAATGATTGAACGATCCTTAATGAACTGGCTTAAGCCCTTAGGTAATATAATATGCAGAATTAAGTCCTGTTCATACTATTGGAGTGAGGTAATAAAGTATTTCAATTATACAGCTGATTGGCCTAGTTGTAAAGGATAGTGCGCGTAATCTTTAGGATTATAACATCACAATTACACTAGCCTAGTATAAACCTATTGAAATATTGAAATTAATTAATTTATACATTTGAAACTTCTATACGCAATTAGCGTATATTTTACATATTTTATTATAAAGATTTGGTATTATTTCGATAGGTTTTATACTTAGCATTATTTATTTATTTATGATATGTATGTATATAAACGCTAATTTCCTGGCTTTTTGACTATCATTAAAATCAATACACAGATAATTAATTAATATTGAAGAAACCTTCGTTCCGAATGATAATGAGGGCTAAGATTTAGCTAATTTTTTTATGGGCCGCCTTTCTTTAAACTTCAACTTAGTCCAATCGAGGGTAATCTAATTGATGTTTAAAGTATTATTCCCTTTAGAACACCGACATAAAATAGCATCAAGTAAGTTAATACGCATTTAATAAGATTTTTTTTTTCGGGAAATTTGCGCACTATATAATTTTTAACTTTCTAATGACTATTTAATGGAATTTAATATAATTATCGTACCTAATGCTGTATCATGAATTTGGTTCAGCGAAATTGCCCGACAACTATCTACGAAAATGGCTAGCATACCACGGTCGCTACTCTAGGATTCTTGGATTTGGTTCCTGTTCGTGATATATACTTGTTTATCTTATCGGTGAATGTATAATAATAGAAGATTTGTAAGTAGATTATTCTAATTTAAACCAGTTTGAAGCAGTTTTCTTTGGGTTTCATTTATACTCTATTGTTGTTGTTACATTACCAAACAATATGTATCGATTTTATATTATGATACATGTCCTTCAAAATGATTAATTCCGTTCGTGTGAAACCACCTTTATTTTCGGCTTTTAAAACAAGTGTGTGAATTATTTTCTCGGTGACGTCTCATCAATTTTTACTTTTTCGATTAAGCTAAGGGCACGATAATGAACTTCAAATATACACATGAAATTTATTAGGTATTTTAAGGGGCATTTTTTACGACCTAAATTTTATATTAATATTTAATTTAAAGATACATTTTATAACGTATGTGATTAAAAATCATCAAAAAGTAATGCCCGGGCTTAAAATAATTATAATATCTCTAAGAGTTTAATATTTATTGCTTTTGGGTTAAGTCTTTCACAAAAAGTAACTATAAGATCCGTTCGTTAACCTGATTTTCGTCGAACGGGAATCGAACCCGCTGCAGCCGTCGTGGCTTGTCCGAGACAACGATCTCGCTCCCATTGTGTGCTTTAGACTCGATAACATTCTGTTTCGGTGAGAGAATTTTAACGAAACCGTAAAAATCGCAAAATCAATCGCATAGTAAAAATATATATTGCTAAGATTATTTTAAAGATTGTTTCAAAAAAAATATATTTATTATGAGTTTAACTATGTATTTAATAATAATAATAATAATTATTATTATTTTTAAACTCAAAACTTTATTAAATATATAGAAGCACTACACTTGACAATCGTCAAAGATCCATCGGTTCGGAACGAAACACCTCAGACCTGGGAAGAACCGGCGAAAGGGTATTTTCCCTTTTTTTTTCGATTGTAAACTTTTTATTTCTTACTAATTGCTAGTTTTACTTACGTAATGTTTTTAATTACATTACAGGTGAAACTAATGGAAACATGTTAATAAGAATATTTATTATACATATATATATTTTTACTTTATTTATATTTATTAATACATTTTTACCGTTAATATTTATTTTAAAATCCGAATGCAATGACTTTTGACACATGATAAAAAATTAAAATAAAGATTTATATTTGTGGTCATTGAGTCACAGTAGACATAAACAACGATTTTATATAAACATATATAATTACTAGAGAAATATATTTAAATAACAAACGACGTAGATAAAAATTGATTTAATAAGAAATACTTATTCAACCAACTAATGGCTTTGTATTGTTGACTGATAAAAGTTTTTTATCGCAAACCTGAGTTCATTAGAAGCTGTCCGAATTCACCTAATATTGATGGCTTTTGGTAAGTCCGGAATTTTAATACGTTCTTTCGTTCAGAAAAAGTCGTAAAAGTAATGTTTCTGTAGCATGTATTAAAGTTAGTTTTAAAATATAGTCGAAACGCTTAATATTTAGAAATTGTTATTATAAGTTGTATATGTATATGTATGAGCTTAAAATACACTTTCTTCGTGTTTTTAATACGCAAAGTTAACATTTTTTTTATTAGCAAAGTAATGTATCATTTCGTGAAATCTATAAAATTTATTTTGATAACTAAATATCACTGCCATTACGTCTTTATACTAATTAACTTAACTTATTCCATAAATTTTAAAATTTAAAAAACAGTTCCATTATTTGGCGCCAAATCCATTATGTAATCATGGGTGGGCTGGAACATAGAACAATGAAAATTATAAAATGGCCATCCATGTCGTTTGTGTATATTACACACAACTGCCTCTCCTGTGTAATGGCTAGCTTATAAATCTGCAGAACCTGAAGGTTCTAACGGGTCAGACTAATATTTTTTCTATTCGCGTTGAAATTATGAGTTTGGTGGTATTATACTCTCGTGCTTTGGAAAGCACGTAAAGCCTTTAGTTCAGATATCTCTCTGGGCACTTATTTTTGTGCACCGCGCATTTTTATTGGCGCTATAAGTTGTATTAACTATTCCTTAAATCACCCAAGCGCACCAACACTGGTAACTAAAAAGTTATGCCCCTTGTACCTGTAATTACTGGCTTACTCAACCTTCAATCCGAAACAAAATACTAAATTGTGCTCTTTAGCAATAGAATAAGTGCTGAGTGAGTGGTACTTGTACCAGACGGGCTTGCCAATAAGTAGCTTAGATATACTTACATTTTTGCTCACGCGCCATTTGTTAAATCTATCGACGATAAGTTTGAAGGCATTTCTTGTACATTTCGTTGTTCTAGTTGTACAACATACAAGTGTTCGAGCCTAAACAAAGCGCCGTAACTAAGAACCGAATGAGTAATAACCTAAAACTAGTTAGCATTTAGATAAAGCATTAATTTCAACGCTGTCACAATGCCCGCCACTACGAAAAAGGTATTTATTATTCAATTTACGCGTAGATACATATCTATGCCTTGGACTCGGGGTGTACGCAATTCGTGGGAATATTGACCGGTCATTAGATCCGCTACATCGTAAAGATTTGCTTCTTCGCTGTACACAATTAGAATTCTTAAGTGATGTGCAGACATTTTACATATTATAATGTGAATCTGAATAACTCACAAGTGTTATGTTGAATTTGAACCATGATATCTAGTTAAAGGTAATACGATAAGGTACTTATTATCTACAAACACGTATTTCATCAATCAATTAATCAAAGGTTCTTTTTATTTATGGGGATATTTATAAGACAATGTTATATTTCCGCAAAGATCAAATCACATAATCTAAGATGACTTGTCCGAAGTAAGGTTTTCCGAGATGTTTGTTCATATAAGACAGTAAAAAGTAAAAATAATCTACTAGACGACTACTAAGACTATTTACGTAATTTTAATCGCGCAATATTTTTTTATTTATCTAAAGTTACTTGAAAACTGTGCAAACGTAAACTCATATCAATTAGAACGCATGTTCCGTTCTGCTATAAACAAAGTTATATAATAAATAAACAATATATTCTTAAGGAATTTATTCTTTACTCACTATAAAAATACGAAATTGTTATATAATATTGGAATTTATTTTCAAGTCTGGTTATATTGTTGTTTTATTGATTTTATCTTTTTTTTTAACTAGCTCTTACTATGAAACATACATAAATTATACGTTTTTATACATAATTTTAAAATTTAAGAGAAATAATATGTTAATGATATTTATTATTAGTGTTCCATCTCAGTTATTCTACAGCCAAACATAAATACATTGTACCTACTGCTGTGTTTTGGGATTTTGGGTAGATAGATATGTTGGATATTAAGCTGGTGTTATTACAAGTACAATTTATGTGTATCGGCTGAATAAGTGAACAATGAAAGAAGACACAGTCTTCTTGTTTTTAATGTCAAATCAATAATGACAGAATGAGCGAAATCAGTTTATAAGTTAGACGTAAGTTTTTATGATCGACGGGGCATTGACGTTGTAAGGATTTGTTAATATTTCTTCCAATGCAAATCAGCTAAGGTGACCACCTACCATTATATTTCTCATTTACCTATTTATTATAGTATATATACGTTGTAGCTTTAAATTAAATTTAATCGCCTATATATTTAAGAGCCTATTTGAATAAATAATATTATGATATTGATTTAAAAAAAAAAACTTAAAATAAATTGAAATTCGACTTTTTATTATCTGTACTCCATAACATAATGGCGTTGCATTGACCAAATGATAAGCGTAAAACGTATATCATAATAATATACATTTTATAATCATTGCCAGGTTCAACTTAATGAGTTGCCAATTTAAAAAAAGTATTTTCGGAAACATTATTGTCACATTCGCGCATTCGTTATAACGACCACTTGGCTCAAGGATCGAACCTGTCCCGTAACTTTTAGATTGTGAGTTTCATTCAAGTTAGTGGTAAATATTTGCATAACTTATTCAGGTAATTGACTCAGTCAAGATGAGTTACCGTTAGTTTTTATGGTAAATAAATTATTTAACCTTACTATCTATTATAAAACTTTATATTTATACGTTAATTTTTATTTTATGAATGTGTAATACATTTTTATATCATATGCAATAAGTCTATTTCGCTGGTTCTTCTCAGGTCTGGGTATTTTCTTTTCAATAACTATGTGGAATCAACGTTTGAAGAGGCCAGAAACGCTTATAAAATAATCTTATATTATGTTATGTTTAATTATGTTCTGTTTATATTAAAGAGACGATGGAGGTGACATTGTCACTGTGTGACAAAACCTCTTATTTAATTTAAAAAAGAAAAAAATCTATGTGTAATGCTTTTATGTTAAATAAATGATTTATATTTTTAATAATAACCTTTACGTGCTCGATAGCTCGACTCTCGAGCACTCGTTTCATGAAAATGGTAATAAAAGTATCCTGTATCTCCATGTCATGTGAATATCGAAACTTGATAGCGATTGGTTAATTGGATGAAGCGTGAAACTGGAAAATAAACAAACAACACCGCTTTAATATTATTAGTATTGTTCTATAATTAGTATGATTATGGATATAAATAATTATTTAAATATAATACAGCAACTATAAAAATTATGAGAAAGGTTTTGGTGTATAATTCATCAAGATTTTATGGAAATTGGCTGAATTGTGACGATAAATGATGAAGATGTCGGAAAAAAACATGCCGACTGGGAGCTACACTCACGTATGCCGCGTAAACCATTATATAATGGTAGAATAGTATATATTATAGAGTTATATATATTATGATATATTATGTTGACCCTTATTCTACCGCAAAAATGGAGAGGAGACTTTAGCCCAGCTGTGGGACATTCACAGGATGTTACTACTATTCTACCCACGCGAAGCCGGGACGTATAGCAAGTATAAAATTATTTTGTTATTGCTCTATATAGTTTAACACAAAAAAATAACACGACTTACTGACTATATCAGTTACATAAGATTGAAAGATAAAAATTTAACATAATATTGCTATTAAATTAAAAAATATGAAATCCTGTTTCTTAGTTGAGCTGGACACGAGTAAAGCAACAATGGTGTTGCCTGACAAGGAAAAAGTCGTGACCGACTCGCTCGGGTCGGCGGGATGCTGCGGGCGTAAATAATGCTGACGTCTGATCTTAATTATCGCTCCATCGTTAGAGATGACCGACGGGCTGACCGAAATCGGCGAGCGAGTTGCGACATCGCGCGGGGCGGGGTGTCTATTATATCAACAGTTATATCGCCCACCGATAAATCGCTAGAATCTCAACCACCTGCGATCGATAGAGCCGTTTTCGTTTGACGTTGTAATTCTTTTGTTATTATTTCTATTGTTTTCGTTGCGATGACTCGAAATTTATAGATAATCCGATACTCCTAAATGAGGCAGATGAGAAGTACATTTATTCTAATTCGTTAGACATGAGTCATCAATAGACCTCACGTTGTGAAAGGGTATTATCATTCGCAGTATCATAATTTATATCCGATACACCTACGTATTTTATTGCTGAAATCCGTGTTCCTATAATTGTTATATAGCAATTGTTTTCACTTAGTATATTCACAGATATTTACGATCTGTGATATATTACACAAAGATAGGCGTCACGTGTTTTTTTTTTGTAAATTATCGAAGTCAGATAACAAACAACCTAAAACAAAAATGACATGCTCTCATTTGGTTTAAATCGTTAATCGTTAGTCGCTTTGTACTCGCCGCTGCGCCAGCGCAGATCTCGATCCAAGGGCGACGTTGAAAAATTCTGAACTCGTGATTTTCGTTCGTGTACTTCATTTATTTGCCGGGAGACGGTGAATATTGTTTACGGCAAAATATTAGAAGGTTTCCTGCTGTCCGTTTAAGTTAAACGTAGTACTTACAAATTGTTATTATTATAAATTTGTAACATAAACTACATTATTTTGCTTATAAAAAACAGTTTGTTTTAAATTATTATTATAAATTTGTAAAGTAAATTACTAAAGTTTTTAAAATTTAATAGTTTGTTTTAATAATATTGTTTTAGAAGCATTAACCTTCTCCTCAAAAGGGAGAAGAGGCCTTAGCCCAGCAGTGGGACATTAACAGGCTGTTACTGTAAGCATTTCTTTAAGTATTTATTTTATATTGTAAAAATGGTTTGAAATAGAAAAGATATATATTGTAAATATCAGCACATTTACAAAATCATGTGAAATTCTTGTTATAATGAAATTATACTATCGATCAAGCGGTAATACGAAGATAATGCCTTCGGGTTGCAAATTTAGGTGAAATTGAGGGTGCTTGCGTGTCTGTCTTCGGGGCATAATCCTTACATAAACTCTAATGATAAGCATTATTCGAAATCATATACCACGTAAAGGACAAATTTTATTAAAGAAAAAAAAATATATAAAATTATACGTTTTGAGGTAAAATCGGTGAAGGATATTACAGTTTTAGAAAATTTGGTATTGCTTTATGTATGTTATATAACTGCGCGTTGGTCAAGTGGCTAGGTTATAAAGCTCGAGGTTCAGGGTTCAATTCGTGGGCGGAAAAATCTCTGCAGTTTTCTTTTATATTGAGTAATTGATCTGCATACATAATAATTTTAGACAGGACCTTCGTTAACCGTAACTTAGTTCATTGTCCTTTTTTATTTGACAGATAATTGGGAAATATTTTTTTTAGAGGAAGTAAGTATAAAACAATTCAGCTTAATTTTTCAAACATAACCAAACCTTATTCTTGTTTTT
This sequence comes from Nymphalis io, assembly GCF_905147045.1. NCBI lineage: Eukaryota > Metazoa > Arthropoda > Insecta > Lepidoptera > Nymphalidae > Nymphalis > Nymphalis io. The sequence continues at coordinate 3,916,885 of NC_065897.1, forward strand.
AAAAGAGTACTAGAATATAAATACGTCGCCTTTACATAATGTATTATTTTAGTTAGTGGTCTTTTGATAATATTTATGAAAAATATAAATATACTCAATTTAAGTTAAGTTTTTTCCTATAATTTTGTGATAACAGTATCATTTACTAAATCTGCAAAGTGACGCACATTCCAAAGTTTCGGTAAACATAGGGCCAACCGTCCAATAAATGTGCTTTAGGCGATGAAAATTGCATCGTTTCTTATCGATGCACTTTATCCCGTCGTACTTTTGTGCATATTTTAAATATATTTGTGGGATATCGATAGTCAGTGTGGGCGGACTGCGCGCCCGCATACTAATGCATACAGCGAATCGCCGGCACGCAGACATACACTTTGTTCAAATTAAAGGGCGCATTGTTTAAACTATATTATTTTGTGTCATACGTGTTTTAAGTTGTAATTAGTAAAATATACTAATATTACTTCAGGACAATTTGTAACTAATAAAGATATTTATTATATTTGTTCGACACATAAATGCTTTATTTATAAGGTATACAATACTTTTAATATATATCAAAATATAATGTCATTTTTAAATATGTAACATAATTTTTGTTGTAATACGATAAACGAACGGTTGCTGATTAATAAACAAAATTTCAATTTACGAGTAAACGTTTAAATAATAATATTTTTGTATTTTTGATGAGGTCATAAAACTGATTCGCTAACATCGTATTACAACAATAGAAGGAAAAAATTACCGCATATGCCGTAAACTTTGTGAGGCGTACATAATTGTGCGAAGTCCTGAGGGTATAGCGGTCGCGCTGCGGTCACGAAGCACTCTAAACATAGAGGCCAAGTCTAAACGATGCCACCATATCTGTCCACTGCCTCACGGCCCTTCCACTCTCTTCTCAAACCTGCAATATATTATATAAGGCATCAAAAAGATAATATTTTGTCTAGTAAGCCGAAAATCATGGTTTCATAATATATTCAGCGTTTTTTACTAAGCTAAAAATTAAAAATTTAAATTTAAATATGAACTTTTTAATCATGGAATTCTAAAATATTCTGTATAATATGTTTGTTGGATTGGATTGTATAATTGGAAGTAGGAACATTAATAACAGTTTATAAATATCTTTAATAAAATATTGCTTCGAGTCTATGAGAACCCCGTCTGTTACGGATTTAAAATAATAATTTAAACATCACAAAAGGCTATGTAATTTTTGTAACATATATATAACATTTTTTAAGAAATTTAATACTCGTTAGAATATTTATTTGACATAATTATGAACATGGCGCTTTCTTAAACTCAGGGCAGCACCCTTAGATCCGAAGCTGTTTAAATTTTATTTTAACCAACATTACACACATGTACTAAGAATTATTCAATCGTACGTACTTTAATCGAAGTATTTCGTTATAATTACATGAAAATAATAAAACAAAAGTTGATAAATAGTACAATTATTTGCAGATATATAAAATTTTAAAGCAATTAATAATTTTAAACACAATGCAATAAATTACAATGTAACGTAAGATTATCGACTATATTTAATGACTTTTCAAAGGGCGCTTTTGATTAAACTCACCAACCGAACACAAATTAGGAGTATATTGTATCAAAAGCACAATCAATTTTGGCAAATGATAAATTACTTTGCGATCACCACAGTAACTAAATATATCCTTTGAAGTTTGAGTTGCAAGGTGAAATTTTATAAAAATGGTAAGAGGCAATCAAGGCGTGACGTCAAAATTTTTGAGGTAAATGACTAGAATGATTGATGTCCATGAACATATATTACATGTTACCAAAACGACAAAATTTTAAGGTCATTTTTTTAAGCACAAAGCGATCAGAAGGGGCTTCATCTATAAGAAGAAATAAACAGTTAAGGATTTAGATTATTTTTTAGCTTTTTCATTATGTTTTAATTTTTTAATTTCGTAATACTTAAGTAAGAGCCTTTACATGTCCAACTGTGAGACTAAAGCTTCATCTTTTGAAGGAAAACTTGGGAGCTATTATGTCACGTACAAACTAATTACCCACATGAAAACTCAATGGTGCATTTCTTTAGTTATGGTTGACGTGTTTTTGTGTGTTTTTGTTCATTTAGAAATAACAATATATTCTCGATATAATTTTCGTCCACGTTCAATATTTTCAAAAGGCAAATTACATTTATAATTTCGGAAATTCTGTTACTATGTTTTATAATCAATCTCTTTATAATGATTACGATTTTTATTACATGCATTATGTAAGTTTCGAATTTATGGATCATTATTTAATCGTGAGCTAAAACAAACGTTGGGTATTCAGTATTAATCTAGTAGCGAACCTCTATCAATTATCGAAACTTGATTAATCGACGTTCCAACAAAATTGACGTCTTGTCATTTCTCATCCCTTAATCGATTACTTCAAACATGATCTCTAGGGGGTCTAAGAGCAAAAGACGTACAACGTATAAGCTTTCGTTAAATAAATCGTTTGTTTTTTTTTTTAACATAAACTTATAAGAGTCGGGTATTATTCTATCGGTTTTGTTACTCACGTTCCTTTACACGTAACAATAAATATTTCATTGAAACAATTAGTCTTACAAACTTTCTATATTCTAGTATGTTTACAAAATAAAACATGCGATGAGAATATGTACTGTAATATCAATAAAGCTCGATGCGTTTACAATCAATCTTAAATTTTTCTCAAGCTTTCTTATTTCTTGAACAATAAATTTTATTAACACATTTCAATTTATTTCTAAGACCGACACCGTCGTACAATCAACGTTAATTGCTGCTTCTCTTACGTAAAATAACGTAGGCGTCTAGTGGTTTTTCTAAGCACCTTACTTGACAAGGCACCCTCGTACGAACATAAAGAAAAGATTGAGTCATCATAACAAATGCGCAGCTTCTCTTAGTCGAGGGCAGAGAACTTTTGACAATCGGTCTCTTCTTATCTGTGACGGCTCCGATCATTGTGTTCCGAATTCTTCGTGCTTCAGCGTACAGATGACGAAACTATGGTGGTTTAAGTCTTTCATTCCTCTGTCCCTTTGTTGACTTGTCGAGTTTTGTTCGGATAGCTTTTTGTAAACGTCCACCGGTTGCGTTTGTAAAGCTTGCCTCTGACTTCATAAATCTTATCTAATACATCTCATCAAGCGCGGATGAAACTTTAGGCCTTCGCTTACATAAAATGCATTTCTGACATATTATCTAGAGATCTTTGATTTTAAGTTTTTCTATTCGATTTGTTGAAAATCATGAAAAATATGCTCTACATTTAAAAATCAGTTAATTGAAATTAAGGCGTTCTTCAATAATTCTATAAAAAAAAAAATATATCGCTTTTTCACTCTGTAAAACGAAATAACGTAAAGTATATTTTATCATTCTGTCAGTCAGTAGGGACACACATTTGTCGAGACAACCGCTCGCAGGCTGCATTTTTAGAATTATTAATTTTGTTCGTGTTCTTATACTGTGTTAAAGTGGTCGATTTTCGGCCAGTTTTATAAATAAAACATCAGTCGTCTTGACTCGAGTCTGTTTTACGAAAGTCGATGCTTGGTTAAATACGTTATTGTTTCAAAACCTTTGTTTTTATACTTCAAGACTAATTTGACAAATGGTCATAGGTATCTTCAAATACTTTTATATTAAACTATTCCTCTTTTACAGGTCGAAGTCATTATTTTGGACAAGAATGACAGTCCGCCGGAGTTCAAGAACATTCCATCAGCATATTTTGCGTCGGAAGACTTAGCGCCTGGACAAGTTATTGCAACAGTTACTGCTGAAGATCCCGACACAATAGGAACTATTACATACAGCATACATTCGGAAGAATCCACGCCGTTTACGTTGGATGCTCAAAGTGGAAAATTAACATTAAAAGAACCACTTGATAGGGAAACAATATCTGAATATCAGGTGGTGATAAGAGCTGACGATGGAATGCAGTTTACAGAGGTTACAATCGTCGTTCAGGTTAGTTACATAATACAAACATAATAATTTAAATAGTACATACATAGAACATATTTCTACCTATATTAGTAATATAAAAGTTATATATAATGTATAATGAAATCTTCAAACTCGTGGCGTCAATTGTAAATTTTACTGATTTTTTATTTCGGTGAATTGTTATTCGGTATTTTCTAGGTATTGAATTTATAAAATATTGGGTCTGATATTAAGCAAATGATTTTTATTTTTAACGAACTGTTACGAAAATCTTGTATATGTAACAATAATAATAGTTTCATATATTACGTGACAATTTTGAAATCATACTTAAAACACCGATTTCTTTAAAGTCCCCAAAAAGAAGGCCCCAAATATTTATAAACATTAAAATATGTATAAACAAAACTGCTAATTATTATTTATCAAAGTAGACATAAAAAATGGGTTTGCTATAAAACTGAAATAGTAATATATTGTGTTGTTCAACACTTTTTATATGGTTAGATGAGCTTCAATTATAGTTACTATTTATTACATCTAGCAACACTAGACCGCCCCTTTAAATATGCGGAGATCGGTTATCATTTCATTAATATATTTGCCTTTAAGCAATTTTAATATATCAAAACATTAAAAGATCAGGGACAAAACATATTATTTTCTATTTAGTGTAACGGCTAGGCCCATATCGTGCGGCTACATCTGGCATGACAAGCCCAACAAGAAGATTATAATTGATATTTAGTTCCATTTACGATCCTTCTACATCCAAAGGAAAATAATAAATATTTTTTTCTCTTCATTTATATTTCCAACACGTATTCCATCACTTAACAAAAGTTTGTATTACCTGTTTGCGTACATTTAGTTACTTTTATGTTATTCTGATCAATGATGACTTTCACTAAAAGAATATTCTAAATATTTGTTTCAAGGTCACCGACACAAACGACAATCCGCCCGTTTTTAAAGAGAGTGCGTACTCCTTTGACATATCTGAAAATGCTGCTAGAGGTTCTGTTGTGGGAACGGTGGCTGCTATAGACCTGGACTCCGGACCTAACGCTCAGTTAATCTATACTGTGATATCGGATTGGGCTAACGATGTTTTTTCACTCAATCCACAAACTGGCATCTTTACTTTGACAGCGCGACTTGATTATGAAGAGGTAAGTTTTTTTAGTTCTTTTATTATAGCACAGAAGGTAGCTTTGGATTTTTGGTGGCGAATTTACGTCACCTAATATCGTTATTAATAGTTTATATATGTCTGCTAACCGAATGGACCGTCAGTCCAAGCTGGAGTAATTGACGCTTCCGTACAAAAATTCGATAGGTACTTATATATATGTTTTATAACGCCTGCAATTCAAATGAAGAGAATAAGTACAAGTACTTCATGCTGCATTAACGACGGCATCATATTTTTTTAATTCTTTTTAAATCGTCATCATCGATCGCCATTAATGATAGTTATTACTTCGATCGGATAACTGATGGTTACTTAATATTTATCGGAATTAAAACAAAAGACGACGCTGCGCACATAATAGTAAAACTCTTTAAACAGGACATAAAATAAAGTGGTATCCTAGTTGTTTTACGATGTGCGTCTATGCGCAGTTAACTCGCGAATAAAAAAAAATGCTTAAAGGTTAAGTGATTAAAATCATTCGTATAAATATTCTCAGGGGTAAAATAATAGCCAATTACTGTCGCTCTTTCAACGAAGTTAATTTGTTTAATGAAACCTCCTTGAGGGTTCTTTTGCTAATCGTCATGCGCACTGATTTTACTCATGCGACATGATTTAGTTATTAGAAGTGCCGAAATTTAAACGATTAAAAAATCTTGAAATCGTTAAATAAATGTAACAGGGAAGATATTACTCATATTTATTAATAAACGATGATGCTATAATTATATTTATACTTATCTACTAGCAGCTAAACCCGCGGAAATTTAAAAAAAAATATCTACATGTAAGTGTGTTTTGAGCGCAGCCACGTTTGCCTTATCTGAAAAACGAATATGATTATTAACACTATTTATGTCTCTTAGTATCTTTGGAAGAATGGCATGTCGAAAGACTAGATCATGTGTAGTTGGAGAGGGGTGCAATCTTATCATTAAATCTTAAAATCCTTTCTTAAATTTTAAGTGGTAATCAACTCACAGTTGAGAGAGTAGTGGAATAGGCTTCAAACCCTTTGCCTTTTAAAAGTAAGCTATTTACGGGCTATTTCCCAAAAGCTGAGATGGCTATAACAAGCGAATCTTGACCGCATTCCAATTTAAGCTCTAGCAAGTCTCACAGAAGTTTCATCGGCCTAATTTCGCTTTGTCAATGATATTGTGCCGAGCAGGGTGAAGGTAAACATCGCGAGGTAAGCATGTGTTAGATGAAATTCTGACATACATTATAGATATACAACCAACCAACCCGCAACGAAGCAGCGTGGTGGAATAACCTCTAAACCTTAAGAGAAAAGGAGGTCTTTACCTAGTAGTAGGCAATTTATAGGCTTTATCACTTTACTTATTCATTATTAGTTTATTTGGTCTTATTTAGATGACGAAGGGCCAATTTCGAGTGTATTTGATGATAACTGAGTAAGGTCACGCTTTATAATTATATTATTCATTATAAAAGATACTTAAATAGTAGTTTTATTTAAATAGTTTTTTACTAGCGTATAATTACATCAGATAAAATAATTAGTTTAACATTTTATATTCGCGGAATTTACCCACGAAAGTCTTTATTTTTATTGTATTGTTCTCACTTACTACAATTGATAATTATAAAAAACACTATATTTGTATCTGGGACTTGTTTTGTATAGTACTTCTGTGTTATTAAACACTTGATTTATTGATGATTATCTAATAATATATTCCATTATTGTAATTTATATATTTTTTAAATTAACATATAAATATGGCCTGTTAAAATCATATCCCTTCTTTTTGTTTCGTTGTAATCTTTTTTTTTTATAGAATAGGACGAGCATATGGGCCACCTGATGGTAAGTGGTCACCAAACGCCCTTAGACATTGGCATTGTAAGAAATGTCAACCATCGCTTATAGCCAATGCGCCACCAACCTTGGGAACAAAGATTTTATGTCCCTTGTGCCTGTAATTACACTGGCTCACTCACCCTTCAAACCGGAACACAACAATATCAAGTATTGCTGTTTTGCGGTAGAATATCTGATGAGTGGGTGGTAATCGAGTGAAAATAGAACTATTGGTGAACCAACGAAATTCTTACAACTGATTGTAGCTAATATAAATATGTAATTATGTAACAGTTCGGGTCCACGTGTGGGCAAAAGCCTTTCCTCTCTTTACAGAGACGGAGCGTCATCCCCGACGCTCTTTCTATATAGATTACGATGTACAAGTATCTCTCGGAATTCTTCCATCATTATCGGTTTCCTTAAAGATTTTTTCTGCACCATACATGTTATATTTAATCCGACGACATTTTGTTTTTACAAAAAAATGTTTTAACCACAAGGTTATAATATGTAAACTATTAAAATATACAATATTGTTTAAATAATGAATATCAGATACAAATTGTAAATAATTATCAACAAATCAGAATGGCTCTGTATGAATAAACCCTTTGTTCGAGAATCTTCTCGTGCTACTTTTCGCGGGAGAAACGTGCATCTAGCGTTATTATGTTTTGCCTAGAGGTTATGAATTTTCCGCCACAAAATTCAAGACAGGGCATTGACCAGTACACCTAGGTATATATATGAACAACCGTTTCTTTCTGTTGCAAAGAATTCTTATCTTGTACAAATAGAAAATTAAAGATCGATTGTCTTGTGGAATAATTACTTCAAATTTACAAAGCATTGAATATCTTTTTATTGTATTATTGTAAAGGCGTCATTAATTATCTTAAGAATGTAATAAAGTAAACTACAGTCTTGTTTATACTTTTGTATTACATATGTTCTATATTAATTTTAGTCTGTCTGCTTGCTACATGGAATGTTATATCTCTATGATTCGATATATAATAAATATTGGAGTTTATATATGTCTTATTATCCGAGCAAATAAAAGAGTAAATATAACTTCTTTAATGACTCGATAACATCAAAATTAAAATATATACGTATTTATGTATAAGAATAGCACATACATGAAATTTATTAGTTTATATTCAAAGTAATAAATTTATCGATTATCTACTGGACCGCAATGTATAATCGATTATTTATTTTGTTTGCCTTTAATGTACTATCGTCCACTTGATGATACTTCGTGTGCTTGTTCTTGCAGTTGATACAATTATCTTAACATAAATCTAAGACAGGGCGATGACCGCTCGAGTAGTTCTATTGAACGACACGACGTAACGTTCCAAAAGTTGTTTGGTCTCAAATATTTGTTTCCAAAGCTCAGAAGAACTATGTAATATATAAAAAAAGTTTGGAGTAGGAAGCAGTGTAAGAGTATATGTCAATAAAGAATCCGTATTTTGAGATAAAGATTTATTTATGTACAACATGATATTCAAGATGAATCTAACTTCTCACATGTCCCGTAAATGCCGCACAACAGTACGATGAGTACGTTATGAAGATCGCTTAGAGCTTATTCCACGACGCTTATTTCATCTGACGAAATTTTCCGTCATCGTTAAACACGATATTTAAAATTTTATTATAAATTAAGAACGTGATAACTCAGTAGTGCTTGGCTCGAATTTGAACCTGGGATTTTGATGTGATCCACGTGTTCAACTAGAGCCATCCCGTCTTACGAGTAAGTTATAACCAATATTGGTTTTAAAACCAACAACTCCACGTAAGATTGAGTTTTATTTCAATTCGAATTACTCATAACTCCTGTTGTATATTAAATAATGTTAATTTTTACTAAAACATTGCTGGCTTAAGTTGTTGCTAATTAGTTAAGGGCAAATAATTCGCAGTTCTTGTAAAACATTCAGAGTCCCTTACCCGAATGCCTTTTAGGCGTAAAAATAAGATACGGATAAGTAAAATTTATTACGAGCTCCATAAAATATTGCATGCTGTTGATGTTGTAGGTAAGATGTGCAATTCAGAGACGAAGGGCGATGATGCCCTTGAGCGAGTTTTTAATGCAAGCTCGGTGAAATGACCGCCTCGTCCGTAGAGTTCTTTTTATAAAGCATCGATATGAAGCCCGGTTCATCTATTAATACTAAAATAAACTCTTAATAATATTACTGACTGAATCAACTTATCTTCTATATTTATTAACTTGAATAAGTAACCGTTACAGTTTGTTTTATATCATACATCATTTAAAAAGAATTATACTAACTATCGAGTGATACTTAATTATATTTGTACATAAAGGTTTATTTATTTATATTCATGTACAGACATTATTATAAGATACAAAATTAAAATAAAAAGAACAAAATACATATTACAAAATTAAAGCAATCAATAAAAAATCAAATGCCAAAGGACAATATTTTATTTGTACATACGTACGTTTTATTTTACTCTAGAAGATAATTTAAATGTGATGAGGGCTTTAAGGGAATAGAGAATATTTAATTGGAGATTGAAGCTTCAATGCTAAGACAATGCTACGGTTAAGTGAAATTTAAATGTTTGAAATGAAAACAGATTCTTAGACAGGCGCACTCCTTGGTATTTTATTTAAATAAGTAATAAATTAGGTACTTTGCCTTTAGATATTGTGGATTTTTTTTAATCTATAACACAGCTTAAAGCTTATTTATGTCGTTTTTACTTCAGAGTTTATCTTTACTAGCTTATTGTAGTACTTACCTCGCGTGCAGTAAAATGACATACAAGTCGTTAATTTTTTATAACCATAAATCAGCAGTTACCTAGACGATGTGCCAAGTTATACAATTCGCTTTGAAATTTATTAATATCACACTTTAATATCAGTATCATATCATTATTATAATAAATTTATGAAAGTTTTATAACAAGTAGTATGAATTTCATTAGTAAAGTACATTTATCTCGAGAGCTAATTTATACTTCGAATAAAATATTTAAAAAAAATACAATTTTTTGCATTAATAAAATATTCATAGATCACAATATGACGTGCAGTATCCTGGTATTTCCCATAAGTAGGTCTATGCAAGGTATTATTTGATCCCGCTATTCATTGAAACCTGTTCGGTACCATGAGCGTGGCAAACTTTAGTAAACGTTACTTTTGAAAATACTTTCGATTTAAGATCAATTTCCTACAAAATCATTAATATAACATTAATTTAATATTATATAATTTAATAGTTTAATAATAAATTAACTGAAATGTAATTAAATGGAGCAAATCCTCGTTGCTACGCAGATCAATGTGGTCATTTGTCTCGTTAGCTCTTCGTCAAATCTACCGGTCTGGCTTAGTTTAGTTAATTAGTAAAAACAATTCGCTGTACATTCGTTTTCTCGACCGCCCGCCAATTCCGCGTACCCCACTAGAGAGCTGCTAATTTCATCCCGGTACAGTTTTTTGGCGTCGCGCATCATATTCGGCATTTGCCCACTGGATTCGCCATCGAAATTAAGGCCCGAACAATGTCTGACAAAGCGACCGTCGGCAAAACATTCAGGAGCCGGATTCCGAGACCGCTGCCTGTTTTTTTAAACAACCATCTCGCTTCACGATCTGCGAATGAGGGAGCTTGTCATAGTTGGAAAGCTTTGATGACCTATTATATGGCAAATCTGAATGCCAGACGGATTCTTTAAATGGTGATGTTATATTTCTGTACTTCAAATATTTTATAATTTGACATTGTTGGCATATTTTTACTGGATACGTTATATTATGTTTTTGTATGTATAAATTAATAGTATGAGCTATTAATGTTTATTTGAAGCGATAACAATCAAATCGTGGGTCAATATGTCGATTTTTTTTATAAAGGGACAGAAATATCTATATTCCTGACCAAAGTCCGCGGTATACCGTAAATTTAATCTTATAATGAAATGTCCTTTTTATTTTATAATATCTCTTTGTAAATATATTTCCAGACTCAACACTACATTCTCGTGGCTCAAGCACAGGATAACGGGCATCCGTCTTTGTCCGGTACCGTCACAGTCTACATCAATGTCATTGATCTTAACGACAACGCGCCAATGTTTGATCCTATGAGCTTTTCAAATGAAATTCTAGAAGATGTCCCAATAGGTACTTCGGTGGTCACCGTTAGTGCAACTGATATGGATGCAGGTATAAGCAAAGTGAAATTTATATTATCTTAACACGTTTCTTCATACACAATTTATGTAACAATTTAATATCATGAATAAGACTAGGAAGACATGTTGCAGTATGAACTACTGATATTTATTTATTTTGTTTTAAAAACTTTCATTTATTGTTTTAAATGTTATCATTTCAATTTTATTAATAAACTAAATTTCTGTATCAATAGTAACATTATTTTTTTAGCATTTTTATTGAAATTGATGTAGCCAATAAGTTTTCATTTGAAATAGTAAAAATACATAAAACAAAGTAATTTCTTAGCCAGAAATTACTTTGTTTACTTACTAGCATTATTTATATGCTACTATTGCTATTATCGTTTTACTTATACGAAGTTTGTATTATTTGCAGGACTAAATGGAAAACTGATATACAGCATAACATCTGGCGATGAAAATCAAGACTTTTCAATAGCACCAAATGGAACAATCATAACTGCAAAATTACTTGATCGAGAAACACTTCCATTGTACAACTTGATAGTAACCGCTAAAGATTTAGCTAAGCCACCAGAACCGCAGCTGTCATCAACTGTGCAGGTAATAAATACCTTTATTGATTATATGAAATATACCAGATATTCAGGAATAATTAAGTTAATAAATTAACACATAATATTTTGGTAATTATGTTTGTCCTTGAAATAGCTTAGCGAAGTAACTATCGCCTATTCCGTTGATTATAAATATGAAAAAAATCATGTTCTCTCTTTTTTAATTTTATTATTAAAAACGGAACTGCAGACTACCAAATGGGCCACCTAATGGTGTCACCACCACCCATAGACATTGACATTGTTAGAACCTATTCCTCACATCGCTAATGCGCTACAAAAATAATAAATATTGCTATGCTAGTTCATTAATTATAATAGAACATTTTATATCTATTTTAACTCAAAATGGCATTTAATTAACTTTTTGCGTTTAATACTTTTTCAGGTTACGATACAGTTGAAAGATGTCAACGATATGGCACCCGAATTTATTTCTCCTAAAACAACTGCTATTTCTGAAAACATTCCTCTTAATACAGTTGTAATGACAATTAAGGCAATTGATAAGGATGAAGGTCGTAACGGATATGTTGAATATTTTATGGCATCCAGCCCCGAAATTAATGGATATTTTACATTAGGAAATGTTGATGGTATTTTAAGAGCAACAGGAAAACTTGACAGGGAACTAAAATCTAATTATACAATATCTATTTCGGCCAAGGACAGAGGAGACCCGCCTAATAATACTAAAGCCAAAATTTATATAAAAATTCTCGATGAAAATGATAACAGTCCGGTTTTTGATCCAAAACAATACAGTGCTTCGGTCCCTGAAAATGCTAGTATAGGAGCAAGTGTTCTACAAGTAAGTTTGAATAAATGATTTTTTTTTTAAATAATATAATTGTTGTGAAAGTAAGAGTAGTGTAGTATGAATTCAGTAGTATTTTAAAAAATAATTCATAAATAAATATATTTTTTTAGGTTTCTGCAACAGATATAGATGAAGATGCTAACGGAAGAGTTAGATACTCGATAGCATCTGGTGATGAAAATAGAGATTTTAGTATAAGCGAAGACACCGGTATTGTAAGAGTAGCAAAAAATTTAAATTTTGAAAGAAAATCTCGTTATATACTATTGATAAAAGCAGAAGATTGTGCTAAAGATGATGTGAGATTTGATACAGCCGAATTATCAATTTCGATTCAAGATATAAATGACAACCCACCGACGTTCCTAGATTCTCCCTATTTAGCCTATGTTATGGAAAATGTTATTCCACCTAACGATGGATACATATTGAAAGTTCATGCTTATGATGCTGATTCTCCACCTTTTAATAATCAAGTTCGTTATTTTATAAAAGAAGGCGATGCAGATATTTTTAAGATAAATGCGTCTTCTGGACAAATATCTCTATTGAGGACATTAGATCGAGAAACTCAAGATGAATATACGCTGTCACTTGTTGCAATGGATACAGGTACTTTTAATATTTCTATGATTTTTTACTAATCTTATTTAAATTTTCTTTACCCATAATAGCTTAATTTTTAATTAAGTATAATTTTTGAATCTTAAATTTAAATTGTAGTTTTATTTTAAGTCTCTTAAATTAATAACTGTAGTAATTTACTTTTCGTACATTTACAGGATCGCCGCCACTTACTGGTTCCGGTACTGTCAAAATTATTGTTCAAGACGTTAATGATAATAGTCCTGATTTTCAAAGACAAAGTTATAAAACTAGCGTTAAAGAGAACTTACCGCCTGACACTGTTATACTACAGCCAAAAGCAGTGGATAAAGATGTTGGAAATAATGCAAAAATAAAGTATAGCCTTCTTGGTGATAAATCAGAAAGATTCAAAATTGACCCCGTAACTGGTGAAATCTCGACAAATGCTACGTTAGACAGAGAAGACTGGGATGCTTATTACTTGATAATAATGGCTCAAGATTCTTCAACGACTGATCCTAGAACTGCTACTGCTAATCTTACTATAATTGTAGACGATGAAAATGATAATACTCCTACATTTCCTCAAGCCATGTATGAAGTCTATATATCTGAGCGCACTATGCCTGGTGATTTTATTTTTGGCGTTAAAGCAAAAGATAATGATATTGGTCTGAATAAAAAAATAATTTACGATTTAAAAGGTGATCACCAAAACTTATTTAGTATAAATAAAGACACTGGAGTTATTAAAGCAAAAGAAAATTTAATAAAGTATAAAGATAAAAATAGATCGACATTTATGCTCATCATATTAGCAACTGACAGTGGAGTACTTTCAAGACAAAGCTCAACAGAATTAATTTTGATTCCAAAATCCGGTAAAAATTTCCCTAAATTTACAGTAAACAATAAATTAACTTTTACCTTTCCTGAAGATACACCTGAGGGAGTTTTAGTAACTAGACTATCTGCGACATCACCCAAAAAAAGACCAACAGGGTTGTTACAATATTCCGTCGCAGGAGGTAATGTCGGCGATGCTTTGAGAGTTGAACCGATGAGTGGAGAAATTTTCATAACGGGGACAGGCCTTGATTACGAGACAATGCCTCTATATGAAGTCTGGTTTGAAGTTAAGGATTCTGATAATCCACCCTTAAAGTCTTTTATTGAAATTGAAATTAAAGTAACTGATTCGAATGATAATGCACCTGTTATCGAAAATGTATTGTACAATGCAACAGTTCCCGAAGAAGAATCTCCACCACAAATGGTAATAAAAATTGAAGCACACGACGATGATTCCAATGAAAATGGACGTATATCTTTTAGACTTGTTAATGATTATGAGGAAACCTTTGTAATTGATTCTGAAAGTGGAGAAATTTTCACAAATATTGCTTTAGACAGAGAATCTATTGCATTTTATGAAATTTTAGTGGAAGCTGTCGACCATGGTGTACCACAACTTATAGGATCATCAACAGTAATTGTATCTGTTTTGGATAAAAATGACAACCCTCCAAGATTTACACGACTCTTTAGCGTGAATGTCACAGAAAATGCTGAAGTTGGTTCATTTGTTATAAAAGTTACTAGTTCAGACTTAGATACAGGCCCAAATGCTAATGCTACATATAGTTTCGTTGATAATCCCGGAGAAAAATTTGTTATAGATCCAGTAAGTGGTAATGTCACTGTTGCAAGGTCTCTGGATAGAGAATTACAAGATGAATATATTTTAAAAGTTGCGGCAATTGATGGAGCTTGGCGATCGGAAACTCCTTTGACTATAACCATACAAGATCAGAATGATAATGCCCCAGAGTTTGAGTATTCCTATTATAGTTTTAATTTTCCTGAATTACAAAATAAGAATAGTTTTGTTGGCCAAGTAATAGCTACAGATAAGGATAAACAAGGTCCCAATTCTATTATATCATATTCATTACAACAAACATCTGATCTTTTTACTATTGATCCAGCTACAGGCGAAATACTAAGTAAGTTTATGATGAATTATAAACGAACTTCAGTTAATTCATCACCCGAAAATACATATTCTGTCATAGTCGTTGCCACCGATAATGGTAAACCACCAATGTCATCAGAATGCTTGGTAACAATTAATGTCGTAGATGCTAACAATAATAAGCCGAAATTTAAAGAACACGAAAAATTAATACCTGTACCTCAAGATGCTACGCTTGGAGAAAAAATTGTAAGACTAGTAGCTGAAGATACTTTAGATTTTGGAATTAACGCTGAAATTGAATATTTTGTTGCGGGTGGAAATGGAACTATATACTTTACTATTGACAAAGACAACGGATGGATTATTGTATCCAAGCAATTTTATTATACTGGGCAGTATTATGAACTTAAAATAAAGGCAGTTGATCGTGGAGTCCCACCTCAATTTGAAGAAACAAAATTAACATTTGTCGTTACGGGAGAAAATATTTATAGTCCAAGATTTACAGCATTGAGCTATCAAGTAATAGTTCCCGAAAATGAACCGATTGGCTCATCTATTTTAACATTGAATGCAAACGATGAAGATGAAGGACCTAATGGCATTGTAAGATATGCTATTACATCTGGAAATGAGGGTAAAGAGTTTTGTGTGGATTCTGTATCAGGAACAATAAGTATTCTTCGTCCACTAGACTACGATGAGATCCAAGAATATCGACTTAATATAACGGCAAAAGATCTTGGATTTAAACCAAAGGAAACTACAGCCACTATCACTATTATTTTGACAGATATTAACGATAACGCTCCTCAGTTTAATCAATCAAAATACATTGCTTATTTACCGGAAAATTCACCAATCAATAGTTTTATATATAAAGTACAAGCTGTCGATATTGATTCTCCTAAAAATTCAATTATAAAATATCATATAGTAAAAAATGAAATGTTATCACTGTTCTACATTAATCAAAATACGGGTGAAATATTTTCAAGAGAAATATTTGATTACGAAGAAAAGGCAGTTTATAATTTGGAAATAATGGCTGAAAATCCTGATACTGTTATGAGGAATATGACCGAAGTAGTTGTTCATGTAACAGGCGTTAACGAATATTATCCAAAATTCATCCAACCTGTTTTTCATTTTGATGTGTCTGAGTCTGCTGAAGTAGGTGCGAATGTAGGCGTTATTCAAGCCACTGATCAAGACAGAGGGGAGGATGGAATAATTTACTACTTATTTGTTGGTTCCAGTAATGATAAAGGTTTTAGTATTAATTCACAGACAGGTGTCATAAGAGTTGCTAGATACTTAGACAGAGAAACACAAAATAGAGTTGTGTTAACAGTGTTAGCTAAAAATTCAGGTGGTATACATGGAAATGATACCGACGAAGCTCAAGTGATCATATCAATACAGGATGGTAATGATCCACCGGAATTTTTACGACATTATTACGAAGCAACAATTTCAGAAGGGGCTAATATTGGTCAAGAGGTTATACAAGTTAAAGCAGTTGACAAGGATGTACGTCCACAAAACAACCAATTCAGTTTCTCCATACTTGAAGGAAATACGAACCAAGATTTTAAAATTGATCCGCAAAGCGGTGTAATTGAAGTTACACGACATCTAGATCGAGAAACGTTACCAACATACTCGCTGGTTATTGGTGCTATTGATACTGGTGCACCCCCACAAACTGGTACGACTACTGTTAAAATAACTTTAACTGACATTAATGATAACGGCCCTGTTTTTGATGTTGATAACTTTGATGGCTTCGTGTATGAAAATGAACCCCCTAATACCAGCATCACTACATTATCCGCAAAGGATCCGGACTTACCACCAAATGGGGCGCCGTTTTCATACGCTGTCATAGGTGGTAGACATCAGAGCTATGTCAAAGTTCATAAGCATACAGGCGTTCTATTAACCACGAAAAAAATTGATAGAGAAATAACACCATTATTAGATGTTAAAATTCAAATCGAAGATAGTGGTACACCTGTGATGCATTCTAATTATACAATACAAATAAAGATATTAGATAGAAATGATAATCCTCCTACACCGAGATCAGCGCATGTTTTAGTACATGCATTTAATAATAAAATACCATTAGGAAAAATAGCAGATGTTAAACCTAACGATCTAGACATCGTAGGTGATTATAAATGTAAAATTATTAAGGACCCGTCTGACAGCACACTATCGTTATTTAGTATAAGAAAAGGATGTGATCTCTATACAAATGCAGTGAGGCCTGGTCAGGGATATTCGTTTTCAGTATCTGGAAATGATGGCATACATAATGAAGTGGTGTCGTCCATAAGTGTAGAATATTTTTCTTTCGACAATAATACCGTGGAACAGTCTGTTACAACAAGAATATTAAATATGACATCTTCAGATTTTCTAACTCATTATTACAGAATATTATTAGAAATATTACGAGTTGGTATGAAAAATAAAGAAAGTATTTATTTGTATAGTATAAATGAAGTAAAAGAAAATATAGATTTAACTATAGCCATTAAGAATATGAATTCTATTTGGAAAAAAGAAAGCACTCAGAATCATATAAAATCCAAGGAATCGGAAATCCGGAAGGTGTTAAAAAGACAAGTTATTATTCCATATTATCCCTGTTCTACGCATCAATGTCAGAATGACGGTATTTGCACAGATTCAATAAATGTATTGGATGGCACAAAAATAACTGAAAGTGCCACTTTGATATTATCATCGCCTCTAGTGCGCCATGATTATATTTGTCATTGTACTGACAGATTCATGGGAAACAATTGTGAAAAACGACAAGATCCTTGTTCGCCTAATCCCTGTCAGTTTGGTGGTCAATGTCGGAAGCAAGGTCATGATTTTGTATGTTCTTGCCCATCAAGACGGGAGGGTAAGACTTGTGAACTAGAAAGAGATGACGTTTGTAGTAGTAACCCTTGTAAAAATGGTGGTTCTTGCAAAGAAAGTTCTGATAGAAATTCTTTCTTCTGCTTGTGTCGTCCAGGTTATCGTGGAAATCAATGTGAAGCTTTAGTAGATTCTTGTAGACCAAATCCATGTATGCATGGAGGCATTTGTATAAGCCTTAAACCTGGATATAGATGCAGCTGTATAAATGGCCGCTATGGTACACATTGTGAGAGCTCAACATTCGGTTTCAATGATTTGTCTTATATGCAATTCCCTGCTTTAGACGCATCAACAAATGATATAACAATTATATTTGCAACTACAAAGCCAGATGCTTTACTTTTATACAACTATGGTGCACAAACTGGTGGCCGATCCGATTTTATTGCAATAGAATTGCTTGGTGGAAAACCAGTTTTCTCTTTTGGAGGTGCCAGAACTTCCATAACATCTGTAGCTCTTACTAACACAGATAGAAGTCTTGCTGATGGAAATTGGTACAAATTAACAGCTACAAGAAACGGGCGGGTCATATCACTTAGTGTAGCCTCATGTACTGATCATGGTGATATTTGTACCGAGTGTGATCCAGGTGATGATTCTTGCTATGATGACGATACTGGACAAGCAGGGTACGTATATTTTTATATTGTATATATATCCAAAAATAATATATATTTTAAATTTTTATTTGTCTTTATTTAGACACATTAAAGTTAAAATATGATATAGGATAATGCCAATAATTTTATAAGCAAATGTCTTTATATACATTTTTTATTTATTTTCAGAACTTTAAATTTTAACAACGAACCGTTATTGATCGGCGGACTTCATAAGGCTGACCCAGTTTTAGAGCGTCCAGGACAAATTCATTCCGATGACTTTGTTGGTTGTATGCATAGTATAACAATAAATGGGCGTGTATTAAATTTAACTAACCCTTTAAAAGCCCGAGGAGTTGAGCCTAATTGTGGACGTAAAGAAAAAGGAGCTTGCTATAAAGAAGATATTTGTGGTAATGGAGAATGTTTTGACATCTGGAAAAATCATTATTGCAAATGTGACAACAATCTTATTTCACCAGACTGTTTACATTCATTGCAAAGTGTTTCGATCGGAGAAAATGGATATCTCACTTATTTAATATCGGAAAAGCATAGAAGAATGCAATTACTTGATTCATTTTATAGTGGAAGTACAATTTGGGATAAAAAATCTGGAAAAGGAGTTGGTAAATTAAGTAAATCAAATAATCCTGCTAAATCAATATCCTTTCTCTTTAGAACTCATAAAAAAGATGGGGTGCTTTTTTATGCCGCTACTGATAAATACTATACATTATTAGAATTACAAGGAGGAAAAGTAAGTTATACTTCTAAACAAAATACTATGGTGAATATGAGTCAAATAGAACAGGTTGATGTTGCTGATGGAAATTGGCACAATATTACATTATTAGCATTTGGACGTATTATTAGATTAATTGTTGATGACAAAAATCTTGGAGAGGAATTGGACACAGCTGGAGTACATGATTTTTTAGACCCTTATTTAACAACTATATCTTTAGGGGGTATAAAGGCCGAATTTATATCAGCTTATAACAAGTTCGAAGGATGTTTAGCGAACTTTACAATCCAGAACGAAGTCCAACCGTTTATCGGGAATGGCAGTATTTTTAAAGAAGTAGTTAAAACAGGAAAGATTCTTTCTGGATGCCACAGTGCATTTGGTGTTGGATTAGCTCAAAACCCAGATCCTCTAAGTATAGGAATAACCCTTGTTATATCATTTTTCATAATACTGATTGTTGCCATTTTTGGCTCATTTATTGTATTTCGATTGCGCAAACAAAAAAAAGAAAAAGGTACTGTTGCTGTTGGAAAAAATAGCATGGTACATACCAAACAAAATGGAGGCCCTGCTATGCTTAACGCACCAAATTTAATAGCTGGTACAAATGATAGTCTAATGAATAGAAATGTTCATAGCAATGAAACTAGTCTTAATAGTTACATAACTGATAATGCAGATATCATGCGAAACGTGGGTCATATTGTAGGACCTGAGTTACTATCAAAGAAATATAAAGATCGAGAAATAATGAACTTAGATGCTCCTAGACCTCAGCGACCGGATATAATAGAACGAGAAGTAGTTGGTAAGAGTCCTGCCCTAAGAGAAGATCATCATCCTCTGCCAACTCCTTCTTCTAATACTTCCCATCACACGCATGATCACCCAAGTGGAATGGATATGAATTCAGAAGGACCGGAACATTATGACTTAGAAAACGCCAGTTCAATAGCACCTTCAGATATAGATATTGTTTACCATTACAAAGGATACCGTGAAGCTAGTGGTGTTCGAAAATATAAAGCAACTCCACCACCGATTGCAGGCTACCATCACAAGCACCAAACTCCTCAACATAGACATTCTCCACATCACCCAAGTGGATATCCACCTAGAGTTCTCTCGCAGACTTCACAACACCCTCCTCAAACAAGACAACATCAGACTACACCTCTAGCTAGATTATCACCCAGTAGTGAATTAAGTCAGCAACCGAGGATACTTACTCTTCATGATATATCCGGTAAACCACTTCAAAGTGCGTTATTAGCTACTACATCTAGTTCGGGAGGCAAAGATGCGTTACATAGTAATAGTGAACGAAGCCTAAATAGTCCCGTTATGTCACAGTTAAGTGGACAAAGCTCTTCCGCCGGACGAAAGACTCCCAGTACTGCACCGCAGGTTCCACAGGTCGTGTCTGTGGGAACTGGCCTTACAGCAGAAGAAATTGAGAGAATGAATGCTAGACAACGAACTTCTAGCCTAGTGTCGACACTTGATGCAGTATCAAGTTCAAGCGAAGCACCTCGGGTTGGTGGCGTTGGCCATCATATGTCACATAGGCATCATTCACCACAAGTAGACAATAGGAGTTCCACTGGTTCAGATGATGAAAGTGGAAACGATAGTTTTACATGTTCTGAGATAGAATACGATAACAACAGTATAAGTGCTGATAAACCAGAAGATGTAAGGAGACAAAACGTTACTAGTGGAAATAATAATAAGAAACCTATCCTACCACCACCATATGAAAGTTTCGATTCTTCATTTCGAGGTTCATTGAGCACGTTAGTTGCATCTGACGATGACTTGGCTCCACATGTAGGTTCAGCTTTATATAGACAAGCTAACGGCTCACCAGCTTCGTTAGGCTGGAATTGGGGATCAAATTTTGAAAGTATGATAGGCGTTTTTCAAGATATCGCTGAGCTTCCAGACTCAGTAAATGGCCGAATGTCTTCCTCACTAAGATTGCCAAATGGAACACCGAAACCGTCCGAGGAATACGTTTAGATAATATGTTCCCATTGTAAATAGGTACTGATATTTAGATTTAAAAACTTTGTACAAAATTGTTAGGATCTTGTATCAAGGTCTTTATAGTTTCTTTTTTCTTGCCATAATTGTTGAATTATAGGTTATATTATAATAATTAAGCATTTATATTAGACGAGTTAATATCGTGAACCTCATTGTGCATAATTGTCGAATAATGTGTAGATATTGTAATATTAGATATTGTAATAAGTTTATTTTTATATCAATGATAGTTTTGTACAATGCATTAAGAAGACTATAATATGTAAATCGATTGATGACAAAAATAAATTATATTGTGAAAGACAAATGAATAATTTCATAGTTATTATATTTGTGTTAAAAAATATACAAACTAGAGTATTGAAGTTTAAAATAATTTGATAATAAATGCTTTAATGAAAAAGTTAAAAAAGTGTCTATATACCTGTGTACTTATTGTATAGATACTTATAATCCAAACAGACTTAAGTATTTTGGGTGCTATAATGCAATTTTGTAATAGCCATATTAATTAGTGAACAACGTGCCAAATGTGTCTTCTTTTCAAACGAACTGACTGATTATATACTTATTTGTAAATAATAAACTGAATTAAATTATTTTATCTTATCATTTCAATAACATCCATAAATAAATACTATTCGTACTTTTATAAAAATATTAAATTGAAATCCTTTTAGTAAATAGGTATGCATAATTTACTAAAAAATGTATACCATTTATGATCAACTTTTAAAACTTTCTCAGGAGTATTAATTACCCAATCAGTAAAATTAATAAACTTATGCTTTATATTGAATTGCAATTTTATACTTCAATTTTTTTTTACAATTACATTGATACAGAGTACAAAGAATACAAATTAAGCAAAGGAAAATTCAGTGTTGCCTGGGTTTGAACCAGCAATTATCGGTTAAGTTGCACATGTTGTAACCACCGAACCATCTCGGCTCGGCATGATATATAAAAGTTGATACATTAACTTAATGTTTAATATGTCTAGTTTCTATCACAAATATAAATTTCCCATACATACTTTTTACATCTCTATAGAGGGTTGATTATTAAGAAATCTCTGAATTAAGATTTTATTTTTATTTTTACGAAAATAAATTTTCTTTATATTCTAAGATGATCTCTTTTTCGCGTTTCCTCCAAGTAAAGGGGGGTATGTGGGATTTACCACTGGCTTTTAGTAGGCGTTTCTACTAACCTAACCAACTCGCTACATCTCTTCGGTGGGCATGACGGGATCTACATCTGATCGCATACGCATACTACGCGCTGCACCGACGTTTGGCCCTCCATTCCTAAGGGAGTTCCTAGGGTACAGAGAACGCTCCTAGCCTCGGCGACGCTTACGGCTGGGAGAGAAGGTGAGCATAGAACTTATGTTGTTACGTTGTAATTGAAAAAATAAAATAATTGTAACAAATAAACTATATAAAATGTCGAATCAAAATTTGTTTGTAAGACTAAAATTGAAATAAAATACATATATGATTTGATTCTTAGATTTTTTTTTGTTAAAAATAAGCTTTTAAATCGTCATTTGTTTTCATAACCAAATTAAATGTAAAGTTAACCCTTCCATTCGTTTTGAAACACAGATTCTACCGAGGACAGACATGATACTCAGTAGTTGTTCTGTTTAATAAAAATTAATTAAAATAAATATCTTAATTATATAAGTACAATTAAAATTAATTGTAAAATTATTCCATTACGTTTTGTTTTCGTTTCGATTTCACTATCAGTTAAGGCATTAAGTATAATTATAAAGGGAACACCGTTAACGTCTTAAGGTACACTCTAATGTGATAAGGTAACAATACATGCGTCTACATTTGTTAATACCGGTAATATTTACATAATTTGAAACAGCGAAACTGTGGAGCATTACTTTTTATTTTTTCAATTTATAAATTTTATTATATTAACACGTTTTATTTAATAATAAAATAAATGACATTCCTAGTTATTTACAATGAAACAATATATATATATATATATATATATATATATATATATATATATATATGAACCACCTGATGGTAAATGGTCACCGTTGCCCATTGGCACTATAAGAAATATTAACTATTCATTACATCGTCAATGCGTGATCAACCTTGGAAACTAAGGGCTTGGACACATGTCTACGGTGCGGCACTGGCCACCGTGTAATGGCACGTCACCACTGCTGGGAGATGGCGCGGCGTCGTGCCGCAGCACGGTGCCGTGTACGGTGCACCGCACGTTATTACGTCACGTAAGCTTATGTTCTGCTATTGCTTAGTTCACACTCGTTAATAAAAATCGCCATGATCGTAGAATAATGTCGTTTGAAAAAAATACAAAAATCACTTTTTGTTTCGTTAAAAATACATGCCATTGTGAAATCTGGAGGATTAAAAATTAGGTGAAACTTGTGGAAAAAAAAACATGTGATTTCAAGTTAAGAATTTCTAAAAGATTATAGTGAAAAGGAAGACTTCATACCAGGTTTCAGTATTCACCCAATATTTTCTTTGATTCGGCGGTCCCGCGCCGTGGCCGGTGCCGCACCGTAGACATGTCGCCACACCCTAGGATATAATGTTCCCTGTGCCTGTTGTTGCACTGGCTCACTCATCCTTCAAACCGGAACACAACAATACTAATAATAATAGTATGGCTGTTTGGTGGTTGAATATGTGACAGATATGCGATAGGCTACCCAGATGGGCTTGCACAAAGCCCTATAAAGTTAAAAAAATACTTGTATATACATAAATACATTTCATAGCTAATTACAAAAAAAATATTGTGGGCTTATATTTATTTATAAAACTTTAATTACAAAAAAAGATAAAATTAAAATTTTAAATATTGCAAGCATGTTCAAATTATTTTTTTTTATTAATTACTATTTATTGTTTTTTATTTTAATTATTTTATTATATATTATTAATGAAATAAGTGCACAACTTAATTGTACTATTTTAATGCTTTAAATATTTACATTTAAATTTTAATTGGCAGATGGTTTGGTGCTATCTTAATAATTTCATTAATATTTTTTTAATATCTATGAAAGAAATGTACTTTAGAATTTTTAGTATTGTAAAAATTATTGTCTCTGTTATATAATATATTTTAAGTAATATAAAAAATGTATTCTAAAAATATTGATACTATATCTTGAAAATTCATGTTTACGCCATCTTAAACTGGCGCACTTTATATTGTCTTAATGATTTTTTATTTTTACATATGTTACTATAATGGCAAAAAGTCGAGATGGCCCAGTGGTAAGAACGCGTGAATCTTAACCGATGAACGTGGGTTCAAACCCGGGCAAGCACCTCTGAATTTACATGTGCTTAATTTCTGTTTATAATTCATCTCGTGCTTTTCGGTGAAGGAAAACATCGTGAGGAAACCTGCATGTGTCTAATTTCATCGAAATTCTGCCACATGTGTATTCTACCAACCCGCACTGGAGCAGCGTGGTGGAATAAGCTCCAAATCTTCTACTCAAAAAAAAAAAAAAGGGAGAGGAGGCCTTAGCCCAGCAGTGGGACATTTACAGGCTGTTACTGTACTGTAATGACTGCTGATGATCTTTAATAAATAAATACATACAGTGTACGTATACTTGTATATACATACACAGTGTAACCTGATAATTTTTCCGTAGCTTTAATAGTTTAAAATTTTAATTTGCATGTTCTTTAATATTTTTTTTTTCTAAAAATTAAATAATTACACTATTATGATCTCCACGTATTCATATGATCAAATGAGTTCTTGTTCTTGTATTTTTTATAACTTATCCGCTACCACATAGTTCTGAAAAGTGAAATTATAACTCGCTATGGAATTTAGAATTTATTGAAAAAAAAAATATGTATCGAGAGCACCGATTAAGTCTCGCAAGGTTGTTTTATAGTTATCCAAAAATAATGGTACTGAGGCGTTTTTATGTCAGATATAAAATTTCTGAAGCAGCAGTCTTATGGAAGATTTTCTGTAAAGCAGACCTACGCCTTATAAAAAAAACCATTTCATGTGCGGATATCTTTTTGTTTTTTTTTTGGGCACCATTTGATAATATTCCGAGGTCATACTTCAGTGCAACGCTTTTTACTGAGTGAAACCTATTTCACGCATAACGGTTTTTCTTTGGGTGTAGCTGCACGCACTTTGATTTTTCTTCAAAAAATTCAAACTAATGTGATATAACTACAAATATATATCGTTAAAATGTCGTATAAGCTACTTGCTGTTTTCTTCTTATGTGTTTGTAAGTATATTAATTTTATTGTTTCATTTAACAAAGCAATCGTTAAAATCGATTATTGATATAATATTGCGTAACGATGGATCATTAAGTAAGCTAAGTCGTTATAATTATCGCAGTTCAGGCACCATCATCATCAGTTTTATTTTTTGTTTGCGACTTCTTTATTGTTATGGGTCAGTTGTCACCTAGAGGAGGTGTTATTGATATTAGTAGACTTCTGAAATTCTAGGCAGGTATTAGGTCCTTGTCTATATAGGATCATCTTTATAATGGATCGCCATTTTTAGGTTGTCCTTGATTCCGTTTGATTCTAAAATTGATGATTACCCTCTCCGTCCACGATTCCGCTACTTCGTTTGCTGTTTGTGAATAAACAGAAAATGCACCTTATCTCTATTTTGTTTTTCTCTGTCTCTATTTATTATTTCTAGTGTTTGTTACGTTGTTCCATCTTGTAACAGAGTCCACTTTCCAGATCGTCTTCTCCCATTTTTCCTTATTCTGAATTCTCCGTTTGATTCTAAAACTGGTGATTGCCCTATTTATGAGTTTCCCAGCCATCGTCGTCCGTTGTTTTGTTTTGATGATTAAGTAGAAAATTAACCTTATGTCTCTTTTTCTTCTTATTTTTCCTAGTGTTTGTTAACTTGTTCCATTCTGTGACATAGTTCACTTTCCAGATAATCTTCTTTCAATTCAGCCAAACCCCAATACATCGTTCATATAATGTATAAATAATAATATCAAAATATTTATTCCTTTAAGATAACACCGTAAATAAATAACACTACTATAATAAATTACTCGTACAATGAAATTGTTAGACATTTTCTCGGTCAATGTCATCGACAGTTATTTATAATGAAATTTCAATGAATCTTATCTGTTGGTTTATACTCTAAGCATTTTATGAGGTCGAAAATAAATATTTAAATATGAATTATGAAACCGTAAATTACTGAAAACATTAAAAAACCTAGCGTCGTTATTCCTGACGGTTAATTGTTATATTTTCATTTATTATATTAATTTTAATTATATTAATTATGCAAGTTAATCTTCTGTGGATGCATTGAGACTAAATATTAAGATTTTTTTGTCGTGTCGTTATGAAATGTTCAGGGTAGGTAGGTAAAAAGGTAGGTTCAATATCATGGTAAAAAAAGTTTAAAAAAGTCAGATAATTCTGCTTTTCACAATGTGCAGTGTGTATAACATTGGTTGGTAATTAAGATGTTCGAATATAGGGGTAATTAGTAACTTTATTTGGGTAAGCATAATTAATACCACGATGAAGGTAAAAATAAAAATCAATTTAGTTAATTAAAAGTTATGTTACGTTATCTTTAGTACGAAAACACTAATAATATGGGACATCTAGCTAATCAATCTCAAAAATAGATAAATCAACTCAGACGCGAAACGAATCGGAAATATAAATTAATTAAGCCAATCTAAATATGTACATCACGTGGCGTGAAAAACTCAATTAGTTACAGATACGTTCTCGAATTAACTCACATTTTTTATGTTTCTTTAATCAGAAATTTGACATTAATTATAATTGTAATTAGATCCTCTGACTTTTATACTGCGAGTACAATTCACAATACAATTTCTTAATGTTTCCTTCGACGTACAAGTTGTCTACCAGACACAGGTACAAGTACATGCATTCCATAGCAAGACTTACTATTACAAGATTACGTGAGACCAGTAGTCATAAGGGTGTTACATACGGACTGCATAAGTTTTCTTTCATCAGGTTTTAATAACTCAATTGTTATTACAAGTTGTGATAACTGATCGAGGACGGTCTTTACTTTCATTATTTTCTCCAGACCTTGTCATACTTCATCTATCATCATTATGATTGATTAAATTGATTAATTGTTCTAGTGACTTGATATACGGCCGAAGATCCCGAGGTCTCGTGGGACCTGGGTTCTGAGTCCACGAGGACGTGTCAATCCAATATTTTAAACTGGGACAAAACGACAGACAAGTGAAGTTACCGATAAGTTGACTTATCAGTAACTTCGCATACGCGAGTACATACATGAACCTGCATGCACAAAAATATTATCGGCAATTAATATAATCAATCCGAGTGTATTATTTTGTCAATTATGTCTAGCTATAATTTGTTTTTAAGTTTTAATTTTTATTTTTATTTTCTAGCAAAAGGATCTGCATTATTTAATGATAATTGTGTGGTTCCACCTTTAATTTGTCCGAATAAAAATATAACTTTTTGGCTATACACCAGGTAAGAGACTACGCTAAATAAAGAACTGTTTTATTTAAAATAATTAAAAAAATGTGTTAGTGAAACAAATAAATTGTATTTAATATAATATATTTTGTATTTTTAATAACAATCATAATTATTATAATATTTTCAAAAAAGGCAAATTAGTAAATAATAATTTATCAATTGGCAACAAATAATGAAGGTAATCTAAATTATCTGCAAGAAAAGGTTTGCAGCTTATTCCACAAAGTTGCTTCGTATTAGATATATGTACATGTAAAGTCAAAAAATTTAGTAACAACCTGTGTATGTACCAGTACCAGACGAAGGCCTCCTTTCCTTTTGAGAAGAAGAAGAGAGAAGCTTTGTAGCTTATTTTTCCACACTGCTCCAATGCGGGCTGGTGAATACACATGTGACAGAATTTCAGATCATTGGACACATGAATATTTCTTCACCATATTTTCCTGAACCGACGAGCCAGAGATGAATTATAAACACTAATTAAGTGCAATATATTTGAGCCCGTAATATTTGATTAAAATCAACTTATTATATAAACTAAGATAATAATTAATGAACAAAAAATATATATGTACTTGTTATTTTTAAGTTGCTACATTTCGTCTCCATTTTATTTAGGGCAAACGAAAACAATCCTCATGAATTAAAGGTCTCGGACACAGACTCCATCGCTTCAGCTCCATGGGTTAAAAATAGTCCAATTAAGGTTTTAATACATGGTTATACAGGACACAAAGATTTCTCTCCAAACACGGAAATAAGGCCAGGTTATTATATCACCATATTTCTCATATATTCTGTTCTTAAAATATATAAATATTTATAAAAGTTATATGCAAATAACTTTAAGCCTTAATAGCTCAACGTTATTCGCACGATATGAAAGTCTGGTTCGATCCTGACCGTCGTCCCTTAACACAAGCTTTACGCTTAGCCTCTTAATTTTAACAAACAGAAATTCCTAATATTTTCCTAAATTCCTCTTTCAAATGTTGTCAAATGACTGGAACACCTCTCAGATTTGTGTATAATTTTGTAACAATTTTAATGTTTGCTGTATGTTTGTTTTTTACTTTTTGTTTTAAATAAAGCATTGTCATTTGTCATCATCAACCGTTTCGGAATGGAGATGTCCTCAAATGACTCTGAATTCTGAAACCGGGCTTGGTTAAGCAAATCAATTAATTTTATCAATGATAAATATTGTCAAATTTACCTTTGCTGTTCCTATAATCTTATATGTTATTCACTCTTTAAAAGTTAAAGATAATAAGAATTAACAAAACTAAACAATATTCTTTAAATTAAGTTAAAATCAATTACGGATTTCAGCGTACATGGAATGCTGTAACTACAATATAATAACTGTCGACTATAATAAAATCGCATTGGAGCCTTGTTACTTGCAAGCTACCCGAAACATTGAGCTGGTAGGGATGTGTCTAGCGCAGTTGATTGACGAGATGGTACAGAATCATAATTTCCAGCTGAAACAATTTCATGTTATAGGATTTAGTCTAGGCGGGCAAACTGCCGGTTATTTATCAAATTATCTAAAGTCAGGCAAACTCGACAGAATTTCAGGTAAATTAAATAATATTATATAATTTAAAAATAAAATAAAATACTTTAAAACGTAATGTTTAATTATGTTTCGTTTATAAGCAAATAAATTGGTGAGATAATTTTCCTAAAAAGCTTAGTTGTTTTCTAGCACTTGATCCAGCGTTACCAATGTTTGCAACGTCGGATAAAATGAAAAAACTCGATTTTAATGACGCGCACTATGTCGATGTGCTTCACACTAACGCGTTGGCAAAAGGGAAATTAGAAACTAGTGGTCACGCAGATTTTTATTCTAATGGAGGTGTCGTCCAGCCTGGTTGCAAATCTACTAAAAACCAGAGTAAGCAATTATACAACGCAAGAGGGTATTAGTATATAATAGTCACTAACATTTGCCTAGATGATAGGGCTTTGTGCAAGCCCAACTGGGCAGGTAACACCCACTCATCAGATATTCTAGCGCTAAACAGCAATTGCGTATTGTTGCGTTCTGATTTGTAGCATGAGTAATGTTACTTCAGGTACAAGGAACGTAACATATTAGTTCCTAAGCTTGTTAGCGCATTGGCGATGAAAGGGATGATTAATATTTCTTATACTCTATATAGAAATACTATATTAATTATATTCAATACAAGAAGTACTGCTTTCAGCGGTAGAATATCTGATGAATGAGTGGTACCTAACCAAATGAGGTTACACAAAGTCCTAACATCAAGTGAATAATTTAATATAGTAAATATTTATTCTAGCAAAATCTGGTTGTGACCACGCAAGAGCGCCGATCTACTACGCAGAGTCAATTTTAACAACTACAGGATTTTACGCAACAAGGTGCTACTCGTGGATAACTTACATAATAGGATTGTGTAATTTATTCCCATCAAGTGAAGAAGTACTATACGGAGAATATATTTCAAGGAAGTAAGAAATTAAATCAAAAATATATTTGCATTACAAAATTACAACAAATAGCTATTTTTTTTTCAAAGGCGTGATGTGTGATGATGTCTGCTGTACGTTAAACAATATAATCCATTAGGGCAAGAATTACTAATTAATTTACTTAATTAATCCGCCATCAATATCTTAACTGTTTATACTTTACTTTATTAAAATACCCATAATAAGCAACGACAGCAATCATGCAACGATGAAAAATATTTATTGTATACGTAATTTATATTGAATCTATTATTTTATAAACACAAATATATAACAAAATATAACACAAATATATGTAAGTTTTTAAGTGTTTCTAATAAAACAATAAACAATACAAACGGTTAAAATATTTTGTTGCTTAACGTTTTCATCAGGCGCAGTGAAGATTACAGTCTATGACGAAACTATTAACTATAGACATTGTTTGTATTTTGTTGCTTATAAATTTAAATCAACCTTTTAAAAAGTAATTGAATTTAATTCTTTAGTTAGTTTAGTTCACGAGTTCGAGACAGTTTTTGTTTATTCTACGGGTTATAGATTTTTGTATTACTGATTTAAAAGGAAGCCACGGGAAACCTAATATGCTACCAACCAAAACTTTAACGTGTCATAATTTATTTATTATATATTGCTATGTTTTATTAAATGAAATACTAAGGCAAAACGTTGTTATTACAGTTATTATTAGTCATATGTTAATAAGGTGGGGCGTTTTGTAATAAAATGTGCATAAAAAAGGTTTCGCTTGTTTGCTTGTATCAGTAATACATGATAGAATAATGACCCCCATTATAAAAACTCTAGAGCACATTACCGCTGTACTTTAAGACTACAACTCTCAAAAAACAATGAGGTTTGCATAAATATAAGTATTGCATATATATATATATATATATATACTCACTACTCCTACTCTGGAACTCTACTCACTACGCCTACTCACTTAAACACCGTTGCCTGATTGCCGTTGAGCCGATGAGCCGTTGATTTTATACTATTATATTTTTTGACGTTTTGCTATTTTTATAAATACATATATTTTATTAAATTGAATACTACGATATGCCAAATAAATTGTTAATTCGAATACAACTAATTCAAATATTATATTATCTTTTCAGTACTACAGGTATTTTCTTCTTTAGTACCAATTCAGAACCTCCCTACGCTCGTGGCTCTATGATCAAAACTGGAAGATCTTAACCAACGATTTGGAACAATAATAATTTAAAATGCTTAGTAATTATTAAAATGCTTTTATTGATTTGACCTGAAATTATGCCAAATATTCATCGACTTCCAGGCATCTACATTATTAGGTAATTTACACACGAATTTCAAACATTAACTTTTTGTTTCTGTTAATGTTTGTTATTCCCTGGACAGCTCCAGGGTTTTCAGAATCAGAAATATATATATATTTCATATAAGTAATTTGGATTTAACATATTTTGTTGGATTTAACATGTTTGTAATTACGAACTTTTAAATAAAATGAAATATAAAATAAAAAAATGTGTTTGATACTTACCGTTAAAGAGAAAATTTTGAATGTAATAATAATATAATAATATCAGGACATTTTTCACACACGGCCATCTGATCCCAAATTAAGCTTGTACAAAGCTTGTACTATGGAAACCAGACAAATGATAAACTACATATACTACTTTTCTTTTGTAAATACATACTTATATAGATTATACCCAGACTCAAGACAAACAGACATGTTCATGCACACAAATGTCTGTCCTGGGTGGGAATCGAACCCACAACCTTTGGCGTGAAAGGCAAGTATCTACCAACCACGCCAACCGGCTCGTCTACGTCTCGAATGTAGTTAGGTACTAAACAAATAAATATATAAACTTGTTTAGTACGTAACATGTTTTTGTAATATTATTTCTAAATACCCTTGTATGCTGTCTGGAGTAGGTTAGGTCTTAAATAACTATCTAGAATAAAAAAATTAAAGCAAAACGCTGAATAAGTAAAAAATACACAAAGAACTATATAGTTCCGCATTTCAAATTGAATCATGTTTGCCTTTAAAATTGGAAATATTCTGAAGGTAAACTTGCCAATTCTATATTACAATGTTTGTTTACCAGTGTGAATTTTAAGGGAAAATCGATACCAAATTGATGTTTTGATGATAACACTTTTCCCCATTAGATTTAACCACAAGTGACATATTAAGGGCAAAGATGGCCCAGAGGATAGAACACGTGATTGCTAATTGATCATTGCGAGTTCAAACCAGAGCAAGTAATACTTAAGTTTTCATGTAATCATCTGTTGGAATTCAAATTATGCTCGGCAGCAAAGGGAAACTCCGTGAGGCACCTGCATTTTAACAGTGCAGTAGAAACTTTTCTTCAAGAAGAAAGGACATTTTTGTTTAGCTTTTAATAGGACATTTACTTTAATTAACACAATTTTGAAAAATCCATGTAAAAATTTTGTACCTTATTGACCTTACCTTACCTTTCAGTTTTTGAAATAAACATTGTTCTTTTTTTCTGTCATAAATGTACAGAAAACGAAACGAAAAAATAGCCTTCGAAAGAAAGAGGCGTATCATTGCTTGAATTTTAGTTATTTTTAGACAGTAAATAAGCTAGTGTAACGCTTCTATTTTTTATAAAAAATATATATTTTGAATTTGATTATGTCACCCTCTAAGCAATATCTATAGTTAAAGCCATACAAGTATAAATGGAATCGTTTTTAACCCGTTATTACTTAACTTGATAATAAATTATACTTTTTGTAGCAAGGACGCTCACGACAAGCGGTATTTTGATAAGTATTTTAAGCAATCATTTTCTGAATATTTATTATCTCTCAATAATTGCTGTGTATTATTGAGTAAGTAATTCAAGTATTTATTAACATTTACAAAATATCTCGAAGTTAAAACTCCTAAATGATTTTAATGAAAATGAAGAAATTTACGTCTAACATTTTTACGACGAAATTGGAGTTTATCTCATCATCTGAAGAGGTTTTAAATTTATCTTATACTATACTTACTGACTCAAGCTAAGATGATCCAGTGGCAAGAACATGTGAAACTTACGGATTAAAAGCGGGGCAAGCGCTGGGATTACAATATATCGTAACGAAACCAGCACGTGACAATTTGAATCAGTTTCGTAAAAAAATATCTTTTTTTTTCTTCAATAATAATGTATAAAATATTGTTTAAATTTTTGTTTTTAACATCTTTTTCTTTATGTATTAATGTACCTCTTAATTTTGTTTGCTTTTAATCAAATAATTAATATTCAAAAAATTTAATTGTTCTCCGATATTTATATTTTACTCATTTTATACCAATCAAGTGATAATTTTATAATAATTTAATTGTTAATGTGTTTTCTATTTGTTATAAATATATTGATTTTTAAAATTATTATTTTTTGTTAACTCGATATATTGATATATTTTGCAACACCTATAATTTAGGAGACACATGATTTGTATAACGTCATTTTTAAGGACTCAATCGTATTTATTAGTGTACTTCTTGTTGGTGTTGATATAATAAATAAATGTGTTTGATAAAATTCTGCTACATAATGCGGATACATTGAACAGCGTTTTAAAATACGCTCCCAACTTCTGCCAAACGATCTCGAACTGTATGAACACGCTAATAATTTTTACTAGCTCAACAATTTTTTTTTTATCAGTTAAGAATACTTAGAGTTTTATTTGTGGTTACCCGGTACTATTGGTACTGTGAGACTCCAAAAAAACCACCGAGTATGTTCTGCCGGTCAGATAGTGTAAATGTTCTAACTTGTTATGAATTTACAAAACTTACTTAGTACATTGAAAAAAACATTCTTATAGTGTGATGTAAAATACATCTAAGTCAGTAACAGCCTGAAAATGTCCCACTGCTGAGCTAAGGCCTCATCTCCCTTTTTGAGAAGAAGGTTTGGAGCTTATTCCACCACGCTGCTCCAATGCGGGTTGGTGGAATACACATGTGGCAGATTTCGATGAAATTAGACACATGCAGGTTTCCTCACGATGTTTTCCTTCACCGAAAAGCACGAGATGAATTATAAACAGAAATTAAGCACATGAAAATTCAGAGGTGCTTGCCCGGGTTTGAACCCACGTTCATCGGTTAAGATTCACGCGTTCTTACCACTGGGCCATCTCGACTTACGAAAATACATCTAGCGCCATCTATTGTACAGTAACAGCCTGTTAATGTCCCACTGCTGGGCTAAGACCTCATCTCCCTTTTTGAGGAGAAGGTTTAGAGCTTATTCCACCACGCTGCTCCAATGCGGGTTGGTAGAATACACATGTGAATACAATTTCAATGAAATTAGTACAGTTAGTACATTCTTCCTTGTAAATAACAAGGAAGAATGTACACTGCTTAACTAGGAAGAGTCCGACCCCGAGGGACCATTTAATGATTATTAGTAACAAATACACACGGTACTGACAATGTTTGGCCTTCGTTGGTCTTCGTGGTCCACTTGCCTTCCGAGGTTGGTCCCAATGTTAGCTAGCGTATATAGCTAGATAATAAGTTAAACTGAAATGAAAAATGTTTGTCGTGACGTATTTGTTGACGTAATGATCAAATTTGCTCTCTTACGTTTTATTCGAATAATATGCTCTTAGTGGGCAGCCTCCTTTATATGGTAATATTTGCAAATCGCGTTTTAATAATGACTGACATTTAAACTTTATAATCCGAAACAGAAGTTTCGTAGACATTTTTTTAATGATTTATTTTAAAGCGTATAATGTTTAGCAAGATTTATCAAGTGTCCTTGTATATTAGTAAAATATCAGACCAATCGGTTTGATGGAACTGATTAAAGTGCAGTTGCTAGATTTAATACACACACAAACAACTGAACTTAAATAAGAGCTTGTGATTTTGAAGCTGGCAACACTAGAAAAATATAAGAAAATTAACATTGGCAGGATAAAGGGAGTATTGGCGCTAGAGCGGGAATTACGGGTAATTTTTCTTGATACGCTCGATTGGAGGAATTGCGATCAACCTTTTTCTTACAAGCTTGTCAATAAATCTGGATGTAAAAGTGATGGAATTCATTAATAACAGAAACTATTATTTAAAAAAGGTAATTTAAGAAAAAAACAATATGTAAGATATATAAGCAAAGATTATGTCTCTACGACAGGACTATAAGCGTAGGTATTGAACATACAACGAACGACGAATATTCCGTTTAGACGGCAAGGTAGATAACAACAAAAAAATAAAAGTAATTTAATTATCAGTTCAAGGTTATACAAAAACATGTTATATATATGTATATATTTTTTAGTTGACCGCATTGAGAACTATTGAAAGGCGGACCTCTGTAATGTTATGTAACCGTCTGGTAATACCATTACAATGTGGCGGAAACAACAACCGGACAGTCACTTACAATCAGTTTTGTCAATATCCTTATAGCATCCTCGTTTTCTGTTGCAACGCCAATATTACAGCGAATTTATTATTAAACAGTTTTTATACTGTGGGCATAAATTGAGTAACTGCCTGTTTAAACTAGTGTTTAGTGTAATGAATAGTTCACGGTTAATGTTATTGGGGTTTTCTTACAAACATTTTTGCTCAATAATGAAGAAAAGATTCGTATTTCTATGTCTACTCTTCACCTCTTAAGTGATAATAGTAATTTAGAGAAATTGGGTCATTTACGCCTCGTTCAATGTTCTGAATTATTATATATATTAGGGATATTGAATTCTGGAATTAGGCAGTCGCAGTGGCTACAAATAATACTTTGTAGTCACTGCGACACGATTATTGGATTCTTACTGAAATCCTTCATATTCTTTGTGGCCAGAATCATTCTCGACATTAAGTAGTTTCTTTCGTTCTCTGATTGCATTCCACGTTTTCTCTCTTGTCCCATAATTTCTTCGGGGCATAAACCTTCGCAATGTCTCCTTTCAAGTCTTTAATTCTATTCCTTTTAGTATTCATGTCACTTTGGGTATCATAAATTTAGAATGGTAATGTCTCACATATTTTTTTCTGTCGACATATTCTCAGTACCAGCCTGGAATTCTAAAGACTCTGTGCCTGGGATACCACGTGAAGGCGTTGCGCCTGAGCTCGTCGTAGTTACCGATTTGCTGTTGCATCAGATTGAGAGAGTAAGGGAATAGCGTGTTTACACTCACACTCGTTAACTATGGTATGTCCTGAGTAGATGGCTAGTCTCCCTTGAGAATGGTCACCTTGGCCGAAATCGGTTAGGAGGACATCATCATCATTAATGTCATATAAAATAGACAATATAGATTTATTAGTTATAAATTGCTGATGTGGCTGAATTTGATATTTGTATGACAACATAATATTTCGTGAATTACGCATATCTTCATTATTGCGCCACGATCAATAAATACTTCAATATATTAATCTTATTATATAAAATTGGTGTGTCAGTTTCTATTTTAAAAATAACTGTCTTCATTTAAGTCATTTGCAAATTAACAAAATAAAACGAGACCTTAATTTAATTTATGTATTCCAGACCTTGGCGGTGCGTATCAGAAACGAAGAAGCAAATCGTTAGAATTTATGAAATTTAAATGTTAAAATGAATGAAAAATGTCTTCCGTATCAATGGGCGTATAGCCGTTAGAGATGAGCTTTTAACGAAGTTAAATAAGTGGATTAATCTGAACAATATGGGGATCCGAGTAAATCACAATATTCTCTTGGTGTAACGGACGACCGGGAGGATCTTTGGAAGAGGCATGTGAAAATGCGATAGGCTGAATGACGGTGATGCTTGTAAATAAATCTTCCGTAGTATCTTTAAAATAGTTCAACATTCGGTTGCGTCATTTAAAATTCGAACGTATTCTTTTATTATAACAGCTTAGAATCAAGTTTATAAACTTGACTTAAACCTCTCTGGGATTTTTGAATATTTGTTTGTACTTAAAAGAATAAATTTTACTAAAAATACATTTACATTCGTTGGCACTGTCAGTATTGTACTGTATAAACTCATTACATAAATTACAGTAATTTGATGATGCGGTTATAATAATGTGTTTTATGTTGAATTCGTCATATCTTAGTTTTCGCAAGAGGAACCACACGGCAAGGCGTGCAGTCACTTTCGCTTTCAGTGACTTAACTGAGAACGAACGTGATAGACGTATAAGGGTTCCGCAAATAGCCGAACCTCACGTGGTCGTTAAAAAAAATAAAAATATAAAAACTTCTTTTGCCGACCTCAAGAGACGGTGGTCAATTGAATGCTTTTGACATTTATGTGATGTTGTCTGTGATAATATTCAGTTGATTTCAAAAGGATATTCCTTCCTTTGTGATAAAAATGGTGACTAACGCGCAGTGGCTTCTAATTTTTGGAATATATGTACTACAATTTTCTGGTAAATAACATTTGATGTTAATGCTGTTTTTTAAATAATTAGAATTAAATAAATTCAATACATTATTTTATTAAACTGTTAATTCAGCGTAATTTGAATGTTTTTGTTTTGTTTAACTTTTTTTTTATTAAACAACACAGACACACTGAATCAGCTTAAAACCTCAATTTTAATAAAATAGTCGTTTTTTATGGTTTTATAAAAAAAAAACAATAATATTTTAATTTATTTTAATTACAGTTAAATTATAATAACAGAAATATTTATTTTGTATGAAAGGAAATGATGCGTAAAATATGGTACAATCGCGCGCGCATTTCGCACAATGCGCCTACTTCCGAGTAGGTTACGTTACAAAAGTTAGTCGGCCAACATTCATTGCATAATCAGCTTAAGTCTCACAGCTCATACGAGCGAACGAATAAGGAATTTTTCTTCTCTTTTAAAAACTTTAATTTTCTTATATTTGTACTACTCGACAACAGCACAATCATTTATATTATATATTTTTAAATAATTCCTTATACTTAGAGACTTTTAAGAAACTCGCTAAATGTGAAATAAGCATCATCAACCTTACAAATCAAATAAAATGAAATTCCTTTATTCAATATAGAAGCATTACACTTATTTATTGATAGTCAAATTAAAAACTACCTTTTATACTCAGAGCATACTATACTATATCTGAGAAGAACTGAAAAAAACTCAGCCATATATAATATACATTTTTACTATAAACTTTTAATGCAGTGCGGATTTTTAAGCCATTTACAGCTATTACTGAGGCTTATGGTCTTTGATAACATTTTTAACGGTGACCGCTTACCACATAGCAAGGTCACGACAAGCTGCTGAATTATAATTAAACGGTAGGCTTAATTTCCATTTCAAAGTGAAAGTTAAAC
Organism: Nymphalis io; assembly: GCF_905147045.1. Taxonomy (NCBI): domain Eukaryota; kingdom Metazoa; phylum Arthropoda; class Insecta; order Lepidoptera; family Nymphalidae; genus Nymphalis; species Nymphalis io. Next base: position 3,955,879 of record NC_065897.1, read on the forward strand.
AAGATAACGAACCAAATACGGTATGATATTGAATTATTTGTTACATTTTCCTTTTAACATTCTATTTTTTTTTATAATTTATTTAACAAAATTGACGTAATTTTGATCTAAGATAACTAATGTTTATTCATTCCGAGTAGGTACTCGATAATATAATATTTACTGTTATGTAATGTAATTTCACTAACATTAAAGTTTATATTTCCGTGTATATTTTAAGATATATAAATATACTAGAATTAGCATCTTAATATTACAACAAGTTTGCAGTTATCGTATAATACAATATCACAAGTTACAAAAGATATAAAATCTTGACTATATATTTTTTTTATTCTGTTTAAGGACGCATCCATAGATACATGTAATTTAAAAGCGATACTAAAAAATGTAACTTTTATTATTTATATAGCATTTAACATATACTAACACTAAAATTTGTTAACAAAAATGTTATTTATATTATTAAAAGAGGCTCTCAAAAAAGATACGTATAGATACGTATTTGAATACTAGTATTTGAAAAAACATTTAAAAACTCGTCGGTCTCAGTTATAAACGTTGAAATAATCAATGCTGTGTCTTCTAATTTTGAATTTCAAATCAATAATGACATATAAGGAGAAATCAGTCGCTAAGCAACCTTTATTAGTAAGGCCGCATAGGTTTAGTATACGGCTTATTTTATAATTGATTAGAACATATTCAAATGAAATCAAAATACACTTTATACAAGTAGGCTCTTACAAGCACTTATATATCGTCATTTTACAAGATTAAACCTAATATTATAAACCTACCACCGGTAAATGTAGATTCTACTAAAAATAAACGGCTAGAAACTTAGTTATACTTTTTCATTAATAATTTATTAATTGAACACAATTAAATTTATGCATCTTGTATGTATCAACGAATACTAACTCCAATGTATTATATCCTTGTATATAATAACATGCCTTATTAATATTATTTTAACATTAGCTCTCAATATATCGGTAAATTTAAAATGTTTTGGATGAATTTGTTTGATAAAATGTTATTGTATGGTTAAAAAGACAGTGCAGGTATCCGTTCTCGGTATGCAAGGTGAAATAAGTTCCTTGGGTATTATGAAGCAATCAATATAATTTAACATGTATTTTTTTAATAGTTACGAAACCTTTGACATATAAATTAGCATTTTGTTGTTATGAAATTCTAAGCAATGGCATGTGTGTGTGCTTTCAAGGTGTAAATTGTTAATTTTTAAATTTTTTTTCGCGAGGTTGTTTACTTTTTCAAAAGCTAATCTCTTACTTTAAAGGAACATTTAAATGGTTACGTTACTATATTTTTTAGATGTACATTGTTTTTATTAAACCTGAAAGAATCTAACTTAGACTAGCTGTTTCACGCGGTGTTACACACGTGTTACGTACTGCCCTGCCCGTTGTCGCCTTATATAGTCTATACAACCTTCTGAACGAGATATCTATTGCTAGAAGTTTTTTTTTAAATCGGACCAGATGATGAGATAATCAACATACAATATCAGTGTCCATCGGCAAAAGCGACCAACTACCATTAGATGGCCCATTCGCACGTTTGTTATTCTAAAATATTTTTTTAGCAACTTCTTTTAAGCAACTCACAGTTATGTGGTAACATAATATATATATCGAACCAGCTAACGTTTACATTGTGATGAGAAGAAACAAAGCCTACTCATGGTTTCCATATAGGTTAGTCAACTACTTAACTTTCATCATGTCTCTAACCGTACAAAAATCGAATACTAAATACTAATTGTGTCATTAACAGTCATTCCTATGCATAAGCAGCTTATTTATTACGCAATTTATTGCTTCAATGACAAACATTCATAATTCATGTTAATGACATTACTTATTCGTATTGTTAAAAAACGGCCTTACTTTACGTTGTTAAGCGGGTGATTAGTTGAACATTGATTGCGCTCTTTCTATCGTTATTGATTTGAAATACGAGAGAAGAAGACACAACATTGGCTAACTAATCTAATCATCCGCTATACAACATATATAAGTTAGGCCGATATTTCTAGAGAATGTTATGTAGTTTTTCTAAAATAGTTTTTATTAATAATTAGCATTATATGTATCAACTACACAAATAATGATTACGTGGAATGGTAGCAAGAATGCTAGCAGCATTTTTCCGTAGAATCGCAATTCCAATTCTCTGGGCGAAAATTTAACCAACCCTCCTATCATCGGTGAAGGCTATGACTTCGAAAGAGTATTTAAATTAAACTTATTCAATATTAATGTAATATTTTATCGAAAAAAGATTATAATTCGTTTTCAGTAAAATAAATACCAACGGTAGAAAACATTAAAACGTCCTCACAGACGATTTTTGACCTCTAAATATATTAAATAAATTAGTATTTAATATTTATTTATTTTTGTATTTAATACTTTGTATTTAGCTATATAACAAATTGTTGTTTTAAATTATTAAAACATATATTAGATGATTAGAGATTTTTTAGATAGATTAGAGATGACCCAGTGAACGAAGAATGAAAAACGCGTGAATCTTAACCGATGATCGTGGGTTCAAGCCCGGGCAAGCACCACTGAATTTCCATGTGCTTAATTTGTGATTATAATTCATCTCGTGCTAGACGGTGAAGGAAAACATCGTGAGGAAACCTGCATGTGTCTAATTTCTGCCACATGTGTATTCCGCCTTTTTCTTCTCTTCAAAAAGGGAGAGGAGGCCTTAGCCCAGCAGTGGGACATTAACAGGTTGTTTATTTAAGCATTGAACAAATACAGTTTCTAAGCTCATACACACTACTGGTAATACTCCAATAATTTAACACAGGCATTTAATAATAGTCGTGTGATATTAAAATGCTAAATTAGCTAATTGAAAATTATATAATTTCATAGTAAGTACTCGAATACATAATATATATATATATATATATATATAAATATATATTTGAGATATATATATATATATCTCAAATATATATTTATTTCATAGAAGCTTTTAAACACCGAATCCTAAATCAAATAAATTTATAATCTATTCGTAATAAATTAAAATACAACGTACACGCACATTTGAATCATTTCACAAGATTTAATTTTAATGTAAAGCTCAAATTCGTAGATAATTAACGTATTATTATATTTTTTATGTAATTCTTTATTTACATATCATTATACTAACCCTTGACTGGAATTTGAAAGTCTATTGGAGAGTGAAAGTTTAATGACCTGCCACACTTTGAATCATAATCAATTTGCCGTCCAATAAAATTCGATACTTTACACAGGAGAGTATCTACTGAAAGATAGGCCCTACTGTGATGGATGTCTGTGGGAAACCAGATACGCGATTACATTATCTTCTCATGTCACCGTTCTCGTCATTGTATTTTTTTTTTTGTGTACATAATAATTGTTTTGCGTTTTTCGTTATGTCTTCATGTTGTGATTGTTTCTTGTCTATTACTTACATCATACTTACATTTGTTATGTACATGCATTTTAAATAACTTGTTTTTACACAATAATATGCAGAAAAATTATTGTATTTATCGTTGATTTAAATTATATGCAGTTAGGTAATGTGTTTGAATAAATTATTCAATTTCTCGTGGATTAAATATTTTAACTAATAATAATGTCTAATGTCGTTTTCGTGATAAAATTTTGTTCACGACAGCCATTCTTAAAGATTACCCAATCAACTGCATAGGATATGTAAACAACTGTTTGTAATCACATGCACCTATGTTATATCTCTGTAACATTATAGTTCAATGCAATTTCAATCCAACACCTTTGAAAATATCAAGCGTAGAACAACTAATAAAAAGTAAAATTCTTATCATTCAAAACATTTAGTTAACACTTGAAAATTTCTTGCATTTTGTATTCTCTATAATCTTACAGTTAATTGATAATCATTGGCAAAACATTAACTATGTAATAACTCGGTACTACTTTATAACGCTAATAACTGATTTTAATCAATCGCGTTTCTGCGTCGTATTTGCAAGATCTTTCTTTGCATTAACTACAGACGAATATTTCGTTTACCCCTTCAATAAAGCGATTTACGGACGAATAACAAGCGAAGAACAAAATTAAGCGTAAAGCTTGTGTTAGGAGTGAGGATGACAATAACCCAAATAGTCAGAATCAAACCTGTAAATATTACATTGCTAGGCGCCCAGCAAACACTATTGTATAATTAACTGTCAAATTAAAGCTAAAAACTCAGATATACAGAAAAGATACAACAGTTTCTATATATAAGTTTTTTTATTGCGTGTATTTTTTACATTTTAATGAAATAGAAAAAAAAACGTACAAAACTACTTTCCTAGTCTGTCTGTACCTCGTTGGTATAGTCTAGTTGCTAGCTTGTAAGAATACAGATTCAGCAGTTCTGGATCCAAGCCTTGGGTAAAGCCTAAAAGCAGAGGGTAAAAAGATATTGCAAATTGGTACTTTGGAACGCTGGTAAAGCCGTTTGTCCTGCACCTGAACTCTTTCTGATCGACTAACGAGTGGACCTGTGTTTGCGCCCACACTTGAGCACTATAATATCTGCGCAGTTGGTTATCCTCCATTAAGAATGTCCGCAGAGACAAAAAATCAGTTAGCAAGATATAATATAGTTTGAAACTATTTTCTCAAATTAGTTTTTGTAAATTAGTTTAAGTTAAATTGTTTTTATTTATTGAAAATATAAGCACGAATTCGAAATATTTAAATGAAATGTATTTTTTTAAATCAAAGTGACTAGTAAGATGAATATAGCGAGATCATATAATTATATATTTATACGATTATGCAGCTTACATAAAGACCTTGTTGAGAAATAGAGGCCGGGCTTAACAACTTGTACTTGATTTGAGTTTTAATAAAACTCGTTTTACAAAGCATAAAAATGTCATTAAAAATATAATTTTTTAAAACTTCAATATTATCACCATTCACGGTTATCCTCCTTAATTCTATTTTATTAATTATAATATAATTATATATATTTGTTTACTCTTATTTATACTGTTATTTATATTTAATCTGTTTTAAGTTTTCTAGAAGAGATCTTTACATTGCGCCTTATAGTGTCTATAATTTTGTATGTTGATATATTTACTATTGTAATTTATTTATTTCTGACGTACTTGAAGAATATTATTATACAATTATGAAATATTTTAACCTCGGTTGCAAAGCCTAAATTATATATTTAATAATTAGCTACTGTGGTCTGCATTTTTCTATTGCAAATTAAATAATTTAAAACATAATTAAAATTTGGTTTATAATTTAATAAAAAATATGATAAACATAGTATGTATTTAAAAAAGAAATGTAGTATATGTAGTATATCTGTTGCCTGGTTTCCGTAGAACAAGTTCTGCTCAATAGTATAGTTATATGGCTTTGTACAAGACCGTCTGGGTAGGTACCATCTACTCAGTATATGGTGGCGCTCCTTGATAACACGGAAAGAGTACCGCTGGTTTTAGTTTGTATTCCGATGTTCGGTTTGCAATCGGTGCCTTGGAAACCGGCGAGCCCCACATACCCCGCCACTGTTCCCGTGTGGGAAACATGTAATGCATCAGATGGAACATTTGATAGTCTGCCTACCTATTTTAAATAAAAAAGACGTTTGCATCAAATATATAAATATGGTGATAAAAATTTGCGTCCTTTTTAATATATTAATGAAAAAATAATCAAGAGTTGATATATATAAATTATGCAAATGTTTTTTTCTTTATGAATCGCCTGTCAGAAATCAGTGCCAAAACTTAGTTAGAATGTAGCCTCGAATAAATCAACGCTCGCTTCTATTTTACGGTCTGACTGCTCGACATTTAAAACAAAGAAACGCGTTTACCTAAATAACTCACACGTTTCCGTCACGTAGAGAACAAGGTTTGCAAGGCGTTTTAGTAAATCGTTACAACCAAGTTTATAAATAATAAAGATGTAACAACATCGTTGTAAATGGAAAATTTGTTTTTATTATAACATGTTTTGAGAAACTTAAGACTTTTCTCTTTAACATTAAAATATATCATGCGTTTGTCTCTTTCGGGGTCGGCATACTCATCACATTGTTTCTTCAACAACTATTCCCGCTTGAGATTGCCATCATAATTTAAAGCTGACAACCCACTGGCAGTTCACCCGGTTCTGCAAATACACATGGGTGGCGGTAATCTTATGATCAGAGAACCTGCGTCTTAGCTCTTATCAAATAAAATTTTCAGAAATGCTAAACCAACAAAAGCAAAATCTCGTAACTTGATTTCCCGTCACCATACGGATGTTGAAGTGTCAAATGCTGATAGAATTGACGCTTAACAAAAAAGTCGTCTTGAGATTTTGTGGCACTATTATACTTTGCGGAAACCAGACTACGGAAACAACAACATAAATAATCTTTAAATAATTTTTTTATTCTTCACAAATTTAAAGGATTAAAAAGAAGCGAAGAACGGTTTCCTTTGCGTTAAATGTTACTGCTTCGCCCTTTTATGACGTAGCGTGATCGTTATAATATAATCTACAATCCTATTATTATTATTTTTTTTTTTTTTATATCGCCGGGAGGGCAAATGACTCTACTCCACCTGATGGTAAGTGGTAGTAGAGTCCAAACGCGACGACGGCCAGTACAGACGGGAAGAATGTTCTGCACTAGCCGCCTTCGCCTTGCCGGCCCGCAAGATGCCTCTTCACGCCTCGTTTGAAGGAACCCGGGTTGTAAGAGGAGGGGAATACGTGAGCTGGTAAGGAATTCCATTTTTTGGAAGTGCGACAAAGAAAGGAGTTGCCAAATTTCTTTGTTCGCGATGGAATTGATGTCACAGTTAGGCGGTGACATCGAGAACCAGCTCGCGTGGACTTAAGAAGGAAGGGGGAAGCAGGAGTAAATAAGTTACTAATATATTTAATTGAACTGGCAGATCCTGAGATTAACGACTTCAAAAAAACAAACTGCTTTATATAATAGAACACAGCTTATACATTTTTTGTATAGTTGTATAAAATGTATCCACTCCGCCGCTTCCGTTTAACCTCACAGTTTTCGGGGACATAGGGTACAAGGCATCTACCTCCCCTTCCCACTCATCCACGGGCGAAGTCGCGAGCGGATACTTGTTCATTATTAATTATCTCTTGCAGTTTTTGTAATTAGTGTAGTCAAGTAGTATGAATAACACTAATAATTAAGTGTTACAAATACACCGCTGCTCCAAAATATCGAAACATTACAATAACGAAATCTTTACCCAACTTGTGATTAGCCCTAGCGTATATTGGAATATTGTAAAGACTAATTTAAATTTATTACTATAGACTTGTGTGTTTATAATGTAAGAAATTTAGATATGTCTTTATTTAAGGAATCAGAATGAAGCCAAGATGGCTCAGTTGACGGAACAGGTAAATATATTGATAGAGATCAAAGAGTGATTCGAAGAGCGGATTCGAACCTGGCAAACATCACAGTAATTTTTGTGTCAGATTTGTGTTTATAATTGGGAAAACATCTTGAGAAAAATTACAGGTATCGGACATAATATGATAACTTTAAATCAACCACTGATTCTGCCCAATAACTTCCAAATCCTTTCGTTCTCTGAAGTTGTGGGATACTTCCTGAGCAATACTTAATTTTACTAAATATATTAATAAAGTACTTGCTCGGATCTGAAACAATCTTTAATTAAGATCTAAACTCGAGTATTCAATTAATTTTCTCAGCGAGTCAAATATAATTAATCAGCTTAATTTTTTTACAGAGCTAAAGACCCAAGAGCAAAACTCTTTAAAAGATGGCCGAGAGAAGAAACCTCAATCTGTCAGGGATCTCCTTAAGACGGGGTCATGCATTCCACCTCCATTTAGATGTCCACATCCTAAGATGCAGTATTATCTTTACACAAGGTTTGTATTACATAAACATAAAACATACAAACATTTTTATATTCATCGTAAGAAGGCAGAAAGACAGGTAAATCTAATAGACATTTTCATCCAAAAACTTTGCCTTGAATGCTTTGAGCATTTAATAATTTTGGCAGTAGAATAAGTAACCAGTGGACGGTACTTACCAAGACGGGCAGGCCTAGTGATAAGCCCTAGTGATAGGGCATTTCGTGGGCAAATACGTATTATCATTATCCGATGGGATGGTAATTTAATAATATTGGATAAAGATCAGGTGCAGGATCAGATGATTTATGTATTGTTCTAGGCACAGAAGTGTAAATGTGAATGTGTGTGATATGTGAATTACTGATAATTTATTGACGGTCAAATCCTGAATCTTATTTGGATTTGGATTCGTTTCAATTTGAACACAGAACCTCGAGATCTGCAACCTTATAAAGTAGACTCATAAGAAATAATTTAATACAATGCCATACTATCACCTGTAAGGCCTTAAAATAATAGTTTTTTTCACTATCTTAAATATGTACTAACATATAATAAATAACTTACATAGTCAGGATATATCTGAACTTGGAAAATACGACTGAATATGTTATTATCTGATCGCTAAAGATTATTTTTTTATATATTTTATGTTCTTGTAATTGTCATTTGTTTCTATAAAATAAATACAAATTATTCTAAAAACATATGTCATAAAAATGTGAAAACAAATAAATATAATGGTAGCATATTTTAAATTATCATTTAAAATTTTAACAAAGCTAAACATGTTATTTACATACAACCTCGATTAAATATTTAATTGAAGGTCGATTGCTTTATTCTTCATTTTGTTTCAGATCGACTCAAGAGAAAGGCGAATTAATAAATACACTTGACAATGACTCGCTTACATATTCAAAATTTAACAAAAAACATCCAACAAAGATCGTCGTGCATGGGTTCGGAGGGGGCAGAAATCTATCCCCAAGTACTGATATGAGAGAAGCGTATTTCAAGCAAGGAAACTATAATATCATCATCGTTGATTATGGAACACTTGTGAAGGAACCTTGTCTCAGTCAGGTTAATATTCCTTATTTCAAGTAATTTTTATTCAAACGATTTAGTTTTCTATCGACAAAAACATGGAATGCTGTGTGGAACAGTTCTGAAATTTGGAGCAAATTAATATATTATGTTAATATTTCCGCACCCTATTTTTACATAGTATACAGAGTGTAACTGTACACTCTGGGCAATGGTAAGTATCAAAGTTAATCCATAGTCAACGGTGCTGTAAGAAATAATATCCCTTATATCGTCAATGAAACAGCAACGTTGGGAACTAAATTGTTATGTCCCTTTTGCCAGTATTTAAATTGGCTCACTCACTCTTTAAATTAGAACACAACAATACTAAGTACTTATGTTTTACGGTAGAAAATGTGTTGAGTAAATAGTACCGACAATAAGTTGAATAACCACACATTGATTACACATCTTACCAACAGCGTCGTTGAATATGCAATTTGTAAATTTTTCGTACGATGTTTAAAACAATACTTACTAAACATTTATTAGTATAAAATAAAACACAATATAAATATTATTTATTCTTCAACAAAAGAAAACAAACAACATTTATGTACTAATAAAACAATATAAATTGGAATTAAATTAGTCTTGTAACTATTACTTGGTCCATTTTATAGTTATTTGTGACTATTGGTTAAGACCACACTTATATACTTTATATACTATATGGCTTTGTTATAAGTAACAAAGTAACATATGCATTTAAAGTTAATTGCAGTATAAGATATATTGTACGTTCATCTATATAAATTATAAATTAAGACATTACATCAGTATCATTGCGGTATCGTTTGTGGTTACTAAAATTGTTCTTAGAAGGTTCGAATATACTTAGTAATAAAATATTAAGTATACCTACACCTGAAATAAATAATGCATACTATTTGAAGTATTTCTTAACTTACTACTCAAAAAGACAAAAAAAAGTCACTTGCATGAGAAATGTTTACAAATTTCAAAGAAAATATGATGTCGTCGTCGTTTTTGGTCTTCTTACTGTTAAGTATGATATTTTATTTAATTGTAATAATATTATATTAATTTATTAACCGATTAACCGATGATTCCAAATTCAAACGCGGGCAAGCACCACTGAATTTTTATTTGCTTAATTTATGTTTATAATTCATCTCGTGCTTGGCGATTGAGGATAAACATCGTGAAGAAACCTGCATGTGGCGGATAAAAATTGACACGTGTATCCGCCACATTAGAGACTCCTCCAGAAACGAGGAGTTATATACAGTACAGTAACAGCCTGTTAATGTCCCATTGCTGGGCTAAGGCCTCCTCTCCCTTTTTGAGGAGAAGGTTTGGAGCTTATTCCACCACGCTGCTCCAATTCGGGTTGGTAGAATACACATGTGGCAGAATTTCAATGAAATTAAACACATGCAGATTTCCTCACGATGTTTTCCTTCACCGTCAAGCACGAGATGAATTATAAACACAAATTAAGCACATGAAAATTCAGTGGTGCTTGCCCGGGTTTGAACCCACGATCATCGGTTAAGATTTACGTGTTCTAACCACTAGGCCATCTCGGTTAACGAGGAGTTACTTTTACTTATTTTATACGTATCTTTCAACATAATTGAGATGTATTTTTTATAAACACGTAGGTAGTATCTAATATTAGTTCTTGGCATTTCAAGAAACTCAGAAGTCAAGGTCTTTTTTTAATTTTATTAGTAAAGTATAATACTGCATTATAAATATTAAAAACGAAATGATATATTCAAATTCTTTTTAAGCCCTCTTCTTTATATTGGTATTGTTATCGAAAAACAATTACAAAAATGAACTAGATAATTATCATTATGTTAGACCGACTTCAAAATTATTTATATATTTAATGTTGTTTTAGATAGAGTGGGCTCCTCGGTTCGCAAGTATGTGCATAACCCAGCTGGTGGAGTACTTACAGTATCACCCTATCAAGCCAGTACCGCCGGAGAAGATACATACCATTGGCTACAGTGTTGGCGCACACATTCTTGGCCTTGTCGCCAATCATTTATCTGAGGGCAAGCTTGGACGAATAACTGGTACTATTATTAATATTTTATTTAATTATAAAAATGCTCGATTTCCTCGTTAGTGTAGTGGCTAGAAAAGGCAGATCATGAGGTTCAAGCCCGTGGTTGGCCAATAAAGAGTTATTGGGTGTTTTAGTCGAAAATTTTCAGCATTAACCCGGAATCTGGAAGTTAAAAAATGAGTATCCATTCCGTACTTCGGATAGCACGCAAAGCTTTTATTCGGTCGTGTCAAATTGCCGTTCCATCGGATAATGAGAGTGAAGGAATACATAATGCATCTGTGTTTACGCACACAGTAGTTCACTATAATATGTCCTGTGTTAAGGGCTAATCTCTCTTAGGATTGACAACCGTGGTCGAAATTGGCCAGGAGAACGAAAACAATATCTCATTTAGTTAAAACTGCTAAATGTGTAAAATTCTGTTATGGATGAATTTTAGTTCGCACATAATGCTGCTTTTATGTTTCCAGTAGAGCACGTCTTGCATTACTATTATTCTTAGGAAAACTTCAGTTGACGTAATAATTAGAAAACATGAAATTAGACTACTACTATTACGATTAAAATATGAACTTGCAATATTCTATCTTATTACCTGTAACGTTAACGTTTTAATATAAAAATGTCAGGTTTAAATATCAGGGACGAACTTCCTTTCAGTTATAATCTAATAAGCATTATTATCAGACGTTTGTAGCTTAAAAATCAAGACAGTAACTTGTCTATAAGGAACGTAGGAAATCACAGGGCCAACATTTGGACCGTAAACAAAATTTGAGTGACATTTAAATATACGCGCCGATAATCATAGAAATAGAAGTAAAAAATTCTCATTTAATATGAAACTGTTATCGTTCTAGGTCTTGACCCCACAATATTCTTCTACATGGGCAATAATAGATCACGGGACCTCGATTACACTGACGCTCACTTTGTGGACATCTTGCACACTGGCGCGGGCATCCTCGGTCAGTGGGGCCCCAACGGCCATGCAGATTTCTACGTCAATGGTGGTTCCAGTCAGCCAGGATGCGCACATGATACTATATTCCGTAAGATACCAATTATTTCTCTACAGTAACAGCCTGTTAATGTCCCACTGCTGGGCTAAGGCCTCCTCTCCCTTTTGAGGAGAAGGTTTGGAGCTTATTCCACCACGCTGCTCCAATGCGGGTTGGTAGAATACACATGTGACAGAATTTCAATGAAATTAGACACATGCAGGTTTCCTCACGATGTTTTCCTTCACCGTTAAGCACGAGATGAATTATAAACACAAATTAAGCACATGAAAATTCAGTGGTGCTTGCCCGGGTTTGAACCCACGATCATCGGTTAAGATTCACGCGTTCTTACCACTAGGCCATCTCGATTCTCTATGTCGTTGTGAAATAGCACGATAATTACGTATCGGAAGTAAGTTATTGTAGTCATTTGAATTTTTTAAATCTCAAATTATGACACATATTCAAATTGTATGGTTAAATGCTATGTATATATTTTTGGAAATATTTATGTGTATATGCTTGTACGTTCGTTGTCAATTTTCGTCTCGAGATAAACAAGTAATGATATCGACATGGGACCGGATTATTTCGATGCATAATCATGTAACTAGAACCTGATCAAGTTTTTATTGAAATCTATCGAGCAGTTTTGCTGTATAGAAAAACTTGCCTATAATTATTAAAATAATATAAGTAATAATTATAAAAAACTTAATTAAGAATACCCAACAATTTTATTTGTTCTCAAGACATAAGAAAACAATATTGAGAACGAATGTACAGAGACATACATACACGCAGACACATATTATTTTAAAAACCTTCGATAAGTAACTTTGTAAAATAAGACTCGCTATAATAACTGAAAATATTTGTTTATGTTTAAGTACAATATTTAAAATATATAATAAATATCACTAGATCAAGATATATAAAAAATATATTCAGTTAATGTTTGGGTACAGCGCCATCTCTTTTTTTACACTCTAACAACTTAATCAACAATACAAACAAGTAACCGCATACTATAGACGACCCCACCAGCAACTTATAATTTATTGAGTTCACAATAGATGTCACTATTTTTTTACTTTATTTAGTATAAGATGTTTTTTGCGTTTCGTTTACATAGTATTTTTCAATTGATTAAAATGTACAGTAGTTTCTATAACTTGCCCTTCAAAATCTTTTTTTTCTTGCTTCCAGAAACTCTTTCATGCGATCACACAAAAGTAACTCCATACTTCATTGAGTCTATCAACAGCCAGGTTGGTTTCTGGGCCGGCCCCTGTCCCAATCTCTTCTCGTATTTGATCGGCTGGTGTGAACCCAAGGACACCGAGTACGTGCTCATGGGAGAACACGTCACGCATGAGTAAGTATAAAATAGCCCGTTTGTGTGTGACGCAAGATTTTTTTTTTACTTACTTACCTTACTCAATTTAAATCCATGGAATAATCAGAATAAAAGATTGAGTGAGGCATCAACTACTACAATCTTTAGTTGCAGTAAACATCGTAGATTTACCAAAATATGGTAACATATGATGACATTGGTGATGTAGTGATTATGAGAGGATAGTAAGGTATTGTCTAACAATGCTCAACAATGCCAAAACAAGACCAAAACAATGAGGCAACATTTTTATTGCAAAAATACAAATAAGGTTCCATGGTCAGCTCGGAAAAATTTGAATGAAGTGTTTGAGTTATCTACACTAGTAGAAAATCTGAATAATAAATAATCTTGGAAATTTTCGAAAAATAGAGCAACAATTTATGTGCCATTTTATTTTCAGCGCCAGAGGAGTGTATTATGTTACTACAAACGCGAATCCTCCCTATGCTAGAGGCTTCCCGGGAAAGTCCCGAAGACTTAGATCTGTGACTTCATACAGTTGATTAAATTTTATAGAATATTCGTTTTCAGGGAATTTCTTGTGCATAGACATTTATTTTAATTCGTACCTAGTTCATTATTAGATTATATTTCCTACCTCAAATATGGTGTCGAGTTAATTGATAAGCTTATGATAAACAACATCGTATACTCAACCTTTCACTATAATAATAAGCGCCTGTAAGTGCTAAATGTACTGTGAGTAACAGCTGGAGATTGATCCGAAGCTAGCAGCCTGACGCTTGCAAATAAAAAACAAAACAAAACTTCGTGGCAATTTACTTCGGAGTAATAGGAAAAAACTTGAACAATTTTATTTAGAAGTTAAAGTTTTATTCATTTTTATAAAAAAATATCCAAAAATATTGAGGATTTCACATAGAGTTATTCCGCAAGAAATGTCACGTTGGCTGCTGATGGATTTCAAGCATCGTGTTAAATGTGCTAGCAACGTCCATTATCAGACGCTACTTTTAAAACTAAACTAATGTTTTCATACGCATTCCATTTAACCTGACCTTCCTGCATCGTTGGTCTAGTGGCGAGCTTCCAAGGTTAAGGATGATTCGGAATTCAAAAGTTGTAGGTTTTTTTTAACATGAATTTCTTAGTAGCAGTCTTACATTTCCATGTTTCAGAGAGCATGCAAAACTAATATGGATAGTGCATATTAGTGCACGATATTACCCTCTGCTGGTTTGTCTCCGGTAAAATGGTCGCCGTAGCGAAATCTACAATACGTACCTGTTTTATTTTTGGACACCCTGAAAAGATATATTTTTCATAATTTTCCTACACGAATTGCGGCGTATATTCTGTACAATTCGGAAACAAGTTAATGTATTTTACCTGATTAATTTAGATCTCAATTACTACAAAAGTAAATCGATTATTATATGTAGTTGCTTTGAATTTAACATAATATAGCAAATATTTTTAAGTAAGGAAATTGTTATATGTGACATTCACGCGTAATTGCAAAATAATACAATATAATCATATGTATCGGTATAAATTTAAGGAGACAGGTCAATAGTCTTGGCGTAATTAATAGAAATTATAAGTCATATTGTCAGTACAATTACTTGCCTTTCTTTAAATGGATGTTGTTTATAAGATATATGTAATAATACTAACGCAAACATTGTTTTGTATAGCTTGCAATTTATGATTTGTCTTTTTCTAATTTGCTTATAATTAGTGAGCTTCGACAGATTTTTTTATTTGGAGTAATTGCTTGGAAGACATACAGATTAACATATTAATAAGCATTAATTTGTTTGTCCATGATATTGGGGTTCTGGGGTAGACAGAACGGAGCAATCACTGGCAAGATGTGGCAAAATGGCAAAAACCATTTCAGTGAAAAATAATACCAAAACAAATGGCCATAAGGAGACATCATTATCGATGAGTTTAAACATGGTTCTCGATCGGATACGGTTGGGAATCAAAAGATACGCCGGCGCTGGTTACCGTCGTTTATTTTGTAATAAGCAAATATAAATTTAGACTAAGGTTATTCTTTTTTACAACTTTAACTCTGTGGGATTTAGTGTCATCCTTAGTCTCATAACTGCCATTTTTTTTAAGTTATATATACTTACTTGGTTCTCTTGTACTTTTGTAAATAGTTTAATGGTATTGTGTGATTTATTTATTAATTTACTGTAAAATAAAATTAATTCTAATGATTACTTTTGTATTATTGAATCGTATTTATGTCATCGGCTTCCAGAGCTTACAAGTACTGAGTTCTCCTTTTTTAAAAATATTATGCAGCCAGTATACCAAATGGGCCATCATTTATTTTACACATTCATACGTACTCTACATGAGTCTATGGGCAAGCCGGAATACACCAATACAAATTATTGCTATTCGGCGGTAGAAATATAAAAATGTTAAGTGGATATATTTTATTAATATTGGTTGGCGGGCTCGCAAATATGCCATCTATTATTAAATGGACCTTGGAAATTAAGTTGTTATATTGTGCTTGTAACTACAAGCTCCAGATTGAGCCAGTATATCGAAACAGGAAACAACAATACTAAGTATGACCGTTAGCCTACCTAGCCAAGGTTATAGGGCTTCCACAAAGGCCTACCAAAGCCGCTGAGCAGTCCCTATAAAATCTTCTTTATCTCTCTGAATCTTCGTTTAGTAACCAATCATATTAATTGTGTTAGAAATTATATAGAAACATACTTAGCTTCTAGGCAACTGACGGAAGGTAAACATATGCATATCTAGTCACTACATCTGTAATTACCTTTTTTTATAGAATAGGAAAGCGGACGAGCATATGGGCCACCTGATGGTAAGTGGTCACCAACGCCCATAGACATTGGCATTGTAAGAAATGTTAACGATCGCTTACATCACCAATGCGCCACCAACCTTGGGAACTAAGATGTTATGTCCCTTATGCTTATTAATTACAGTAATTACACTGGCTCACTCACCCTTCAAACCGGAACACAACAATACCAAGTACTGCTGTTTTGCGGTAGAATATCTGATGAGTGTGTGGTACCTACTCAGACGAGCTTGCACAAAGCACTACCACCAGTAATTGCCTCGGTGTTGGATTCAATTCTTAAACATCTGACATATCTAGCATATCTGATGCTCAGTAACAAGCAGTTTCTGTTAGGAAGTTAGCTTTTTATATACCGGTGGTTTAAAAATCACGTAACACTTTTGTTATTGTTCTGATCTCTGCCGGTCGTGTCGAATTGTCGTCATATTATAAGAGTGACAACTTAGGCAATGCTCTTGTGTTTTGTACAATTATGGGGCACAATTGCACTATAATTTCTACACAATCCTTACTCGGCGTCCATGGACGCAATTCGGTTCGGACTTCACAATAAATAATGACTCAATATTATATATAAGTGATTGAGTATTTTTTACTCGGTATAATTGTCTATAAATACGTGGAATTAAATCAAACGAAATTATAATTTCCAAACATATATTAGGGAAGATAATTTCATCAATTTATTAGGAAATATTTACAAAAACATAATTAAAATATTAATGTATTATGCTTTAAAGTAACAAATTAATCTTAATCAACATTTAATAACAAAATTACACTAATGTAACATATATATAAAAATTGTAACTAGGGTCGTGTTTTGTATCAAAATGCTACTGTTTTCAATTTGTAGTCCAGTAAAATCAATATGCTTCATTCACGAGACAACAGTTATTTAAATAATTATACATTAAAATAAAAACATATTTGTCGTACACTGTAATAAAGCTTGCCATGCAAACGAAATTGCGCATATAAATACTAGTCTTAACAATTTTACTCATATTTCTAATAACAAAAAAAAAACAAACAATTAAATATCAAGTATACAAGTATGAGATATGTAGTTATAACAATTATACAGGTATTAAAAAATATTTATATTTCTCCCCCTTTTGATTTAAACGAGTTACATACTTGTTGTACTGTACACAAACTGATTGCTTGATAGTATGGGTTAACGCATCATTCAATCGGTTGAAACTAGGAAGCAACAAGGTACGCGCACTATTGGCTTCAGAGAATTTTACAAAAAAAAATAGGGTCATTGCAATGTATGCCGGGTTGTATTTAATTTGAAACATATAAAGCAGAACAGTGGTAGCCTCACCCCCGTAGTTCGTAGCTTAATGTTATACAGTCTATAGCATTTAAGATATTTCTTTTAACTATTAGATATTGTGAATAGCGAGTTACAACAAACAAACTCTTCAGATTTATATATTAGTAAGTATTTAGATGTTACGTGTATTTGAATACCTGTACTGATAGATCGCGTGATCTTTTTTATTGTTTCGTTGTGATTGTTGTATTTTTTTTTATTCTTAGGAAACTTAAAATGTCAATACACTGTCAACAGTGACGAGTCCCACAATCATCCTTCAAAACAACGACGTAATATCCTTTAAATTATATATTTTTAGTTATATTATTATCAAATAAACATGCTCTAATTCAGAAGTATTCAAGCTGGTCTGTGTATATACCAAGCTTTATCTACTTAGCATAATAACATTATTATCGAAAAATAGAAACGTATATGAAACATTGCAAAATATTTAAAAACTATAAATTTTGATAAATAGATAGGGAAATATTATCTGATAGACATATATTATTTTAAATAGCCTAATATACCACCTTTATAAATAATTTAATAAGATTAAACAAATACTAATTATTATTATTACACATTCGTTTTTTTTATAGAATAGGTAGGCGGACGAGCATATGGGCCACCTGATGGTAAGTGGTCACCAACGCCCATAGACATTGGCATTGTAAGAAATGTTAACGATCGCTTACATCACTAATCCGCCACCAACCTTGAGAACTAAGATGTTATGTCCCTTAAGCTTATTAATTACTGTAATTACACTGGCTCACTCACCCTTCAAACCGGAACACAACAATACCAAGTACTGCTGTTTTGCGGTAGAATATCTGATGAGTGGGTGGTACCTACCCAGATGAGCTTGCACAAAGCCCTACCACCAGTGGTAAATTATTTTTAGCTATATTACAACATTATTATGATATTTATTTGCTTTTTTTTTAATTTCAATAGTTTATTATTTTACATAAATACAATATAATAGGCCTGTTTGAAACCGATGATTGCTTAGTTATAAAACTTAAGTACACCTTTATTATATTTTACTACAGATTATATATTCGATGAAAAAAATTTTTTAATGTAAAAATAATATATTATTTAAATCCATGCAGATTTTTATCCTAAGCCTATAAAAACATATTATATGACGTTAATTTAATTAAGCTGATGAATATAATGAAATAACTGGAAATAATAATAGTGAATGTAATTAAAAAAAAATGTTTCTCTTTTATAAAAAGGTATTTAAAAAATCGTATAATAATTTTATATTTAACGTGCAATTTTTTTCGGTTCTTTTAAATAATATAGATAAAAATACGAATATAATTAAAATGATTTTATGGAAGATGATGTTTCTACCTGTGACGAACAGAACGAACGCGTTTTATTATTTACAGCTTCGAATTGCAGGACTTTCAAAGCAAATCCTTACATATGAGTCTAATCTGTAATTGACCGGTCAGTTCTTTCTTGCAAGTATACTTATCAGTATTATACGAATAAAGTACTAATAATCATAACAATACAATTCATGTATATCTACTTATGTTCACTAACCGCTAATTTTTTTTTTATATTGTTAAATTATGAAACTTATTACAAGTACATTGAAATGATAAATCTAATTTGTGAAATATAATTTCGAATATTTAAAAAATTAAGAATTAACCGGTGTAACTTCAGGATATTTTTTTATCGAAATACTTTTTTTTTTATTGGTTGTGATGTTTGTCTCGTGAATTATTTTATGCGAATAGTTTCAAGTCCATGTCATCAGTTATTATTGATTTATTTCTTTATAAAAAAGGTAGGCTGACGTGCAAATGGACACCTGATGGTAAGTGGCTACTAACGCTTATAAACATTGGCGCAATAAGAAATACTAACAATTCCTTACTTTGCCTCTTTGTACTAAGATGTTATACCCCTTGTACCTGTAGTTATACTAGCTCACTCACCCTCAAACCGGAACAAAATAATACTAAGTACTGCTGTTTGGCGATCAAATATGTGATAAGTGGGTGGTACCACCAGCAGTCTATTCATTTTAAAAACAGTTTCAAGTTGTTTTTTGATCGGATGTAGTTCGTACTACATGTAAAAATGATTCTAATAACAATAAACTTAAGATTCAGTAGATAAATTAGTAGAAGATAACCATATAACGAAAACGTTTATTTCTTAACCAAGTAAGTAATTTATTTGTAACTAGTGCAGAATTTGGTACTCAAGAATGTAGCCAGTGATTGTGGATATTATCAAGTTTAGAAGTAATTTTGAATAACCTATCACATTATCCAAAGCTACCCCAGTCAACAAAAGAATAAAATTAAACAAACTAGTATAAAATAAACGGAAATACAATCTTTTTAAAAAAATTACAATCACGTTAAGTAAACTTACGCTACGCTACGTCACGTTTATAGCATGACTTAGGTATATTTCTAACTCAGTTCTTTATGCCTTTTTCATACAGTATTTACAAACTACGTTATATTACCCTTATTTATGAGTTTTATTGTCAACACAGCCTTATAGAGTGAGATCACCCGTATAATAATAAAATTATTTTCTTATTATCTAGTACACGTTAAATATTATAATATTTATTAATGAATAAATTATAATTTATAATAAAAAAAGTTAAACAAGAAAAAATAATAATATGCTAATTAATAAACATATATTTTTTTAAAGCTTTTATATTGTAAGTATTAGTTATTTCAGATGATTTATCAATAATATTTATATATTATTTGTCTGTAATAATCGTACCGTATGTGACACTTTTTTTAAACCATTTAAATAATTAATCTTTTGAATCACTAAATCGATTGTTATCAAAATTGTGTAACGGTTTGTCTAGTATGTAATATTTTATAATAATGTGAATATTTTTTCCATTTTATCTCGAGTGTGATACGAATAATTATATGATTTCTTCATTGTCTATGGGTTTAGAGAACTTTAATTTATTATAACCTTAAATCGATACGTGTCACAAGGATGACGTATAACCTATTCCAACCACAAGAGGAATAAACACAAATTTTGAAAATGAAATGATATCATTGGTCGAGATCTTCAATAATCTATGATTTTCATTATGGAAAAAATGGCGTCTTAAATATCGGCGAAGTTGTCATCCAAACTTCGGAAGTAAAATTTAAATAGATGTAAGTAAGTACAGTTGAATGGCGTTGTATTATATGCAAAGATATATTAATCAAGAACTGTTTATGGTACATAATATAACAGAGCTATTAGAAAATCGCATGGAATATTACATATTCTATATCATCTAGGGTTTGTTTACCTTTATTCTTCTATTGGAATAGGCTATATTTTCGTGCTTAGCTCAACACTAACAAATGGTATATTTGTTTGATAACCATCAATATATTTGTATCAATATATTATGTCTACATAGATAAAGAAAGAGAATTGAATACATAAATTATAAATAAATTATATATAACTGATACACACTGTTATTGTTAATAATAATATATTTACTAACACAAAACATATATGAAATAAAATGAAAACGAATATTTTTTTTTTTGTTTTTTTTTTTTGTAATTTATTATAAAATTTATAGCTACAGTATTAATAATATTCGTGAAACTGTTTTCTAGCCAAACAGCGACAAGAACGCGGGCGATCCTTACCCTTTCCGCCATAGTTTTGGACATTGTGAAAATTATCAATTTTATTAAGAAGGAAAAATTTCTAACTGTTACAAAATCATTTAATTAGCAATAAACGCTTATGTGCACAATTCCCGGCCCTACGCTAAATAAAAAAAAAATCTACTCGATTACACCTACCTCCCAATTTTTTTCGTATATTATATAACTTTGTACCATACTTGAAACTATCTTGAGTAGCCCAGTCGAATTAGCAAACGAAATTAATTAACTTGCATTATTTATTTTAGAAATAATATTGTTCTAATCTTTACGTGTCGACTAAATTTAAAATGGCGACCTGATTCTTGATCTAATAAATAGTTCTAATAAGAGCATCGCGCTAAGGTTAATACTGCTAGTTATGATAATTTAAAACAATAAAAAATATATGACGAGAGATTTGCAAATTGATTAACCTACCCGACATAATGACAAGTAACCTTTCTCCTAAAATGTAATAGATGCTAATGACGAAGAGTATATCTGTACTAAACATCACAAATAAAATGTTTTAAGCGAGGTTAAATTTTAACAAAACCGTTTTGAATCGTTTCACAATTATAATCAACTACATCAACTAGTTTTTAGGTATTATATTATAGAAATAAATGTAAAATTTTATTTAAATTAAGTATTGGTTTTTATATAATCTTATTCGAAATTCAAATTTATTATAAATTAATGTTAAATATAATGTATTGATCATAGTATTATATAATTTGCAAAAGTATAAGCAAAGATTAGTAGAATGTTTAAACAGTTAAAAGGATAAATATAGGTAACCGACTTCCAAATGAATGCACTAAAAAGTGAAATATAACTTAATTAGATTAAAAATTACAATAAAAAAAATGATGAATAATGAAGTCGGTTCCAAGGAAATCATCCAAATGGGTCAAGCTTTTTCCCAGAAATCGATTTTTTTATGAAGTCCTTTAAAACTACAATTTATGTTTAGCAACTTGACTCACGATTAATATCTGTATTCAAAATTTAAAGATTTGTTAGTAAAAAAATAATAATAATAATGCATTTCTAGTTCCTCTAACCTAAATAATTTTTCTCAATACAATATTTGTTATTATTTTTGTAATTGCTGTAACCAAAATGATGATCTTGTTAGCTAATGATAGATCGCTTACATAACCATGTAACTTCATGTACTTTCGTTATTTTTACAACACAGAATTGACGGCGTAGAGATTTATTAAAATAATATGTTACTCATTACATTATTATTAATTCTAACAATCTAACGATTTTTAGTATTAGACAGAAATTTTAAAAATTATTTTACAAATATTAATCTTCTAGAAAATATTATGAAATTATAATGAATAATAAAAGTAAATAATGTAAATAATATCAAAATTTCGATTTTGTTACTGATTTTGTTCAAATAAAACAATTAAATTATATAACCATGATAATTCTCACCTATGTCCAAATAACTACTTTATATTCTAAGACATTGCTTATAATATTTACATCTACTGTTGAATTATTGTCATTACTTTTTTCATAATTTTTTATATATGGTACACACTTAATAACCACTTCATTTGAGTATTATATCTAAATTATTAATATAATTATAATAGAATTAAAAAAAGATATAAGCCTGCAAACGAATATATTAATGATTGATAGAAATTTATACTACTACAAATAACAAATTGAACTACAGTGTATTTATTACGTCTGCCCGAAACACGAGCTCTTTAGCTAGGCCGTCATCAATTTGGGAAAAAAAAAAAAATTTTATTAGTTTACTTACAGTTGATAGAAGCTGATTTAACTGAAACGTAAGTATTTAAGGAAATAATTCAAAATAATAATAAAAAAATTATCTGCTTTATTTATAGGGCGATACTCCACGTTAAATTTTATCACACAATCGCTTTATCACTCCTTCTTAGAATATAGACGTATTTTCAAACTGGCTGTCTTTTTGGTAGTTTTGAATCATCCGACCCTCAGCTGATAACCTCTTTAAATATTTTTTTCATGAACTGCTGTGTGTTTATTATTATAGCTGTAATAATGCATTTAATCATACTGTTCATTATTATGTTAAATTAAAAAATAAAGTATTTAGCGCAATAGTGATCTCATATTTTCAATTCCTTGTACATTTTGATATATACTAAAATTAAAGTAAAATTATTTTATCTTGTTTTAAGACTAAATAGTGCGCCGCAACAAGTGACTTAAATTTTCTCAGTCAAATTGTTATTGTCATTTAATTTATTTAAAAGAATATCACGATTTTAAATTAGATTCTGGAAATAAAGACATTATTGTCACGTCACAATATGTCACATTTATTCGGATCGAAACGAAATTCTGCTGAATAAAATACGTTATAAATTTTATTTAGTAATTTTTAATGTTTGTTGTGTTGATTGCAATTTAAGTTTTAAAAATATATGCCGAATACAGGAAAGTACATGTAGTGTAACAGTTAATTAAATGTGCGAATATATACAAATTATTAAATTTAATCTTAACGCATTTATGACCTACAACATTATAAGTGCCTACTTTATATAATACTCCAATAGAATTAATTAATGTTTAATGACCCGCGCGACTACTTCGAGAATAATATTTACAACTACATTTCAATTATTGTCACCATTATTTTTATTTTATTTTCGTATATATACATACTTATTATCGCTCTTACATAAATCTATTCTAGATTTTACCTATGTCCATAAATATAAATATTGCTTGAACAAATCATTTGAATAATAATTTAACTATCATTAAGTATATGTAATAGTGATTGAATAATGTAATAACGAACGAATCGTAACGAATTAAAAGCGTATCGATGTTATTTAAAAAAAAACCTTGTATATGTAACCTCTGTTGTTATAACTATAATTTTTTAAAATATTTTTTGTATAAGATGTGATCATATTCGTTTTGATATTATTATAGCAATTGTGTTACCATGTGTGTATATTTCTATTTTTGATCAGAAACCTATTGCTTGACATTTAAAAATAAACACACTGAGCGATCATGATTCAGACTCTTAATGATAGACGATTTTTTAAAGTACGTTTATATAGATATGATTAACGAAATAGATTAAAGTTATTTCATATTAAATCGTGCTTCGTAACAAGTGATATTGGTCTCACTGACCAATAAAATTGTCAGTCAAAATTTATTGTCATTTTTACTAATTAAAATATAAAGACAGTTATCGTTAGCTAATCGTTAATTTTATTGTCTCTACACATGAATTAAATAAATACTATTCCTTAATAGACCGCTTCATCGGGTTTAAAACGTTGTTTTTTTATGTAAATAAAAATATTTTGTAATATTTTGTAATAGTGTTTGTCCTATTCCACAATCTAACATCCATGTACAGATGTTTAAGCGTGATTGATTTGATTTAAAATATACTTTAAAATCTTTATTATCCAGTTAAATTTTAAGAGAATCATGTCACATCTCCTAATGCATTTGAGTATATTTTTACGTCAAAATTATTGTACAATGATAGAAAATATTTATATTACAAAAAGCCATACATATCAAATATGTAGATTATTTGGATATACTTTCGCTTTGAAATAATGTACAAGATGATTATAAATTTTAACACCTAACTTATATTTTGTTTTTTTTTTTATATTTTTTTATTTTTTGTATAGCGTCTTATGAACTAGAAGTATATATTATGTACCAATAATTATAATAATATATAAACAAAAGAATATAACATTTAGTGTTGTTATTTTGTTAAGAAGCAATAAATGAAGCCCACGCACTTGTTTTTCTATTGCTGTATGAAGGATGAGTGAGCCCATGTAATTACAGGCACAAGAAATGTAATTAACAAGTAATTTAGAATCATTTGCCGACAGCGTATTGACTATAAGTTCATTTGTGGTACACAGATAATACACACGTCACAACACACGTCGTTGTAATAGATTAGATAATATAATTAATTCAACTTCCGGTTGACAAGAGGTTATTTTGTTTGTTTGCTCAATAATCTAAAAAAATAATAAAAATATAACATTTAATTTGTTAAAGTTTTTATTTTTATATTTTTTATAATAGTATACTTTTTATTGAATTTATTCTGTCGATTATAATTAATACTATTCGTTACTAAATGAACTTTATGTATTATATAGTTAATATTAATTTGATTATATATCGTTTGAATAATACATTTAAAAAAAAAGTAAGAAAGAGGGAGAAATATGTTATTTTTATTTAACGAAAAACTTAACAACAAATATAATAAATGTTCATGTGATAAATGACCTTTCCGATTATTTCTATCACTGTTGTAAAATAAAAATGTTTTAATAACAATTATGATGGCTCAATTTAAATTCAAATGAATATATACTATAAAAAGTCACAGTATTACAAATCTAAACTAAATATAATACGAATCAATTACTTCCCTTTCGTTAGTAACATTTTTTGAGTACCTACGACTATAATACAATTATATTTGTAGTTTGAAATACATTCCTAGATTTTATAAATAATATCGTAAATTTATTATAAACATTTTACAACAACAAGAGACAGTAACAAGGACGAGCAAATCTATATAGTTTATAAACAAGGAATTAACCGTTAAACATATGCCGTTTATATTACTAATGATTGGACAAGAAGTAATTAAAAGGAATGACTTAATCGGTTATCGTTAAACGAAACATTTTAACATTAACTAATAATGGCACAAATGATAACCTAAGTAAATGATATGCCAATGCGAATATTTACATGTTTACAAAATATTGAGCAAATAAAATTTCAAGTACATTCACCCATTTAACTAAGTAAAATTAACAGACAACGATAAAATTTGTATGCATAAACAATACATTAGAGTGAGTATCTGATATTTAGAGCTAAATAGAGAACAATTATATATCTTTTAACTATAAAATGAGGAGATTACCGAATAGTTATGTTATTTTCTAAGAACCTACCTATACATTTTTGTATCAATATATTTTTAATTTAGAACATTTTGAATTTATTTGGTTATTTAGTTTTATAACGTAAACAGAAGTATATTAAATTGCTTTTCATAGTCATTGGTATTTTAGTTGTAAAAAATATTTAATGTTAAATAAGTAATTCAGAAAAAAACAGTGTTAGGTATTAAGTATTGGATATAAGTTATTGCACTTAGAGAATAGCACAACATCATATGTTGGGCAGGTGTTATGCCTGAATCTGATAAAACTTTCGCTTGATATAGTTCAGAAAAAGTTATAATCAGTTGATGTAACTGACGTCGAAGACACGCGGTGTCTAATAAGTGCCATCGTCGGTGAGGTCCTCATAAGTTTGGGCGGGTGGCTGTATAGGCTCTGCCTGATACAAAGCCCCTGATACGAAAGGATTGTTAGGTACGTGTTGTTGCGGCGCCGGTGGGCGAGGCGGTGCGATGCTGCCGTATGCTGGTGGTTCTGTGCCTCTCAGTGGCTCAGATGGTTTCTCCGACTATAATAATCACAGAACTTACCATTGGAGAACAATCTCATAAACTACTGTATTACTCTTTTATTAAGATATTTTCATATATAACAATAATTACAATGTTTACAACAACTTTAATATAGATGAAGCCAACAACGTCAAATCGTGTCGATAGATCTTTTGGTCAAACGAAGATAGAAAATTATTCGACTGAGTCCGGGCGTCGGACTACTGACCTAGACTTGCCATTATGTGATATTTTGTGAATTATACTAAAATTTGCGAAGTCATAGGTCTCTAGACATCTAGACTTTTTTATGGTTTTAGACGTGATACGAGTTGTTTAATTTTGGCAACAATCTTCTTTTATAGTTGAATATAGTATACAAATAAATTAAATAATTCGACATCACACACATTATAACAACCAAATTTGTTCACTATACTTTCAATAATTATTTTATTTTTATATTAAAAAAAAAAAACAAATATGTGATTTTAGCGATTATCGATAAGAAAATATAATAATACTAGTACTTACGAAGGTAGTTTCCTGATCTAAGGGCTTTAGAGGAGTTTCATAAGGAGCTGCTGTCTCAGCCCACGGTTGCAATTCACCAGAGGCGAATATTCCGTATATGGTGATGCCGATGAAATGTACTGTAGCACCCATTAAGAAAACCGCACGCCATTCTGTTATTGCCTTTTCTAGCTGATCCTATTATTAAATTCACAGGTTTCCATTATTATTATGTCTATTAAAATGATAAATTACCAACATTTTATTAAAACAACATTTTATTTTTATATTGTAAAAACGCTTAAATCGTGGCAACAGTTTTTGCAATATTTTGCATTTTTACTTTTCATAAGATTGGCACAGATTATATTCGAATCTTAATATACATTTCGAATATGTATTGTATTACAAAGTATAATTTAATATATTTAAACTGTGACTTATGGATATAAAATATACGCTTATTCGCTCAAACTTAGTGTAGCGTAACGCGGTGATAATAAAGTGCTCAGCGCGTAATGTAGCCACGTGACGCATCGGCGCGCACCCCGACCCCGCTCATTTCAAATTCACACCACGGCTCAAAACGAGCTCGATTTCCTTTTTAAAATTAGCTACGACCCACTGTCCTTTTTGTTTCGCTCAAGAATACCTAGGGCTTCGCTGGGGAGTGTCACTTCAAAAGTTCGATAAGAACGCACGAACAGGTTTCAAAGAATTCAAATGCTATTGAATATAATAAGCACGTCATTGTTCTCCTTTATAAAAGACTAGTTTTTTAATCAATGTTTTTATTAAAATATTACAAAGATCTTAACGTATGTCTCATAACAATAAAGACATTTTAGGCCACATTTGTTTATAGAATTTTAATTTTTAGTTTTAGAAATATCATTGTACATTTTTTAAATAGATATAATAAAACAGCTGGCTGCTCTGGTTTTTTACTGTATATTTAAATATATTAATTAATTAGTAATGTATATATATATGCTTAAAAGAAACCTTACCTTCTCTTGAGTCATGTAATCAATAACTATGGGGACAATGAAGCCGGCTATGGTCCCGATTCCGTTGGACAATCCCATGAGAATAGAAGCATAACGTGGCGCGATGTCCAGGTGGTTCACGTTGTAGCCAGATATAGCAAAGCCGCTACATGCAACTCCCAGGGTCAATTCGATTGTAGCCACGTACTAAACAAATATATATACTTAAATTAAATAAAAAATAATGTAATTACGTAAATTTGGGAACAGTGTCACACCAAATGGTTATAAATAGTTTGAGGGGATTACGTACTCTATTTTCTTCTCTTTACCCGTAACAACATATATGCGTAACTTAATGGTTAACAGTTGAGTAGTTAAGATGTATAAGCCTATCAAACAAATAAACTCACTTTCGCATTTCATATTACTAAAGACTGATAACGATCTAATTTACGTACAACATTTTTAATATTCATATATTCTTTAGAAGGCAATTATAATATACCTTGTTGTCGGCATACGCTACAAGAACGAAGAAGAAAGCCTCGAGTCCAAAACCACCGCAGTTAAATAGTTTCCTCACGTTCGTTGTGGTCATTATGTTGTTCTTACGCAAGTAGTCCGCCATCATACCACCAATGGGCACCAGAGACGTCATAATCAAATGCGGAATTGCTCCGACGAAACCAGACTGTGAAATTAATAGAACATATTTGTTTTTTTATTATTCTTTTTTTCAATATTATATACTGGTACAGACCAGATCTAACCTCAGTGATTTGCATATTAAATCTTGTGTTAAAGTAAGCTGACTGGAATATGACGAGCAGACAGAAGTTCCATGTCCTGCAGAAATTGGCGACGATAATCGCGTAAACCTGCAAAAAATAGTTGTTAAAAGAACTATGGTTTTCGATTTGATGTTGATAATTTATTTATTAAAATGGTTTACATACAGGTGGAGAAGTCGCAAATTCTTTCCATGGAGTGGAAAAGAAACCAGGCATGGCGGCTTGTGTTGCGGTTCCAATTGATTGTTCGATGTACGTGAGTTCTTTAGCGGTGATGTGGGGATGCTTGCTTGGTCTCTCGAAAACCAACCAGAGCCATAGGATATACCTGTTAAAAATTATTTTATATAATATTTATATTTCAGTTATGTTATACATGTTTGAAAAATATTAATATATAACTAGGAAACGTTCAAATTAAGTAATTCTAAACATATTAATTAATCACTGTATAATAGTTAAAGTTTAAAAAAATAATTGAAAATTATTTTGAGCTAAATAAACATTTTAAACTTACCATATGATACCCGAAATACCATAGAAGTAGAAAGGTGTTTGCCAAGATATGTAGTCAGTGAGGAGGCCTGAAAGCGGCATGCCAATGACGATCCCCGCATAAGTTCCGCAGAAGGCTAGAGTCGCTAGACGAGATCTTTCTAGAGGAGGTGCCCACATACGCCAAATGCCGTGACATGAGGGATAGGTAACGCCCTGAAAAATAACTTTCTTTAGGCACTACTCTGTTGGACGAAGAACTTCCCTCCTGTAAAGGATAAGGTTTCCAGAGGATATTTCCTTCACCAGATAGTATGAATTAATGGTAGGAAAATAATTAGTCCGAGACCAAATTTGTGTCCGCGATATTTGATTAAAATCCAAATCAAGGCCATTTCGACTTTTGGTCCAAAAGAAATGTAAAGCCTCTAAATCTTTACGGTAAAAAAAGGAAAGTCATATGTTAGATCCTGACTTCATGGGTTATTCTCGTAAGAAAAGTTTTAAGCTTGATTGGAGGGAACAATAGCAATGTTTGTGATTCCCTGGAAAACAAGCGTTGCTTTGAAAAAGAAAAATGTATCGTGGATTTAACTATCTATAATGTTTTGAGTTACTAACAATTCTGTCACAATTAAGTGAATAGAAAAAATATAAGTAACGAACTTATAAAACAGATACAAAAAGATGACAATCATATCATATTCACAATCTTTAGAGTTATTGATTTTATAAAAATTATAAATACTTTTTATAATAATACATACAAAAGTTCATTCGCTATGACCATAGCATTTTCTCGTTTACAAAGAATATTCTCAATCTCAAGTTTCACTAATATGATTATATATTTCTGAATAAAGCATAGAAATCCAGATAAAATGGATTATATACAATCGTTTCGTCATCGCAATAATTCAACATAAGATTTAATAGGGATACCGTGCTATTGACGAGTCGGCTAAGCTGGGTACAGGCGAATAAATACGTAGCTATGGTTACAGGGGGCTCGATAATCCTAAAGAGGCTTTGTACTTTGGGAAACGATTTCGAATGCTCTCAAGTACGTTTAATATTATTTATCTATATAAATATTCTAAAATAACATATGTGTTCTTATCTTTTATGTATAAATGTAATGTGTTAGTAGTCACGGGTGTAAATTGGTTAACAGGAAAATTGTAAAAGAAACTAAAACATTATTTTAATAATATTATAAAAGAAAATATGGAATTAAAAGAGCGCCTGGCGCTAGTAACTAAACTATAGAATAAGTAACACGTAGTTTTCATAAGCGTACCTTGGTACGCTTAGCATATTGCTAATATGTTATTACTACTAATTTTGATTGACAAAATTGGTTGTTTTTTTTCTGAATACATAATTCACGGTTATAATTATTTAAAAAAAAAAAATACAATGACTATTTTATTTTAGATAAATTTTATTACTGTAAGCGTGCTATTAAAGTATAATATTATGTAATGTATTAGTACAAGCCCCGTGATGTACTTTTTTTTTATATGTCCGGGAGGGCAAATGGCTCTACTCCACCTGATGGTAAGTGGTAGTAGAGTCCAAAAGCGACGACGGCCAGTACAGTCGGGAAGAATTTTCTGCACTAGCCGCCCCCGCATTGCCGCCCCGCAAGATGCCTCTTCACGCCTCGTTTGAAAAATATCTATTTATGATTATTCCTAGATAACTAAATTACAAAAATAAAATTAATCTAACCTATGTAATTTTTTCAAAAGTCTTTTTGTACGGACAAGTGTTAGATATAATCAATCGTATATTACTGTAAAATAATATTGTATTTGTTTAATTTAAACAAGAGCGCGAAATAAAGGGGACTAAACCTAAACGTGACGACGTACATTCGCTACGGGGCTCAAAATTTGTGCATCGATAATAAGCTTGATCATGCTCCGTCACGAACTGAATGCCAAATGTTCAAAATTTAAGTGACATGACGCTTGTTACATGTTTATTGTAACCCTCCGGATCTTTGATACTTGTCTTGTCAAAGAAACATACCAACTGATATTTAGTTTTGATGTAAATTTTGTTTTAATTTGGTAAAAAATGTAACATGAGTGAAACGCTTGTGAAACAAAATAAACTAATACGTACTTAATTGAGTGTAATTTATTTAATAATATTTTCATTTCATTTTTGGGAGTTACATATGCCTTAAGCATATGCTCATAGTATTTATTCGTTCATGCATTATTTTAAGTTAACAGAGTGAGGCCTTGTGTCTAAAAGAAAAATATTTGTGCCACTATTGTTATTTTAAATTAATGTCATATTGAAAAGCTTACAAGAAAACACTGTCAAACCCGCAAGTAATTAAAAGTTATAAAATATCTGACTTCTATAATAAATAACTTCTTACCTCAACGAAACCTTGAGCAATTTTAAGCATTACGACCGCCGCTGGTCCAACAGACATCGCGCCCGGAATAGCCATATTAAATATTGCAGAGGCAACAATGGCCGCACCGAAGATCTTGTTCGCGGGATACATTGATGCAAAAAATCCACCTGGTACTTGGGTAATTAGGTAGCCGGCAAAGTAAGAAGCATCTATTGACGATTCCACGCTAACGGTCCAGTTGAATGGCGTATCTTCCCTAACTCCAGATGATGTCTGTATAAAAATTTTACATGAAAAAATTGTCGAATCTTTGTGTCAATGAGTTTATTTTATAATTTTATATTATACTCATTATATCACAATCATTGATAAAATTTCATGTTTATTGATAAAATTTCATTATTATTTATACGGCTAGACTATATGGCTTTTACCTGAATTCTTAATTCTTAGTTACTTACATTATGTTTTTCAGTCATCTTGAGTTTAGCCATACTCATGTTGCAACGCATTCCGAACATGATGCTGAACCCGAAACAGGCGAGCAGAGCAACAGTGTAGCGCGTGCTTAGACAGGGGCATTCCGCACGGACGTATTTGTCTGTTAAAAAAAAGTGTGTATGCCAAGGTACTCACGAGAATTGATGTGGAAACATGAAAACTCATGTAGCGATCTCACGCACACATTAACACACCTACAATAACAAATCTTACGCTGACGTCATCTGACGCTTGAACTCTCAGTACGAAAGGAATTATATTTTCGTTTAATGTCCTTATCTCTTATTTTGTTATCATTTTAAGTAACAATGTTTATTTGTTACTGACCTATGTGACGTGGAGGTGGTCTATCCGGAGATGGCGGTGTTTCAAGGTCCTCGCCATCATACATTTGATCATAGCCTTTTTGTTCCACGTGAAAGTTCTCATACTGAGCGTTCCTGTAACAAATACGTTTTTATAGAATATTCAAATTTATCTAGATCTAGAACATGAAAATTTTATGACAAAAACAGGAAAAAAAATCAATCGCACGTGACATATACGCGGTATAATGTGTACTCTGTTGGATCAACTGAAAGAGATTTAAAAAAGAACTTTGTATGTGGTGTCCTCATGACCGATATTGGCCATGTTGGCTATTCTCAACGGAAATAAAAACAGAAGTACACAAGTGTAAATTTGTATACCATTTCATTTTATAACGAATAAGAGTGTATGACAAATTAATTGAACTACAGTTACCGTTTATTTTCTCCAATCCAAAATCCAAAGTGTAAAGAGGCGCGAATAGCAAATCAATTTTATACTTTTTAAAGAAATAACATCTTGGAAAATATTCAACAGAAATACAATAAACTTTTCGAAAACCAATTTGACTGTCATATTCTGCACAAATTTTCCTATAATTAAAACGATCGGATGCAACGTACTTGGCAAGAGCAAATGGAATTAAAATGCGCCGATCGCAAATAGGAGAGACATGCAGGTGCGCGCCTGCGACTGATCTCGAGTGCTCGTTAAGGAGGTAATTTTATATTCATCCTCGAAAGCTGCATCACACTTTTAATACGTACTCTTGCATATTCATGTAGTAGAATGACGTTTGCATAAAATATTCAATTTTGAAAAATACTTTGTATACTGATATTTGAATTTTGTTATTGTAACATCCCATGAAAGTCACACTGTTGGGCTTGGCTTGGTTTGACACTGGTTTCTTTATAATTCAACCTGCGGCACCTCACAAACGTGCTCGTTAGCTAGGTATTATCATCATGTTACTGATGTTTTGGTGACCATTAATTAACATATTAATAATAATTCTCCTTTTGTTTCGCCGTAGTCGGATAAATAAATTTACTATCATATTAAAATCTAATGTCATCACTATTTATTTTAAATGACTTTATTTGTAATATAACAATGAGTCACTACGTATAAATGTGAAAATGAATACGTCACTGTTCATTGTTTCTGATCTATTATTAAGTCGATAATTTATCAAATTAGTTCTATAACAAATCAACGATATTTGGATACAATATCAAATACTGATTGTAATACATTTATAACATATTCATTTAAAATTCTAAAAAGTGTCAAAATATATTTTTTTATTGCAAATAAAAATATTAACGTCTTTGCAAATTAAACTTTGACTACAGAAATGTACATCAAATTGTTATTTCGTGGTATTTTTAAACATTCATAAAATCAAAGTTACTGGCGTGTAAATTCATTTTTCCGCTGACAAAAGTAATAAATGTGACTATCTGTTCGGTCCCCCTCCGGCCGTAATGAATCGTCGTATAAAAGGCATAACCAAGTGGAAAGGACGCGTCGCGACGCTCCCCCGCGCGTTGCCTGCAACCTCGCTAATGCGTTTAGTTCTGACTGGACGAGATGACGCGTCAACAGTTGCGTCAGAAGGGGTACCACGTAAAACAAAACCTAAATGAAATTGCTATTTGATATCACCGTATTTGCAAAATATTTTATCATTTCTTTAAATTGATGAAAGAAAATTCGAGAAATTTACTTGGTTATTTTTTTAATAAGCATTTTAAATTGTTCAAAATACATTTTTTAAATGATCTTCATCGTTAAAAGGTTTCTTATATTGACATTAATCTTTAGTCTATAAAAATGACACTGTCACGTTTTAATAAAAACATACCTCGGGTAACAATATGAAACAGAGATTATCTGTTATCGTGTGCGCTCCCCTTTGATCGCGCGCTTTACGCATTGTGCCGCTAATGCACCCTATGCCTATAATTACGTGACGTCACTAAATGCTATGATTACTGTTTCATCCTTTTATACCGTAACGTATAGCACAATTTTAAATTAAACCGGTTATTACCAGTAAGTTGAGAAACAAAAATATTTCGACGAATGAATGTTATAATTTCATTGTAAAGGCCTTTTAACATAATAATTTTGAAGGACGAACCAAGTCTTTGGACGTGTGGTAAGATGTTTATAGTTATTGTACATCAATAACCAATATAACAGACATGCGAATTTGAATGATTCGAAACGTTTATTATAGGGACGCTTTTAAATTACGTCCCGCAGACAATTCTATTCTACTATCCATAAACAAAACAAATCTATTCGTATACAGTAACCAAAAATACATTTAAAATGTTTATTTTTAACGGAAAAAGAGCTGACTAAAGCATTGAGTTTGTTTTTATAATATTTATTTATTTTCAAGATATGAGATATTTAAGTATTTTATAATAATATTTTTCTTACTTTGGTATCTGAAACTGAGATCACTGCTATTTTGCGATAGTAACAATCTTGCAGTTAATTTTGAAATTAACGCCGACCGAGTTCCACTTAACCAACTTCTGAGTAACTAACTTTGTCGTCTCTATCGGTATCACCCTTTGAGACTTCCCTCACAATTAAAAACTATATGAACTAGTATGTTACATGTAATATAACACGAAGATTAAAACTTAAATTTTCGAATAGTATCTTGGCTATATAGTTGGTATAAGTAGGTAAGCGAACCTTTTGGTCATTACCTTTTTTTCTCGATTTGCCAATCGATTTGCTTTTTATCAATAAACTATTTGGAAATAAGAATAGAAAAAAAACATGCGATGCATTCCAAACATGTCAAATCATGCATAAAATATTTTTCTTTAATTTTCAATAAAGATTTATATATATTTTCATTAAAGTAGTTAAATTGTTTTAACGGTAAAAAGATGGTATAGAGTTTGTAACAAATATAAATTGTCCTTTTTTTAATTTGAAGACAAAATAAAAATTCCAATTTCAAAATGTATATAATTTTAGATTCTATACAAACAATTGTATAATCAACCACTATATTAAGTGTAAGAACATGAAATTTACAAATTGAATGAGCAAAAATTTAGCACATATTGCTAACTGCTACCTATAATTAAAAATAGGTAAAAAGCAGTAACAGAAATAATACACCAAAGACACACCGTAACCGCAACAGCCTGTGAATGTCCCACTGCTGGGCTAAAGGCCTCCTCTCCTCTTTTTGAGGAGAAGGTTTGGAGCTTATTCCACCACGCTGCTCCAATGCGGGTTGGTGGAATACACATGTGGCAGAATTTCAGTGAAATTAGACACATGCAGGTTTCCTCACGATGTTTTCCTTCATCGTAAAGCACGAGATGAATTATAATCACAAATTAAGCACATGAAAATTCAGTGGTGCTTGCCCGGGTTTGAACCCACGATCATCGGTTAAGATTCACATGTTCTTACCACTGGGCCATCTCGGCAAAGACACACACCTCTAGGAAAATAATTAATTAAGAAATAATTCCACTAATTACTTTAAAATTGACTTAACTTAATTAGTCGTTGATATTTAAGTAATTGAACAGCTATAATTTCACGTTTTCTCCAATTTCGAAGACAGACCTGCCCGAGACGTTAAGAGCGGGGCGTTACAAGGAGCACGTTGCGTTTACAATATGCACTTGAGTACTTACTATGAATACTTAGACAGGGGAGTATTTACATTTGGTGGGTATACCAATTCCATAAATTACTTATAAATATAATTAAGCTTTGAAATGCATATAAAATAAACCTCAATTACATACAAACGATCTAAATTATAATTATTAAAGTGACTTTATTTTTATATAATGTTTCTTTTGACAATAGTAATATTTTAATTAAGAAAACAGATCTGAGTCATTATAATCGTTATTATTTCACAATGATCATTAATTTATTTAATTTTTAGCATAATATTAATAATAAAATATCTATATAAAAAATCATCCATTTCGACCCTGGTGAGCACGTGGGTGGAGGGTAGCTATTACACCCCAGAAGCCACCCTTTCTAATTGATTTACAATTGTCGGTTAAATTTGTTTTCCGACCACCCACTGATCGGGGATCGTAAACGCATAACATTGCTGTACCTTTAAAGGCAAAAAGTCAGCATATATAATGTGAAATAAGTTGTTTGTATCTATATATCATTTAGATTTGGACTTTTGCGGCGCGTATAATTACTAAACATAAAATATTCACGCATAATTTGCGACACTAAAAATATACATATAAATTAAGAATTTCTATAAAATATGTATATTATATACAATATAACTGTACCTTTATTATCGATTTAATTTAGTTTGATAAAAAATAATTAAATCGTTTTAATAAAATCGAGATTTAATAAAATAAGATTAAGTAGGCGGAATCATTCTCAATGAAAAGATTGAATTCGAAAAAACAATTTTGCTTTTTACATAATTATCTCTATCAGTGACGGGCCGGTCGGCGTGGTTGGTAGATACTTGCTTTTCACGCCGAAGGTTGTGGGTTCGATTCCCACCCAGGTCAGACATTTGTATGCATGAACATATCTGTTTGTCCTGAGTCTGGGTCCGACACATGAATATCTTCGCGAGCTATTCCTTCAAAGTGGATCATTAAATTAATGATAAACAAATTAAAAACTAAATAGTACGAGCCTCAGTTTGAACATGAATCATTAATTTAGTTCTCCGTCTCACCTCTTTATATTAAAATATCTAATTAATAGTCAACTTCAATGAATATACTTATATTTTATAATTAATTTCTGCAAGCACGTTTCTTGCTAGTTAGAAACTATTTCTAATTCTCTCATCAATACTTCAACAGGAATGACTCAATACAATGAACCTCATCAAGTACTGCTGTAGATAGAAACTCAGAGAGTTAGCAAGATCTAGCAAGTCCTACTTTTGCAAAAAATTCAGAGGAATCGAACGAATCAATAGTCATTCCATTCAAGGAATCCACGAGAAGCGAGCCTGTCAACTTCAGCGAATTGCCCTGAGTGAATAAAACATGTAATAAATGTGGAAGCCTATTATGTAGTTGCGTATGTATTCGATATAGTCACAAAATAATTTGCACAATTAACTTTGTGTGTGTATGTATATTGTATGTATATAATACGTTAACGTAACACTGCCTCGTTGGTCTAGTGCTCACTTAAAATGCTGTTCCAGAGGCTCTGGATTCGAATCCCGTGTCGGTCTTTACTGTTTTTTTTTTGCAGTTTTTTCTGTACTTTTGAAAATATTATATTATAATAAAAGTATTTCAAGTAGACTTTGTTTACTACCCAATTGTTTATTTAAAATTTTCATGTTTAATTAAATACATAAATTGTTCATATTAAAAACTTATATTTAAATTCATAGTTCATTGATTATATTAACTACTATGTAATATAATTATATCAATAATAGTTTCCATCTGAAGTCTTTGTGGCGTATGTTAGGTAGCCTTTTTTCCAATTGCATCAATTTCCACCCGTTTTTGAGTGATTAAGTTACAAAAAATGCTAACATTCAAACTTTCACATTCATTATAATAATAGAATAACGCCGGCTATATTAATATTCTTAATTAAACTTATGTATTTATAATATTAATATTTGTTTCATATTTTAAAAAGATAATTAATAAATATAAATAAATTAACACCTTAAATATATTATTAAAAAACAATAGTCAATAAATAAATCATGACATTGTTTCACATTTCAGGAGCACGGATATAATAGAGTTATGACAAAAATGGCGTTACTCCCTAAGAAATATCACTTGGTGAACCCGAGACGCTTGTTAGTGTCTTCGTCTTTATTTATGGCCAGATTTATTTTATGACCGGGGCTAGATACCGGCTGAATCGAATGAACCGGAAATCTGTGACAAAACAATATTCCTATCGGTTTTTTTGGGCCAAAAATCATAAATATTAACAATTATGAAATCTCATTTTATAAATGCTATTTACGGGCTTATTATATTTTCGTATTAAATAAATGAAATGATTAGACAATTATTAGTTTATTAAAATCTGATACGAAAAAAGGAAATTGCTTTCTTTAAGACATTGAATTTTCTTTGTTGCCTTCACACTAAACATATTTATAGTTTAAGGAAGGGCAAAGTGCTTAGAAGATATTTATGTGAGTAGTGTGAAAGGTCAATCACACCAATTTGTACTACAAAAGTGTGCGAGGTTACACTTTCATTCGTATCATTAGCAACGAAAGCCTTTGTCTGTTACTTCCTTTGAATAATTGAATCTATGTTTAACGTATTTTTAATAAAATTATTTATATTGATTCTACGAAACAGTTCATTTATTAAAAGAATAAAAATAAAGAGATTTACAGTACTGAAATATCATCATTTTCCAAAAAAATATTTAAAATCACGTCCAAACAATCGAACGTGCTTTCAACGGGACATTTTCACACTTTAATTTTATTTTGTCGTAGCTTGGAGAGTTCACCAAATAGAAATATCATAAAAATGGAAAGCAAATAAAACATCGTGCCGTATTTGCGATGATATTTGGTTCGCAGATTCTTATTCTCTTTGTCGGAGCCTAATCTGTCGGGAGGAACGACGCGCACGTTTCGAACCCACCCTTATTGTTTCTTGAATTTCTGCGATCAGTTGTAGACATCTTATCGATAGACATATAAAACATGTATTTATTATAATGTTTGGTCAAAATATATTTTATTAAGACAATCATTCTGCGCTAAGTCTGTCTTCATTATGTAAAAATAAAAGCTTTTAAAGGTTACGATTAAAATATTATACAAAGTAATAATATTTTACTTCAACATCTAACTCTATTAAATCTTTAAGCGAATGTTATGTTAATTTATTCAATGAACAAGGCAAAGGGAAACAATCTCATTCCTTTTAACCGACTCGAACTGTAAACGTTATCAGCGCGCTTACTGCAGACTGTAAATAAATTGAAGAGAACTCTCGAAGAAGGAAAATCCCTACAAATCTCCGCTTAATCCCGGGAAACGATTTGAAATCCAGGTTAGTTGTAAATATCAATTACACAAATACCCCGGCTTTAGGGTGTAAACGCTTTACACGAATTGAAACTCAAGGGCTGAGTGTAATGATCGTCTCGTTCGTGTCAAATTCTTAGTGTTTATGAAAAACTTTAAAACTTAACTTAATTACAACATGATTACGTGACGTACAAACATATGACACAGATATAGCAAATACAGTATTTTAATTAAAGTATCATTTCTTATTTTTATCAGATTATTATTTGCAGGAGTGACAAAAAGATGATCTTCACTTTGGTTAATTTACATTCTATTATACCTAAGTTAAATATTAATAAGTTACCTAAAATCATAATGTACGTTAATCAACTAAATATTTTATTCATATTAAATTAAATGTAAAACAACCACTGTTTCGAAATGAAGCTATAAAATCGAAATAAATATTTAAAAAAATAATTAATTACTGCGACTGGCAATAGTGAAATTAGAAAACAATAATAAGATTTGTAAATCAAAATATTTAATTTAATAGCAATTAAAGTAACCTGAATAAAATAGGCTCAAAAATAATTTCGCATTTACGAATTCAAATATTGATAAATGCTCAACGGGAAGAGGGAAATAATGAAAAAAAAATGTACAAGACAGAAGCAATTGGACCAGTCCCGTGGGTATTATGCCAATGACGTACCTATAGGTTGACGTACATTTGGTAACGACAATTTTAATAATCGCGTCACAAGGTCTCGTTTGGTATCGATTTTTTAACAATCTGCTTCGTCGATGCTTCTTTTGACAAGTAATTATATAAATGAAATCGTACCGACTCATAATACCTTCGTGTTAAAAGTAACGGTATAAACTGTATATTTTAAATAAATTATGTGAAATAGTATACTAAAACTTGAGTAATAAAAGTTAAAAAAAAATAGGTACATAAAACTTTACGACACTAAAAACAACAATCATTTATGTATATTTCGAAATGAAATATTCTAATCTTTTCGCAAAGCACCTAACTATCGCCACAGATAATATTTAAATATATCTGTCCTTCACATCTATTTGCCTGATGGGCACTAAATCACGCGACAACTCGGCATGGTGAACGGTCACACCCTGTGCCTACATTTATTAAACTTTTTATCTCGACAGGGAGAGAAAGAGTTATGAGTACTATATGCCCGATTTGAACAAACATTAAATCTTACCATAAAACAATAAGGCAATTTTTTTTTAATTTTTGTTCAATTCCCGGATTGAGATAATAAAAAAAATATTTTTAGATTAGGTTTTTTGTCACGAATTTCTTAATAGCCTGACCACTCTCCGGTCATGTCGGATTGCCCATTGGGTTACGAGAGTGAAGGTATAGAGAGTGTATCTGTGTTTGTCTACACACTTGTGCACTTTACCTCTAGTCATGTTAGCTAGTCTCCGTTGGAAACGGCCGCCCTATAAAAAATTGTTAGTAAGACATAAAGAATTTTAAATGTAAATTATAACTTCAATATGATATAAGCTGTATCTATGTATGCAATAATTTCAAAAATATATCAATATGTCATTTAAAAATGGTATGAATACTATATTCATTACTTTTACAGATTTTAGTACCAGTGACACCCTCGGACAAGCATACAATACAAGACTTTATTGTATGGTTTCTCTCCAACTCGTAAAATATTATACCGCTTTAGTAATCAGCAATTCCAACATGAGCACATCTTAAGTCTTATTAACAAATAGTAGGAAAAATCATTTCCCTGTACTAGACACATAATAATAAGGTCATTCTCCGCGGATAACAATAGTAAAAAATATAAAGTAAATTGCAAACTTTTCCTGCTAGTTCAATCATAAAAACAAATTGGCATAGCTGACATCGTAATTCCATCCCTGGGGATGATCGCGTAGAGCATAATATGTGATTCAGAAGACATAAAACTTAACTATCAATTGATATATGTAACAAGGGTCGAAATATTACTTGACGACAATTGAAGACACACTTTTATTTTTATTATCTATCAGTATCGATATATATTTAATTATAAGTCGAAAATTATTATTGCCGTATTGTATTACTTTAAATAATATTATAATAATTATAAGTAAAGTAAGTAGAGGTTATATTCAAATCTATTTATATGTTACTCGGTTTACTTTATTAAAAATACTATTCGTAATTTTATTTTAACTTAAAAAAACAGCTTCAATATTACACTACGGAATGAAAATTATCTTTTTTAAATATAGCTGAATATTGGGTATATAGATGATAATTAAATGTTTTTGTTAATAGCGATATAATACAAATATATATGTAAAGTGACTTATAAATTATTTGTTAAATTGAATGAGAGTTTATAAGTCTTCACTTGAATTAATTTATTATTTCACGGTACTTACAGTAGTCTACGCCAAAACATTTTCCCTGTGGATTTCTTCGCGTGGAATCAACAGGTTATACTAGAATCACACCCTCAAAGTTTCCTTAACAATTTACCACCTTATACCTTAAGCGTAGAGTCTTTATTTCAATTACTTATCCCGAGGGAAAAGCAAAACAACCTGTAGGATCATTTAAGTAGATTAAGACAATTATTATCCATTTTTAGTTCATTTTTGTATAGTTTTAATAGAGAATTCTGAACAGCGATGTTTCTTAATATGACACGTGTTATCCGAGAATGAATTATGTAATCTTTGACACTATTCCACGGTTTCACTATAAGAAATGAATGAAATTACACTCGAAAGACGCGGAACAATTAATTTATCGTATTTGATCGGGAGCGTTGAGACGGTAGTGACGTCACGGGAGCTGATATCAAACTAGCCAGAAATGCGTGCCACGCTCCCTCTGTCCTTTCTCGGAGTGAAATTCTGCAAAATTTTCATTTTCTCTTACAATTCCGATCATAATTAATATAAAAGTATTAAGTTTGTTAATTTCTTTAATGATATAACTATTGTTAAATTCTATACTCATGGGCAACATAAATATTTTTATATTGTTTTTGTTTTTGAAATAATTTAATAGTTTTATTTTGGCAGGAATAAGAATAAATTAGACAACTATGTATTCATTTTATTAGATACCAATTTATTCTTTATCGAAAACTCCAGAAGCTAGAATTTAGCAAACAACAATATCGATTGCTCCCATATCCATATCTTATCATGATAACGTGATGACGCGAAAAGAAAAGATTACCAAAAAAAGGAAATGGCACCAAGAGTTTTATTTACTTCAATATATTTTATTATATAAAATAGCGATGATATGATGTTATGATTATAATTAAATGCATATTTTATCTAACAATCCAATGTATATTAGGTAGACAAATTATATAAAGTAATTAATTATATTGAATAATATATTTAAAAAAAAATGTACTATATTTTTCGCAAGTAGTTGCAGAATGGCGTTAAAAGTCTTGCGAATGCTCCAGATTCACAGACAATGCCCCAATTTATATCCAACTCACTTACTGGAGTAAGGCGAGACAAGATAGTGAAGAAAAAGGATAAATAACTTCTATCTCTTACTATCGCTCTCTATTACATAGTTATTACAGTTTAAAATTACATTTTTACTAAAGTAACTTTTATCTTATATAACTCAAAGTTGCCATTCCGAATTTGAACCCACAACCCTAAGCTAGCTTTCATCATCTGTCTCTTTCGATAATGAGTGAAAATGCCAAGTAAATGCTTAAAAACGAACCATTTGCTTCTTATTACAGATATAGTTTTGTTTATTATGTGCGTTGATAGTTACTATAGTTATACTGGTATAAAGCATGCTTGATTTAGCGCAAACGGAATGAATAAATGGAATCATTAAACGATGGAATCAATAAACGGAATCAATTACTAAAATAACATAGGAAAAAATTAGTTGACTGGATATTATCAATTTTACTTTTAACATCATTAAAAATATACAACTTGTATGTTTCTTTGGGAATCGATTTTCATTATTTTTGCTCAGAAGAATACAATAGCTTTTTATATTGCCCAACTCGGGATCGAACCCGAGATCTTGACCTATAAACACTGGTCCAACAACTAAATACGTACGTACTAAAATTGATATGCATACATCATACACTATCACAAAGGAATCTTCGTAGCCCTAAAAAAGTGAACAATTGTTATAAGTTGGTAGTCCAAAACCTCGATCTATTATAATAACTTCCAAAAAAAGCAATAAACAAAGCATAAACTAACAGCCTGTAAATGTCCCACTGCTGGGAAAATACATTCTCTTCTTTTGGGAAGAAGGTTTGGAGCTTATTCCATTATGCTCCAAGGTGGCTTGGAGGAGATACGTGAGGCACAATTTATCCGAGACAGGCAGGTTTTTTCGCGATCGTTTCTTTCACCGACCACGAAATAAATTATAAACACTTAATTAAAATCGTGAAAACTCAGTGGTCTTTGAACTCGCAATCGATTAGGATTCAAGTATTCTAGCCACTGGGCCATCTCGACTCTGGTAATAAATATATATTAATATAATATTTACAATCAAAATAAACATAATTATTAATTAAATTATTACTTAATTTCCTATCATATTAGTAACAATGAATTCAGTATAACAAAGGATAGATAATGTAATAGCCTAATGGTTATCAGTATGCGCTTACAAGCATCGATGGTAAAAAAGTTAAAAAACGTCACAAAGCCAATTACATTAAAACATTCGAAGCGGCACAAAGGGCAGAGAACAATGGAGCCTGCAAGGAACCCGCGATACGTCTTTCAATGCTTTTAACTTTCAACTGATGGCAGCGAGGGAAAAATGGTGACGTTCCGCGACAAATGCCCGTAAAATAGTGATGTTTATATACATATTATCGATAGCGATAGAATATATTCAATTTAAAATAACGTTATATATGTTTTTTAATAATTAATA
Source organism: Nymphalis io (assembly GCF_905147045.1). NCBI lineage: Eukaryota > Metazoa > Arthropoda > Insecta > Lepidoptera > Nymphalidae > Nymphalis > Nymphalis io. Next base: position 4,000,699 of record NC_065897.1, read on the forward strand.
TCATAAATTGAATTGTATGAAACGAGAAAAAAAATTGCAACCGAATTGAGAACCCTTGCTGTATAAGTCGGAAAAAACTATATAGTCGGCGAAGTTGTTATTGGAACTTTGGTAGTAAGTAAAATTAATGTTAATTTAAGCAGTTAAATGGAATAGTTTGGTGTTATTAAAAATATGTATTAATCAAGACTTATTTGTAGTACATAATATATCAAAACTAATGCTAAATCTATTTCCTTCTTCAATTGGATATACAGATACACTTCTTACAAAGTGGATGCGTTAACAACCATAACATTTAAGACGTTACATTTCTTATTCACCCAGACATCAAGACAGCGGTAAATATTAAAGTTATTTTGGTGGTAGAATAACGAGTAAGTTGCCGGTCCCCACAAAATGGCTTGGGCAAAACCTAAATACTATCCCTGCTATTGGTATAAAAGATTATATTATTAGATAATTATATAATAATTATGAATCAAGCAGGACCCGGTACTTGTAATATATGCAGCGATGAAAAAAATTTTCAATTTGAAAATTAAACGGACTTTAACCTGGTAGTGTTTCATGTCGTAACCGTACCGTAACCGTAACAGCCTGTGAATGTCCCACTGCTGGGCTAAAGGCCTCCTCTCCTCTTATTGAGGAGAAGGTTTGGAGCTTATTCCACCACGCTGCTCCAATGCGGGTTGGTAGAATTCACATGTGGCAGAACTTCAGTGAAATTAGACACATGCAGGTTTCCTCACGATGTTTTCCTTCACCGTAAAGCACGAGATGAATTATAATCACAAATTAAGCACATGAAAATTCAGTGGTGCTTGCCCGGGTTTGAACCCACGATCATCGGTTAAGATTCACGCGTTCTTACCACAGGGCCATCTCGGCTTTTTTATGTCGTACCTCATGAAAAAAATAATTCTTCGATATTAAAATAATCGTGTTAATAACATCACTAATAAAGAAGTGAGACGTAACCAATAGGGTATCACGGGTTGGTTGCACCGCAAACTCATTTTATAAATCGTACGTTCGTTCGCCCGGAACCACGCGTTAAGTCACCCTACTTCGATAATACACCCTCAATACTAAATATTCTATAGATAACATATCATAAACAAACCTGTTTGATTTTTTACCTGTTTTAAATTCAAAATTTTATCATTTAACAGTAAAAGTTAATTATATCTGAATCTGTTAAGGTAATACAAGGAAAATATAATAAATTGACCTTTTATTAATATTTCTTAAATATGTGTCGTTAAAAATAATTTGTAAAAATGCTTGGATTTAATTTGTTAAATTAAAAAGTTAAAAAAAATTACAAATAATTTTTTCTATAAAAAAGCTTTTTAGGTCTACAAACATGGATAGAAAAACACATCCCAATATTCTTTTATATAAACGACGGTCGAACCACTCGCTTAATAGACAGTATCAAGCCAAAGATCTTAAGTAAATCAAATCGCCCCATGAATGGGGAATGAACCCGGAGCTTTTCACGGAGTTTTCTGCAGATGGCTATCACAATGGCCGGGGATCAAGGCAACTTATCTCCGAAGAGGTCAAAATGTTTCTTAACGCTTATTTAAGTCGCTTCCATTTTATACGAGAGATGCGAAGGTATAATTTTACAACTTGCGATCAAGTCTAGACTAAAATAATCCAATTCTAAACTTTATGCATTTATATAACTTAACAACTAAAACGGCTTTATATAATAAACTTACTTAAGTATTCATTATTACCAACAAGATATTAATTATTTCGGAGAACTTCTTATAAGCTTTCATTTTACGAATAATATTTTGAATATAATTTCTTAAGATCAAATTTACATTTTTATGGTTCGTAAGCACCCAATAAAAGCTACCGCAAATCTTGCAACAGGCACAAATCTGTAAAAGCCGAGTGAAGCCGTACGAAACCCCTTTCAGTTGGGCGAAACATTTCACCGCTACTATGGGCTTTGAAAAACAACAATACAGTACGCCATACGTATGTATGAGGATACGCAATATACTTTAAAAGTACGAACCATAGACTGACGAAACTAACAGAGGTACGCACGACTTTAGAATTACTGTTTAGCAGATAGTATCAATAAATAACGCATTTTTAAACGGTTTTATTTGACCTGTTTGTTGTTGGATAAATAAATAAATACAAAATAGTGCTACAAGCGCAAAATTGTACGTCTCAATAGTAATTGTTATATTAAATATTTGAGTTAATAATTTTAAATGGATTGAATACTATAGTTTTAAGTGCAAACCCCTACAACAATGTTTATGTCTACAATTATCCTGCACACAAACCAAATAAGTTGTCATCCTATTAATAAAATCCAAGTTTCTCATGTTATGTTGTTATCATTTTTCTTGGATTTGTAACTTCCTATTTTACTAGACAAATATAATGTCAGCGAAATTGTATTGTTCATGCGATTGGCGTAATAGTAAGACTTCACGTTTACGTTGGTTTTGTGTAGCCAATAAGAAAACGTTATTTACTAAATAAAAAAAATACAAACATTATTTTTAATCATTGATTTTTATAACCCTTTAGCATTAAGAAACACACTAAATAAAATAAAAAAAATTATTTATATCTCTTCTGCACAGCCATTTGCAGTATTTTATCAAGTCTGCAGGGAACCCCTCTCTGTTAAAGAGCCACGCTATTTTCATGTTTCGAGACTACAAATGGGAATCCATTTAAATACTGAGCTAACGTTTTAATGCGACATCTTGTTAAGTGTGCAAAAAATAAATTGAAAAATATAAGTAAGTCAAGTTTATTCAAAGAGGACATTTATGTACCTAAAACTTCTCTTATAAAAACAACAAAATAATTAGTATTTGAAAAAAAAATGGCACTGCGTGTTTAATGTGCAAAACGACAAAAATGCAAAACATTTGTAGGAAAATTGCTTTTGGAAAAAAAACTCATAATAAAAAAAATGAATTAATTCCAAAATCCTTCTTCTAAAAAGGAAACTTATTATTTATTATACGGAAATAGACTTAACTAAATTAAAAATATATATATTTTATTGTATAACAAAACACTACGGCAGCTACAGTTTCAAAATTATGTATATAATATATACAATTATACAAAGAAATCCTGTTAGCTGTAGTTGCTAACGCCTTACACGCGAGGAGTAGTCGCAATCGTCTGATGTTCAGGCTTCTTTGAGCGATTCAGTTGAGGGGCTTACATGAAATAGATTCGATTGTGCCAGCGATATACTTATTTGTTTGCTGTTGATCGACTCCGTCTATAGGGTGCAGTGCGCGCGTATCGAAATGTAATTTAGGGGGATGCGATACGAACGATAATTTTGCGACAGTACCATCTCATTACTGCTGGAGAAAATCGATATCTAGTTGATAACTTTATCACCGTCAGCTTCTGTTGTCATTTCAGTACATATCTTGTTAACTCGCTCATTTTGCCACAAAACTAAATTATAGGAGAAAATTTTAATTTGTTTAGTGCTGTAGTATTTTGCACAAAAATGTTTATTTCTTTATTAATAAACTTGACTTATCCTATTTATTAAAAGGATAAGTCATCATTTAAAATTATAATGTTAATTAGTATCAGAAATAAGAAAATTTAAGTTCATAATTTCCAAATATTTTATGATCTTTCTATAAAACCAAATATTAAGTAGGGGTCACGAATTGGGGATCTGTTTAACATTTGAAATATTTACGAAAGACAATGTCTCCAGTAACAAAATCATAAGAAAACCGAATTTAAAGTACTATTTAAATCTATGATATAAGGACTGAATATTAACCATAGTTAGTACTAACCATGATTTGTATTCGTATTCGTTTAGAGTACATAATGACTAAGCAGTACAAATTTATGTAAAATTTCAAAATAGAGCAAATTATACGAACGAATTATACGACTGATAAATGACTAGTAATATTTCTCTTACGTATTTTTTATAGAATACATTTTAATTTTTAAAAAATGATCGTTAACTAAAAAAAGAGAGATAAAAAGCATAATAAACAATAATAATATATATAATATTAACAGCTACGTAAAATATCTTGTTATTACACTTTCTTTCTCATTCGCACATTTGTATCAGCACGTGCGATGCTCCGTTGACAACAAAGGGTTGTGCGATTGCTTAATGGACAGTGAAGGCTGATATAGGAGCGTGATAAATCACCACCGTGATTACCCAGCCATTATCTAAAATCCAATCTCAAGGGCGACAAGTTGCAGAAAGTTGATGATGTAATTAAGTCAAGCGGAGCGTGCTCCTCGGTTCTTCTATAAAGGCAACAATGTTTTAAGTAACTTTTACTTAACAATGTATATATATTTCTAGCGTGAACATGTAAGCCGACATAGCGCAGTGGATACACGTGGTACTTAACCGTAGATGGGTTCAAATTCGGACAACATTCGTTTTGTATATGCTTAATTTGTGCTTATAATTTATTCTTATCGTATTCGGACAAGAAAAACTTGAGAAAATGCATTTGACGGATAAAAATCTGCTACGTATCATGTCTGTCAATCTTCATTGTGAATAAGATGCAAAACTTCTTAAGCAGATAGGAAGCCTTAACCCAACTGCGGTACATTCATTTAGTATTAAATATATAGATTCATCTCTATTATCATAAGCAATCGCTTCTACTACCATGAGTGTTGTAATAAAGTTGAGCTTAACGATATAAAATGTTACATTAACATCGGCAGGTACAATCAAAACATTATAATGTAGTAGTAAAAATAATAATATATAAATAATGTATAAATGGCTTAAAAGTAAGGTATAACATTATATGTTTTTTTTTTTGCACCGGTTGCATTATAAATACCTGACTACGACGTATCCAAAGATTATAATTTGAACAGGCAATGTGTGTGTGTGTGTTTTTTTTTTTTCGTGTGTGTCTGTCTATCTGGAGCGGCCTATTTTTTAAATGACATAATTATGTCATACTTGACATTGACAATTGACAATTTAAACAGCGTTACTTATATAATCTTCATGAAATTATAATTTTTAATCTGTTGTATTAATATAACGAAACGTTTGACTAAATAGCGTATTCGATTTGAATATTTTAGTAATAAAGTTAGAAGCACAATTGACATGCATTAGCGGTATTTCCTGCGTTTGACTCGCAACGTCGTTACCGTCCGGAAATTCAATCGAGTTTCGCCTTTCTTCTCCCTATCAAATGGCAACACTTGACCTAAATAAGAAATGTGTTAAATGTAATGACTAACTAATGCCCTAATATTTTAAACATAATAAATGCTATATATTAAAAATAATTGCTAAATCTTTATCATTGTTTTATAATATTATATAATATATATTTAAATATTTACATATAAATTAAAATTTTTAAATATATTATTTAAACTTAAAGAAATCCACGAAACACTAAAATATTTATAACGTATACCACTAAAGTGGTAACTTGAATAAATTGTCGAAACTTTTTCCACTACGCTGCTCCTTGATGTGTGTACATGTATGTACATGTCATGTTTTAATCCAACTTATACGGGTTTCCAAACAATGTTTTTTATCACCTCCGAGTACGAGAACTATAAAAACAAATTAAGCACATGAAAATTCAGTAGTGCTCGACCTGGTTTCAATCTTCGGTTAAGATATACACGAGTAAATATCTTACAAATTATATCAGGTTTTCATTTACAAAATCAGAAAAACACATTTTACATACTGGAAACACTCAAACATATAATACTAGTTAAAGCAAACATTAAGCACGAACGCGCTCCAGATAACATTTAATATCGTAAACTAAAATATTAGAACGCTCGTATAAAAATGCAATAAAAGCTACCACGATCGTAGAGTAAACATCGGCCCCCACAATGAGTGGTAAAAGACAAGAAAATTGCACACACAGTGCCCTCTTACAAGCCCTCGAGACGTGACGGAAGTGCCGCAGAGTGCGAAGCGTCATGATCCCGCGCCTGATCAATAAGTCTCCGAGTCTAATATTTGCACACGGCGAACATTAGTGCCTATCAGTAAGTAGGACGAATTACTTGATTCGACTAAACGACAGCTTTACGACATCACAATCATATTTTTATATAATGATTTTAAATAAGATATTATCTGAGTTATGAGAAATATATTAAAAAAATGTGTATCATTTTAACCCGAACTGAAAATAGAATCCGGGCCCTTGTAATCTACAACCGTATTACTAGACGAGGAGGTTAAACATTAATGGGAATAACCGGGTTCTCGGCCAAGTCAAACAGAATACGTCATATTTATGATAACTTATATTTCATGGTGTTTCACATAGAAATAAAATATTCACAACTAATTAATCTTATTTAAATTAAAATATCGCAATCTGTTTCTAACTGTATGTGTTGTATAATGTTCTGCATCTTTTTTTTTTTTATTTTTTTTTTATAGAATAGGAAGGCGGACGAGCATATGGGCCACCTGATGGTAAGTGGTCACCAAACGCCCTTAGACATTGGCATTGTAAGAAATGTTAACCATCGCTTACATCACCAATGCGCCACCAACCTTGGGAACTAAGATGTTATATCCCTTGTGCCTGTAATTACACTGGCATACTCACACTTCAAACCGGAACACAACAATACCAAGTACTGCTGTTTTGCGGTAGAATATCACCAGTAACTGGTGGTAGAGCTTTGTGCAAGCTCGTCTGGGTAGGTAACACCCACTCATCATCTTATAACTATTAGCTATATCATCCTCACTCTCTACTAATTTTCACCCGCGGTTTCTCTCACTCTCGCTTTTTACCTAACACCTGCCAGATATTAGGTAAAAAGATTAACCAATATTCTTCCTTGGGTTTCAAGCTTGCTTTATACTAAAATTTATCAACATCGGCTTAGTGGCGGTAAGCCAGTGAAGGCATTACAGACATACAGACAAAGTTACTTTTGCATTTATCATATTAATATAGACTGAATACCAAAAGCAATTACAAAGAAGCTGTCCAAGTTGGTTGTAAACATTGTTTACAAAAATAGGCAATAGTTTACTATATTGTTTTTTGTTAATCTTTCTTTAAGATTCTTCGATTAAGATTCACGTGTTTTATCCACTAGACCATCTCAGCTCAGCTACGGTGTGTATTTTACTAAATAATAGCAATCAAGTCATTGTTTTATTAACAGTCACGAAATAATTATATTTATCGCTTCTATAACGTTGTCGTATCGTGTGATATAAATTGACCCAAAATCGTCAATAAATAATACAGATTTGCTACGAAACAGAGCGTTCTTTCCAAAAGTATTTCATTAGTATTTCATAAAAGCTCCATCACAGACTAGTGGATATAGTACCTGGATCTTTTTGTTTGACGATTTGATCTGATCTAAAACGCGGGTACAAATTTGGACAAGCATATTCGTCTCGTGGCTTGGTGAAAACATTGTGGGAGATGAGTGCATTTCCTATAAAATTATAATACTTAATCCTTCTTCGTATGATGAGCCCTCTGCCCAGCTGTGGGACATTTACGAGTTTTCTATTATTTTTAATGCATATATTCGTAAATCACAGATATTATCAAACAGTAGATGTATTTTGTTATATCGTGTCTGTTGAAACTTCCCGTTCACATAAAAGTAATTTAATCTACCAAAGTATTTAAAAACTTAGCGGAATATTAATTTAAATTCTTACATCATTTAGTTCAATTAATTATTTGTTATTCATAAAATAAACCATACTTATTTTTTATACTAAATCATTATTAATGAACATCCTTGGTTATAAGCTACTCTGTACTCATTCTAACTTTTTGGACGCTTAGACGGAACGAGTGGGCGCCATTGAGCTTCCTCCCTTGGCGCCAGACAACCATCGCCGTAGCTAAGAGAGACAAGACTTATGACTGATTTATTGTTATCAGATATTTGTTTTTTCCGACACTATTTTTATTAAAAATACCTATAACTGTGAAAAAATATAACATAGTTAAAGATATTTAGATAATCAATTAATAATGTTTTTGTACAAATAGACGTTAGTACATATGTTTGGGATTATCAAACTTTTACACTATTTAACCAGTCGCAGCTGGCAACTCGGCACATAGTTATATGATACCTTTTGTATATATCTTTTTACTATTTATTTTGATGGCGGCAGTAGATGAGGCTGTAGTACATCACCGCTTAACAATAATCATCAATATGAAACTTGTATTATTAATAAAAATATTTAAAATTAATATTTATGAAATTAATATATATATTCTTTGCCGAATTTCAAAATGGACCGAGCATTTATTTAGGAGCTTCATTTACTATAACGGAGGAGCGCGGCGAAACTTCATACTACATAAATTTCTATATACATCTGACCAACGATAGAAATGAAGCAGTTAAGTTTGTAACGTTGTACCTTGTAAGCTAAGTCACTCTTCACGTCGGACCACAGTAATACAATGTCCTGCGGTTTAGAGTAAGTGATCAGACGATGCTACTTACCAAGACGTGCTTACACATGACCTTTCCACCAAAAAAAATAATCATAAATCATGTAGTCAGACTAAATCGTACCATTATAAAAAAAGAAAACAACAAAATTAAATTGTCGACAAATCAAACTTTGCAGTGACTCCTGCAAAGTTTGATTTGTCATCATTTTTTTCTATACATCATGCAATATCACACAGAAAAAAGTTATTACTGGCCAAGATTAAAGTTCAGATTAAAATTTTGCTAAATATATACATATAAGCCAGTACAGCATAGCGCATCCTTTGAAGTTGGATTAAATTCAGTGGGCACCGCCCTCTCTGTCCCACCGGCCACCGCAAATTAAATCCTGTCCTTTTAGAGGATTCTCATTATAACCAACAATTAGTACTACGCTTTGGCAATGAAAATAAAGAAATTGAAACTTAATCAACATTACTCATTTTAACTTGATTTGATTTTTTTTATAATTTAATTAAGCGAAAAATTACGACTGCAATCTGTTTATTATTTTAATTAAAAAAATAAAAATTGTACTTTAAAGTGTTTTTATTCTTCACATTCTGATAGGAGTGTTAAGATATAAGCAGATGATTGATGATGCAGATTGGTGAACTTAATTTTAAGAATGAAACATTTTACAGTGAGGATCCAAAATTTTAACAAGAATTTGCTTAGTTATATGATACACCTTAGTCGTGAATAAAAAATGCGAGGACGAAAAAATATAAATACAAATTTAAACCTAAAATTGGTATAGTATTTATATTTTTTATCTTGTTCCGTGAGAAGGAGAACTCCATGAAAACAAATAGGAAGTACTTCTCACGGATTTTATTCACAGTGGCTATTTTCAACGAAAACTCAGGCTAGCAATAACTTTAATCAGATTGACCCGGAATTTTAAGCCAATACTAAGCTAGAATAGACTAGATTAATGAGCAATCAATAAGTGTTATGTTGAATAAAGGATTCTGATTTAATTTAAAAAACTCTGGTCATAAATATCAACCAAACAGCAATTAAGTCGTGGAACGCATTTGTATACCAAATGTTTCTCCTCTCAAGTACCACATCCTTTTATTCATCATAAAAATTTTAAATACAGACAAATACATACGAAGAACTGAATGTACCTCTTCATTTATAGAAAACAAGAATATTTTATCTGAATCGGTTTATTTATAAGACTTATTGCGCGACCCCCTGGCGCCCGGCGGCGCCGCGCCGTCCCGTCGGACAGACATCCTGGCTCCAAATCTATCGATCTCCCGAGATGCTATAAACACAATTGCCAACACCACAGTAACACAATTTGAGTTGAATTGTTCGTTTTCATTCTTAGACATTAACCGCCTTACTTATAAATGTTACTTAGGTGATAAATAAATTAAACAAGCTGTTTTTTCTTTCGAATTTCAAATCAATAATGATAGAAAGAGATTAGCAACGGTTATAAATAATGCCTTAAGGTTGTGGCGACTGGACAATATTTAGATTTTACATAAAAAACCAATACAGAAATGTTTTCTCTCACTTTTGTGTTCTGATTTGTGTGATTCTTAAAATCAAATATCAACAAGTTAAAATCAAATTGCTACAAGTATTTGCTTTTAAAAAAGTATTTCCATTTAATAAATATTGGCCCCATAATTTAAAAAAAATAAGAAATGTTTTACGTTATGAAACACAGCTCATAGTATTTGCAATTCAGTTTATTCTAAACATCCTTTTAATAGTTATTAACAAGTCAGTCATACCCCTCAGCCGTGGCTAATTGGGCGTCCCGCCGCAACGGGACCACAAAAGGACTGCCGCTTGCTCATTAAATTTAATCAACAGCCTCGAGCTGAATATTTTGTCAGCCGCCGATCAGAAATATAACACCAAGTGTCAAACGTAACGTAAATGAAAACAAAACTTGATACAGCTTAATTAGTCTCGATTTACAATTGCAAAATTTCAATTTATGATATTAGTTATATGTAATTAAACAATATAACAATACCCGTATTTACAGCTATGTAACTAAGAATAAGAAGAAGAAGAAGAAAAACTGAGAATATTATGTGTGATTTTCACTGTACATTGTTATTTGGAGTTTATATGATTATTAATCTGCCTACATTATTTTTTCATTTTTGAGTATGCTTGAAGAAATGTTTTCGAAGGATAATTTTTTTTCACATTAACTTGGTGGTGGTCTAAGCTCCACCAACTCATCAGATGTCATTATAAAATTACAATATAGGTTTGTTACAAACTTTTTGAATCCGCGGGTTTGAATCCGCTGTCATGGGTCAGGAATCACGTGTTCTAACCATTGGGCCATCCTGACATATATTTAAACAGATAAATTAGTAGTGAATGATAATTGAGTGTTGTATTTATAATGACCTTATATTTTTTAAGCAATGTGAGTTACCTTGACTCTGAAAAAAATATAGTAATATATTTAAAATTTAGTTATAATGTATTGTGAACTGACCGGATATCCACGGTAAAGTACACATATAAGCTCATTTCCGGCGTCTTTATTGTACCTAATAATAGGATGTGAAGTATACTACATACTATACCTTTGGGGTGTAAATTGAGGAAATATAATTCGCGCCTTCTTGATACACGTGTCAAATCAAATCATTATCATCAATATAATATTTATAGTATCTTTGACTAAGTTTGCCTGGTAATGGTACGTTTTAAAAATTTTCAAATGAATTTTTAACTAATTCTACAAAACAATTGAGCTGAAACATTTCACACTAAATTTCGGTGAGAATTCAATCCATTATATAAAAATTTATTTATTTTAGTACCGGAGCTGTAATAACAAATTCAAAACTTAGCGGAGAACGATCAAGTTATGTCAGAAAGTCACATGCGATATTTACTATAATAATAATTATAACGTTTATGTAATAGGATACATGCATCAAAATAGCGTAACACAAATAGCGTACGTTGGTTTTAAATGTTTTCCTTGTGAAACATAGACCTACCGACCTACAGCAGAAATCTGTACGAAGAATCTGTTCTTACAGATAGATAAAATAAAGTTTTTTTTAATATGTTTTCCTAATATGTCATTTATTATTAGTATTTGTTATAAACTATGGGGGAGTATGAAGCCTATATTGATAAGATACGGTGAAATAAAAAAAAAAATAGTCGAATGTCAACTACACCATTAGTATAATTTCCATAAAATAATTTTGGACCTACATTTGTTTTATCAATATTAGTCTTGTATAATTGAATGTCAATAAAAATGTTTCTAGATATTGGACAAAAAAAATTTTAGTCGCAGAAATAAAATCAAATATTCAATTTTCGCAAATTTTCCAATTGTTTCGCATTACGGGTTCTGTATAGGGCGAAAAACAAAGTGGCAGAGAGCAATTAATTTAGGGCTTCGTTGTGCAGCAGCCGCTTCGGGCTATATACCAATCCAGTAATTGTCGCCGGCAATATTCAAATGGCGGAAACAATTAGCTTGAGTGCTGTACATATTATGCTGTACCCTAATGCCCAATATAGAGGATGACAAAGCGAAAGAAAATTTGATTTTACGGGACTCATCAGTGGAGATGTTAATGATCATTAGTTTAGTATGCACATGTTGGTATTTTCGTGTTTGATTAAAAAAATAGTAAAATCTTAATGAATTTACATAAATTCAAATTTTAAGCTTCAATAGCTTAAAGGTGTGATGCGATGTGAAAGTCGCAGGTTCAATCCTTGAATTATTGTCTTACTCACTAACATAACTGACTGAAAAATATAAATAGGATTCATTTTATTAATAATATAACACACATATACAAAAAAAACACACAAATGTTTTTTTAAATAATTAAATACCCCAATCATCAATACGTCATAACAGTAAAATAGAGATATAAAGTAGATTAATTTTAATGAATTTGTCCTTCATTTACACGATATGTATAATCCTTAATTAAATGTTATACGTTATATCTATACCGTGCGATATTAAGTCTGATAATTGACGGGAAGCTCCCCCTGTCAGCTCGTCGAAAATCTCTTTTGTGTATCGCGATAGCGTTGCAAAGTCTACTAATGTCTTTTAAGGACTTAGTGATTTAAACGGACTAAATAATGAACCGGCTACCCTTTCTCTTGCTACGCAATTTATAAGCTTAGAATATTGGGATCCCCCACAAATGAAGTTGTCTCTACTAGAAGAGTTAGTCAGTTGTCTTATGATATACTCTTATGTTATCTCAAATAATAAAAAATATTATTTATTTAATTATACTTATTATTAATTAATAAAATGATTTATAAATTAAGTTGAACGTAACGAAAGAATTTAAATTGTTTGCTGTAAATTTATAAATTAAGTCGTTTTTGTCACTAATATCGAAAACAGTTGCATATAAAAAAATATTCTGCTTGTTAAATTTTGTGAATTTCTCATTATTCTTTCGCACTTACAAAATGAGGTTAAAGATTTATTTTTATAAGAACTTACAATGCTCATTTTTTTATATAGTTGTATAATTACTCATGCAATATATTAATATATGGTTTCGTCATAAAAGTTATGTGTGTCATTACATTTTAACTAAATAACCGTTTACACTATATAAGAAGAAGTGATTTAAAAATTCAAACAAAGAACACTGTTTCTTACTTACTGTTTCTTACAGTACAGTAACAGACTGTAAATTTCTCACTGCTGGGCTAAGGCCTCCTCTCCTTTTTGAGGAGAAGGTTTGGAGCTTATTCCACCAGCGTGGTGGAGCAGCGGCTCTAATGCGGGTTGGTAGAATACACATGTTGCAAAATTTCAATGAAATTAGACACATGCAGGTTTCCTCACGATGTTTTCCTTCACCGTCAAGCACGAGATGAATTTAAAATTATAAAATTTATAAACACAAATTAAGCACATGAAAATTCAGTGGTGCTTGCCCGGGTTTGAACCCACGATCATCGGTTAAGATTCACGCGTTCTAACCACTAGGCCATCTCGGCTCAACTGTTTCTTACTTGCTGAATAATTAATGAAGAGAAAAGTAGATAACTCCTAACAAATGATCCGCAATTGGGCCTCTTCTCCTCTTGAGCTTGAGGAAAAGATCAGCTTAGTGGCATAGGCTCCCAAGCTTATGACACTAAGCTGATCCAGGATACGCAACAGAAATCAATCTCATATACGTAGTCTTCCTCACATTGTTTTCCTTCACACGAGATGGATTATAATTATAAAATTGAGCATATGAAATCAAAGTGGTGCTTTTCTCGTTTTGAACCCGTAATCTTAAGATTCACGTTTTAAAACCACTGGGTTATCTCGGTTAATTTATTATAAACAATATAAAATAATTACTTGAACTGAGACAAAATAGTGTTTAAACTGCATTTTTACGTAACAAACAATAACAATACTATCTCCTCGTACCCATCGCCCTGCTAACCAACATCAAACTATCGATTAAGCTTCTTTTGATAGGGGGATTAAATCCGCTAACAATATATAATCTTGATCGTATTTTTTATAATGAGCCTTCATTGATTGCTTGTCTCATGTTATCTTTATAATGTTTTGTCATCACAATTGTTCGTATTTCACTGTATAATTGTTATGTAGATTTATTTCGTATAATAAATCTATGTATTAATTATGCGGTGAAATACAAATATAATAATTAGTATATTTTTTGTATTGGCCTTGCGTGCCTGCATTTTTGGTCTAATAACTAGTATATAAGTTTGCAGAAACCGAGATCCTGTGGTCAAGATTCAGTCGGACCAGTAAAATATCGTTGGGTTTTTCCGTCAATTGAAAACAAATTCTATTTCAAGCGTTTAGGAGTTAGTAGTATGCCTCGGAAATCATGTAAAGCCATTGGTTTTTCAACTACTGTCTCCGCTGATTTTGGATTATTCAAACGACATTAAGACATTTAAGGTACACCTGTGTGCTCACTGGTGTGCTAGAATATCTATTTCACAGTTGACTAGTCTACATTAAGGATAAAGTCAATGAAAAACTAGATTTAAAAAAAGGTAACTGGACAATTGGGCCATTTGATGGTAAATGATCACAATCGCCCATAGACATTGGCTCTGTAAGAAATGTTAACTTTATATCGTCAATGCGCCAACAACCTTGAGAACTAAAATGTCCCTTATACCTATAGTTACACTGACTTACTCATCCTTCAAGCCGGAACAAGACAAGAGTGAGCCACCAAATAAAATCAAAATTAATCAATTATATTACAATTTTCATCTTCAGTATTTTTGACCTGTGCTTATGTTACATTTATGTAACCCTAAAAGCTTTTCTCAGTATTATCAATCAATCAAACTTTTGATTTATATTTTTCCGTAACACACTCTTGTCTAGAAGACTCGTCTATACACACATCGAGCGGTTCGCATGACGACACAAATCCGGATTTGTTTGTTTGTTATCAGCGCAGAGCAGTCGGCCGCGGCTGGGGCTGCGATCCGAATAATCGTATTATATATATGTGCATTCGCTCCATTTGTTAAACCACGTCTTAAGATGATTGCCATTTATTTATTTTGTAACATTTTCAGATTAGAAACGGAACATTTTAAATTAAATTGTTTGATTTATAACTATTTTTTAATTTAATTTTGAACGGCTTTTTTAATATCAGTTTTCATTCCTACAATATATTTGATAGAAATTAAATCTCACGTTAATTTTATCTTTTCTTCTTCTTCGTATACTTCATTACTGAAGTTCGTGTTTTTCCTGAAATGCTTTCACCGATGTGTCGACTAGCTTTCTCCACACCACTCTGTCCTCTGCTTGTCTCAGGGCAGTTGGAATATTGAGTCCGAGATCCGATTTATTTTGGATCTGGTCGAACCAGCGGGTAGGTAATCGACCGCGTGATCTTTTTGCCTTTGACATTCCCTACAACAACCAGTTTATCCAGATTATCTGGTTGTCTCCGGGCGATATGGCCAAAGTAACTTAAGACTCATTGGTAGCATATAGTGGATAGTCTGGTAGTAATCTTCAGTTGGTCGAGAATAGACTTGTTGGTTATTTTTGCTATCACGGTATGCGCAACGTACTTCTATAACACCACATTTCGAAAGTCTCGAACTTCTTTCGGTCAGCTGCACGGATTGACCATGATTCGGAACCGTACAAAAATATTGAGAATACCAAAGCTCGCACGAGTCTGGTCTTGGAGGTATTCTACACTTTCCTATTTTGCCAAATTCTAGTTAACTTACTCATAGCTGCTTTGGCCATCTGCGTTCGTTTCCGAATTTCTTTGTCACAGCCTCCCTGATTGCTTATAAGCGATCCCATGTCACAAACTCATTTACAAACTCCAGGTCCACGATTTCTCTGGTTCGTGCAAAAGTTCCAGCTCGATCTATTACCATGACTTTAGTCTTCATCTTATTAACGGAAAGACCGATCATTTCACTTGTGCGCTCAACTCTTCTGAGCAGTTCAGCCATTTCCTGTTCTGAGGAAGCTAATAGCATGGTGTCATCGGCGTATCGGAGGTTACTGATTTTGTTGCCTCCAACGGAAATGCATCCCACTCTTCTAGCGCTGTCCTCATGATATACTCGCTAATGAAGTTACAAAGAAGAGGGGATATCATGCATCCCTGTCGCACTCCTTTCTGTGGTTTGGAGCGGATACCACGTCAATCATTAATTTTATACTTCAAAACAAATAATACAATACTATTCTGCAATGCGTATTGTAATTGCTCGTAGATAATGTATAAAACTAATTCCTAATGTCACTTTGAAAACATAGTTATTTCTTACCAAGCTTTCGTCTTACCCGTTGAATATATGTAACAAAAAACTCCTTTATTTATTTATTTAACAGTATTATCCTCAAACAATTGCATAAAAAATATTAAAAATGGACAAATACCATATTTTTTCAAATGAGGTAAATTATTTTAGGTCATCTTCATCTTTAAGTTTACTTTATTTTTGTTAAAAACCAATATAAAAAATGTTATAAATCACAAGAAAAGTAAATTTATTTCTAAAACTTGTAACATATAGTAAGTTTAAGTGCTTTGTACTTAATATTATAATATACTACGAGTATATTAGCATCGATAGAAACTAACATTTGTGATTTTGAAATCCCGATGACGCAAACGTCATCACGTTTCAAAAAACGTTCTATCAGCTGTCAGTATTATTATGACACTTTCTGTTTCAACTAAATTGCTTTCTTACTGCTATAGTATTTTTTTTAAATATTATAAGCAGTCAAATGAATATATGTAGAATTCTTGAATCAATTTTTGAATAAAATTGTATACTAGTAGAAATTCATCTGTTATAGTTTCAATTGACCACGATGAGCGTTCAGTTGAAATTATAATAAATAATAAAATCAATAAATAACAAATAATAAAATCAATGTTAAAAAAAGAATGCTCGAAAACAAAAAAACTGAAAATAACTTACGTTTTTTACTTTAATTTTTTTTTAATAGAATCGATCGTTTAATTATCAATGGTTTTTTTACATATACAAATTATTACTTGTTTTTGGATGTATGCTTCACACATTGTTTAGTAGGCGTGAATGAAGGTGTAAAATCGTGTTAAAATTTTATATATTTATTCGTACTTTAGATGAGTAGACGTGTTCTGGAGTGGAGAACACGTCGTGGCAAACGTAGCGTAGGACACCCTCGAGCTATGTGGAGTGACAATATACGCAAGGTGGCTGGCAGCGGATGGAGATTAAGAGCTGAAGATCGAGCTCAGTGGCGTGCCATTGCAGAGGCCTACGTCCAGTCGTCGTCGAACGACAAAAGGATGATGATGATGATTGGTACTTTTGTTATTTGATTTTTTGTACAGTACCAGTGCCAGAAGTGGCGTGCGATTTATATCGGCAACAGGCAGATTCATACAAATTGTTATCCAGATAAGGTAATAAAAGACGCATAACCTATACATGTAATTCCAGCAGTTAAGGTTATAATAATTGTGCATATATAGTGAGAAACATGAGGTCTAAAGACAACCTCGCACTGTCCTATTAAAGGGCTGGTTCTTTGACTTGACATTTTTTTTAATTTGAGTGACTGCTCTTGAAAACGAAGGTAGTTTGTTATACGCATTGTAAGTTGTGGTGTTAATAAAAGAAAATATGGGGTGACAAAATGCAACCTCGCACTACGCTAATAAAAGCGTAAGGCTATTATTATTATTTGAACTGTCATTTTTAGCTTCATTGTTTTGCTTTTCTTATATACAACGTTGGATTCTATAATCATATTTTTCTGATATTTGAGAAGAAATTATAAATTATTTTATTATAAATTTCGGAAGCTGCAAAGATTAATTAATTCATACATTGTTATATACAAACATAAGATCGATAGTAACCGTTATTTCTTTAAACGACCTTATAGAAACTACTTCTAAATTGCTATTGCTGCTGAATCTGCAGCAACTAAAAAACTTATGTAAGGACTTACTTGAACAAAAGTGGTTTGTTGGCAAAGAGGCCGGATGCCTTCTCTTTCGCGGCTTGGAGCCCCTGCATTGCGGCGGCCCGATCTTCCTCATGTAAACGCACTCCCGTATCTAATACCTGTCAAAATCATAAATACTATTATGTTTATTTCTAACCAACAGTATATTGATGTCTTATTAAGGATTAAGTCGGGTATTCTTTCGCCTATAAACATTCTTTCCAGAAATTTATAAAAGGGTTTATCCTAATATATGTTTTTTGATTTAACAGCATTATTAAAATTACAAAATAAACACAGCTTCCAATTGATTGGTTCAAAGCATCGTTTCAAAGACGCTTGTTCTATAATATTACGCATGCCCAACAGCCTCTTTAAATGGATTATTTAACTTAAAACGCGGCTAAGTGCCAGCTCTTGGCTCACCATGAAAATGGAACATAAGAGATAACTAGTGTGGAGAAGCTTATTTTTCAATGATATTTTTTATGTCCTCATATTTTTTTTAAATTAATATACAAATGAATACGTAATGTTTATTAATTCAAAATTAAACATGTTTTATATTTTAATTCAATAAGGGTTTTGCTTAACTTATGAGACTTAATTTTTAAGTAATTGTTAATAATTTGACATTTTCATTAAACAATTTATAATAAATGGATGTAACAAAGGACAAGACAAGAAAACGATGATTGTGAAATAATTAATCATTGGTCGCCAATTGCGTTATAATCTGCCACCAACCAATCACAATTTTTGATAAATCGCACGCATTATAATTTTTTTTTATATAAAACAGATAGGCAGGGCAAGTTGGTCATGTGATGTTAATAGGCTATCACCGCTCACAGACATAGGCGCTGTCAGAAACTATTCCTTATATCTCCAACTTGCCACCAACCTAGGAAACTAAGATTTGATGTCCCTTCTTACGTTAGTAACCATGGCTCACTCAACCGTCAAACAACAATACTTAGTATTGCTGGTTAGTGGCAGACTATATGAAGAGTGGGTGGTACCTTCCCAGGCGAGTTTTCTCAAAGCCCTACCACCAAATGAATTATATTCTTGGACTCTTTTGATGTATTAGAAAAGCAGACAAAATAGGCCACCAGATGATAAGTGACTACCTTATGCCCTAGACTCTTGAAGTTGAAGCTTACACTGACAATATATCATACAATGAGGATACAAGGTGTTACTTCTATTGTGCCTGAAGTATACTGGGTCATATCCTTTAGGCACAGTAGTTTATAGAGAGTATAACTTTAAGTAGGTTACCGGTGTATTTTGGTAGAGTAGTTGGTAAATGGGTGGTACCCACCCAGACAGAGCTACACTAAGCCACAGGGTTATTGGTTATTCAAAATTATGTTAATTATACCAGACAATATATAAATGTGTAATTAAACCACCGGCTTTCACACATTCAATACATGACGTAACGCTGTATTCGATGTGATCTATAAGTTACTCCTGAATGAATAAAAAATAATATACACAAATTGAAATGCAATTAATTCTTTTAATATGTTCGTGTCTTTTAATGTCAAGTAAATTATTACTATTTGAGAAAATAGGTCACGTGTTAAAAAAATATACTATTTTATATAAGCTCATTATATGTATGTTACTGAATGAACATGAAATATTTTGTTTATTTAAATAACTCCGTATCGGTTTTAATGTGCAAATCCATTAATTATAATTTTCTAGTTTCCTTTTTGACTTTTAAGAATTAAACCTTCAATACAAACATTCTGATCGACTATTGTAAGAAATTATGATTGTATTTTTTTATTCATAATTAATGTTACTTTGTAAACGCTAAAACGGTTTAATTAAGTTTCAATACAATTATCATAGAATTTTAAACTCTACTGCAAATTGAAATGTCGTTACATAACGATTACGTTCTTCTACCTATGCATATGTATATAGCTATATATATATATATCTACGCGCATCTATAGATAAGTTTTTGTACATCGATCATTATGACTAACAGCACTTATTGAAAACAAAAACACAATAGAGATATAAAAAAAAAGTTAAAATATTATTTACTTACATTTTTTCTGTTCCTAGGCGTAGCAGGTCCGTCGTAGCGTCTGTCGATCGTGTAGCGCCCCGCGCCGCTCTACGCCGTAGCTACGGCTGCGCGTAGCCCCAGCCGTCATTGGTCGATATTTCTACAGATCTAGATATCTTTCCACCAATAGCAGCCTCCACTGTAAAGGGGCGGTGTTTTGTAATATTTCAGAAAATTTTCAGAAGACCCAAATGTACATAGAGTTAGTATCGACCCTTTCTGTGTTCATTGTTTGATTTGCATGAAACGTAGATGTTGAAAACTATGCTAATATCGTTTATACTGATCACATGAGATGAGTCAATGGTTTCAAGCATATATGCTAATATGCCAATATGAAGCGAATAATGATATTATAACAACCTCTAAATATCCATAAAGTTTTGCTACTATGTACATTAACTGTCTTCTTAGTATGAAACGTTTCTTTTATTTTTACACATTTTAAAATATCTACGTTCTGAATATCTGGTTATGTTGTCATTTTTAACGTCTTATTTACAACTTAGTTTGATCCATCTAATCAATGGAAGTAAATCTTACATAAATTCTTTTGTATCTATACTCTTTGTAAATTAAGTTCGATATTTTGTTTTATAAGGACGTACATATTTACGAATATGTTTATAGCTTTTTGGATGTATGTCAATACATAGCTGTGAAAGTTTATTTCCTCTCGCACATCTTGAGAATAAGTTACTAAGCTGACTACAAAATAATTTAATCGAAACGAAGTAATACTATATTGTTAATTATTCAGGTAATGCAAATTCAATTGTGCATTTCTTAAAGTAACTCCATGGTGAGAACGTGCAACGAAAGCTGTAAGCCACATTTAAACGCTCACAAAACCTTTTTTTTTATATAACTTCGTACTAAATTAATACTGGAGATACATTCTTTTTAATCAATTTTCTGAAGTTATTTTATCTCCGTCCTTTTTCATATCTTTAATGTATCATAAGCACTTACGTTATATTATATCTTTAATGTTCTGTATTAAATAATATTATAATGACGTAAAATACAAGTATTGAATTGATAACATTGAATAATTTAAAACTTGACCACACAAAATATAATGATATATAAAAAATACATTTGAATATAACATGCTAGAAACATTAAAAGTTCATACAAATCACATATTTACAAACTGAATTAAAATTATATCAACTGTACGAAATACAATATTTTTTTTAGATAAATAATAAATAAAAAACGAGCCAGAATAAAAAATAAGCAACGTGTTGTTTTGTGGTTTTCAATTTGGAGCATTAAGTTAATATATCATAATATATAAGCAAGCCGAGATGGCCTAGTGGTTAGAACGTTCATATTTATAATACACGTTATACTTGACGGCGAAGGAAAACATAGTGAGGAAACCAGCATGTGTCTAATTACATTGAAATTATGCCACATGTGTATTCTACCAACCCGCATTGGAGCAGCGTGGTGAAGTAAGCTCCAAGCCTTCTCCTCAAAAGAGAGAGGTGGCCTTAGCCCAGCAGTGGGACATTAACAGGCTGTTACTGAACTGTATAAACATTATGACCGTTTGTCACTATGTGCAACTGTGCTAACAACATGCAGTTCTACATGATGGGTGCATGTGTTTAATAAAATTCAATCTGCAGATTTTTATACTAAAAAACCACTTGTAAGTGTCCCAAAATTGACTCAAAGATAAGGCTTGGAGCTTATTCCATCACGCTGCTAACATGCGCGTTGGTATTGGTTAGATACACATTGTTAAGAGAATAACTCGAGACCACGACCGAATACGCAACATGCAACTGCAATTTACGTTTACCTTTGTTTACTGACTTTGAGCAGACCCGTTTAGGTGATTATCATTCACTCATCACATTTTATTTTACCATTAGATATGATTGCTTTGTATTGCAATGTTCTTGTTTGTAGTGAGCCAGTGTAATTAAAGATATAACGTCTTCGATTCCGTTCGATGTAAGGACTGACTTTTACATTATGTAGTGCCCCTAAAGCTAAATCTAACCACCTACCAACATGTGACCCCTTTACGAGTTTACCTTTCCATATTAATTAAAAAAAAACTGTTGAAAGTTCAAAACAAAGACATGTGGCTAAAATCCAAACAAAATGAATTAATTCCTACAAAACTCTCTAAAGAATATATTTTTATTATCATGCAAATATTTCACTTAGAAGGCACTGCTCGTTACAACACAAAATAATTTATGCATAATTGTTAACTTGGCTTTACCAAATATTTGTTAACGCGATGTAATAAATTAAAAGTAAAAAAATATATATTTTTTTATATAAAATCTTGTTTTGCATACAACAATCTACAAAATTTCGTGTGTATACTGTGACGGTTGAGGGACTGCTTCGTCTAGAGCCAATCCTGGGTATAGAATCAGGTTATGCTTATCATAAAAATGCATTGTCATCGGAACTGAACCAACATGTAAAATTTCAACTCCGTAGTATGAGAGATAGTGGTCCTAATTCAGCTTCCAAGATTTTAACTAAACATACTAACAAACATTGCTAGTTATTAAAAAACTTTTAAAAATGACATTTTTTAAAGTTAAACTACTTAAAAACATTTGTAACATATGACACACATATTAAAAAAATCATAAAAAAATCACATTCAAGCTAAAGATTTGAATATATAACTAAAAATAAAATCATATTTAGGTTGACTACATAACTATTACAACTCTAACTTAAGAATGGAAATTGATATATCTGTTAAATAAACATTTTTACTAGATTTGGAAGAATTTTTTTTTTATTATTAAATAATTGATATTACTAAAGAAATTTTGATTAAAGAGTTAAGGAACGGATAGACAGAAAAAGTAACAAGTAAACGACTATAATTATATGAGGAAATCATATTTGACTATGACTTAAAAAATGCAATAAAAAGGTCATTAAAAAGAAATCAAATTTGTGCTGAGCTCAGACCGTTTACCCCCGCCTCGTCCGTTAGCTGACTACGCTATAATATCGGCGCAGTATCGGTCTGACTTCATTTCACGGCTAGAGGATTTCGCAAATGAAGTTTCCCCGGTCCACCGAACATGAATCTGTATAATATTTCGTCTATAATTCGCATTAAAATTATATCATGGATATAGCTTTTTAATATATACATTCTAGTGATATTGTTTAAAAGGAAAACATTTATTTGTATAAATATACAAAATCTAAAAAAACGGTTCGAATTATAAACATAAATAAATAGTCAATTCATACATTTGTAAATCTATTAATCGTACCACGAGTAATATGTTAAAATAATTTCTGAAAGCATAGAAGGCAGGCAGACATTATAATTTATGCCTTAAAGAGATTTCTTTCAGCATAATATATCTCTGTCTGTGAGAAATTATTAGAGATGTTTTATATAAGGGAACTATAAATCGCTGCTTCGAGCTTACAGATAATATATGTTCGTTATAACTTAGGTTTAAGTCAATTTGTTAGATTTTTATACAAGCTTAGTAAATATAATAATGTCCTTCTGAATATATATATTTTTTTCGTTTTAGCAAGGCTTACTAAATGACCCACCTGATGATAAGTGGTCACTTTCGCTCATAGACACTGGCAGTGCGAGAAGCATCACTCTGTTATTGTTTCGCCAATCATACCATATAAGATCCCTATGCCTATGTCTCTGTGTGGCTTGGCATACTGGCAATGCCAAGCTACACATACGGACGGAAACCTGCACAAAGGCGAAATCGGCATTTCACAAGGCAGTTATATTTATATTATTATTATTATTATTTTATTTACTTCCTTAACCTCCTTAACTTTGATTGCATCACAAAAATTCTAATTTATAGGCATAAAAAAGGGATAAAGTTTCTAGCTATTAATAACAAACTATAATAATTAAAAATATAAAGTAAGAAATATTAACCATTCAACCACTCGCCACTGACCTTGGGAACTAAGATGTTATATCCCTTGTGGTTATAGTTACAGCTTCTTCTATAATTACTAGCTTCCTCGACCTTAAAACCAAAACCCAAAAATACTCATATTGTTGCTACTTAAATAGGACGATCATATTTAATTCACATTACCAACATTGAAAATTCTAGATTAACTTTTTTAGTCAGATTACTCTTTAAACTATTGTAATCGTATTTGACTCATGAAAACTACCACTAAAAATGTTCAACAACTTATAAACTAAAGTTTTCTCAAAAGAAAACTTGCAATTCTTTAATAATTTCAACGTTATTATCATCCTAATATGCAGAATTTACTCCCGGTTGCATGCTTAACTCTAAACCACCTCAAAAACGCTTTTGCTACTGTATTGCTTCTGACTTATAATACGTGATATGAAGGTGTTTACTCAACGAATGGCTCTAAAATAGTGTCATAGTATGCTTTTACGACACCCTCGAGTTAATATTGAGTAGTATCTTAAGTAGTTTAGTATTATACTATAACCAAATCACGCGACTTAACTTACATAAAATATAATAAAATAATCTTAAATTCTACTTGTCGTACATCACAATGATCGTCATACATAAATAACTTCTTGCTTGACAAACTGCGGCAACCCTCTCCAACCTCTGATTAATGCATTCTTTTATAACATGAAACGTCAGCGGGGGGTAAAACGCAATCTAGTTAAATGCTGAGCGCGTGATTTTGTCCGCACTAATATTTTTAATCTAACGAAATGAATATTAATAATGTATACAACAAGTTTTCTGAGGATAGTTTTAGATATTGTTAAAAGTTAAGTATTGATATTAATATTTTAAAAGTAAGTTTAGATATTGTTCAAATAATTAATGAATAACACTATCACAATACTATGGTGACGATGATATACGTTTTAATTTAAGGTTTCTTTGTTTAAAAATCTTTGAATAACTAATATGAATAATATTAATTTTTTAATAATCATATTGTATTTTCATATTGGTTCGTTACTCAATTGTATGTATATAAATACATTATACCAAATTCCATTGATTTTATAAAACAAAATTTATTTAAATCTTTATTAAAATTTACTGAATTAAATAAAACATTTTTAAACGTATGATAACTGCGTATATTAATTATTTTTATTCAGTTAAAAAATATGGTTTTATTAAATATGAAATGATTGCAAAAATCTAAGAAAATATTAAGCCATGTTATAGACAACAATGTATTGGTTTTATGTTATAAGTAGGCCTTGAATCCTATTGATGAGTTTTTTCCATCACGCTGCTATATTGCAGGTTGGTGGATTCACATTGGGCAGACCACCGAGCAAGACATCAATTATAAACATAAATTGGGCATTTGAAAACCGGTTTGAATACGCTATTTTCGTTTTTATGCAGTAATAAAGATTTTTGATGTACATTTAGTACTAGAAACTTATATATGTGCTTAAGTGTCCTTTCGCTACATCGAGAGAGGCGGCCAACGAGCACTTAACAGCGATCGACTACTTTCAAAAAGCGCTCACAGCGCTTATCGGCTTTTAACATTACCACTTTACAAGGCAAGGGGCGATATGGTTTTACTCAAATATATTTTGATGTATTGTTTAAATTTTCTTCGATAATATCTCATTATAGAAAAATAAATACAGATTATATTGTCATATTATAATAAACTACGCTAGCCCATTTAATATACCGAGAAAAAAAATACTCGTTTAAAAAATACCTATTCATTAATAGAAGAAAAATTAATAATTAAATAGAAGAAGTAGAAACATTCACTTCCGGTCGAATATCTAATTTCAAAATATAATAACATCAATTTTAATCACATATTTACAATAATTACTTAAAAAATGTACTTTTTTATACACCATTCTTTATTATAATTAGATATATTTTGTGTAGAAACATTCATTCATTAAAATGATATTCTTTTAAAGGTATTTTTTCAAGATAGGACGGTTTATCTTTACGGAATGTATTTTATTATTACAAAATTATAAATTATAACTAGCAGTATATACCTTTTTTGGAATAAGGGAACACTTTTCTTGTAATATGCTTTCTGCGCTCTTGTAAGATAAGGACTTTATAATAATTAAAATAATTATGAGTTATTGAATAATTAGTGTATATAGAAATTAAATCAACTCCTGAGAATGCAGTTATACTCTAGTCTACGTTGAAATTATTACCAAATGCCTCTAGTTTTACTTTTGATAATATTAGTAAATTTATATTCAAAAATAAAAAGTACTTGAAAACTTGTAACTTGACAAGTGCAATTAAATACCTAAATATATCACAAAATGATGTTTTATGTATGTTGCTAGATAATAAATATTACAAATCATATTCTTAAATGAAAATTGAATCGATTATCAGTTTTATTTCTATTAGAGAAGTTCATCAAATATTACATTGATGTGTCTGGTGACACCTCATGACTTTTGCAAAAGCACCTCATTCCACTCGATTACATCCCTCTCCTCTACCTGGGGGCAACTTCTGTCTCTTTCAAACTTAAACATTTTCTCTATTCTCGTCCTCCTCTTCCTGCTATTTATGACTTATTAACTTCTCTAAGGTATCATAGCAACCCACCCACCTCTCAAACGTTCTACGAATTTAATATAGAAAATTGTGAACTCAACCGTAAGTCAGAAGCAGTTTATTGAATTTTATGGTATATTATATCCTCTTTAATATTCATCATTAAAACATAAGAGTTCTTTAAATGGTTTTCATTACATATAAAACTTATAAAGCGTGTATATGTATATTTAAATAAATTGAAAAGAAAGATTTATTTTTAGCTTGAAGGTATTTACTGAAATAGAATACTTCAGCTAATATTTTACCATAAATATATATCACAGTGAACGATGATAAGTATATGCGTATATCATTCTAAATAATTATAATAATATAAAAAAACCATAAAGAGCACGAAATTTATGAATTTTTTTATTCAACCGGTAAAATAACATAAAATACAACAGAGTTTTATAAAATACATTTTAAAACGTCAGCTACACAAATTTTTAGTAACTAAATTAAGCTTCAATGTCGATGGTTTATGTTATACAGATGCATTAATGACGTCAACGCGGTTTGCAAATAAATATCCCGTCGGAGCTCTTTAATAAAACTTTATTGATAGATTGCTCGTGAAAGAAACCAATCCTAAGAACTAACAATTGTATATATCAAATACAAGTAACTTAACAAAAGAGGTATAATATTACCATAAATCATAATTATGTATTACATTAAAAAGTAGATAAATTTTATTTATTTACATACGAGTATGTACATTTGTATATGTACCCACATATACAAATAAAATTATTCAACTGAGTTCTAATCTATTGAGCTAAAATTATGTGTCACACTGGAAGTGAGAGATGAAATTAAAGTTTATTTTTAAGAAGGTTTGATAAAATATAAATTCACATATAACATGGATGATATTATAACATTTTTATTTTCAAAGCTTTATGCAAAAATTTACAAGTTTAATTTTGAATACTATATATAATATTAAACACCAGATTATCTGTCAGAGATTTTGAGATTTTAGAATGTTTTTACAAATAGTTCGAAATAATTAAAAATACATTTACTTTAGGCAATAATAATATTGCAATAACCATTAAGAAATAAAGATTAAAAAGACATTTTTATAATCAACAAAATAATGTAAAATAGAAGTAAAAAATATGTACTGGTAAAAAAACGGAATAAAGTATCAAGTATCAAAAGCAGAGTACAAAAGTAAACAGATTTATGCTACCAGATAATTTTAAGAACCGTCAGCTTATAATAAATAGGGACAGATTGAATTATTATAAACAGCGCATGGTAATTAATTATTAATTAATATAATTAATTTAAATTATAAACGCACAAACCTAACCTAAAAATTAGACTATCGCAATTTTATGCTTTTTGTGAGATGGCCTAGTGGTTAGAACACATGAATCCAATGATAGCTGTTTTAAGTCCGTCAATTTTCATGTGCTTTAGTTGTTTTTATACTTAACCTCGTGCTTGGCGGTGATGAGAAACATAAGAACAGCCTGGTGGAATATGTTCCAAACCTTCTTCTTAAACAGAGAGGCGTTAGACCAACAGTGGGACATTAAAAGCTGTTACTTTTACTTTTCTTTTTATTATAAATCGAACACTCCGTTCATAATGTTTAGACAGTCAACAATATGGCCAGATTAATTACAAACTAACGGTCCTTACAATGTTACGGTGATATATACAAAAATAAGAAGGTAAACAAAAGTCTACAGGAAGTAAGTAAAGTTTATTTTTCTATAAACTCGAATAAGAAATAAATCCCTGAACGCTACAATTCCGCGACGGATCATGCTGTTTGCCGACCGATCGCTCCTTGGGGACGCTACTCAAGCGGTTTCTTTCGATGCAATAAAATCACGATCTTTAAATCTCCCAAGAAACATTCAACGGCTTTACAAATAGTATTTCGTTATTGCAGTAACTCCGTGAAATTGTAACTGCCATAAACTAATTTCATACCGAGCTCAAAATTTAGAACATTTTGTTGTTTGGTTTGAATTTTAATTTGATTTGTTGTAAGAACAAATAACATTAATTGTTATTTTGAAAAACTAGTACTGTTTACATGTTATTAAATACCTTTTTGGATAATTTAAAACTATACCGAAAATATATGTGTTTTAGTATCAAACTGCATCCCACCTACGGCAAAGATTAAGAAGATAAAAATATTTTATCTTATTATTCTTATTGATAAATTTGATTCTAATGTCATAATCATTAACATACAATTTATACTCTATACAATACTATATAGATAAATAAAATGTAAATTTTGTATTCGTTGATTTACATGAAATATATGTTTATTTGTTTAAGTTTATAGGTGTGGAAATGAGTGAAAATGAGTAATGACTGAGTTTAATCTATAATGTGAACCAGAGGCAGCTTTATATTTATTTAAATCTTGGGAACTAAAAATCTCATTAGTTTATTTTTATTGTATTTAATTTACAAAGCATTAAGTTTCTATGAAAAAATCTATGATGTGCTTATTACAAATTCTATTACAATACAATTGAATGCCACTTACACAATATTTATAGATAAATTATTCAAAAATACCAGTCGTTTAAATTTGACATTAAAATAATGTTTTGATGTAGGTAATCGTGTTAATAATAAAAAATTAATCTTTTACTTCGTACTTATCTCAAAGTATAATTTAAGCAAAACTAAAAATAATAGAACTAGAAATGTAATACGAAAGTTGTCACACAAAATGAACAAAAATTTTTGTTGTGTGTAAGTGTGAGTAAACATATATTAAGTACCAGTAACTGGAAATTAAATCCGCAAACGATAAGGTTTACCGTCCTAGGTCGAGCCATTTAAAAACCCGCCGGTAAATGAAATCGTTTTATTTATTTTAAGTCGATGTGGTAAGAACGCGTGAATCTTAACCGATGAACGTGGGTTCAAACCCAGGCAAGCACCTCTGAATTTTCATGTGCTTAATTTCTGTTTATAATTCATCTCGTGCTTTTCGGTGAAGGAAAACATCGTGAGGAAACCTGCATGTGTCTAATTTCATCGAAATTCTGCCACATGTGTATTCCACCAACCCGCATTGGAGCAGCGTGGTGGAATAAGCTCCAAACCTTCTCCTCAAAAAGAAGAGGAGACCTTAGCCCAGCAGTGGGACATTTACAGGCTGTTACTGCTAAATATTGGTAAAGATTATAGAGGTAGGATATACGAGGAACAATATATTTTATTCATTAATTAGACATGATTTCGTGCAGAAATGCATATTTATGATTACGGACAATATTATCTAATTTACGAACAAATAACAACACCATTCATAAAAAAATAATAAATATTAAGAACACATTCGGTTGATATTCTGTCATTTTTGTTTATACGAAATTCGAATTTATTTGTGCACATCTATTAATATAAGTTTCATTTTCCCATTTATATAAGTATTTATAAAAAAATATCAATTTTCGATTCGATTCGATTTCAATATAAATATCAATCAGCAAGTTGTAAGAATAAAATATTAAGTAAGTATAGGTATTCAATTCTTGGAACAAATCTGCCAGCAAAACCAAGATATGGCCACCTGACGCGTCGCGGAGGCCATATCTTGGCTATAGCATCTTTATAGCTACCTTTACTACTTAGCAAAATCTAATAACTATATCTTACAAAAAATGGGTTTAATTTGGTTAAATGGCTTACAATATACGAAATCATAATACATCAATCTCCTAGTAACTGTAACAAAGAGAATATGAAATTGCACAAATGTAATTAATCGGTATGATGGCGCATTAAATATAATCCGAACATTATCGACTAGTGCATTATGTATATGTATGTATACTCAGTACGTAAATGTAAATCTGTGTCTGTATGTCTGTGTTAATACGTTTACAGGTAAGTGCAAACGGGCGGGTCGGCCGAGGCCCCGCCCCCGCTACCATTGTCTCCCATCGCAATCGCTCCAAATTGAATAAATTAAAGCCAAATTTAATAAATCTATTAAGTTCCTGCCGACATAAACAACTCTTGACGTTTGCTGGCCCAACGCTAACGGGGACGAACGTTTTATTAAATTAGTTTAGATGCTTAGCTGAGGGTTGTTGAAAGCTTTTTATATTGATTAATATTTTCAATGTTTATTGGAACTGGCATTTACTTTGCCGGCGTTATTATATTGTAAAATTTGTTGTTTCTGAATCGTTAGTTATCTCACAACAATCGTTAATACCTTATTGAATTTTATTATTAAGTTTTATATTATATCCTGTCGAGAACATCCTCGGTAGCATTATATACTACATGTACATACATAGGCTTGTTCACTTTTAAATAATTTACGAAGAAGAAAATCTAAGATCTTATCAAAATAAAAAATACAAATAAATTAAATCTGAGCAATTTACATTCTAAAAAATTTAAAAATATATATAAAGCTATCACCGGTTCGGAATGTAGATTCTACCTAGAATAACCAGCAAGAAACTCAGTAGCTACCCTATTTCATCCATCATGTAGATTCACGTTCTAGAATTTGTCAAATGTACAATACTACTAGTTAATTAGTATAAAGGGAAGGTAGGTGTTGGGTACACTATATCTGTACTCCTGACAACGTGTATACAAAATTTCATGATGATCGGTTGACTTATAAAGACGTGAAAGCGTAACAAACAAACAAACTCACTTACGCATGTATAACATTAGTAAGGATTACTCGTATAACCATATAGAAATCTCAATTCCTAATCTTATGATTGAGGACGGATTCCAACTAGCATAAGATTTAAAATCTTGGCGTAATATCAAGTAAAATTATAAATTATTATAAAAACAATAAATTATTTTGTTAACTACACAAGCTATGTTTCCTATTTATATCTATTTTATTAATTAACCGTTAAATGATAATTATTTTTTTAAATTGTCATAATTTACAATACTAGTAAATTATAATGACACAAGTTTCCATTTCTTTAACATTTCTTAATTTAAATTTCCAGAATTTTTAAAAATAAATATTTGAAATTTGCTGATATTTGAATTAGGTGTTTTGTAAATCATTGATTGTACTGTCATCATTAAGTTGATGAAGAAAGAGACAGCATGACTAATCATCTCGTAATAAGGTTTAATATCTTTATTGTTAACAAAAATTAACATGCAGCGGTTGCAGACGTGAGAAATATCAAAAACGCAAATTACTTGTACATCCATGCATTTAACTTGCATCCAGGTGCAGTGCATTGCAGAAAATTAATAAAAAAAACTTACCAAAATGACACGAAGATATGTGTTAAACTATATTACCCTAAAATATATTTAATCATACGCGCTAGATATGTTAATTATAGTTTGATATGTTATATATTGATATTCTTTAGAATGGTTGTTGCATTATATCTCTATGATGTTTTATAGAGAATGATAGAATTCAATATAAACTGCCAGTTAATGGCATTATAAACAGTCAATGAATATAATGTTTGAAGTACCTACAGCTGTTTACATATATCCGGAGGACATCACTCTTAAGGATTTTATACACCAACTGAACGAAATAGTTGCCTATCAGATCACTGTTTCACTTCATTGGAATTTTGTAGCAATGTTTTTATTTGGTTCTTGCAGCGATACCACCCTTAAGAGTGATGCGCCCCCGGCGAACGCGCCACGTGACTGCCGGCTTTGCACAAGCTTTGTGTTTACATCCATCCCCATCCCCCGCTCCCCACCCCCGCTTTTCCATCCCCTCTTACCATATTTTTATTTTTTTTTAAGAAATATATCCAACCACTATCCATTTCAAATCGTAAAAATATTTTGTTTATTCATAATATTATAATATTCATAAAAAAAAATCGTACATTATTATTTTTATTATATTTTTTATAAGAGCCAATCTCATAAATACAGAGATATTTCAAATATTTTTGGAAATGCAATCTTCAATAAAACAATTTGTTTCTTTAGTAATTTCGGGAAAAAATTATATCGTACGGTAATAAATCAGAAACCTTGGTACACAATATACTTAATATCATAATCATTAAAGTCGTTATTGTATAACAAATTGCTCCGTAATAAAATATCAGTATCGCTTTTGCCGGAATGGAAACAGTGATAAGAAGCTTAATGCCGTAAAACACTACGTAGGGGGAAGCGAATTGGCTACCTAGCTACAATAACAAACGATATTATAATTAAATGGTTTTCAGGCACTCAGTGTCAGAAAACAGAGTTAATTTCGCATTTATTATATTAGTACAAATAAAATATAAAAATAAATTTATAATTAATTTTTTATTATAAAGTTACTATTTAATATTTTATATTCAAGTTGTTTTTATTAATCCCCGTAACAGAAACGCTTATGCCGTTATAAGTTTGTATGACATTTTCCTAGTTCCTAATCGGATAAACCGATTTTGATTTTTTTGTTTGAAGGTTGACTCAATTCACTATGTCCTTCCTCTCGCTTGCTACTTAGGATGATGATTCCTTTTAGGAAACCTTTTCATATGTTTGAAAATCATCACCTTTTTTTCTAGTTGTTAAAGAAATGTCTACTGGTCTGATCCATTTGAAGTTTTGTATCCTTTGACTTAAACTATATAACAATTGCATGATAACCCTGACTTTATGCACTTGGATTCAGCGAGATGCTGAACTCCTTACAACTTGAACTTAAACATAAATTAATTAGCTTAAACAGGATATTTATTATCGTGTTTAAGCTTATTTGAGTGGTGTCAGTGAATATGTTGAATATATATTTACTTTTTAGAGTTATTTTTTGCTGTCGGGAGTTTTCAATTTATTATTATTTAAGTTTTATATTTATTGCCTGATACTTCGACAGGGTTTTATATAATATTATCAAATAATATTTTTTATAATAAAAGTATTTGTAAGTAACACCGTAATCGTTTTTTAGAATATCCTCTAATTGTTCGACATTCTTTGAATGTGTTCTGGTATTTTCATCGATGTAAATTCTGCAATTTAAATCTAACCTAAACAGACAAAGGAAAATTTAGGACCATTTTTAGGACTATAATAAATAAAATAATACATTGTGAAAGTTTTATATGTACAATAAAGAAACCACATTGATCACAGATCGATGGTTTTCTTTTCGAATGATAAAAAACTAACAACTTGAAAATGTCTTGCTACTAGACCAGGGTCTCCCCTCC
This sequence comes from Nymphalis io, assembly GCF_905147045.1. Classification (NCBI taxonomy): domain Eukaryota; kingdom Metazoa; phylum Arthropoda; class Insecta; order Lepidoptera; family Nymphalidae; genus Nymphalis; species Nymphalis io. The sequence continues at coordinate 4,034,563 of NC_065897.1, forward strand.
TTATGAGAAGATACCATTAGCTTACTATTTTCGGACCAAAAAGCTAAAAGTAACGGATAGTAGGGTAAAATTTTTTAGACGTCTTTTTGACAATTCTACAATTTAAAAAGCAAATGTTTTTTTAGTATTGTAACCGAAGTTAAGGGATTTTTTATTAGGCGCAAGTCGCAACTATCATGCCTTTAAGGGCCAGCAAAAATATTAGCAGTGGTGGCTGTGCAGTACTAGACATGCAAGTGAACAATGATAATGATGAGTTTTTAACATAGCGTTGGCGATTGATATTATCTATTTTATCATCCGTGGCTTCGACTGCGTGTTAGGTGGTCAGAGTTAGGTATAAGAAATAACCTGTGTCCTTTCTCTCGCTTGCTTCATAGTAAATTTGATCAAACTTGGTTCGATAAGTTAACCGTAAAATCGTAACAGACAATCATAACATACACAGTTACTGTCATATTTATAATATCAGTATTTATATAGATATTGTAACCCCGCGAGTTTTTATTATTTTGACCGGCGGTTCGGCAGAGTTTGACTTGCTTCACAAGCTGTCTAAGCTCGTCGACTACAAAGCCATTTCACCTGTGTTGTGTTGCTAACATAATATATTCTATACATGCACTGGTGCTGTTAAAAATATTAACCAGTCCTTACATAGTCAATGCACCACCAACCTTAGCAACTAATATGTTTAATCCCGTGTACACGGGCTCAGTCAAAATTCCTTCAAATTTTGGTGGAAGAATATCTGATGTCTGGATAGTGCCTGCCTAGACGGGCTTGCGCAAATTCCAATCAACGAGTTAATAGTACGAAATAATGAAATCTATTATATTAATTTTGTTGAGTTGTCCTTGGACTTAATCAGGTGGCAGTCATTTAATTTTAAGTCATAAGAGTTATATATATATAAAATTAAAAAAAAAATTATTTATCTGTTTATCTCTTTGTCAATCGACGTATACTTCTATACCCGGAGTCACATTATGTTCAGCTAATGGATTTTTGTCATAAAGCAATCATTGACGACATGTTATTAGTCACACGCAACAAAATTATAAAATCGTGTTTTAAGCGTTAAAATAAATAAAACGTCATTTCATATGCTAATTTAACGTTAATTTTTATATTAATAATGATGAATATTCTTATTTAACCATTACTTCACGTTATATGTGTCGGAATGACAGTTGATGATGTATGTTGATAATTAATCATGTAATCTTACATGTATTGGATTTATTTCTGTCACATGTGTATCTACCTACCCGCTCTGTAGCAGCGTGGTGGAATCAGCTCGATACAAGACATATACAAAAACAAAAAGGTATAGAACTATTGTTCGGTGATTTACAATCTGAATAACGTTAATGTCTTATGCAATTTGATGGCTAAAAACTGTATTTTTTTGTGTGTTAATTCTGTAATATAAAGACCAAAATTGTTTACTTGAAAAAATATATTTGATTTATGTATATACGTCAATTTCAAAATGAATAAACCCTTCAAAGCTTCGTCAGGTGAACTACAGGTAACGAGGCAATCATAACTGATGTTTACGTCTCTTCAAAGCTCCAATTAGAGCAGCTTAGAGCTAAGAAGCTTTACGATCGTAGGCCGCGAATAGGCGGACTTGTAATAATATACCAGTAACTATGCCTTATAATTTTCTATATTTATTTGCATCTAAAGTGAAAAATTTAAATGTTTTTGTTACCTAAATAAACCTATGTAAAAAAAGACGTATGTAAAAAGCGCGAAATTACTTTCATTTTGAAAATATTAATATAAAAAACGAATCCGAAAAACAATTATTAGATTTATAGTTTAACGTGGACTGTAATTACTGATTCGTGACAGATAGGGTTTATCTATTATTATTATTATCTGTTGTTACCTATAATAGTTTCATTAATGGCTCAATTTATTATTTTCCTCTGCTTCTTTCTAATTACAAATACTTACTAAAATCATCATAATAAATTATCTTAAGCATATTTATTGTGATAGTATTTTTATCGATATTCATTACACAGCACTTCATGAATTGGTAAATATATTTTATTTTTTTAAATTCTAAACATTAATATAAATTCGAAGTTTTTGGTGTTTTTAAATATTATGTACATAATAATATATTTTTTCTTAATTCCCAATTGCCTTTTTAAATATCTATAGGTGGTGATGACTACTACTAAACTAACTAGTTCTGTAAATTTTAGTCTGATGATACTTATCAACCGCTTTATTAATCTGTATAATGTGCGAAAAATAACATTTAATTAACGGAAACCACGCAATTGTAAGCTTAATAAAATCCAGTCTAAATTAGTAGTTAAGGAAATATATTTAATATGAAATGAATTTATACCATTATGTTTTTTATGTTTATTTTGGTATCCATCAATCCGCTTTCGAGTAGCTTGGTGACAAAGAATCCAAACCTTCTCCTCGAAAGAAAATAAGGTCTTTGCCCAGCAGTGGAACATTTACTAGCTGTTAGTTTATTTATTAGTTACTATTATTTATTATTTTACTTACATCTTGTCATTTTTTTTCTTCTAACTTAACCTTCAATCTCAATTTCCTTAGTTACCACATGCGTTTTAACATATTTTTTTATCTATGGCAATATCCAACTTATTTTTACTGAGAATCAATCAAATGTTTTTTTTTTAATAACCAAATAAATATTGAAGAGGAAATTTAAGAGGAACATCATTAAAAGATAAATCACATTTTCAATTTCTTATCAAAGATTATATGTCTATAGAAAATCTCTTTGAAAATGTAATCATTTGACAAACAACTTCAAACTTGAAAATATTGAAAGCATTAACGAACTGCCTGCGGATATATTAATGTGAGCCTGTATTCATCACCATGGTATTGAGCTATGAATAACCGAAAATAATCTCCGCGGGGCTCTATGGAAAAATAGTCAGGAGAAGGGAAGGGGGACTCGGAACAACGGCCTCGTTACGCCACTTCCGGCGGATGTCGCCTCGTGATGTATTGTTGTCGACTCGAAGGGTGGACACTGATGTTTTCATTTTGACGCAAACATTAATATTTTTGATGGTCATAACTTCTTTATTTCAAAACATTAATAATATCTTAAGCAGGCACCGACTGCTAAATAAAGACTATGATTTCAATAATTTCGAATAATACCTCGTTTAAAACAAAAATCTTTAGTACTTTTTAAATTATCACCTTAATATTTAGTAAGTATATATTTTAAATAAATTTAAAATGTTATAAAAACAACAAATCATCAACATCGCTGTTAAGCTTCCATGTCAAGAGGGCGAAAATCTATTTCAGGATCTAAAGTGACTTTGAAGGGTAAAAAGCTGTAAGTCGTACAAATAATAATTATACGAAATAATTACACATCTCAGACGCCGCCACAGCTGTCAGAGTATGGGAAAGTAATAATGTGGATGCGACTGAGGTGTCTTTTCGGTCCGAGCCCCTCGGGAAATCACAGTAATCCGCGGCGTCGACGACGCGTCGGCTAAATCTGTCGATCGAACCTAGTGTTGCCATACGTCAGATTACGATGACATAATATATAAAAATCAATTCATATAAGAAACAAATATAAAAAACGATTGGTATTGTAAAGTATATCAATAATTTTAGAAAACTTTTATTCGTAAATGATAGATATGTTTATATGTAAATTCGTTTGCCTTTTCTAATCCTATGTATATGATGTTTTAATTTTCCTTTATCGTCTGTAAAGTATGTAAAAATTACTTACTCACGTACACGAACAAACTAATTACAGTTTTTCAATAGTAAGTTTATGTAGATATATATAAAAAAAGGCGTGATAAAAAACCTACATTAGAACCTTAGACAAAAGAAATGGTTTATTTGTTGCACTATATATACTTACATTTAGACAACTTCAAAAAACGTATGTGTCGTTTTATAAGCAGCAGCAGCAGCAGCTGCTTATAAATTTACCTATTATATTTATTTAATTAATTTATATATATATATATATATATATATATATATATTAACAGTACAGTAACAGTAACAGCCTGTGAATGTCCCACTGCTGGGCTAAGGCCTCCTCTCTCTTTTTGAGGAGTAGGTTTGGAGCTTATTCCACCACGCTGTTCCAATGCGTGTTGGTGGAATACACATGTTGCAGAATTTCAGTGAAGTTCGACACAAGCAGATTTTCTCACGATGTTTTCCTTCACCGTCAAGCAAGAGATGAATTATAATAACAAATTTAGGACATGAAAATTCAGTGGTGCTTGCCACCAGTGGGGTTTGAACTCACGATCATCGGTTAAGATTCACGCGTTCTTACCACTAGGCCATCTCGGCTTTGTGCACCGGCTATATATTTATTTAATTAATTTAATTCCAAATATCTCTTTTGTTGAAATTGAATATGTTATCATTAATTTATTTAATAAAATTTTCGTTTAAAAATTCTTATCGATCATGTTTATGTTAAACAGATCCCATCACTACAAAACCGCGTCTGAAACTAGGGATCGCCGTGAATGGGCTCTGATGAATCATGCTCATTCACGTGGAACGATGTACAAGGCATTAAAACCTCGATAAGAGCCTTAGAAAGGGGTTTCAAATGCGTAAGAAGTTTATTTTTCACGCAATACCTACCTATATTTAATATATATACACATAATTAAAACAAGTATTAAACATCTATACATTTTTAGATTAAAAAAAATTTAAGTATACCCACTAACTTTTTTCATAGCGGATAAATAATGAAGTTAATTAAAAAACAACGAAATATCGATGTGTCAACGTCGTCTCCTACTTAGCGATAACGAGTTTTAGCCACCTCAGCTCTAATAACCGAAATGACAATTACGAGTGAGAGACAGCCAGACTCATAATTCTTCATTATCTCCGGCCAAGTTGCTTGAAACTTTGGTAAGTCGATATTGAACAAGCTTAAAGATTACTCAGCTATGATCCACCCTCTCTCATATTCTTTTTTCTTTAAATAAGTATAATGGTTCGAGACTAATTTTTATTCCACATAAAATTAAACGTATGGAATTATTTTTATAAAGACAAAATTATTTTTAACGAAACATTTATTTATTTATTTGTTATTTGACCATTTGTTCGAGCACCAAGTAAAATCTACCCGACGGATATTGATTAACTCTTGTAGTAATTAGAATTAAAGCTAGTATGTATTTCATTTTACAATTAAGCCACTTATGTAACGATGACTCCGTATTAAATAAAAATCAAAGTAGGTGAAGCTGTGGGCTGTGGGTCGCAGATAGTATTTTCATAAATTACATACCTATATATTTTATATGTAAAAATATAGACATTATTAAATGATCTTAATACAAAATTTTACACTAAAGAAAAGAACACTTCTTCTTATTAAAAGTTAAGACTCATTAAACAACAACGACAACGTGATAATATTACACATTTTATAACGCTATAAATAACGTTCAGTTGTTCAAGCAGTAAAAAAAGATTCAGATATTTTTAAATAAACTACTTTATTAAAATTATAACACGTAATTATATACTGCTGTAAAGGAACATAACGAATTACATTTAAAATTTTACTAAAAAGTTTTACTGGTAAACATACTCCATGTTTACCAGTAAAACTTTTAAAAAAGGCAAATCAGGAATCGCTCTGTTGTTCTAAATTGCTTGTAGATCATAACCAAGACCAGTAGGATAAGAAATTTTAAGAAACAATATTTCAATGTATATTACAAATACTTATTACTTTATTTAAACATACATTCCTTTTTATATTTGTATGGAGATATAGACTGGTGGTAGAGCTTTGTGCAAGCTCGTTTGGGTAGGTACCACCCACACATCAGATATTCTACCGCAAAACAGCAGTACTTTGTATTGTTGTGTTCCGGTTTGAAGGGTGAGTGAGCCAGTGTAATTACAGGCACAAGGGACATAACATCTTAGTTCCCAAGGTTGGTGGCGCATTGGTAATGTAAGCGATGGTTAACATTTCTTACAACGCCAATGTCTATGGGCGTTAGTAACCACTTACCATCAGGTGGCCTTAGGCTCGTCCGCCTTCCTATTCTATAAAAAAAAAATACAACTCTTATTGCCTCTTGTCGGGGTTGTATATCATATTATGTATTATATAGTACGTACTAGTGGTGAACTGAGGCGATTTCTTATGAATTATAATTAATTATAAATAGCTGATTATACTCATGTTTTTAAATAAATCATAATGTAGTTTAAATTACCTTAGGAATTTTTTAATATTGGGTTCAAACCCGGGCAAGCACCACTGAATTTTCATGTGCTTAATTTGTGATTATAATTCATCTCGTGCTTTACGGTGAAGGAAAACATCGTGAGGAAACCTGCATGTGTCTAATTTCACTGAAATTCTGCCACATGTGTATTCTACCAACCCGCATTGGAAACCAGCGTGGTGGAATAAGCTCCAAACCTTCTCCTCAAAAAGAGGAGAGGAGGCCTTTAGCCCAGCAGTGGGACATTCACAAGCTGTTGCGGTTACGGTAAGAAATTTTTATTTCCAATAACATTTATTTACTTATATAATTCCATTTTTTGTAATATTATACGCTTGCAATCCGGATTTGCAAACAAAAGTCATGCAAAAACCATCACATTTTCAGTATCATTTGTTATCATATAATATAATAAGTTTAGTATTTTTTTATTATTATTAATCCGTAAACTTAGCACAGCTTGCTGCAATTTGTTTATTCTCTGTTTTTCTTCTTTTTTTTTTGTGTCGCTACTCCCCGTTCTAAATATAAACTTAATGTTTGTATACATACATTAAAATATTTTTATAGGTGTAATTTTTGTGCTTACGCGTTACCTACTTGCCAATATCTTTGATATATAAAAATATCAATAATATTAAATAAAAAAATAGTACAATAAAATAAAATTATGTTAGATCTTGATTTTTTTTTAAATAATTGTAATTATTTAAAAAAAAAAATATTCCAAAAAGTATTCGTGCAACCAGTTGAACTTGGTTCGTGTAAGCCATTGGTTCACTTGAAGCAAAACTACCTCTACAGTAATATTTATTTTGACAAACGCTATTAGTCTATAAACACCTACCATCACAAGAGCTCAACATTTATTATAACATTATTGTAATCTAATCGGGAGATTAAAGTAGTATCGCATATGAGAGAACGCATAAACTTCAAAATGTTTTTGAATAGAAAAAAGAAACAATACAGAATTAATTATTTTCTCAAACAATATAAGCGTGGCGTGGTTGGTGGGTGCTTGTCTTTCACGCCGAAGGTCGTGGGTTCGATTCCCACCCAGGACAGATATTTGTGTGCATGAACATGTCTGCTTGTTCTGAGTCTGGGTGTAATTATCTATATAAGTATGTCTTTAAAAAGAAAAATAGTAAATGTAGTATAGCAGTTGTCTGATTTCCATAGTAAAAGCTCTGTACAAGCTTATTTTGGGATCATATGGCCGTGTGTGAAAAATGTCCCAGGATATTATTATTGTTACTTTTGTAACTTTAAATTCAGAGTTCCAGACGTATTCTGATTAAAACATTTTTTAAAGACGTTACATTAGTTTTATACGTAACTGAAAACATGTTTTTAACTACCATACTATACCTACTAAAACTATAATTATTAATAACCAAATCTACCTAAATATTATTCAAACCTTTTGTTACAAATGGCACAAAAATATCAATAAATTATATATGGTGTGTTTTTCGGCGAGGTAGAAATTTCTTCATCGTTTACATATATTTTGTGCCAGAATATGAAATATTGCAGCACCTGCAAGCAAAGCTACTACATAAATTATCAGCTAAATGAATGAAAAATTGCGTTTGATTTAAAATAAGTGCATTGTTAATTCAATTATAATAGATTCTTTAAAAAATGAATATAATATGGTAAGAATAAATTTATTCCGTCACAGCGAATCATTTGTTCGTTCGTATTTGTACAACATTTCATTAAAAGCCTACGCGAATTGCAATAAATCCGACACAAAGCTGTTTGAAGCACGCATCAGCAATCACTACGCGTATCCATCATTATCATATTGAGCGCGATTGAAATACGGAACTAGGGATTGCCTGGAGGCGCAACGATATTGCTGTTTGCCTTCAACAAATATTTGGCCGGCCGGCCCGCCCCGCTACTTACTGGAGTTAAATCAATATTTAAATAATTTCAAACTTTGATTAATTTGCAGAGATATTGTTTGCACTGATGTCGTCAGAGTCGGATTATTAACGTATTAAATGATAAAAATACTGTAAAAACTTTAGGCTTCAATCCTACTTTCAAAAATTCCCGTTCTACGCATTTTTATAGTGAATCAATTATATTAAGATTATTGAATCTGTTTTATGTTTAGTAAATTATTTAAGTTTAATATGTACTATACATATTAAACTTACTGCATTGCTTTATTTTTCTGTTTATGTAAATATGCATTCAGCACGTTAATTTATTTTGAAAAATACCTTGAGTTTAAATATAGGTTAGGTAGTAAGAATCACAATTATCATCTTAGTCGCCTTTATTCACTTCACTGGTGCTAATATTTACATAGTATTAGCACCTAATAATAAATGGTTAGTGAATTTCACTAAGGACTAAAAGAATTTCACTCTCTAAACTGTCGCTATTAACCGGTCTTAGGGCGTGAATGTTTTATATGCCCCGGTGTGAGTCCGCGTCCCAAGGGAAGGGTACACACTAAACTATACTAACACTTAATTATGGGGAAGCAGATACGACAGGACTGCATTTTAATTAACATTACGCAGTGATTCTCAGAATGGTCTCCTTTATATTCAAATTTGAAATAAGAATGGAGAATATGAGATAAACTGATAACTCTATCTGAATACCAAATAGGAGTAAGCGTGTTTCAATAACAGACCGTAGAAATTCTAACCAACTTACTTAAGACTTCCGTAGCGGCGGGAACAAAGTAGCCTAGAGGAGAGAATATTCTTTAAAGAATTTAAATAAATTTCACTATGGGGAGAGAGCAGCGTCCCGTTACAAAGAGGAAAACGGAGCTAATAAAAATACCGGAATAAAAACGTGCCATTTTAAAGCAGTGTCAAATGGACATAAAACCCCTGTTTTAAATTCAGTTCCGTGTAACAAATATGGCGATAAAGAGGGTTGAAGGGAGTTCCCAATAAAACGCTTAAATTTTACTGACTAATCCTTATAACGATGCATATTATTTTAAAAAATTACTAACGATAAGATTGTTATATATTCTTGACAAATTATTTAAATAATAATTTTATATTTTTATTAATATTGGTTTTTATGGAAATGCTATCTTCTTCTATCGCTGTCCACTGCTGAACGAACTGAACGCCAACCATCCAACGACCTTGGGCAGCCCGCATACATCCCGTACCTGCCACCACCTTATTCAAATAGTCCACATCCAATCCAACTTTGTTGCCTACGTTTGCCTCAGGGTGGTCTCCACTTTAAGACGTGTCGGCTCCTGTTTAACTTGTTTGTTTGTTGTAACTTCTTCTACGCGCGATGTCAGTGTCTTTAGTTCTCTGGCGAATGTTCGGAAATGTTATCTTGCGTGAAATAAACTTCTCTACAAAATACTGAGAAACCATCGACCGTTTTTTTACAATATCAGAATTAAGTCAGATCGGTAGATTCAGTCCAGTCCACATTATCTAAGTCCCCGTACGCCAAGGATATTTTGTAGCTGCAAATAACCACGCGTGCGCCATCTAGAGTTATAAATACGGAAACTGTATCCATTATCTATGAAATAAATAATATTCTGCAACTTAAAATATAATTTAATTGTCAACCATCAAACATCACACTAATTAAGTAGGTAGTAGAAGTGTTCATTCCAAATGTAATAATTCGAGTGACCGAAATAGCAGAAAACTAAACTAAATAAAAAATAAATGGTTATTAACATACAATACTGACAGGTCAACAATCATTACCACTGTTTTCATTTGCTTTTTATACATTTTGAATTCAATTAAGAACTGTTTAAAAGCTAGTGTTAATACAAATACAGGTGTGTTACTATAATACTTAATAAAAAATACACAACGTAACTAAGCATTACTTTGTGGGAGGGCTTTGTACAAGCCCATCTGGGTAGGTCCCATCATAAATCTATCTACCACAAAACAGCTATACTTAGTATTTTTATGTTCCGATTAGAATAATGTGCGAACCAGTAACTTCAGGCACAAGGGATAAAACTTCTTAGTTCACAAGGTATGTTGCGTTGTAACAAATGCTTAATATTTCTTACAGTGCCAATATGTCTACCACAAATGTCTATCTAGGTGGTAGCCATTTACTATCAGGTGGCCCTTTTACCAATCTGCCAAGTTATTTTCAATAAAAACAACCCTAAACATTAATATAATTATAATAAACTTCAATTTATAATAACATTATTTACTAAATATGTATTGGTATATTCAATAATAGTTTCATAGCTCTTTTTTATAATTGATATTAACCACTATGGCGGTGGTCACGGCGGTGAACTCCATACCAAAACTAGAAAGCGACGATTCGTCACAGGGTCACAAAACCATTAATTTCTATAGAAAACTACATTGGACGCTTTTACAGCACTTTCGATAACATCAAAACGACATTAGAGAAGTATTTTTCAAAGGACCAACAACTAATAATAAATCGTGGAATTTACCTTATAAATATTGATGCCGAATTTTGTTTGTTTTTTTTTTTTAAACCATCACCCGAAAGTGTGTAGAACAATTATTTATATATTGAAAACTCACAACTTCAGTAATTAATGACATTTTTTTTATTAATGTTACAGTCAACAATACAACTAAGTTTTATTTGTTTTGTTAACACATAAACACTCGTTAAAAAGTTAAAAACAGCTATTACGAATAATGGTGCGATTTATCCCGGGCGATTTTCTTGTGCTAATGTTTGCTTATCAAATTAATTGATTTTGTTTTATTCCAAATAATATAAGTTTTCTATTTATATTATAAAGTAATATAGTATATGTTTATAATATATGCAATATACATACAAATTATGTTTATATTTTTTGTGTAAAACTGTGAATTTTTATTTTTTAATCTAAATTGGTTTTAGTGTATTGTGTTTTCACTTAATAATAATATAATAATAATAAAACTTTTTATTTCAGGACTAGCCCATATAGTGTTAGTAAAACATATTTTTTAACTTTACAAATTTTAAAATACAATACAATAATAAAAAATAATTACATTTTTTTTTAGATAATAATATTTATCAATAACAATTTTAAAATTTAATTTAATTTAAATAGTTTTTTAACATTATATTTAATATTTTATTATTATAATGTAATATAAAATTTTTAATCAAGCAGTTATTTAATTTTAAACAAAAAACCATAAATAAATATATATTATCTAATCTTATTAATACTTAATAAGATTAGATTGATTTAAGATTTTAATTAAAACATTTAAAAACAATTTATTCTATATCCCACTTCCCAAATAAAATTTATTTGCAACGGCACCGATTATTTATGACTTTATATATTAATTAAGAAAAGTTGAAAGGCGCGATAAACTTTGTTTCATTTTTGTATGGAGCTTTGGAGTGGACATGATATACTACACTAAATTTAGTAGAAAACCCCTATAACAACTTTAGTAATACTTGAAAAAATATTAAATTTATATTTCCACATACCGCTCGTCTTTTTTAACATTTTTCAATTCAATAATAAATTTATTTATTACTCATTTTACTCCTCTTGTGGTAGAATAAGTAATATTATATTATTTATGTGTTATAAATATATCTTATAATATACGTCTAATACGCCGAAAATGGCGGCACTGGTCGAAGAAAATTATCGATTTTTTCGGGGTGCTTCTAACTGTTAAGTTGGCAGTTTCATATAGCAGTAAAATATTGCCTTATGACAAGTAAGCTTTCGCTCTTAAATTTAAAATATTAAATTTAACAATAACCGACGTTTGTTTCTTTGAAAAGTAATTTTCTAAAGCACAAATATAAGCAAGCTACAAATAAAAAAAAATAAAAATAATAAAACACTTAATAAAAACACAGTTTTTGATATCAGGAAGTTTACTTTTATTCAGTATCCAAAAAGTGACTTGTAAAAATAAAAATCATTATACGACAAAAAAATCACGCTTTATCGACTTTCCCAAACAAGCAGTGCCCAAAAATTTTAAAAATGAAACAAGTTTAATACTCTTATAACAATAAAGTTTATATTTAACTTTTTTGTTATTCTAATTTTACAGAGGATTTTAAACAGAGGATATTTTAATACAATATAGTTATATCAACAAATTTATCATAAATATTTTAACTTTACAGTTAAAAAGATGTATATTTATTGTTTTATTAAAAATATGCTATAATATTCAACGTACTTATACCTTCATTATCTCATTTCAACAATCTGGGTGTACTAATGTGAAAAATTTAAGTTCCTATTAGCAATTGGCAACACCAATCCGTGTGTCGTATACAATTCTAGAGGTTGGTATTTGATAGATTATATTTAATTGTCATTAACATTTAGTATTGGCAATTTGTTGAAACTTGTAGCTGTATTGTTCAAACAGGTACCTTTTAATTGTTCATAAATAACGTTTAAATTAGACCTGTCCTCGTATCCTATACCTGCAATTGATGTAGGTATTTAATAAACTGATCCCTAATTCAGATTACACTAAATTATTACTATTATTTTATAAAACTGTCAAATCAAGTAGTATATTGTTTATATTGATATTAAAATTACTTCAAAATGTTATCTTTGCAATGGATTACATAAAATTTTCATAAAGTTAACTTTCTTTAATTTAAATCACAAAATGTTCCGAGAGTACCTTCTTATTGTAAAAAAATAAAAATAAACAACCGCCATTTTAAAAAAACAATTTGACCCTGTGTATTATTAAACTAATAACAAAACTGTTTTAATTAAATTCTATGCAATTTCAACACCCGTAAAACAAAAAGTTGAAATTTACATCAATGTAATAAAAATAATTATTTCTTGTTGTATTATAACTAAATAATTGGATTTGCAGATTCAGCAACAGCGACAGTTAAACATGTCTGAACGTGACCGTGGCCGGGGAAGAGCGCGCGGACGTGCGGGAAGAGGAGGAGATGGAGGTGGGCAACCACCGAGAAGACCAGGAGAGCAATTAAGGCCTCCTCAACAACAACCAGCTCAACCAAGGCCCCGATCACAACCACCATCAGCTTGGGGTCCCCCATCTCTTGCTCCTCCAGTTAGAGCGGGCATGCCTGCGCCATCTATTGGCCGAGCATCGCATCGAAGTACTCCAACAACTCATGAACACCCTGGAGATGTTGATATTCAACAAAGGATGCAAACAATGGCTATATGTATTTATCATTCTTATATTTTTTCTTTCTTATTTTACAAATAAATTAATACATATATAAGTATTATGTATTGTAATAATAATTCAAAATAGATAATTTTTTATTTGGTTGGAACTGATCACTCATCTGTTTCTGACAGGCCCCACATCAAATTTAGTAATGAAAACTTAAATACTTTGCATTTATTAAACTTTAAAATAAATACATTATTTATAAACTGCAAATATAATTATTAAAATTGACATAGATTGAATGTTTTAGCTCAATCCCAACCATCTGGTAGTGGAGAGCCAAGTTCAGCAATTGTTGGTCGTGGATCACGTCGCGGTGGTGGGCGTATCTTGCCTGAACAAATGCAGATTATGCGCACTCGTCCTGATAGAGTGACTTCGAAGAAAGGTAATTATCTTATACTTAAAAAAAAATACTAGCTTTTACAAAGAAAAAATTTAAAAAATATATGCTATATTATTTGATATGAAAATACATATACAAAAGAGTGTTGATAAGAAATGTTAAATATCCGTATATCCGTAACAGCCTGTGAATGTCCCACTGCTGGGCTAAAGGCCTCCTCTCCTCTTTTTGAGGAGAAGGTTTGGAGCTTATTCCACCACGCTGCTCCAATGCGGGTTGGTAGAATTCACATGTGGCAGAACTTCAGTGAAATTAAACACATGCAGGTTTCCTCACGATGTTTTCCTTCACCGTAAAGCACGAGATGAATTATAATCACAAATTAAGCACATGAAAATTCAGTGGTGCTTGCCCGGGTTTGAACCCACGATCATCGGTTAAGATTCACGCGTTCTGTACCACAGGGCCATCTCGGCTTCGGCAATGTTAAATATAAACTGAGTAAAATTTAAACTGACTATCAAATATTTACAAATTAGCGAATTTTATCATTAATTCGTCAAATTAAATTTTAAATAGGAAGTGGTTTTAACATATACATCTACCTTATATACTTAATGTTATATAACGCTTAGTATAATTTTGATGTTAGGAATTCTTGTACTAACTATTCGATACTCAAGCTTAGTTAATCCAACAATTCCTTTCATACTATAAGCCTATTCCAACCACAGCAGGAAGAAATACAAACCATTTTTATTATTGAATTTATAACATATAATTAGTATATCTTTATATACAACACTAGTATTATAAATTAAGAAATATTAATCATAAACTGGAATAGGCTATAGTATATGGCATCCGATTGAAAAGTAAATTCATGTTAGATTAGAAATATTAGTTGAGACAATGTCTTTGTAAAATGAATTTATGTGTCCAAAAGTGATCATATGTATAGCTTTGTCTAATATGCCCATGCAAGCTTTCAAACAGTATGTTTTGGGGCATGAAATAGCAATTGTTTATATTTCTACCTAGAGCCTGTATATATATAATAGGTATATGTTCCTTGTATTGCGTTTTCCGCTATGCCAGTATTTGTTTTAGATTTTCTTAATTGAATCTTCATTTAAAATTATAAATTTCTTATGTCTATTAGATTTAGATATAAATGTATTTATTTGTAATAGAGAATGGCTGTTGCGCTATAAGAAATGAAACAAAGTGTGCTTGTTAAGGTAAATCAACCAAATTCCAAAATCCAGTGTATTTTAAATATTCATTAATTCAAATTCTTGTAAACCATGGTGCATCCGAGATACTTTTTAGTACTACATTTAGAAATCATTCAAAATTTTCAATATTATTTCTTAAGTTCCAAAAAGGTTTTATAATATTTTTACAAATCAGTAATTCAATGTACAATGATGGTTAGCTTAACATTATCAAATGCAAACCAAAATGTTGTTGCATAGCCTTTTTTTTAGCTTTTATATGTTGTGCCCAAGTATGTCTCTTATCCAGATGTCAGCTTAAATATTTTACGCAGGTGTTGTAAGGCAATACAACAACTCGGATAGACCTCTGAATAATTTCCTTTGTAAACTGTGCATTTTGCAAGTGCTTTTCCTGTACTCTTGTCAGATACTTAGTTTTTGCTTCTGTTGGGGTAGGTCTTTTGTCTTTAACGTAACATCTTCTATTTATAATTACATTATGTAAGTATGGTATATATATTGAGCAGTGCTAGTAGTAGTATTTATATAATTTATTTGGAAACCACTTGTAGCAGTCCTTCGTATCACTTTTTATTATAAAAGATATGTTATTAAACATACCTTTTTTTTAATAAAAACTTATGTTTTATGTACATCATATGAAACAGATTAGCATATTATACTTTTCATTTTAGTTCTACTCTCATTTTGTGCACAACTCTATAAACTTTCTTTATGGTGGAGTGGTTCTCTCTTCTATGCCTTTAATGCTAATATTTAGACTTAGTAACAATTCTCGTTACTTTTGACACATATACTGCTTGCAATAGCCAATACTCGTTATTCATTGGACTTCTATTTCAAATTCTGTCAGAAGAGTGAATTGGAGCAAATGCTTGTGCTTTAGCACAATTCTAGTGCTCTATGATGGCAACCTTAAAGCAAGGCAAGATGTTTTTCTTTTTGAAATCCTGGTTTCTTTGCGACTCTATTAAATAGCTTTATCTTGTTCCAATTTATTTAATTGCCACCATCTGAAAAGATTGTTTTTTTTTTCATAAATTTAAAAGCATTTTAATTTAGAGGTCTGCCTTATACTTGCTGTATTTTAATGTAATAAGTTGCCTTATCTTTCCTATTAAACATTTTAAGCAAAAACACAGCTCATCCCAATCAGTTTTGTAGTTGCTGAATCCCATATGTTGTCTACATAAATCCAAGCATATTGATCAAAACCAAAATGTAAAGAAGCGAAATCAAGTAAATCCCCTAATAAAATGATTTATTTTGAACCCTACAGTAACAGCCTGTTAATGTCCCACTGCTGGGCTAAGGCCTCCTCTCCCTTTTTGAGGAGAAGGTTTATGTAATATGAAGTATATGTAATATGAGTATGTAAATATTCTGACAGGAAAGAGACAGGAAAAATAATTAGTTATCATACAGTCCTAAATAATAGGAATATTAATAAAAAAATTGCACAAATTTTTTAGCTATTCGTATTTGTAAACAGTTCTTTGCTTGCATATAAGTCAGTGTAATCAACAGAAAATAATTTAATCATGCTAGATATTCAATAATTTCACTATTTTCTTTTTAAGAAAATTTACATCAATAGTTCTCCAATGAATAGTAAGGCTTTCTCCTTACACTTTTATTTCAGTAGTTTCAATCACTTCAATAATAATCTCCTTAGAAATATTAAAATGTAAGTTTTTAAAAACTACTCGGGCTCTTCATTCCTCATGAATATGTGTCCTATAAGACCTCTGTCAATTAATTATTATCTTGTATATTAAATAGGTTTAATCAATATAAATTATTATTAACATAAATCAATCTTTTAGACGGCGTGTTTTTGCTTTAAATTTGTAATGTGTATTTTGTTCTTTTCATTTAAATTTTTTATTTTATAAAAATGTCTGTGCTAAATTATATTTATATAAGGATTGATAGCTGTTGTAGGTCTACATCACCTTAATAAGATTAAAGGAGCAAATTTTAATTGTTTCAATTGTTTATTTTGTTATGTTTCTATATCTTCTGTGGTACCACTATGTATTCAGTACTTTTTCTATGTTTGAGCGGATTGAATTTGTAGTGAGACCATAATTGAGCTTATGTTTCGTTTTTGTATTTAACTATAAACCTATAATTAGTTATACTTGCGATAGCAATAAACCTTTTTATTGCTATCTATTATAATTTAGTTCAGTAGTGTAACTGAATAAATAAAATATTAAATATATGCAATTGAGTTAAACAAGGACAAGATGAATGCTTAGGCTGTGGATATTTAATAATGATTGCAACAATTTTTCAAGCAGCTAAAAGTAAATATTGCTTTTGGTATTGCATTCCTCAATTGCTATGTATAACTAATCTTTGGTGTTTGGATGTTATATTCACAGTCAGAATTATTTAATAGCTTAGTGTCAGACATTGAAACAAACTAGTACAAGTTGAAATAATATGTTTGAAGCTTTCGGAATCAATAACAATACAAATCATGCAACAGATTGAACTTAACAGGATAAATAAATAAAAAAATATGTATTTTATGCAACAACAGGATTTGTTTAGTTGATGAGGTATATTGTTATAATCAATGCTAAATGGATGGAATAAGGATAAACAATAATTTATTATAATAAGATATATTGTACTACAAGTAAATAATAGCAAATCTATAGTAATAAGTATAAATGCGAAAATACAAGTGTGCGTCTGTTACGCTTTCACGGCTAGAACACTGATGATTTTGATGAAATTTGGTATGAAGCAAGCTTGAAACCCGAGGATTGCATATGCTTTTTTATAACAACCTCTCCGCGCTTTTTCATTCAGTTGCCTCATTGCAGACCGTTCAGAAACAGAAAAGAGACAATTAGCAGAACAGATTTATAAACAGACAAAGCTTAATTTTATTATAAAGATATAAATATGAACCAATTTTTTTTAGGAATTACTGGAACACCATTGGATTTGACGGCAAACTTTTTCACCGTTGAAACAACACCTAATTGGTCTCTCTATCAATATCATGTGGATTTCTCGCCAGATGAAGATAACACTGGAATTCGTAAGGCACTGTTACGAGTTCACGCGAAAAAACTCGGAGGGTAACAATGAAAAACACTTTAATATACGATCACTTTTGCATTTATTATATTGCATAATATTTACAAAAATAAATTATGTTTTTTTAGTGTCAAGTATTATTATTATATTAGGAACATTTTTCAGATATATTTTTGATGGTTCTGCTCTGTATACTGTGTCAAGATTGCATCCAGAGCCGTTCGAATTGTATTCCGATCGTACTTCAGATGGTGCCCGTATGAGATTATTAATTAAGGTAAATTTTTTATACTATCTATTTAATCTTATTGAATTATTTTTTATATTACCTGCTTCTTTAGTTTTGTTAACCATTTTATAAGGCTAGAACTATAAGTCCTGGGATTGCAAGCGTTCAAAAACTCATGTATGAGTTTTTTCTTAAGAAATTCTCAACATCCTAAGTTAGTAAGTTAGGAGTGTAACTACAGAACACTCTTGCCTCCAAAGCCATCGGTCTGATTGCTGTCCTCTTAAGCGTGAGGGAGATAGCATCAATGGTCGAGTAGATACTTAAGCTTTATATTATCTCGTTAGCTGGCTGAGATTAACTGTGTCGTCCCAAATTGCTTAGAATTTAATTTAAATTGTATAATATTCTAAGAAATGTTTTACAGCTTACCTGCCAAGTCAGTCCTGGTGACTACCACTACATTCAAATATTCAACATCATTATAAGAACATGCTTCAGCATAATGCAACTGCAGCTTATGAACCGAGATTTCTTTGACCCCGTTGCAAAGGTAATATAAAATTTTATCCAATAGTTGTTTTATTAAATAATCAATATTATAGTTTTAAAAAAATATATATGGTGCAAATATTATTTAAATTAAGTAATTTGTTTTAAACATTCTTATACTTACTTAAATATTTCAGATTGATATTCCCGAGTATAAACTTCAAATATGGCCAGGCTATAAAACTACTATCAATCAATATGAAGATCGCCTTCTGATGGTTACTGAAATCACACACAAAGTAAGTGAATAGATTAATTATATAGAAAACTAAATCATTCGTGATACACACTAAATCATTTGTATTATACTCGGTCCATTTGCTTATTCCCATAATTATTTGTCAGGTGGAACTAGAGGTGGAGTGAGTGTGGCAACATAATTTTGATTATCGATTTGATTATTGACAATATAATTGGTATTTTAGTAATAATCGAGTTAACTTATGGATATTTTTAGGTTCTTCGCATGGACACAGTTCTGCAAATGATTAAAGAATATTCATCAAGCAAGGGTTCTAATTATAAAAAAATATTTTTGGAAGACATTGTTGGTAAAATTGTCATGACGGATTACAACAAAAGAACATATAGGGTCGATGACGTAATTTGGAATGAGTCTCCAAAATCTACTTTCAAAATGAAAAATGAAAATGTCTCATATATTGACTATTACACCAAGGTAAATAAGAACTAACTCTGTTTATTGCTCAATGAATATGAATAATAATTATTATCAATCCTAAATTTAATATATTGCTCCTTTTCAGAAATACAATATAAGGATCAAGGATCTAGACCAGCCGCTACTAATATCCCGATCCAAAGCTCGCGACATCCGCGCCGGCATGCCCGAGCTGGTGTATCTGGTGCCGGAGCTGTGTCGGCAAACCGGCCTGTCGGACGAGATGCGGAACAACTTCCAGCTAATGCGTTCGCTCGCCGTGCACACGAAGATCGGACCGGACGTTCGCATTCAAAAATTACTTAATTTCAATCGCCGTATTACACAGAATAAGCAAGTCGTAGATGTAAGTGCATTATATTTTATTGCTTGTTATTCTTACCTGTCGAGCGCGAGATGAATTTTTATTTGCACATGCAAAGTTGCTAGGGTGATGGCCTAAATGCATTTTTCTATCTATTGAGGCTCATTAATAATATTTAATGGTGTTAGTATATTTTGATTTAAAACTCTTTTATTAATTTTATAACATATTAATTCGTAACAGGAACTCGCGAAATGGAATATGAAATTATCAAATTCGTTAGTGCGCTTCAAAGGTCGCCTGCTTCCTGCTGAAATCATTGTTCAAGGAATCGGTGTTAAATACCCAGCTGGCAATACCAATGATGGCTGGACTAGAGATATGCGGTAGAAAATATTTTATTTTACTAAAATAATAATGTTCTCAAAACAGCTTCAGCCACGGTGGCCAATCTCAAGAGAGATTAACCAATTGCGCACGAGATATTATAGTGCACAAGTGTGTGCTCAAACACAGGTGAACTCTCAATTCCCTAGCTCTCATAATCCGATGGGACGGCAATCCGACACGACCGGAAAGAGTTCGGGCGCAAGACCAACGACTTTATGTGCTCTCCGAGGCACGGGAGTGTACATATCTCCCGGACTTCGGGCTGCTACTAAGAATTTTCTGACATAAAATCCCAATAACTATTTAATGGCCCGACCTGGGTATTGAACCCAGGACCTGCAGGTCTGCGGCCTTATATCTAGCCGCTGGACCAACAAGGCAGTTATTTTACTAATTATTATTTAGATAATGTCATTCGCTTTCCCTTAATAAACTGTTACAATAATTTATAATGATTCTCCAATTAAATTTTCATGGTTTGGACATTTTAAATACACTTTGAATAGTGGTTGCCTTAACTGTTTTATTTATTATTGTATATTAACTTTTTTTAATATTAAGTCCCTTAAAATAAGTGTCTGATAACTTTATGGATATGATATGATAACCATAGTCACCTTTTACAAGACAAAATGGGGTCACTCTATTCCTCACACTGGATTATCTCATGGAAATCAAATACACGCATATATAATACAATGCGAAAATATTTAAAAAAAAACCTTCATTATTTAAAAAATAAAACAGTATGCCTAAAATATTTATATTTGGTTTGCTTCTTCTCTTAGATCTAGAAACCTGCTGTCCATTGCGAAAATACCTTCTTGGGTTGTCATAACACCTGAGCGACAGCGTAGAGACACAGAAAATTTTGTGGAATTGATTATGAAGACTGGAAATGGCGTAGGCTTCAGAATGCCTAGACCAGAAATAGGTATAAATTTTTTATAACATTACATTGGTGTTAGAGGTTTGTGCTTATCTGGGTAGGTACCACCCGTAACCGTAACAGCCTGTGAATGTCCCACTGCTGGGCTAAAGGCCTCCTCTGCTCTTTTTGAGGAGAAGGTTTGGAGCTTATTCCACCACGCTGCTCCAATGCGGGTTGGTGGAATACACATGTGGCAGAATTTCAGTGAAATTAGACACATGCAGGTTTCCTCACGATGTTTTCCTTCACCGTAAAGCACGAGATGAATTATAATCACAAATTAAGCACATGAAAATTCAGTGGTGCTTGCCCGGGTTTGAACCCACGATCATCGGTTAAGATTCACGCGTTCTTACCACTGGGCCATCTCGGCTTCACCACCCACTCATCAGTTATTCCACCCCAAAACAGCAGTACTTGGTATTGTTGTGTTCCGGTTTGAAGGGTGAGTGAGCCAGTGTAATTACAGGCACAAGGGACATAACATCTTAGTTCCCAAGGTTGGTGGCGCATTGGTGATGTAAGCGATAATTAACATTTCTCAGAATCCCAATGTCTATGGGCATTGGTGACCACTTACCATCAGGTGGCCCATATGCTCGTCCGCCTTCCTATTCAATAAAAAAAAAAATGGCATAATCT
The DNA here is from genome assembly GCF_905147045.1 of Nymphalis io. NCBI lineage: Eukaryota > Metazoa > Arthropoda > Insecta > Lepidoptera > Nymphalidae > Nymphalis > Nymphalis io. Next base: position 4,056,417 of record NC_065897.1, read on the forward strand.
TAACAAATAAATTATTGAATTCGCATTGCTTTTATAGTCACTATTCAGCGTGATGGTCAGATGGAGTATGCTGGGATGTGCGAAAATGTCATCGCAAGAAAAAATCCTGCAATGATAGTTTGTGTCCTGGCTCGAAATTATGCTGATAGGTATTACAAAATCCGTTTTTCTATATTATATTGCCACACTAATAATTTTTTTTTAAATATTTATTCATGCATGTGTTTCGCTTGATATATAAGTCCAAGGATATTCTAAAGAAACTAATTCATTGATAGTATCATGCCAAACCGAAGTTGGATTTGTCTTCACTTATATTGGTGTTGCATTCCATCAGACTAGAGAGGCATACAGCACAACAGTATTATTGTAAATATTAAAATAATATTAGTTTAGTTTGTAGATTCAGTATGGACATCAGCTATATAGTGTTTTATATGACCCATATTTTATAAAATTTACTCCTGTGTCAATGGCAGAGAGTAAGTTGTCTGCCCAAGCTCATTCATAGCAAACTCTCTTAAAACTATTACTCGATAAATATCTAAAGTACTTTCCTTTATGTTTTGTCATAGTGCAACCTTGATGATTTTTATTTAAATGCTTAGGTATGAAGCTATCAAGAAAAAATGCACTGTGGATCGTGCTGTACCCACTCAAGTGATTTGCGCCCGAAATATGAGTAGCAAATCCGCCATGTCCATAGCGACTAAAGTGGCTATCCAAATTAATTGCAAGGTATTATATCCTTTTCTTATTTATATATTTGAAATAACAAAGTCTAATTTTACTAATGAATATAAAGAAAAGTTAATTAAAACACCATTACCACTAAATTATCCATCTTGTTAGCTCGGAGGAGCTCCATGGACCATAGAAATCCCGCTACCCAGTGTCATGGTGGTGGGCTACGACGTGTGCCACGACACCCGCTCCAAGGAGAGGAGCTTCGGCGCCTTCGTGGCGACCCTGGACCGCCAGATGACTCAATACTACTCAAGCGTCAACGCGCACATGTCGGGCGAGGAGCTCAGTGGGCACATCGGCTTCAACATCTTGTGCGCTGTGCGCAAGTTCCGCGAGAGGAATGGTTAGTATAAGTATATAATGCTTTAAAAGTGTATAGACAACATTATTATATAAAGTGAGTTTGTTTGTTACACTTTCACATCTTAACTCTTCAACCGATCATAAAAAATTGCATACACGTTGTCTGAGATATAGAAAAGGACATAGAGTACCTAACACCTGCCCTCCTCCCTTCCCGAAAACCCCTCCCCTCCCGAACACGGGAGGAAATTAGTTACAAATAATTAAATAAACAAAAAGTTTTTATATATTTCTATCTGCTAAAACCATAAAACTCGTTGGTTTTACCGGAATAGTATAATTATTGTTCAGAACATTTTTTCGAATGCTACTTCCCTTGAGTTCTATTTTCGATTTACTATAACAAGTTATGATTATTTATTACCCGTCTGTGCGGAATTAACACAAAACACATTATTAAATTGATGTTATTGTTACAGGAGCACTGCCTGAACGTATCTTCTTTTACCGTGATGGCGTAGGCGATGGCCAAATTCCGTATGTCAAAAGCCATGAAGTAAGTAATCTTGAAAAACAAATCGATTTAATATATATATATATATAAATAAATAATAAATAAACCAAATAAAACTGAATTATTTTTATTTTATAGGTAGAGGAGGTCAAAAAGAAACTAGCTGAGGTTTATAGTAACTCTGATCTTAAGATGGCGTTCATTATTGTGTCAAAAAGAATTAATACGAGAGTATTCGTTGACTGCGGTCGAAACGGCGAGAACCCTCGTCCCGGCACCGTCATAGATGACGTGATTACCTTGCCAGAGCGGTAAGCCCATTTCTATTGCCCATATTTGAGTCACTTACCATTTTTTGTATCCCGTAAAATTTAGGTTAATAGAAAAAATATAAAAAGTATCTTATTTCGTTTATTAATGTTTCCTATATATTGTAAGTATTGAGAATTGAACTTAACTATATTGTTTAGTATAATTATTATACGGTAAATCTTTTTTTGTTAAATAATAATTTATCTCACTGACAAAGTGCACGAAACAACTACAATATACACATTTTTAAACAATTTTTATCCATTAAATAAATGCACATCATGAAAGCTCTGAGAAGGCTTTGATATTTAATTCAATTAATTATATGGATACTTTTACAAAAATAATAATAATAAATAAAATTAACATTACGAGCAACTTTTGTTGTTTGCTTTATTAAACATCTAACATGAATCTATTTATTCTAGATACGACTTCTTCTTAGTATCCCAGAATGTGCGTGAAGGTACTATCTCTCCCACTTCCTACAACGTCATTGAAGATACCTCGAACCTTGATCCAGACCGCGTAAGTTTAAACCGATTCTTTGATATGATAAAAAAAATAACTTAATGACGATACATAGCTAGCTAGGTCGTCCTAGCAGGAGGGTAAACAAAATTGAGTGACAAATGAGATTTGATGTCTAAATATCACATTAAGGGATTTAAGGTCTCAAAAACTTTTCAATAGTATTAATACGTCTTAGGTAAGCTGAATTTCGTACCAGATCGTAGTACACAAATAACAATATAAATAGTATGATACTTGAAAATAACATTCAAAAGTCATGAATACTGTTTGCAGATCCAGCGCCTGACGTACAAGCTGACGCACATGTACTTCAACTGCTCGACGCAGGTGCGCGTGCCATCCGTGTGCCAGTACGCGCACAAGCTGGCCTTCCTGGCCGCCAACAGCCTGCATAACCAGCCGCATTACTCGCTCAACGAAACTCTCTACTTCCTTTAAATTCTTTAAGTTTTACTATATTTTTTTAATACGTTGGCTAAGTCGAACCACCTGATTCCTATTATTAAGTTTTTTTATTATAATTGTTATAGAGCTCATGTCGCATTTAGTTTAGTTTATAGTATCAGTGTTCGGATATTAAAAGTTCTTCTATAATTATTTTTGTTGAAATTGACAAGTTCGTCCATTTAATCTAATGATTTAATATTTGTCATTAGTTTTTTTTCATGTGCATTTATAAACTACTTGTGCATTTTTGGATAAGATATATTGGGATACCAATGATTTGCACGGCAAATATATATATTTTTTTACTAATGGTAAGTGGTAGCAGGGTCCACACGCAATGACGGTCAGTACATTCTTGAAGAAAGATCTGTACTAGTACTTTCCTTCGATGCCTCTTCACGCCTCGTTTGAAGAAATTCAAGTTGCAAGGAGGGGAACAAGTTTTCTGGTAAAGAATTCCATTTTTTTGAGGTGCGATAAAGACAGGAGTTGCCAAATGTCTTCTTGCGCGATGGAACTGATGTCACAGATAAGCGGTGACATCGAGAACCAGCACGCGTAGACTTGTGAAATAAAGGTGGTATTTTATTATATATATATATAGATGACGGCTGCTAAAATATAGAACACTGGGTATTTTATAATTAGTCTTATGTGTCATATTAAGTGTTTAGATTAAGATAAATATCAAATTTACTAAAAAGAAAACACTTAATTTACTGTTTATAATTCTCACACTTGTTTTTACATCTGGCCTAAATACAGTCATTATATTTGTGAAAAATGCACGACTCTAAATACAACTAATCATAATGTAAGGAATAGTATGGAATATCTCGTAATGTTAAGAGAATTGAACCTGGATCATTTGGTTTTTTTTTCTACCTCATCTACATATTAACGTATAAGTATAATTTAATAAAGACCAGTAGAAAGAACGTGATCTGTTTTTGAATGTCATTATAAAAGTATTAAGAGGCATAATCACTTGTCACAGTGATTTTTCATTAAGTATATTTGTTTTAGAAATATATAAGATTTTTTAACGTGATTACTTTTGTTACTTTATTTTGAATAAACTCTGTTATTTACGGATTTGTCTTTTAGTTTGTTCTTCCCAACAAAACATCAAGAATTATTCATGATTACTTATATCAGAATATCTAACATTAAACTGCATACACATCACGGAAAACCCTCTAACATTGGCTCTCTATGGAGACGTGTTTGAACGTGCTGCGGGGCGAACCGCTCGTCTGTTTTTGAAACCGCATCAAAGGATTTAACGGTTGTCGATTTTGTGAATTGGCTCGCGCGGCAATATGTCAATGGACACCAAAAAGTGTCGTTTTCTAATTAAGTTATATAGCGCTAATGACTTGTTGCGGAACAGCAAAACCCCTATCAATCAACAGCCAATCGTTGTCCACTGCTGAACATAGGCCTCTCCCAAGGTGCGCCAAAGCTCCCTGTCCTCCGCCTTCCGCATCCAGTTGGTGCCCGCCACCTTCTTAAGGTCGTCGGTCCACCTGGCTGGAGGGCGCCCTACGCTGCGCTTGCCGATTCGCGGTCTCCACTCTAGGACTCGTCTGCTCCAACGGCCATCGGTCCTACGACATACGTGACCAGCCCACTGCCACTTCAGCCTGCTAATTTTGCAAGCTATGTCGGTGACTCCGGTTCTTTTCCGGATAATCTCATTTCTGATCTTATCCTTCAAAGATACTCCGAGCATAGCTCGCTCCATAGCACGCTGAGCGACTTTGAATTTGTGGACTAGTCCCGCAGTTAGTGTCCACGTTTCGGCACCGTATGTCATGGCAGGTAAGACGCATTGGTTGAAGACTTTCGTCTTCAAACATTGCGGTATAGACGACTTGAGGACTTGACGAAGGTTGCCAAATGCTGCCCATCCCAAGCGAATTCTTCGATCGGCTTCCTTCTCGAAGTTGTTCCTACCGACTTGTATTATCTGTCCTAGGTAGGTATATTCACTAACAACTTCGAGAGGTTTCCCCTCGACGTATATCGGTCCCGGCACGACATGCCTATTGAACATGACCTTGGTCTTGTCCAAGTTTATACCGAGACCGACACACCGGGAAGACTCGCCTAGGCTACGCAGCATTTCGGTGAGTTGTTCCAGCGACTCTGCTATGATGACGATATCGTCGGCAAATCGAAGGTGTGAGATGTACTCGCCGTTTACATTGACTCCATACCTAGTCCAATCCAGCGTTTTGAAAACGTCTTCCAACGCGTTGGTGAACAGTTTCGGGGATATTACATCCCCCTGTCTCACCCCTCTGCGCAGTTGGATCGCCTTCGTCTTACACTCCTGGATGTGGACAGTCATTGTAGCGGCGTTGTACAGACATCTCAGTACCTCGATATATCTCCAATCGATATGACATCTCTGCAATGAGTCGAGCACTGCCCAGGTTTCGATGGAGTCGAAGGCTTTCTCGTAGTCCACAAATGCCATACACAGCGGCTGATTGTACTCTTCGGTCTTCTGCACAATCTGCCGAACAGTATGGATGTGGTCCACGGTGCTGTAGCCTGATCGAAAGCCGGCTTGCTCTGGGGGCTGGAACTCGTCAAGTCGTCTGGCGAGACGGTTCGTGACGACTCTTGAGAACAGCTTATACACGTGACTCAGGAGGGAGATTGGTCTGTAGTTTTTCAAGAGGGTTTTATCACCTTTCTTGAAAAACAGTACCACCTAACTCCCGCTCCACGTTTCCGGGGTCTTGCCATGTTGGATGACGGAATTAAAGAGGCTTACTAGCTCTTTCAGGACCGGAGTCCCGCCTGCCTTAAGCAACTCTGTTGTGATTCCGTCATCTCCCGGAGCTTTGTTGTTTTTAAGCTGTTCTAGAGCCGCCCTAATCTCTCCTTGGTCAACGACCGGGAGCTCCTCGGAGTAATGGCGCATAAGAGGGGCGCGCTGGTCATCAATACTGATTCCTACGGGTTTATCCGATCTTGAAGAGAACAACTGCCCATAAAACCTCTCTACTTCTCCGACAATCTCAGGCCTAGAGGTAACGACCCCACCATTTTCAGTTTTAAGTTTTGTCAGACGCGGCCTCCCAAACTTGCGAGCGAACACTTTCGATCCCCGATTTTGCTCAATCGCAGCCTTGATGGCACGGGTATTGGAGCGTCGGAGATCACGTCGCGTCAGCGTTTTTATTGTTCGGTTTAAGGCCTTATCTGACAAAAACGATGGTAGTTCTCGTCGTTTTCTCATGAGCTCGAGTGTCTCAGCAGAGAGTTTTGGTGCGTTGTATCTTCTCTGTGGCGGAAAACACTTGCGGGATGTGTTTTGCAGTATTGTGACCAGCGTGTCGGTTCTCTCATCAATGCTGCTTATGGTTTCCAACGCGGTGAATTGATTTTGAAGTTCCATTTGGAACTTTTCGGAGCCTTGAGCAGCTTGGAGCATGGTAGGTCGGAGAGTAGACCTCATCATTCTCGATCTTTCGGCTTTTAAGTTGATATTTAGAGTGCCTCGAACCAAGCGGTGATCACTTCCGGTATTAAACCTGTTGATCACTGAAACATCTCTAAATATGTGCCTTTTATTCGAAATGATAAAGTCTATCTCGTTCCTTGTCACGTTATCGGGGCTTCGCCAGGTCCACCTCCTCTGAGGCTTCTTTTGAAAGAAAGAATTCATCAAAAAAGCCCCTGCGCTTCGAGAAAGTTTACCAGCATTTGCCCCCTGAGATTTCTGCAGCCCAAGCCGTAAGGTCCGACTTTCGATTCACCGCTATCTTGTACTCCCACTTTAGCATTAAAGTCTCCCATAACAACATTGTAGTGGGCCTTCGAGGTGTCGTTGAGGGCCTTTGCGATATCCTCGTACATCGCTTCGACCACATCATCAGAGTATGTCGAAGTTGGCTAATGAGATCCTTTTTGACTAGAAAACCGACACCACCCTGGGAGAGGTTATCACCTTCGCGGAAGTAGAGTAAGTTACCGGACTCTAGAGTTATCGTGTCCTCCCCCTGTCTTCGGACTTCAGATAACCCCAGTATATGCCAGTTTATATGACTTAACTCTACTTCTAATTCGGCGAGGTAATGGTCCAGCCTCATCGAGCGTCCATTATACGTTGCCATGTTCAGTCATTTTATACGGTAGCCTGCCGTGAACCGGTGATTCTTAGCACCCCCTGCCCTGCCGATACCGCGACCGCTACCTTGGTCGGGCCTAGCGGGCTTGCCGGTAACTGGGGGCCTTTTTTTGGGCGCATCTGCCATTAATGGAGGGGTTTGCCCATACTCGCCGCGCTGGGCAGGCGTGTTGGCGAGCGCAGTAGGGGGGTAAGATGTTTATGGGAGGGGGGACGCTGCTGCCCATCCCCCCTTTTCCCCGTCCCTCAGTCGCCTCTTACGACACCCACGGGATGAGATTGGGGGAGTACTATTCTAAGCCGGTACTCCACGGCGAAAAAAAAAACCCCTATATATAACAATAAATCGCTGAGGCATGATGCGTAGGTAAAAAAAAAACCCGATTTGCCTATTCCTGACTTAAAGAAAAAAATGACTACCTACACTTTTGGCGACATATAGAAATGAAAATTGATTAATTTTCAATCAACAATGGTCTGACTTTGAGCTGACTATCTGCCGCAGGCTGGTTAGCTGGATCAGTTGCCGCGGTAATTGATATATAAAAAACCCAAGATACACAGCGTCCGCATAAAATGAGCGCACAATTTTGGATTGTGCGCTCATTTCGAATAGTCTTGCTTCGCCCGCGTTACTCCACGCTCGTTAAAAATGTTGAAGTGTTCGTTGAGAAATTCTAAAAATATTACGTCAAGAACGTTAAAAGAGGATAGGATTTTGTACTTTCGGTAAGTAAAAGTGTTTATTGAATGTTTTTATGACATCATATACAACGCAATATGTGATTTTGAGTTAATTTGTCTCAAAACTTCACTTTACATTTATATATTATAATATAGTTTTTAATTTAGAAATTTTAAAAATAAATAATTGTTTCATTGATGTTGACACATGTTATGATAAAAGTATAAATGTGCTTAGAACACAATTTAACACACTCTTTATAACTAATTCAATGTCGTATAAAAATAAACAGTATAAATGATAATCGTCACCACTCCATGCTTTGTCCTACCGGCTAATTTTGGTTGTAAAATTTTATTGCTTGTTGTACACTGCTTTGTGAAAACAATTTTAAGCAATCAGTGAAAGGTTAAATTTGCAAAAAAAAATTTATAATATAACTATAACTACTTATATGAATTGCCGAGTGCTTGGTGCCAGTTTCGAGTGTTACTTTTGTTCGTGACTGTGAATCTTTGGTTTTTTTTATATATCAATGGCCGCGGTCTACTAAATTCATATGTACATATAGGGTCGCGCCGCTGCCTTGCGTAATTTAAAGCTGCGTGCTTTATTTAAAACATGATTACTATTAATATATACAAGAAATTATATTAACTTTCACTGCCATATAACCTAATGACTCATCCGTACCGAAGCATATTTTAGTACCGAACCGTATAAACCTTCGTGTGGCCACATGAAGGTATTGTTGGTGGCAGCGCACTAAAATCATCGATCACAGAGTTATCTATAAAGAGATTTGCCAGGAGATCGGTTTTCCCCTGCGGACTGTGAGCCAGCGATCCGTCCGGATTCCTGAGCGGTGGCAGCGAAAGTTGACAGAAATTGTTTTGCTAAGACTTGATCAGACGCCAGAAGTTACGGGAGCCACTAGGATGCGAAAAAAGGTCATGGCCAATCTGTACAATGCGCTGTTCATCCACTCTTGTGTATGCCTTCCTATAGGACTTGGTTGGACTTCCTATAGTTTTTGTTGTAGGTTGCTTTCAGTGAGAGAATTTTAGATGCCCTGCTAACGCAGCCATTGATCCACGATATGATATAGCATCGGCACATTCGCGACTGAACTAACGGTTACGCGTAGCCTTACTGATGAGATCTGAGTTAGGAATGTAGTATTCCATTCCCGACAGGATCTCATCAGCAACAGCAGCGGCGCTCGCTGTCGGGTCATTCGCACTGATGCAACGTTCCTTCAAGGGACTGACGCATAGTAATCGCGTATACCGTCCCAATCTGCCGCCTTATAGTGCCAAGCGCGACGTTTGCATACCGCTAGTGGCGGCAGCTTGGCATGTGTCACTTTGGTAGATATAAGGCTGTGATCCAAAGAACCAAGAGGAGCCTGAACCTCAACCTGATATTCCACTGGGTGAGTAGTCAGCAGAAGGTCCAGTAGGGCAGGTGCTTGCCCGACAATGTTTGGGACAAGACTGGTGGGTGGTGATCAACCAGTTGGGTCAAGTCATGCGTGAGAGCGAAAGCATGTGTAGTTCTTCCAGCATGGTCAATTTTAGAGGAGTTCAACCATAATTCGTGGTGAGCATTAAAATACCCCAAAAACACCAATTCCGCGTTAGGAAACAGCTCTTGCGCAGCATCTGCCACCCAACTAAGATGTTCAAATAATCGGCATATCTCCAAGTCACCATAGTGGAATCTGTAGAGGCACACGTAGACTCGACTCTGACGAACTAGATCCACACGTATCACCAACATGGAGAAGAAGGGGTCCTCCAAGCAGCGGAGCCGGCGACAACAAACATCCGTCCTGACGAACAAGCAAACTCCGGCTTTCGCTTTAAAGGATTCTTCAAGCATGTAGCCGGGTTAATTGAGGTAGCTGGTATCGACAGGACGGAGTATTTGTATCTCCGTGAGAAACAACATTGCTGGCCGTGCTGTGTCGAGATGGTGGTAGCCAGCGTTGAGGTTAGCGTGGAGTCCACTGATGATAGAGAACTTGACCTCAAACAGCGTAGGTATGTGGACACCGCTTAACGACCGTTATTTCTTATTTGTTGCGCAACCATTTGGAAAAAGGAAAAGAGACGTGAAGCGATCGACGTATTGCCATGATAGGGCCTATCCCTATCATGGCAAAGTATGGAGACGTGTTTCTCCAAGTAGTTGCCAAAAGGGAAAATACACTGACCCGCCGGACGGAAGGGTCCCCGTACCCCCCCGGAAGTGGCCGCCGAGATCCCACCTTTCGATCACTAACCGGCACGACGGTCCACACCGAGATTATGTGTGGCATGGTGGGGCAGCCTCGTGAATTGATTAGGCACGCTCGGGCCCCTATACTCTACCATGGGCGGCCAGCGGAACAGCCATCTCTTCGGGTCTCCCTGTCCGGCAGGTCAACACAGTTTCGCTCACTCACTCGCTCGGGTACTGGCTGTACGCTGGCTGACTTCGAAACGCGGCTTCTTTCGAAATTATAATCTATAGGTATGTTTTAATTACAAACGTAATTTTATAAATGATGCAATAATAACATAGCTTGTTAGAATAGCATCATTCATAAAAAAATATGTAATAATTATCAAATTAATAGTAATTTCTTAAGATGAATCAGAAATTACTTCAAGGATTCTTTTGGTGTTCCCTCGAACCTGGTCTGCTAGACAAATATTTTTTTAACAACCTTTACGTAAAAATCATTGTATCTTGCATTAGCAAACATGTCCGACGTCCTGCAGAATCAAAATAGCCTCACCAGAATCTTAAAGGCGTCTTTATATTGTATGCAAAGAGCATTGTAGAAACGCTGAGTTGTTGCTACATATATAACCAAATTGTTAAATCAAAATAAAGTTGTATTTATTTGCTTGGCTTAAAAAAGAAAGTTGCCCTAGTTGGTAGAATACTAGAATGAAAATTCCATTCAGTAAATCACCATTGGCATGTTAATTATTAGGTGTTTTATATATCTCTTAATTTATTAATTGTATATACTTCATTAAAAATTCTCTTCATAATCAAATCCTCGATGAGCAACCCATATTAGAACTATTTTTAAGTAATATAAATGCACATTCCTTAAGTTAGGAAAAAGATAAAAATAATTATTTCTTAACTAAGTTTTATAAGGCAATGGAGTCTTCTGCGTTAATATAAGTAGGTATCTGAAATTTTAATTTCTTAGAATTTCAATAATAAAGTGCAACATTCTCCAGTAACAGCCTGTGAATGTCCGACTGCTGGGCTAAGGCCTCCTCTTCTTTTTTGAGGTGAAGGTTTTGGAGCTTATTCCACCACGCTGCTCCAATGCGGGTTGGTGGAGTACACGTTGGCTAAATTTCAGTGAAATTAGACACATGCAGGTTTCCTCATGATGTTTTCCTTCACCGTCAAGCACGAGATGAATTATAATCACAAATTAAGCACATGAAAATTCAGTGGTGCTTGCCCGGGTTTAACCCACAATCATCGGCTAAGAATCACGCGCTCTTACCACTGGGCCATCTCAGCTTTTTTTAATGCAACGTTGATGATTCGCAAATTCTAATGTAAGTAATAAGTAACAAAGAAAAGTTATCACTATCCAACTCACTGCTTTTTTTCTCTTTCTGTAATTTATACACTGGCATGACTATTATTATGTAACACATTGTGTAACTTTTGGCTCTAGTATTCTTTGTATCAACCTTAGTTACAGACGAATCGTATTAAAAATGAATGATCAAATGATAGATTCGGTTTTATTTTCAGATTTTTATAGAAAAATCAGGTTGTTAGAAAGATTTCGACTGTCATTTTTTAAATGTTTCCCTTGTTTTGATTAGGATGTAGGGACTACCTATCAGAAAAAAACAATATTTTAATCAATTACCAGTACTTATCCATTAAGTTTTAAACACTAGATCTGTTATGAACTTAATTAACTTTATGAAGAATGTATTCTACAAAATAAAATATAACTGGTGCAAATTTATACAACGTATACAATTATACTACTAGTAAGTACTATAGTAGTGATGTAAATGCTAATGATACAACAAAAATATATAGGCTATTCTTAACCCATACGAAAGGTAAAATCGATTCTTGTGTTTACATGTTTTCGGTTTCCAACTTCATAGCAACGCAGTAGTCGTAGTTAGTTTAACGTCTTTACTGTCAGTTATCAAATAACAATCAATATAAACAGGCATGGAAGAAGAGAAGAGCAAAGAGGAAATAGAAGACTGGAAGATTTACGAAGCATTAAGGAATAAAAGTCCAACCGAGGTCTGTCTTTTTCAAAAGTAAAACGCACTTTTAATAAGTATGCACTAAAACACTGAATTTATGTGAATTGACCTGTAAAATTCCATTTCGATAATAATTTATTCTGAATATATACAATACTTGTTCTGAATATATTATATACGTCTAAGTATTTTAACAAAAAATAGTAACCCCAAGCTCGTAAGAATCCCGATTCGCTAATATATTTTTCACAGTTTAAAAATTGTAATAATATAATATTAATCATTGTAGACATAATTGGAAATATATAATTTATATGTAAATAAACATAAAATTTGTTTTAAACACTATTTTTATATATTGGTACAAATAAATTAAAGTGCAACCTACGGTTACACGTGAAACAATTCTATTTTTGTTGTGTCAGGAATACTTAATCGTTACACATATATGTAAATCTTAAATATGATCTATTTTTATTTTTTTACGTTGACCTTTGTTAATTAATACACAAAATCAAAACAACAATGCAGTTATAAATACAAATCTTAAACATGTCTCATTATGGAATTTCTATATATTTTTTGTTAGTAGTTTTTATTTGTAGATATTTATGAGATACAAACATCTTTCCTAATTATTATAAGAGATTGATCGATATATACTATCCATTTCACAAAGCAAAAATTAAACATTAATCTGATAGGGCTCTGTTTGTACATAAAATGTTTTATGAAGTCTTATTATGGAAAACTATAGATCCAACAAAAGAAGTTTTATAAATCTTATCTATTTGGCAGACTATCTTTACTGTGTATATAATAAATATTAATACATTATTCACGAATCTTAAGGAAGTAAATGAATGGGTTTAATTGAAACAATACTCTAGATACATCCGAAAGCTGATAACCGAATTTCGATCTGACATTTGACAACTTCCTTTTTTATATTATATAAAGGCTAGACTCCTTTCGAAAAGGATTGTTTACACATTTATAAATTTTTGAATAGAATTCGTGGATCTTAGCCGGAGATCGAGTTCAGTTCCATGTAAACATCAATAAGCTTTCATGTGCTTCAGTTGTGACCAGCATGGTAGTGGCTTAGTGAAAAATTATTTGCTTTATAGCTGGAAACAGCCGTCTCAAGGGAAACATCAATGATGGGATGAAACTCTTGAGACTTTACCTTAAGCTATGTGTACAATAAACGCGAATATTATTTATTTTTAGATAATAATGGCAATTATTATATTTTCAATGGCAAATGCTACATAGTTACATTTTTTATGAACCACTAATTTCAATTAATTAAGACAGGTACTTTATGGTTATAAACAATTGATGCACTAAAAGAGTAAAATATAAATAATTGAAAATTAGATAAACAATTTTTTTATTATATTTGTATCTCCACAGAGTGTTGTCCGTGCCTTTGATTTATCTTATTTTTAATTTATATTATCAATCAATCAATCAATCAATCAACAGCCAATCATTGTCCACTGCTGAACATAGGCCTCTCCCAAGGTGCGCCAAACTCCCTGTCCTCCGCCTTCCGCATCCAGTTGGTGCCCGCCACCTTTTTAAGGTTATCGGTCCACCTGGCTGGAGGGCGCCCTACGCTGCGCTTGCCGATTCGCGGTCTTCACTCTAGGACTCGTCTGCTCCTTATTTATATTAATGTAACTTTAATTGTAAGTTTTTTTTTTTACCAGACAGCAACAAAATCTACGTTTCAGAAGGTAATCACAATTAAAACGAATGATAATCCGAAAATTTTAGCATTTAGCATGTGGGCATTTTACTGTTGTTAAGTTATAGAGATTAACTGAAAAGGAAATGCGGCCCCGGGTAGATCACATTACCCCTCGAATTGAGAATTATTATCATTCTTCACTTTCATGCCATCGAACATAGCGTGATAACGTTCCCTGATCGTTCGTGCCTTGCACAAATTTCTCCGATTTTTAAGCGGATATTAATGATTGCACTGTTAATAAGAACCTTTATTCGTATAAACTGTTACGTCATCGAATGGATTCCTATACCTATTTGGGCTACCCAAACAAGAAGTGTAATGTTATGAGTGTTCATGTTTGTATGTATTTATGTATGACTTTCTTTATTTCACAATAGCTTGTATATAAATGTACAGATTTAGATTAATGGAATATCCTTAGAATCATTTCATCAGCCCGTGTAACACTGGCTATAAATTCATGCATTAATTTATTATTTATTTAGTAAAAAAATGTTTTAATTTGTTTTATTTTAATATTTATATTATTCGGTATTATTTTTTTACCATTCTATTATAATAGTATTTTTATACGAGTACTTTATCTATTATGTGTGCTGATTCAATTTAAAACAATGACAGATTATTTCTTTCAAATAATTTATGTCGCATGTATTTTCATTATTTGTGTACCATATTTTTCATGACTGCTTATTTTAATAAATTTCGTTGTTGTTGATAAAGTAGGATATAAAATAATCGAGAACAAATCAGCCTTTTTTCTAAGCTTTATTATTATATTTATAAAAGGTACGGATATCACAGTTTACCTCAATTTAATCAATTTACATGCAACTGAAACAATGTTTAAAGGGTATTATGACTGTTATGTAAATCACAAAGTTTAACAGTGTAGTAGCGCACATTTATCCGTGCATAAGAAAATATCGTGACTCTTTGCAAGCTTGAAATAACAACCCCTATCACGCTATCCTACAAACAAATGAAAAGTACCTGCTCCTAAGTAAAGCATAGTCGTCTTTTGCACGCCACGGGAAGTTGTCCTCAATCCTTCCGGAACTTTAATACCTTTAATTAGTACGATGGAAATATGTAAGTAATTGTAACAATATCAATAACATAACTTAAAAAAATCTTTATTCTACATAATATTCACAGATGGAAGCAGATGTTAGTAATGATGTGGTGACATCTTTAAGAAGCGACCTAGCTGCGCTGCAATATAAACGTGATAAATTAATATCTGAAGTAAGTTTTTAATGGTGTCTTTGTATTATATTCAGCTGCACAAAAACAAAACGAAAATCATATTTTTGTTTTTAGAGTAACGATTTAAAAAACCAAATGTTGTCTCGTGATCAAAGAATATTAGAACAGCAAGTCGAAATCGACCATCTACGTGAACAAAATGCACGTCAAAATGCTATTATATCGTCCCTCAAAAAGAAAATTCAAGACCTCGAAGAATTTCAACGTAATTTACAAGCTACGCAAGGTAGAAGTGATTTGACTGTACAAACACTTCAAAGAGATAATCGTTACTGCGAAGAGAAGATAAAAGATTTAGAAAAAAAAATAAGGTCTCTCGAATTGGAATGCAATAATGAAGAACAGCAAAAAGAAAATGCCCGATGTCAATTTCATGATCTAATTAGACGATTGTCTGTTGCTTTGGATTCAGATTTTTGTGATACCAATCATACTCATTCACCTGAAAGCCTTATCATCAAAGCTGCAGAACTTGTGCAGGAGATCACAAGACTTAAAAATAAATGTATGAATACTACTGAAAACTTATCGACCATTGAACAAGATCTTAGAAGTTGCAGAGATTCTCTAGAACGTGCAAATACCGATAAGGACATTTTACAAAGACAACTTTCTTCTCAACTTCTTGATATAGAAAGACTTAAACAAGAAAAAGAATCTCTCGCTGTTTCTAATCGAGTTCTAGAAAGAGAACTGCATGAAAGTAGGGAAAAAATTTCTCATTGTACGAAGAATCTTAATGTTGTGACTGATAACGTCAATCAAAATGAATCAATGATAATCCAATTAAAAGGTTTGTAGTGCCTTCGCTACTTTTAATGAAACTAAAACAAAGAAATAGTTCTAACCTATGGATATTCTTTAAATATTTCAGAGGATTTGAGGCATCGTGACGAAAAATATCAAAGACTACAGACCGAGTTTCGAAATACGATGGAATCTATTGCAATCCTACTTAGCTTGCCAACACGATTTGTCGAAGCACACGAAAGTACTATAAAAGATCGAATTAGAGAAATATTGAGTGATTGTAAGGATAAATCAGTGGTATGTAAAGAATTTATACTTTATTAAAAATTGAAAAAAAATATATCAGTTTATATTTTTATCCACTATGACGAGCCGGTTGGCGTTTTTGATACTTGCCTTTCACGCCGAAGGTTGTGGGTTCGATTCCACACAGGACAGACATTTGTGTGTATGAACATCGAGCGAATCGAACGTCTGCTAGTCCTGAGTCTGGGTGTAATTATGTATATAAGAATGTATTTACAAAAAAAAAAAAAGTATATGTAGTATATCAGTTGTCTGGTTTCCATAGTACAAGCTCTGCTGAATTTGGGGTCAGATGACCGTGTGTGAATAATGTCCCAGGATATTATTATTATCATTATTATTTTGTATCTTTTTTTATATCTCCCTTTTAACAGGGGTAACTTAACTATCTCGCGGGCCATGACCAAGCGTGATAGGTTTGTTAAATATTAAATTGACAATGGTGATGTGAGGAACTTTCGTGTAAGACGTGTGGTGTTCAGTATGACTGCTTTTTGTAAAAGTGCGAGAGTGGACTTGGACATTTGGAGAATATTGAGATTAGTCTTGAGTGTTTTTGGGATAACGCCTGTACTGGAGAGAATGATTGGTAAAATTTTCACTGTGTTTATTGACCATTGTTTTTTAATTTCATTAGCCAATTCTATGTATTTTATTACTTTTTCATTGTGTGTGCTGAGTAGGTTATGTGTATTACATACTGCAATATCGACTATATAACCTATTTTGTTGTTTTTGTCTACCACTGTTATATCCGGTCTATTGTAATGTATGGTTTGGTCGGTGATGATCGTTCGATCCCAGTAGATTTTATAAGAATTATTTTCTAGAACTTTACAGGGTTGGTATTTATAGTAAGCTACTTTATTTGTTATGAATTTATATTGATGGGCTAAGTTTTGGTGAATTATTGCTGCTACTTGGTCATGCCTGTGCTTATAATCAGTTTGGACGATTGACTTGCAAGCACCGGTTATGTGTTGAATCGTTTCTGAACTGCTTTGGCAACGTCCACATAAATCAGTCGGTAATTCAGATGTGCGAATAATATGTTTCTGATAGTTTCCGGTGTCTATTACTTGATCTTGTATGGCTATCATAAAAGCCTCTGTCTCGGGCTCACTACTCACCACGCCGCAGCCACTCGTTCGACGCTTCCATATCGACATGTCCTTGGCTCAAGTCGGCTCGATGTCTTCCATGCAATGACTTTTGTGACCACATACTAATTTTTTGTTCTTTATTAATTATTTGTTGACTTGATTGTTTATTTCTATTATGTAGGTTAAGTGGAGTGAATTTTTTATCAGTTTCAGTTATGTATTTATGGATTGGAGTACTTTCTGCCTTATCATGAAAGTACTTTCTCAGCTTAGCTATGAGACTATTGTGCAAATTATGTATATCAATGAAACCTCTTCCTCCTTCACCGCGTGGTAGTGTGAGTCTCTGTATACAACTTTTGGGGTGATTTTTCCTGTGATTTTTCCTGTGTTTTTTGTGTGTTTCATATGTGTGTTTATTATTCGCTGTAGTTTTTGTAGATCAGTTTTAGACCAATTTATAATTCCAAAGGAATATGTGAGTAATGGTATTGCATAGGTATTAATTGCTTTTGTGCTGTTGCGTGAATTATAATGTGTTTTTAATATTTGATTTAACCTTATTTTAAACTTTTGTATCAATTCTTTTTTTATTTGTTTGTGTTTTATTTGGTTAGACTGGTGAAATCCTAAATACTTATAACTGCTCATTTCATCCATTGCTTCTATTTGTTCACCCATTTCTAACACATATGTATTTGTTTCCGTTTTCCCCCTATTTATTGAATGTATTTTACATTTATCAACCCCAAAGTGCATTTGTATGTCCGTAGAAAAAGATTGTGTGACGTCTGTTAGTTTTATAAGTTCGGCTTTAGTAGTTCCATAGATCTTTATATCGTCCATGTACATTAAATGGGAAATAAGACAGTGTGTGCCATTATGTTTTAGTTTGAAACCAGCATTAGTATTATTAAGTAAATTGGAAAGGGGGTTGAGTGCCATACAAAACCATAACGGACTAAGTGCATCTCCTTGAAATATTCCTCTTTGTATTTTAATCGGGTCAGTAGTAATTGATGCGTTATTCTGATAAACTTTAAGTGTGGTTTGCCACTGAGGCATTATACAACTAAAAAAATTTATAAGTACCGGGTCGATCTTATAAAGTTGAAGTACATGTAGAAGCCAACTGTGAGGCTCCGAATTAAATGCCTTCTTATAATCGACATACATTGTGTAGATATTTCGTTTGTTGGTCAGTGCCTGTTTCATTACTATTGTATCTATAACCAATTGTTCTTTACATCCTTGACTATTTTTCCTACAACCTTTTTGTTATTCTGCTAAAATGTTATATGCTTCTAAGTGCTGATAAATGATTTCGCTAATACATCCTGTCATTATTTTATATATTGTTTGTAAACATGTGATTGGTTTATAATTTGCAGGATTTTTAAGATCTGATTCTTTAGGGAGCATGTAGGTAATTCCAGTTGTTAAAAACTTTGGTATAGTTTCTGGTGATTTGATGAATTGACATATGTGATTATGAATGTATGGATGGACGCAAGTGAGTTTCTTAAGCCAAAAATTATGTATGTTATCAGTACCAGGAGCTTTCCAGTTATGTGTGCGTTTGATAATCTGAGTGAACGTTTCTATTGGTATGTCTTTAAAATTCATTTGCTCTATATGCGTATTATCTCCGATGTTCTGAAGCCAGTTGGCGTTTGCATTATGTTGGACTGGATTTGACCAAATAACCGCCCAAAATTCGTGAAGTTTTTGTGGCGTGGTGTATTCAGTATTTTGAGTTAAAGTGTTATGATTATGTGTTCCTAAATTTCTGTAAAATATTCATTCATTATTTGTAAATGTCAAATTTTGTTGTTTTCTATGTGTACATGTAAGTATCGTTTAAGCCTTTTAGATGCGGCATTTAATTTTTGTTTTAATGTGTCCAGAAAATGTTCTAATTCAATATTTGGTTCCTCGTATTGACTGTGGGTTTTATTCTTTACTTTAATATCGTCTACGGTTTTGATTACTCTCTGGTTTCTATTACCTGCAATATATTGGGTTAATCTTCCGATTTCTAGTCTATACTTTTCAATTCTTTTTTCAATTGTTCTCTGCCATGTCGGTTTTTTAAGGTATTTATTTTGTACTGTATCATTGCTTACTCTAAAAATTGTGCCATTACAGACAGTTGCTGTATAAGCTGCTGAGTAAATTGGTGCATGTAAATATTTAAAATCTACGTTGTTATTTAAATGTTTCGGGCGGATTTCATTATTCAATGTTCGTGTAATATTAGCAAATTTACGAGTAGTTTTTTGTTTTGGAATATATGGTCTTTCTTCTGGCTGCATATCTTTAAACCTATTTATTGCGTTATTAAACTCTATTTCGATAAAGCTGGGTGCTAATTTACTATTTTTTAACAAAATACTATCATTTTCATTTTCAGTCAAAGATATAACGTTACCTAAAGTGGTTTCGGGCTGGCTGTGATTTGAGTCTGTTGAAGCTATATTTGATTCTACGGGTATGTTGTGTTCAGATTGATTTATTGCATTTTGTAGTTTTTTGTTTATTTCTATTTTAATTTCTTCTATCTTATCCCTATTTACCAAGTTATTGAAAATATAACTCTTCGCTGATCTGCAATTCTTTGTTCTGAAAGATGTGAAAGGTGTGGATGTTTGTCTACAACGAGCTCAAATATCTTTTTCCGATAAGCTGTTTTATTTGTTTCTAGGTTTGTTGATTCAAAATAACATCGAACTATATCTTCATTGATTACATTGGACCATTTCATTCGTTTATTATTTGAGTTTATCTGTGAGGCTAGGTGTTCGGACTGGGAAGATTGTCTGGGTGGAAAATCTACTATTTCTCCCTCTGTCTGTATTTTATCTGCCACTTCATTTCTTATCTCATCTAAAACGTTCTGTGGTAGTAATTTGCGCCTGAGAATAGTACGTCGTTGATCTCCTACACGTTGTCGCGATACTTGCATATTGGGGAATTTCTGATTAAACTGCTCGTGCAATAGTTGTAAATAATTATTCATTTGTGTTGTTTCGCATTTAGTAATTAGTAAATATGTGTGCCATATAAAGCGGTTCATATCCTGAGACCATTTATTTCGCACACGAGAAGTACCAGCACTGGGCGCAGCATTGATGGCACATGCCTCCTGCGCAACAGCTGTTGGCATTTAAATATGGGTTAAATATCGTGATGGTGGTGAAGACCTGGGTGACTCGAGAAAAGTTGCAGTTGAAGAAGGTGATGGAAAGTTTGAAGAAAGTGAATGATTTGAAAGAGAAGTAGTTGAAGGTGAGGGTGATTGGTCGACTGTAACATATTCTACGAGGGGAACCCACCTGTTCAGTCCAACATCGCCAACGGATCGCATGCTGTGACATCCAGCGTCGGCTCCAGATGCGCCCCGGCGACCCCCGGGTAGCGACCGTAAACTATATCTTTTATTACTGCGTTCCATGTTAATCTCCAATGACAAGATTGGGTTGAGTTTGGGATCGTTAGTTTGGGTAGGTGTTTGCCGAGATGTATATGGCTATGTGAAAATGTGTATTGGTCAAGATGATAGGACCACAAGAACCAGTACCAGCTACCCGTAAGCCCCCCCACCACGGCAAGGTGATCCCCGGGGGGGTTATTATTATTATTATTATCCAAAATAATTAACTAGTAACAATATCAAATAAGTAAAAAAGTAACGTATTGCGCGTATATTTTTAGGTAGTTTGTTCACATAAATAGCATTATAAGTTATTATTAGTTATTATTTTATAAATATCTATTGTACGTCCCTAACGATAAATTAGTTATGATTTATGTGTTTTTATTCCAAAGCAATTGGAAGCGTTGCGAGAAAAATTGGGCATGGAATCCCAGCAGTTGGGTAGAACTGCTCATTTACACGATCAAGCAACTACCCGTGTGCGGATCCTCGAAGACGAACGGAATATGCTAGAAACGAAAGTTCACAAATTAGAATCAGAATTAAACGCAATGGAAGCTTCCAGAGATAATCTTCGAAAGGATAAAGCAAACGTCAGTATATTAAGTTAATTAAATTAATTGAAAAAATATATTCTCTTTACTGGTGGTAGGGCTTTGTGTACTGGTGGTAGGGCTTTGTGCACTGGTGGTAGGGCTTTGTGCACTGGTGGTAGGGCTTTGTGCAAGCTCGTCTGGGTAGGTACCACCCACTCATCAGATATTCTACCGCAAAACAGCAATACTTGATATTGTTGTGTTCCGGTTTGAAGGGTGAGTGAGCCAGTGTAATTACAGGCACAAGGGACATAAAATCTTAGTTCCCAAGGTTGGTGGCGCATTGGATATGTAAGCGATGGTTGACATTTCTTACAATGCCAATGTCTAAGAGCGTTGGTGACCACTTACCATCAGGTGGCCCATATGCTCGTCCGCCTTCCTATTCTATAAAAAAAAAAAAAAAAAAGTCTTTACAAACATTCTAAGAACTTATTTAATTGATAGATAGGAGTTATTTAAGGCGACAAATAAACGTAATTACTTTAAATGTAACAAAATATGTACACAATCCTTAATACTTATATAAGACACGTGATTATTTAAATAGTTATTGAATACATGAACAACATGCATGATCGGCAACCGGAATTACTGGTAACAAATACCAAATTAATCAAAAACATTTGTAGGTACAGTGCTTAATTCAAACAAATAATTTTGATGTTTTGTATCATTATTTTCCTACAATTACTCTTAAGCAACAAACGCATTTCTCAAAGATGAATAACAATCACAACATAAGTATAAATAAATCATCATTATGAACTTTTTCCCGATGCAGTTATTTATAATACTGTTACAGTTCGTGGCATTCCTCGAGCGACTCAGTCGCACTCTTAATATGGATGAGTTGACCCAGGATATCGGCGTAGAACTACACACTGAATCCATTATATACCGAGCAGAGCAACTCGCACGGCTCGAGAGCGATAAAATTGTAGACAAGGTCAGTCACTACAGCATATCACGGGAAAGGAAAAATTAAGATCAGTTTACATTCCTTTCGTGCTATATAATATATTTAGATTTATAAGCTGGACTTGACGCGGTTAAATGAGAAACGCAATTTTATATGTCTTCTGCGTTTTTGCAAATGAATATATAAAATATTATTCATGATTGCCTACTTATTATACAATTTTTCCGTAGTAACTAAAGAATCGTTTTAAGTTTAAAAATTCTGAAATACTCGAAGGAATTATTTTTTATTATTTTTTGTGTTGTGTCGCTTTGTATTTTGCGTGTATTGATTTAACCACTACCATTTATCTTCGACGAGAAGGTTATAAATCAGTTAGTTTGGAATTCAATAGCCGCAAAGGCATATCGTATAAGAATTGTAATATAAAATACGTTTGTCAAGATAGAGCGATACAATGCTAGCGGTTAATTTAATAAATGTGTGTTTTATATAGCTGCTATATTATGGATACTATGGCACACTCCCGAGACTGCGAAGGGAACGATCCTTCCATGACTTACCTTATCTTAAAGAAGTAAGAATTGTAACATTCAGAATTGGCTTGGTATTATTAAACTAGGTTTAATCTTGCTCACCTAAATTATAATTTTGCAAATTTCTGTCATTAATTATACCTATCGATATGCGATTTTCTTCGCCACCGCAAATGATTAGATACTGCCGAAATATCCACCACGCCATTTAATTTTAACGAAAACACTTCATGACAGCCTATTAGTTGATTTTCCTAAAATTAAAGCAATCATCAAATTCACCTAAATGTAGATAGATATTAATAAACAATAAGTAATTTAGAATAAATGTGTTACTATGAAAATTATTTGAAATGAAATATGTTTCATAACTAATGACGATTTTTTCAGACTGCCGTAGTGTATCAACTCCAGCGTCGAATACGAATATTAAGGGAACAGTTGCAAAGAAAGGATTTGCACTTAGATTTACTTCGACGTAAGCTTAGTGTGCAGGTAATTTATGTACAATATTAGCAATGCAGTAAACCGTATATTTTTTTATAATAATATTAATATTTATAACAGTAAACACTCTTTAAATACAATGATTATTACAAAATATTATTGTTATTGTATTCCATTTTTGAACGTCATATTTTGCCTTTGCTTATCTTTTTATAACATCTCTAGTCTTTCTTCATATAAATGTCTAGGCAACATGCGATAATTTGACCTTTATATTAAACGTTTACATACAAAGCTTAAATCAGAAAACTATTAACATAACTATATAGGTCTATAGCCGATATTATGCAGCTAAACTGGAATCACAGCGATTTCTTTGAAAGTTTCTTTAGATTCATCGGTACATATATACGGCACGACGTATAAATGATACCTATATGTAAAAAAAGTGTACTCATAATTGAGATATAACGTATATAAAATTTATTTGATTATAAAACTTATAAAAAATATTTTGACTAATATATATTATATAATAATTATATTTCATATTATATTTAACACTTAAATATACATACACACACATAGTTGACTTCATTACGCACAGTTAAGAGCTTTCGAAAAAGCTAAGTTGATACTTTAGTCACTTGTAATACTTATTCTTATTGTCAACTCTGATAAGTTACTATTCTTGATATTTTTTCATCGAATAAGCTCAGTCTGCCCGTTAATGTTCACATCTCTGCCAGGCAATCTACAGTAAGAGTAAAGTAATTCTTATTGGAATTTCTTATCGTCTTAGTATATACATAATACAGGAAGAGAGTTCAAGAGTACGCGCAGTCCTGCAAGCCGAACGAGACGAAGCGGTGAGTCGCAGTAAAAAACTAGCGCGACAATGTGACAAGCTGGGCGTGCAGCTTAGCGATGCGCGCGCCCAAGTTCGCGATCTAAACGCACAGCTCGCCGACGCCGCAGAATACAAGGTACCTATAATATTAAAAAACAAAAACATTGTAAGCCTCAAAAACTATATTTTTTATTATGAGTCTTACTGTTACATTATAGTCTACAAATGTGTGCGCAAACACAGGTTAAATACTTACAAGGAACTATTTGTACTAGTTTATAACGGCAATCCGATTTCGACCAAACCGCTTGATCTTTGTGTCAGTGGAATAGGAAAACGGATAAACAGCAACGTTACCTTTCGATTTGATTCACTATCAATTACCTCACTCCCATGATCCGAAAGGACAGCGATCCGACACGATCGGAAAGATATCAAGCGCAAAGTCAATCGTAGCCTACGTGCTTTCCGAGGCAAGGGAACGTAATATCGCAAACTTTCTGAGTACAGACCCTGGATTCGATTTTCGTACCTCATGTTTTGTAGCTGCACAAGCTGACACCAACGAGACAGTTAACTTAAATTTCCTAATACATATTAAAAAATATTAGGATTTTAAAAGTTTTAATCTGCGTAGTTTCAATTAAAGGGCTAAAGTAAACCAATAATACTCAATAAACTATTTTTTACAGCACAGTTGAATGTACAAATAATAAGCTAATAATATATAATACAAATACCATATACTTTCATTTACCTAACATCATTTTTTATAAAACAAGACATAATATACTTCTTTGGTATTAAATCGCATAGCAGAGACCTGCTTCGGTATCGATTGTACTTATATTCACTGGAATAATTTGCTCGCAAGGTTAAAGTGATTTACTAGTTACAAAGGCGTTCTTATTCTTAGATATTCTTTCAATTCGCACGATTGTTCTTAGATCGTGTTTAGTTAAAGCTCGATAGCTTTTTAATTTTAGGAAGAAGGAAATATATTAATTAATCCAGAACTATTTATTGTTAATTTTCATCGAACCAATGACAATAACTTCTAAATAGGATGTTAGGAAGACATTACGTTTGATTAAAATACTCCTTATATTATGTATAACTTTTTTTTTCTTTTATGATGAATACAAAACTTTCTGAAGCAAGTAAAATAGTTCCAAAAGGTTAATTATAATCTTTAAACATCGTTTGATGTTTGTTTTATTTAAGTAATTATAGAATACTTAAATACATATAGTAAAAAAATCATAATTGTTGTTATTTATAAACGATATTGTTTCTATTATGTAAATTTCACGGAAGTCTTTCGCATTAAAGGCCATGGCCATTTTTATTAAAATATTGATTCATTACCTGCATAATATACATGTATACATACATATCTATTCCTACAATAACAATATATTCTTATACGACCACGCACAATGTATATAATAATATTATTATTGTAAAACGAATTCCTGGTACACCAACGGAACAATGATTTAAAGACGCCGAAGAAACGTATCAATGTCTAAAAATGCCCTAATTAATCAATATGTATAAAACATATAATGTGATCAGCAATTGCATACAGAAGAACTATAAAATATTCATTCTTTCTCATAATTTCAAATACAATCAGTTACATTAAATCTGCATATAGATAGCTTCACTAGAACGAGCACGCAAAATAGAAGATTTACAAAAGAAACTCGACGAAGCGGAGTTACTTCGAACGAGGTACAATCGTAAAGTGAACGTTTTAAAAGACCAAGTCAGATCCACTGGCGAAACGTTCGAACAAGAAAGAACAACTGCGGAACATCAAATTAATATGCTGAGGGACGAGCTTTCCAGAACAAAGGAAGCTCTCGCTGAATGTCAAAGGAGAGAAGCACAGTTACAAAGCTTTAGGTGAGTATACTGTGTCATAACTTTGTATTATACACCTTAATATGCGATTTTAGTCATATTTGGCAATAAAGTCCCATTTAAATAGTTAAATTATTCATATAGATTACATATTAATTCAAGTGTATATTATAAAAAGGAATTTTTATGTTCGATAAAGTATAATATAATGCAAAAATGGTCATAAAATTCGGGATGTTTTTATGTACGAGCCAATTGAGCTTGCAAATTTCGTCCACCCAGGGCTATTACCTTCACACGAAAACATAAGAACCGTTTACCCTTAACCTTGATGTTTTAAATCTAGAGTTTGACCGGCCTTACAAAACGTAATTGAATTGCATTGACACTTTATGGAGCCATGATTTAAACGAGAACGAAATATTATTAATAAAATAAATATGTTTCGTAAATGATCATATAGACTGCGCTGAATACATGTTTATGTTCAGTCATTCAACAAATGATGTTTTACGTAATAAGGTCATGAAAACACATTAATTTTTCGTTTTAAAAGTAAGATTAAGAGAAAAGACTTATGCTGATATTACAAGAACGTATGACTTATGATTACAACAGGAATTCGATCGCTAAGTTGCTGGGAATATTGGTGCCCTCGTCTGTGTCGGACTTCGAAATGGTTTCGCGGCTTCAGAAGCTGATAGACGCCCATCACGACTTCACGATTGTATCACGACGTTATGATGACCCCGCGCTGTTGCGGGCTTCGTCCAGATCTCCACCCCCTTCACGATGCAGGACACGAACACCCGATCGGTAAATATAGACATTCAAAAGCTAAAAAATAGCTTTTACTCCCTGAATAAAAATTGAATAATACCTGCTTGACAATCGGTAACCTAATAATATATTCAAAAGAATTATATAACACGTTTTACATATTTTCATTCTTTTTTACGATGTTGAGAGAGAGAACTCTAAAAAAGTAGGTAATTACCTAAATACTGATGTCGATTTTAGATTTATGTTGACAAATATGTGTTGACAAATAAATAAACACATTTTTGAGTATATAAATCTATATGATAATTGTTAATGTATATGGTATACATTATTAGTTAAAAAATAAAAGGGCTATAATTTACTCCAATTAAATTAATTTATAAACTGCATTAGACCAAGTTTTATCACAATATTCTTCTAAATTTTCTACTAGCCTTCATTATGTTTGATATTTTCCCTAACTTTATTAGAAATCATTCCAACATTATTTTTTTTATATAATCCAGGAGGCAACCTCGAAAATGATTGGATCATTTCACGCCACTTGATTATTGTTTAAATATATTTCTTTTTGTAATAAATAAATTTTAAGCATCTGCTGCGTTGATACTGGCTGCTTACGTGTTCAATTATTAATTATTATTATAAACTTTTAACTAAGAAGAACCAATCTGGTTGACATTTCACTCTTTGATGATGACCTTCTCACTTTAATTAACCTGTCTTAATATAATGGAACATATATTATCATTACGGTTAGGACATTAGGCAAGGACTGACATATAAATTTCTGATTAAGATGATCCCATAAACAATGACTTCTTTTATTAACTATTTTCACATATACTAAACACTATCTAATATCACTAAACACTTGAATAGTTGAATATCGTCGTAAGTGCATTGTTCTAGATCCTTACGCTATGATGACTCCGGATACGCCGATCCGGCTTTCGATTTGGAGGACGAGCTTTACAAAGGACGCGCGGCGTTGTGACAGTCGCGCCGCCGCGCCCGCTTCTAGCCGGAATAGGCTCGGCGAAACAATATTTAAAAAAGTTATAGACTTTACTTAACCAGAAGGTTAGGTCATTCGTAGGAGCTACGATATAGTATATAATCAAAATAACTGGAACCATAAAAAATATCCTCGATAGTTTTAAGTTGTTTGATCTTTAGATATTTTATGAAACAAGACGATTTTTCTGCAATTTTCAATGTACGCGATAAATGTATATAATTTAATAGCATTATTTTTATTATATAAGTTATAAGCGTAACTCGAAGTACTCTAACTGTTATAACTATTAATTTATGTAAAAAAATATATTTTCAATGTCTTCTACTAATTTTAATAATGTTTCAACTATTTTATAATGACATCATGAGCTGTTACTTGAATTAAGTTTGTAGTAAGAAGTTTACGTTAGTTTCTTTGGTAGCATTTCTAAAATTTTACGATTAATACTATAATTTTAGAATAGTAACAAATTCATGTTTACATAATTATTATATTACCAGCGATTTCCAAAACTTTCAATTTGGATCATACATACAAGTACTTGAGCCATAAAAACGAGCCATAAAATGTATGCAAATTCTATAATAATAGTAACGTCCTCATGTCCGAATTTTGGCTTCGACGGCTGGGCTTTATATGGTTTCCCAGGAAACAAAAATCAAAACACTCCTAATTGAATTCCAGGCCATCACTGAGAAATTCTAAAACCCCCACTTAACTTTGGGTGCCTCCATACGAAGGTCATATCTGCAATGTGAAACCAGAGCCTAAAGATCTGTCTTAGAAGATAGCTATTAGATAAGAGAGGACTCTCCAGTTTTATAATATTAGCATACGTATTAATATAGATTTAAAATTTGTTAAATTTTTTAGGTTGTCGTTTAATGCATTTACGATTTATTTAATATAATCGTTAAATGTATCGTTAGTTTTAATTGTGGACTTGAATAAAGTATAAGCTTTTTTTACTTGTAACTGCTTATTTATTAAAGCCATTTTATCCATGTGTTTTGTTGGTATCGGAAGCGATATGTTGTATTGTAGTATTAAATATTTGTCAAATTGTTTATATTTGTTTTTGTTTTATGTTGTTTTACTTATCTTTATTCTATACTATTTATCTATAGAGCATGTTTTATAAAGGTAACAAAATTAATTTTAAGTTGTATGTCCTAATCCTAAGCGTCACGTGTTTAGAAAAAAATATACTATGTACCAAAACATATCAAATTAGTATGGATGCGTTCAATTTCAGCAAATATTTGTATGGTAGGTTTTTAAAGCACCATCTTATTAATAAAAATTAGTAAACAATCTTAGTTGTTTTGGATTACAATAAATAAATTGTAATTTTTTCGTCTTTTTATTTACACTCCTATCTAGTTTACTAGCTTAATTTTATCAAATTCTTTTGTATGCATTATAATGTCCTCCAGACCGATTTCGCCCATGGCGGCCAATCTCAAGAGAGATTAGCCAACTCAGGAGATATTATAGTGCACAAGTGTGTGCGCAAACACGAGTGCACTCTCTATTCCCTAACTCTCATAATCCGATGGGACGGCAATCCGACTCGACCGGAAAGAGTTCAGGCGCAAGACGGCTTTACGTGCTTTCCGAGGCACGGGAGTGTACACACTTCCAACTTCCAGACTCCGGGCTGCTACTGAGAATTTTCTTACAGAAAAACTCAATGACTTTATTGGCCCGACCTGGGAATTGAACCCAGGACCTCCGGGTCTGCGGCCTTATATCAAGCCACTAGACCAACGAGGCAGTTATGCATTATGTACAGATATATCATATTATAATAATGTGATACATCTGTATACACATGTCTTTATAATTAGGTCCTCTGTTATTTTACAATGTTTATGAGTTATTTTCTGTATCGTATTTCTACATAAGATAAAAATACTCAAGTAGATTTCAAAGAATTAGGTTTGGGTTTCGCAAATGACGTCTTTCTTAGCAATTTTATGAATAATAATGCAATAAAAGAAAATTTATTCGAAATTATAATAATTATTAACACACAACATTGCTATTTTAATAAAATCTGTATAAGATATTTTAACAACTCATTTTAGCTATATTATAAATGTTTATGACTAATTTACAAAATAATAAAAATTATTCAATTTAATACTGATGAATTTTTATTCATGTTTTATTAAAACTTAAAAAAGCATATGTTAAGATGATATTAATTAAATAAATTATTTGACGGTAGAACAATATAATTAGAGTACCGCAAATTATTATTTGAATCTAAAATTTTGACGACAATTGTGTGTCGTTTACAAGTCGTTCTGTTATTTGAATTAAAATAATTTTTACTATGATTTATCTAATAAGTCTTGTTATATTACTCATTAGCCCAGGTAAGTGATGCTAGTAAATAAGCTACTTATGTTTTTAATGACTGCATTTGTCGGTGACGATGCGTGATATACATTCCTGGTATAATAAGTTTTCATGATAAACTGTATTGTTTCTCGCTTGGGAGAAAGTAATATACATTATTAAAATATTGTCGATATATCGATGGGATCTGACTGTTCCCTAACGGGTAGTGTAAAAAAATGCTTAAAACGAATTATTGTGTCAACTACACAAAGGCCATTGGCCATTTCTTTTTTAAAGTTGTAGATAGACTAGCAAAAGTGCCACCGGATGGTAAGTGGTGACGAACACCCATAGGCATTAGAATTGTAAAAAATATTTACCACCTTGGGAATTAAGATATTATGTAATTTGTGCTTATATTTACTAATCATTCAGACCTGAACACATCAATACTAACGATAAATACAGCTGTTTAGTTGTAGAATATGTGATCGGTGGTAGGTAGAGACTAACAAACCAATCTGGACTAACTACTGCTTATATGAAATACACATAAAAATACATATTACTATTATAGACAAAAGAATACAGTTAGCTAGTGAGTTATGTCAATACAACTAATATTTATGTATATATTTAAGTTATGCCGAAACCACGATATGTAGAACTAGATGAGGATGAGCAACAATTGTTTCGGGCTGCATACGAAACTCCTTCTTACGACAACGATGAATATGAGGAAGGCGACGACATGCAACTCGGCAAGTTAGATCTTCTTAAAGATGGCTTGTGGGCTATAAAAGCTAAGATAAATGAACTAAAGATGTTTAACAAGGCTTTGGCAGCTAATTTATTATCAACAAAACTAAAGATCAAAGAACTTATAAACCACCAAATAACCATGAAAAAACATCAACATGAAACGCCTGAAAAGAAAAAACCTATCCATAATTATCAAGTAAGTTGTTTAAAAATATAACGTTTGTTTTCTTTTTTTATTGCAGATAGACAAAAATTTGATTTTTAAAAAAAAAATCTTATAAAACATTTATTATCAAAAATTTTAATATATATATAATAATAAATAAATTTATTTAGTTAGGATGTCATATTTTTTAATTTACAATGTATACACGTTTTAATGTACATGTATACAGTTTTTCGTAGGCATACTATTAATAGTATTAGTATACTAATAATAATAACTAAGCACGTTTCTTATCAAACAAACGTATAAAAATAAACTTAATATTATGATATAGAAATAAAAGGTCAGTAAGTAAATCACTATGTTACCACGCAACTAGAGGCTGATCGGAAAACCTTCATCACTTCATACAGATATGAACAAAAAAGTCTATAGGTTTAACAGCATGTGACATTTAGGTGTAATCGAGTTATTGACGCAGCACATTCCGTATTAAATTGATGAGGCCCTAGACTACTTCTCAACAACTTTCCGAATAAGGATTTACATTGAAAGTAATCATGATTTTAAACTGTTTCAGCCTCAACCTTATCCATCGTACGAGCCGCAAATACCACAATATGGTGCACCTCAACATGCACACGATCCGTACTACGGGCATTAATGCACCACGAATGAAAAAATTGCTACGCTGGACGTTCTTCTTATGTGCTTCTTTATATATACAAGAAATATTTATCAAACTGCCTTCATTCTGGTAACAGAATTAATTTAATAATATTATGAAATACCAATTACAATTGCCTAATTAAATTATAATCATCAATTTTTAAGAAAAAATAACGACTTTTATTTATATGGCTAACTAAAGACCTCACACGTCACAACTTTTTTAAGAAAGTGCATTACATAAATTAAATTTTTAATTGGGAAGGTCACCAGTTGGTGTTTACTGTTGAGTGGTGTAGTTAAACGCAGCGCGCGCGCAGGGCACACGTGTACTAGAAGTGAATCGCTTTTTCTGATTCCTATATCGAATAGAGAAACAGAGGCCTCGCTTAGTTTTACACTGTGTTAAAAGCCCTCTGGAACCGTGTTAAAATAAAATGACAACTAAAGCGTAAACATTACGATTATAATTATCCCGAAATGATGTTATTGTTAGTTATTAAAATAGAAGTGGACATGTCCTTATCAATACAATAACGTATCAGCTGTTTAAGTGAGGAAATCGTTGTTTTGTAACGAAATGAGGATCGATTGTACATGGATTATTTTTCTGGTATGACTTCATTTTTATAATATATATAATAGCAAACTTTCTATATGAAAATATTACAAGAGGTTTATTCTATATATATCTAAAATTATTATTTTACATTTAACGGCAACAGTAATGTTTGCGTTCTAAAATAAAATTTACCGCTTATTAAATTAATTCCATTGCCTTTACCCAAAGGTCTAAGGCAGTACCTCAGCTCCGCCCACATTGTACGCAATGTAACAGCCTCATGTTAACCTTCATGTTAAACGCGTGCGGATTTTAAAAGTCCACTAAACAATATAGTACCATTTGTGTTCTACATAAGTTACTTTAAAATTGTCTGTCATTAAAAAATGTAACCCACCTTGAGATAAGAAATTTATTATATGTAATGTTTCTCAAATGTCTTAAACTGTTATTTAAACGTCGAGTAGGTAGTGAAAACATTTTAAATTTGAAACATTACTTAATAATACGTCTATAAATACATATATACTGACATAAAGCAAGTGTAACGTGTATTCCAAACATGTATTTCATATAATATAGTCGAGCGTAAGCACATAATAATTTTTTACATAAAATAATTGTGCCTTGTTCGGTTGTAATGTAGAAAATTGTAAGTATAATTGTTCATTTAAAAAGTATAATTAAGTACAAAATGAGTTATAATTACATCATAATAATTTACAACGCAATTTAACTTGGGCCCTGACCCTGAGCTAGCATGACGCTAAACGCAGGCTTGTAAGGAATCCAGTCTTCACGCATCGCACTTAGGGCAAGTCCCCAGCATTTTCACGATCACGACATTTAACATGAATTCTAGTCAAATATGTTTTAGGCTGGAAAACTAGAACTTCCAGTTTGCTTTAAATTATTTTGTTGAAAAATTAAACTATAAGAGTATATAGATTAATATTATCTTGGTTAGTAAAAGAGTTTATTTAACTGATTTCTTATTACTAAAGGTATTTATTTATAAGATCACTAGTTGAAAAAAAACTGAACTCATACATTCCAGACAGTAACTGACATTCCGATTTGGTTCGTTGCGTCGTGGTATGAAGTCCTTCACCTAAAATAAACCTTTGATAGTATGAAACGAATCTGAATATCAATCATATTTAACAAATACCTATCAAAGAATATTCTTATAAAAAAGTGTTTTTATAAAGTGAACTGTAGTAATAAATGTACCTAATATAGTTCTAAATCTTAGGCTTTTATCCTAAAAAAATAGCAAGGAGCACAATAGTTGATCCTTTTGAAAAATTAAAAAGTTGCAAACCTTTAATTTCATAAAACTAATTTTTACGAGATCCATCACCATCCATAATTGTTTCATTATTGTCAGATATATTCTGATACAAAGTTCTCGAACGCTCGAAAAAAGAAACTCGAAGACTATAGTTATAAAGTTATTTTCTTAACTAATTGAAGTTGATATAGTGTCAATTACAATTACAATACTAGGCCTTGATGATCTTGGTACTTAGGGTCTGAATATCACTACAACTAATCAGTAAACTTGTCAGCATAGAGTTAAGTTTTCTTAAGTGTTTAGTTTCTTACGGTATTATTATCATTGGTTTTCTTTTCATGAGTAGCTAAAATCACACGCCCCTATAATATTATTAATATTATTATAAGTCTTTAGTCTTATTTATCTATCAAATCACTATATCACTATATTTATTACTAGGGTATTCGGCATCGATCCTACTCACACGTATCCTTGTGGCGTCCTATCAATATTTAACTGATCAAAGAAATTTAAATGTACCCACAGACAATTTGCTACTTTTTACAGCATTGACATATTCCTAACAATAGGAAAAGGAATGCTAAAAAATAGGAATCCTTATACACTAATATAATATGACGTTACATATTACGACACAACCAAAAAAATCATTTTATAAAACACCTTTTTTTAACAAAATTAAACCTAAAAACCAAAAAAATACTCTAATTTAATCACTCGTCGTCTAGTAACTAAGTATGGCCGCAGAACCCAAGGCTTAGATCCATGGACAAATAAACAATAAATTCTCAGTATAAGCCCGGAGATTGGAAGTTGATGGGGTTTGTAATGTCATGTCTTGAAAAGCACGCAAATCCGTTGTTCTTGGGCAATAACTCTTCCCGGTCGTGTCCGATTGCCGTCTATGTTTACGCATACACATGTGCCGTATAATGAATCATCTAGTTTTCCCCCAAGGTACATCCCTTAATTTATTTTTAAAGCCATACCATTCAATTAAAAAATAATCATTAAATCAACAAACAAACAATAGACGAAGTAACAAAACTTTTCCACCATTCGGAGTTGAATTGTGTCATAAAACTTTAATAGAAATCCTATTGGTATTACACATTCCTGCTTGTAACGTGAGTGGACTAGTGTAATTTCGGTCACCAGGGATAAAACATAATTCTACATATATAAAATACAATCATGACAAAAGAGAACGAAATATAGAAAGCATGCTTATTCATTGAATACATTTCTTCCAGTTGTCTCGAGATTAAATAAATAAGAAATTAGTATAGTCTACATAATAATAAAAAAGATTTATATATGCTACAATTTAAAATATAACATTTTATGACATAAGGGTAGTGATTGGAATGACTCAATTGTGAAAGTGATCGTTGATGCTGTATACAACGTTCATTATACGTAATTAATATCTATTAATTATTTATCAAAATCACATATTTGTTTTATGTGTAATAAAATAACTTAATGTAATAAATACATGTATTTATTCGTAATTAAAACAACATACTTACCTTTAAATGTGAGGTAATGAATGTCACTGTGATATTTAGAACAAACATGATCGAGAGTAGGTATTGACGAATTTTAATCCAGTTGAGGGCGATACAGGTCTAGCTATTACTTCCTTGTTTTTTTGTGTAATGACCTCAATTAAGTATATGCAATTATTATTTTATTCCAACTAATAATTATAAAAGTATCTCTGATGGGTCTTTATTTTTAAAACAATATCTACTTTAAACGAGTTTATTATTTCAATTCATTTTTTATTGCATTAGGTAGGCAGACTGGCGAGTGGGTCACCTGATCGTAAGTGGTTACTAATGCCCATAGACAATGGCATTGTATTAAATATTAGTCAACCATTATATAAAAATGCAACGTTGGAAACTAAGATGTTATGTCCCTTCTGCCTGTAGTTATACTAGCTCACTCACCCTTCAAGCCGGCACATGCTGCTTACTACCTACACAAAACCCCACCACCAAGTAAGGTATATAATATAGGTGTTATATGATCAAACATTTATTTTTGAAAAAAGAACACATCCTTGCGTCATTTTTTTCATTTTTTATTAAGAAAAGTAAATTATATAAAAACAGTCTCTAATAAAAAAATTTAGTACTTTTACATTTTCAATTTCTACAAATTGTAAATATTTAATAAATAGTACGGTAATGGTATGCTTAATATTTAATATTAAGTACTCATAATATACTTTAATAAGTAAACAGAATTAACTAGAAATTTTACTGAACGAGTTATAAAACGTTACTGTAGTGAATGCTTACATGTTTGCAAAGCAGCAAGTACATTATTTATAAAAAAAGATTTCCTTTGTGGTTTCAAGTTCGCTATCATCTCGCAATTTATTTGCATTCGAGTTTAAAATACCTCACGATCTGGTAAATCAGAACAGGTTTCCTCGCCTCACCCTGCACGTTCGCAACGAACCATATAAAGTTAATAAAGACAATGAATAACTATATTAATCATATTACCGTGATCTGATTTGTAATTTTATTACACATTAAGATGCTATCATGTATGTTTTTTATATATATTATTTATTTGGAATCGAATAAAGAAATCTATTTAACAGTAATGTTTATCGCGACCAATGACATTATCGCAGTTTCGCGTTTATTGTGATACGAAATTGTAAGGGCGCCTTTGGTACTTGCTAATTTTAGCTCATATTTAATGAAAATTTTCTTTTAAGTTATAATGTACGCGTCCTTGGCTTTAAATTCAGATAATTATGGAATTTATAGTATTTGATCGTGAATGAAATAACTTTGTTTATTCATATGCTCATCTTTTGTATTATGTAGTTATAAGGCGTCTAAATTATGATTTTAGTTCGTACTACTCAAGTTGCTCAAACAACGTGATCTAGCTTGAGTATAAGGTTGCGCTTGCTCAACTCTGCCTTACTCTGTGACGTATTTAATAGGTAGTCATGTCGTGCTAGTCCATTTGTACTATTTTTTTTTTATTAAATACTACTACATATCAGGGTTGGGCAGGTGCTAGGTAAAGAAAATAGCGTTACGTCCTTTCTCGGGGTTCAAGCTTGCTTCTTACCAAATTTAATCAAAATCGGTTTAGTAGTTTAGCCGTGATTTTCACAGACAGACAGAATTTTATAATATTAGTATAGACTTTAAAAAAACTCTTTAATTTCAATACCATCATAATTAAAATAAAATAAAACCTACCGCCCTTTTGGAATTTTAAATAGCCTGTCCTGGAGAAGATAGCAAGTTTATTTTTATCTATTAATAAATTGATTACAAATTTCAATTTAGTAAAAAAATTCTATGAGACGATCGTTTCCGTTTTAAGGTGTGTGTATCATCTGAAAACTTACTAATTGTATGAAAACTTTTTGCGGGCAGCCGTTCGTTTATCATTATTTTTTATAAGGCAAAATAGAGTTTGAACTCTTTTTGGGATCCTGTTGTAAACCCGTTTTTTTTTGCCACCATAAAATAATTCGGAACTGTTTAAAGTCGAAGAACAGAAGTAATAAGTTACATGACTATCACAATTTCTCATAAAATCAACATTGTGAACTTGCTATATGAAAAAAGTATATATTTGAAATATTTGAATTCAACCATGGATACTATTAAGGGCTTGTGTTAGATATAAGGAGTTCGAAGGCCGTCGAGTGCGTGTGCAAACAATACTGACAAACTTATTAAACAATTGCATTCGATCTGTCACACCTGTGGTCGACAATTATATCCAGTTACTTAGAAATAATTTTCTTAGAATTTATCTAAAAATAGAAGACAACATTTTAGGAAATAAATGCAAAAAAATAATTACATAAAACTTTCAATAGATACCTACTATAAGGAAACGTTATAAAAAAAAGAAATAGATCATAGAAGATGACCACATCTCTAAAATCCTTAAATTCGAAAAGAAAAATGGAAATAAATTCTGCATTATAGGTATAAGTAATCCAACTTTTGTTTCTGAAACTAACTTTTACATGTAACAATTGAATAATTATATAATTATGTTTAACAATGAAAATGTATTGAGCTTAATATTGTTTCCCGATACATTTGTATTTCTTCATTTGTAAATCTTATTGGATTAAATTTATTATTTATTGAGAAAAATTATAGACTATATAAAATCACGCTACAACGCCCGAAGCAATTAGAAATTATATAATAGCGGGTTCAAATGAGTCGTTTTTACGCGATCAACTGCTAAATCGAAAGTGTAGTGAAAGAAATACCGTCTGAACAGACAATCAAATTAAAGCAACAAATATCGATTCAATAAAAGTTTGGCACGTTTGTCTTTACTGATCGAAATCGGGCTAGCGAGCATGTATTTAATCGATGTGTTTTTATTTTGACGCGATTATAAAATAAGACTCCGTTTTATTGATTTATTTTCTGACATTTTGAACATAACCATATTTTGAACAACCAATGTTGAACAACAAATTTGAATGTGTTAAATTAAAATTTTAAGGGTAATGATATCAGCATCTACAAACATAAGTGGATATAGATAGAATATATGAAAAATATTTATAATATTACCGTAACAGCCTGTAAATGTCCCACTGCTGGGCTAAAGGCCTCCTCTCCTCTTTTTGAGGAAAAGGTTTGGAGCTTATTCCACCACGCTGCTCCAATGCGGGTTGGTAGAATTCACATGTGGCAGAATTTCAGTGAAATTAGACACATGCAGGTTTCCTCACGATGTTTTCCTTCACCGTAAAGCACGAGATGAATTATAATCACAAATTAAGCACATGAAAATTCAGAGGTGCTTGCCCGGGTTTGAACTCACGATCATCGGTTAAGATTCACGCGTTCTTACCACTGGGCCATCTCGGCTTTTTAAATAATAATAATATAATATTAAATATAAATAAAAACGGATCGCCTGTGTGCTTCCAAATAATGACAGCATCGTGTTTACTGGGGCAATTATTTAATTCCCCGCAAATTAAATATTACTAAATTGCACTTTGTAATAATCGAGCAATTACAACTATGATGAATTCATCAAAACGTTTTTAATCTAATTGAGTATGTTTCTCTTCCTTCCAACACAAGAAATATGCCGTTTTATAAGTTTTGTAATAGTCTATTTTTCTTGACGTCCTAATTTTATATAATATTTTAATATATTTTTGCGAAATTTGTATGTTTTATAAAAAATATAAAGACTATATTACCTATAATTAGTTGCTTCACTTAAAAATAATTAGCTCTATAGTTTGATTATATTGTTGAGCAAAAAATGTATTTTATATTTGATTACCATCCGCTTCAACTGTCAAATTTAATTTTGATTGCTTGAGTTTAAAAATATAAGTTGTTAAACAACTTTCTGCAGTTCGAGTAGGTACGTAAATGTAGAAAAAGGTCTACTCGAGAAGTCATTTACATACATACATCAATTGTTGCGTCCATTTGTTTTATTATGAATATCGCAATACAAAAAGCGAGGGACATTTTGCTTACTCATATGAGCTACAATATTCTTTTATTATGGAATTGAGCTTATATCGCGTTGTATGCGTAATCTTAAAAATTGATTACTTAAACTCGTTGAGTTCGTCAATAAATATTCAAAATATAAACGCTGTCACAAATCAGCATTACGATGACGGCTGACAAATCATTTTAATATTTTTCATGATACAATTCTAGCTATTCATAATGTAAATTATGCTAGCGAGCTTCAATAGTTTATCCTTGGTTATCCGCGTGAACGAGTTGTTTTAGAGATTTTTCTATGTCATTTTCAGTAGAATCGTTATTATTCCAAAATCGTAACCCTTAGTCTTGTAAAATGATTAATCTATGACTATTTAACATTACTTGTTCGTTTTACCCAATTGGATTGATTGATTTTGACAAATAAAACTTTTACATAATAAAAATCATTAAAAATATGCATTACTGCTTAAAGATAATTACGTTTTTATTTTAAAGCTATTTCTGAATCAAACGTCAGTTCAAGTAATTGTAATCAAAATAGTTCAGTCATTCTATTTGCCGAAACTGTACTAGATAGTAGTAGTTACTACTAAAATAATATTTTTCTTTTCATATTTAGAGCAAAAACAGATTAAATATATATACCGCTATAAGCTGTTTTTTTTATTGCCGCGTAAGTTATATTTCTGCCAAGAAATAAAAAATGAATACAAATCATGCAAAGGTTTATTAAATCTATAAAAATGCAGATATATCTTAGGAATTTAAGGGAACTTTCAAATATTATAGGCATACATATATTTGGTACTTAATTAATTATTCAAGTATTTCAGAAAATTCGGAGTGAAGTCCATTTAGTAAAGTCGATTTCTTTTTGTTAAAATGTTTACAAATATAGTTATAAAGGCTTTTATAAATATTTAGTACAATCTTATTTATGTCAACTAATAAAAAAACAACAATATAACTTATAAAAAATCATCAATTCTTAATCCTTACCGTATAAGGCCTGCAGGCTGCATCCTTAGAACTTAATCATCTTGTCAAAAATCTTAGTTAAATAAATAAATTTAATTACAGGCACAAGGGATATAAAATCTTAGTTCCCAAGGTTGGTGGCGCATTGGCTATGTAAGCGATGGTTGACATTTCTTACAATGCCAATGTCTAAGGGCGTTTGGTGACCACTTACCATCAGGTGGCCCATATGCTCGTCCGTCTTCCTATTTTATAAAAAAAAAAAAAATATGTGGGGCAAGCAATATAAAAGCGTTTAAAAATAAAAACATTTTAATAGCGTTTATACGGTGTTTGTGTCATGATAAATGAGCTTTCTATTTAAATATTAACAAACTCAGATGCCTTGTCAAACTTATGGGTTTTTTATATTTCATTGTATGAACGTGAAACAAAATATGAAATCATAATTTGAAAAAAATTACTGTTACAAAAATTTTTGTGTTTTATTGATACATAAAAAGTCTTAAAACCATTTATGTGTCGTAACTTAATAAATTTCAATAATATGTGAGAACATAAGTTATATTACATTTAGCGTATCAAAATAGTTATAATATACAAAACCAGAGCTTCACTATATTTGTTTTTAGGAAAGCTTCATATGAAAATGTAAAAGCAGTGCTTAAGATTAGAAAAATGTGAGGTTTACTTTGAGGCATAAAATTACAATTAATTGAACTTAATTGCCTTACTAGACAACAAACCAAAATAAGATTAACAATTTTTTTATTCATCTTCACATACCAAATCTTAGTTTAAACGATATCTTAGAAAGCATACAGATACTAAAACTATTTATTGTTTTAAAAAAGTACTTCACTGTAAATCTCACCTTGCAATTACGATAATTTCATTGCGAACCAAGGAATCTGGAAATTTGTATA
Source organism: Nymphalis io (assembly GCF_905147045.1). Taxonomy (NCBI): domain Eukaryota; kingdom Metazoa; phylum Arthropoda; class Insecta; order Lepidoptera; family Nymphalidae; genus Nymphalis; species Nymphalis io. Next base: position 4,097,237 of record NC_065897.1, read on the forward strand.
CTTGGTGTGCTTGACCACTTCGTATCTATTCACAGTACTAGTTGTGTGTTGGCTATATGAATAAAAAATCTTTGATGCTACATATATTTAACCTGGTCTAGAGTTTAGGCCTTGTTAGAGCAAGCGCCTTATTTGTTTGAAGTAAGTTATATTCAACAAATGTAAAACCATGGAAAAAAATTATAATTGCCACCGTGTAACTGCTGAGCATTTTTTTTCATCGCTGGAAAAATGCGTTACGCGTTTCCCCTAACCTATTTAGAAATCGGGTTGTTGTTTGTATATTTTGTTCAAAATTGCAGAATATATAATTATATATTTTAAACTTTAAATGTGTTCTTATGTGTAAGTTTAAAGTCTGTTGATTCTATTAGATAAGATTTATAGGTACTTTAAGAATCGAAACATTGTAAATGCAATTAATATTAAATTTATTTCAAGTTTAAATACAATTTCATGTTAATTAGCTAAACTCAAATCTTGCACGCTAGTTTTTTACTATTACATCACCAACATTCCATATTGCACAGAACCACTTCAAAGGCCTGTGGAATAACTCTAGCGGAACTGCAAGTTTGGATAAGCAGTAGTTATCAGTAATTATCTACTTAAATATATTTTTATCAAGGATATCTGATTACTGTTACTACAATTATAATTCAGTAGTTAAATACTATCAAATTATAAATACGTCAAATTAAGAATCAAACAAAAGATTAAAAACACATGTAACTATCTCTCTCAGACCTCGGCTGAATTACATCTTATATTATAAGACTAGAATGCTTAAACGCGCTAATATTAGGAACAATGTACAAGTCCAAAAAAATCCGTTTACGTTAAATAATAATAATAATATTAAACTTTGTTCCTTGATAATAGACCGTTTATTGTGAAAAATTGTGGCTTACATAATTTTACGCTGAAAATATGAAGCAAACTAGTTACTAAGAACCAATCTGAGAAACTATACGCAAGTGTCATACCAAATTAAACAAAAAAAAAACATCAGACACGACATAGCAATTATTTTTAAGAAAGCTAAGCGTCATGAAAAAAATATCTTTTAATTATTACTCATTTATAAAAAAAAAAACATCCATTCATTCATTTAATGCATTGATAAACTTCCATACATTCACCATATCACTTCACAATTCACTAGTTATAAACCCATTATAATTTTTTTGATATTTGCAACAAGAACATATTTTTGGCGTAGATAACTAATATTATAATTATCTTCAATTAGTAAGATCGGTTCTCCACGTTTTTTCCTCAATTAATGTTTTTTGAGGACATAATCCAATTGTTATTAATTACATACTCTGTCTGTCGCCGATTGATTTTTATAGGTACTTATTTTTGGTCGATTGTACCTAGTGTGTGAGGCGCCCACGTTTTTGCCTCGAAATTCCAATGCAGACTTTTTGTTGACGAATTGGCATTTAGGATAAAGTTACATAAAAACATTTTTAATACTTAATTTATGCAATTATTGATGAGTTCTTGTGTATGTGTATAGATTTTTAATCTTATATACAGATAGTAGATATCTTTAAAAATGTATATTCGTGTTAATAAAATTTTGAATATTTTAATCCGTTAATAACAAGCCTTTTTAATTTAAAATTTTCATTTATGAAATAGATTATTTATTTATATCTTTCTATTTAAGCAATTTGTACAATATATTTATTTATCTTAAACATCGATAATATTATACTCGATACCAAGGGCTGCATATTCTGATTTTAAATTTTATATTTGATGTATATATTTAGCAATAATATTTTCCTTAAACGGAAAGCCTGTTCTTGTTTTGAACTTTACTTAAAGATATCAATAGTTAAAGGCTTATAGTTAAACATCCTGTAAGAAATATACGTACGACGCATTCCAAGTAATAATGGTGGCAGGTTGGGTAGTCACTAGTGGGGTACCGAAGGCGGAAGTGCTTTGCATGGATTGTACTTATAATATGCTTGACTCACATATGCCTACAGCTTTGCCATCATTGATTTTGACTTATCAGTGTCCTCGCTCTTTGTCTGTTTTGTTGTAATATTTTCTTCAATATAATGTTAAAAGATGAATATTTTCTTTGTTGTCAATCATTGAGATTCAATTAACACAAAAATGAATCGTTTCTTATTAAAAAAGTAACGTAAAAACATTGGAGAAAAAAAACTGCAATACCAATACTTTTATAAAAGGTCACTTAAAGTAGGTTGTTCTATTTGTAAAATAAAATTTTAAGGTAGCGACAGAAAAGTAGCCAAGACACTCAATTTCAATTTGAAGACTGTAAATAATTCTTCGCATAATAATCAATGACTAAGGCTTAGATTAAGATATTATTAATTTAATTTTGTGAATTATTAATTAAAAATATATTTCATTAATAGTGAGACTCATTCTATGTAAAAAATATTTTATAGATGACGCCATTAAAAAATGTATACCAAAAAATTCAACAAAACCGTTATTATAAAATACTTTAAATAAATATTAAGTTTTATTTTAAAAACTAAGTGGTTGATTGTACATTTGGTTGAAGTTGCCACAAGGCCGCGTCGGTCACTGACAGCCGCCCGCCATTACTACGGCTTTCGGAGAACCATTTCCGCTCCGGTTGTTAGCGTTTCGTCAATCAACATCAATATCTGTAATACATTTAAAATTGATTCCACGAAGGTTCTATTAATTAGTTTATAATATTTGCTACATGAGTAATTTCCCATTTTTCACAATATTTAAGCAGGATTTATTTTTTAAGGAATCGTCAATCGTCTCAGAATTATTATGACAATTACTATAGAAATGTCTGTGAAAATAAATAACTGATATATAATATGTCTTGATCATAACGTTATTTTCTTCATAATTTATCCTTTTTCATAAAATACTTTTCAATGGACGTAACGCGACAACTTCCTTTGTTTTGCAAATTTGCCACAGGAGGGCTCTTAGAACAAAAATCTACCACACGGCGTATTCTATTTTCGATTTCTATAGCTCGTCCGATCTCTTCTTTAATTTATTGAACGAACTAGCACGCTTTCTAGGTATTGTAAAATTGTTTTGCTCTTTTAGAAACCTTAGCAGGTCACTAGTTTCATTTTCATTGGAATCAAATGACGATATTATACGAACATTTACGAAAAAAACAGACATTAATTGTTATAAATAAATAAAAGATATATGTCGTTTTTTATTAATTAAGTGTAACAAGCGCTACTTTTAAAGTAACCGACAAATTATTTACTCAACAATTTGACATACCTATCTATCTAAATTCGACATTCGTCTTACGGCTCACCATCACCAGCCGCTGAAACCTTTACTAGATATAATGAATTTATTGACTTTTTAAAATGTGTTATATTTTTTAATTTAATTAAATTTAATCTTTTCTATCCATTTAGTTCTTATCTAAATCCTAACAATAATATTATAAATTATAAATGCGAAAGTAAGTTTGTATGGATCATCATGAAACTTCGCATACACATTGTCAAGAGTACAGAAAAGGGCATACCGCATAGGATAGGCTAACACTTGAACCCCTCACGCGCGAGTGAAACCGCGGAAGCTGAAGGAGAAATGATAAGCTTCATAATCAGTGTAAGCAGTACAGCTTCGATCAAGAATAGTAAAGTTTAGTTTCTTTAAACTAATTAATTAATTTAATAATCCTAGAGTAGAAAGTCAATTATGAACACCTGCAAAATGTCACGGAAAACAGCGCCCGACTACATTAGTGGCGTGGCGCTTAACTTAAGACATAAATTATTACGACTAACGGTCGCGATTATGTGTTAACATCAATTGTTTTGAAAAATGTTTTAAAAACTATTGCTATAATTAGAAAACAAATTAAAAAATTTTCGTTGTTTTTTTAAGCCGATTTACTATAAAAGAATAAGTGGCAACTTTGGCATTTATTTTATTAATAAAGATTGTCAACAGGATTGCGAACAAATGTCGTAAATTGTGCTTTTTAATTAACTTTCCTGGTTAAATGAATTATAAAATGTACATAAAAACAAAAAATAAGTAAATACTGTTAACTATTGACGAATTATTTTAACTCAATTTGGACAACATGGAAACACAGAAATTGTCAACTTTTTTAGAGGAAATGCACCCGCTGCTTTGTTAATCATCATTCAAGTTAGTCGAATAATTTAATGATAAAGAACGGATTATAAGTAGGTTTGTTGCCGCACACGTTTCTACGCTACTCATAATTTGGCGCAAACAAATTTTAATTATATTTCAAGGTATCCAAGAAAAAAAAAGTAAACTTAAATTAGAATATAGCGCAATGAAATTTTTGTTTTCTTTTTAGTAATTTATATTTAAGCAACCATTATATGAAGTCGAGATGGCCCAGTGGTAAGAACGCGTGAATCTTAACCGATGAACGTGGGTTCAAACCCGGGCAAGCACCTCTGAATTTTCATGTGCTTAATTTCTGTTTATAATTCATCACGTGCTTTTCGGTGAAGAAAAACATCGTGAGGAAACCTGCATGTGTCTAATTTCATCAAAATTCTGCCACATGTGTATTCCACCAACCCGCATTGGAGCAGCGTGGTGGAATAAGCTCCAAACCTTCTCCTCAAATAGGGAGAGGAGGCCTTAGCCCAGCAGTGGGACATTTACAGGCTGTTACTTTAACCATTATATGTATCGTATTCATACTTTTTACAATTGTTTTAATGACTAATTTGATCTACTGTTATGTTTCCAGATCTTGCCATACGCATTGGTGACTTCAAGGCCGGTGCGCAACCAAGAGAGTCGACATGAAAAACATGAAACAAATTTTTCAAATGTGCAACAACCACTACATAATGCTCAAAATATGCCAAAGCCAGGGGATACTTCCAATCAAGACGAACAAATAATATCCGTAAGAATAACGTCATCGGTCGCCGTTGGCAGAACGAAATCGAAACCGTTATACAAAATATCGGAAATAAATAGAGACCACGAGAGTGAATTTTATACCACAACTCCTTTGATAGACGTTCTCAAGACATACGCTTCTACAACCGTGACTGACATTATAACATCTACTGCCCAGACGACAATTCTAGAAGATATCGATAATATAACAGATTTACCTCCAAGTCTTGCTGGTGCTAACATAGAATTTATTAAGCAACTTCAAGCTAAAAAAGAGACAAGAGGTTTTAATTACTACGAAAGGTTACACCCTTTTCAGTTAGAAGATGACCAGTCTGATTCTAACCAAACTGACGATTCTATCGCTGAATCATCTGTACACTCAGTTTTAGAAAATGATGAACTTTTAAATGATGTACCGCTAGCCAGGTCTGTGCCATTATCTTATTCTTCCAAAACTTATATTCAAGATACATTACAAGGATCGCGTAGAAATTCAAGGTTGACAACTGTAAATTTTAACATAGTGCATGATTCGCCTAAAGTCCAAAATTACAATGATGACCCTATGCCAACTACATATGTTAATCCAAATCAAAATATAGATGAACTACAAAAGTTTTATAATCACCATTCACCTTCTAATGTTTATAGTCAACCATCGCAAGTATATAGTGAACCTGCGAAATTCTATAGTGAGCCAGCTAAGATTTATAGTGAACCAGCGAAAATATACAGTGAGCCAGCTAAAATATATAGTGAACCCGCTAAAATTTATAGTGAACCTTCGAAATTCTATAGTGAACCAGCTTCTTTGCATCTTTCTCCAGATATTTCTCCAAATCAAAATAGTTGGCAAAAACAATCAGCCACATCGACCTACAGTAGCACTGTTATAAGTACAACACCCAACACTATAACGAACCCTCCCAAAGCAAACGTCCAACGAACTGTTCATGAACCAGAAAAAAATTATGAGGTAGACGAAAAAGTCAGCGTGATGACAGATGGAAGAACTCATGGTGAACAACCTTCCGGATCGGAAAATTGTAAGCAGGAGAATTGTAAAGTGGGTTATGTTGTCGAGGGTCGGCAGTTTAGAAAATACAGAGTCGAAGAAAGAACCTCCGACGGCTTTATTGTTGGGGAATATGGGGTAGTGAGAAATGAAGACGGTGCATTGCGAGGCGTAAGGTACACTGCAGACAGTGATGCTAGTCCACGTCTCATACATGACGCGCTTATGAAGTTCCTGCAGCTAAAATAGGTAATGATTGTCGAATAATATCATTATTTGTAATCGAAACGTTTGCTCACTTTATTTATATAAAAACTAAGATTTTATTCGCTTCTTATGCTTATTTCCTTCAACTGTATTTAGACGGGAAAGACTGAATGTCAATTTTGTATTTACGTGTATCCTGATTTATAACGCCACAATAAACTATTCCCAATCTGTTGTTCTTTTTTTTATTTCATTTTTATTGTACGCATACAATTTCACTGATCATATGAATATTGCAAAAAAAAAAATAACGAATTAATTATTGATTTCAACTTTCATGACAACTTGAATGTAGTATGGTAGTTTTGGAATAAACGAATTAATGATTACGTATACAACTCAATAAAACAATAATTGTATATCTATTATATTTTGCGAATGTAAAATTATTTTATAAAAAAAGCCAAACACAACGCGGCAATATTATAATAAATTGTATTAATAATAAAAGTAAAGCGCCACCTTTCTTTCAGGTAGCAACAGACTTTGTGTTTCTATTTTAGATGTTTTAACTACCTTTCCTTATAATATAAAAATTATGCATTTTGTTATATATTTAAAAGTTAAAAATCAAGTTATAAGCGGTCTTTGTTTTAAAAGAAAACACGAAAATCCAGGAAACAAACTTCTTTATTCAATATATAACACATATTAACGCGGACACAACGCTTTATATAATTTATGTCCAGCTTACATGCACATAACGGATATATTTTATAAAAACCCTACATCTTGTGTAGTTGTAACAATCCAACCAGTGTCTTTATTATATATTTATATAATCATACAGAAATACAATTAATACCCAATGGGCACCTATATAGACAAATTCTACTTGCATATAAAATTAGTAAAAATATACTTAACGTATATATAACAAAAATATAAAAAGCAGAGAATCGATATCGTATAAGTAAAATAACTTAACCGTGCGAAGCATAAACTAGCAACTATTTATTTTCTATATATGGGAAGCATATGTTTAGTAGTTACTACTGCTATATTTTTGTTATACCTTAAATCTAACGTTAAAATATATTGGTGCCATAAACACGTTACAAAGACAAAGCCACGTCATGGCTTAAATAGCAACACTTCATAGATACAACTTCAATAGATAACCTTAAATATGTACTTAAAATTAATTTCTATAAATATTTATTTTTATTGTAAACAGCATATTCATTTAATTTAACATTCGATAACGATAAACGCTGACAGTACTAATAACCCCTAATCGTCTGAGGCCTTACCTATAAATGTTGTTAGGGGGTGACAAGTAGCATAAAAGTGCCTTCATCTTTCAAATGTCAAATCAATGCTAACAGGATAAATCACTGTTTAACTAAACACCCGCTTAACAACGTTTACAGGTAAGGCTGTAATTCATTTCTGGTATATAATGCATAATTAATTGTCTTTCTTTTCCACTAAAGTGACCACTAACAACGTGTGCATGTTGGTATCAGATAAGAATGATACCACATATCTATGAAATACTTACACCATTTTCACAGAACAACTATGCACAGATTGAAATAAAACAAAAACCGTTTTGTGCATAGACAAATCGCTTGTCTATTAAAATTTAAAAACGGCCAAATTATAAGTCATACTAATAATGATTTATTTCGATGTTCATTTATTAATCTATTAATAATTTAGGTAAATTATTTGATTTTAATATTATTGAAGTTTTAAAAGTTGCAAATTAAACTGATGTGAATGTGTCAATGGTTTCGAAATATAAAAAGGGCATAACAGTAAACAGGCGGAACACATAATTATATGTGTAGTTTAACATGTGTACATATCTTAATATATTTTATAAAATGAAACAGTAAAAATAAATTAAATATTATCATAATACTAATAAACTTTACTAAAACTAAAATATATATATATATCTGTTCACAAAGAAGATATGCAATTCGAGGATACATTTTTATTACAATAAATAGTGCATAGAAGAATATTAAATCGTAAGCATACCAGTGTTTATATATTTTAGATAACCTAATATTTAGAAGTATTAAAGTACTTAAATTATATGAAACTGGTGGTTATAGATTTTATTATTATATAGTTTGATATATATTATAAGCATTAGTTAATGATTTTATAAATATTAGACAGATAGATAGATTCAAGATTATCTCGTCAAAAATACTTATTTTGTAATTCACAAAGTGCATAAAAAGAGTTAATTGTAACTATTTACTTAGATAATGTGTTGAAAGGTTATAGAATATTATATATTATAGAAAAGACCTCGACCTGCCAAGACAGCAGTCAGCAGCGGTATGTTGAGTAAAACTGTATTATGGAGTTTTTAAATCGTAAGAGTCTTTAGTGCAATAGTTGGATAGGTAGTGTAGTAATATAGCAGTAAATAAGAAAGGTGACCTTTAACGCGATAGGCATGTTTTAAATTATAATTTATTCAATAATATATAAAGAAATATTAGTTTCACACGTTACATACCGTAATAAATTAAATTTGCCTTGAAATTACAGGACATACATTTTTGAAAGTTCACATTCATTAGCAATCACCTTTCATTAATTTGTAACTATTCAAATAATTAATGGAATGTGAGTATTGGTGGCGATTTATCAATTGTTTTAATAACACAAATATCAAATTGATATGTCGAAACCGGAAGAGAATTATTATATTTAATTATTAAGACTGTACTCGAAGTTTTATTAGTTTGAAATTTAGAATCAAGTTTAAATACATTTTGAATACATACATAAATATATAATTTAAATTTTACGAATTTAACCACTTTCAAAAAATATTTTCTTGCAAAACCAGCGGGTAAACGCGTTGCTTTAATTAATAAAAAATATATACTTGGCAGTGTTATACAAATAAAATATGTCAAAATACAGGTCTACGCTCAACAAAATTATATTTAATAGCTTCGATAAGAAAATTTTGTCATGCAGTCTTAAAAATTAATAATCGTTGACATTAATCGTAAGTTTCCGATTCTTGCTGCACTAGTTTAAATCGACGGGGGCTCTTGACGCAAATAGATCCATGGCCGTCCAATGACAAACGTCCTTTCATTTGCAAATACCTTTAAATAATAAATAAAAAATATTTATATAATTTTACCTTCCGTCACCAGTAATACTTACTAGAATCATATACAGCACTAACCGTGCCGTTCGGTTTGACCCGCGTTATATTTTTTTACAATAAAAAATCCTCAAACCTAACGATAATAATGGAAGTAAAACAGCTTTCATCATCAGCATGTGTAAGTCCACTACTGGGCATAGGCCTCTCCCATGACAATGAGCTGGATCTTAAAATTCCTGCTCGCGGCTTTACGAATATCGTCCCGCCAGCTACAGGGCACCCCACACTACATTTGCCGACACAATCTCCACTCAAGAACAAAGAACTACTTTGTAAGTAACTAACTTAAAATATTTGATGTGGTTCATGTTCGAAGCAGTTTTTGTAATTTCCCTAGACAATGTTGACCCAAGCGGTGACAAGCAGATAGACAAAAAATATTAAAATTTCGGCTCTGTATCGATATTACTAATTACTTATTAGAATAACATATAACAAAAATATCCAATGTACAGACGCGGCTAATATAGTTTTATTATTTGTACTCATAGATTAATTTACCTTTTAATGTAACGACAAACGAGTTTTGTCGGACGTTGCTGCCATTCATCCAACACCTCCTTAGGCGCCAACACCTGTTACAATTATATTTTAATTATACGTTTAGGAGACTCGTTGTATTATCCATAAAGCTTTGTGGTATTTTATGTTTGTGGGTCGTGTTTTGTGGTGTGAATGGTTGTGAATACAGATGATCACTAATAGTGAAGTAACAGCTTGTATATGTCAGTTGAGATCTTAACGTTTGATGCTGCGGGTTGATGATACCACATGTGACAGATTTTCTTCCGATACATCCAGATTTTATCACGATGTTTCCATTCATCGTCGAAAACGATATCAATTATAGACACAAGTTAGGTAAGTAAGAGCAATGATTGCCATTAAATGAGGTAGAACTCATTTCAAAGCTTCAAGCAAAATCACGTGACATGCACCAAACTAAACGGCACTTGCCAAATATTCTGGTCGTGAGTTGGCTGGCGGTCTAGCACAAGGCATGACAGAGGACTTTGTGTATGATAGATCGGTTTAAAGCTATTGCTTAATATTAATTTACAGAAAGAATATTTTCGCATGTACTAGTGTTTTTCTGGAGGCATATCACTTTATTTTTCTTATTATAATCTATTTACAACAAATATATTAAGATGAGTTGCGTAAAAGCATGTTTTTACTAGTACATAGAATGTTAGGCCGAGATAAACTAGTGGATACGTGTATCTTTACGATGATTGTGAGATCGAAGGTAAGAATCGTGAGGAAATCTGCTTTAAGCAGCGTGATGGAATAAGCTCCAACATTTCTCAAAAGAGAAGGTCTTAGTATTGCAGTGGAACTATAACAGGCTGTTACTTTTGGTACAGAGAAGGGTAAAAAAAAAATAAGTTCATTTTTGACACAAGTTTAAGTAAATTGATAAAGTATTTGTATTAAACAAATCTAATCTCCTGGTCTTTGTAAATATCAACCAGTAAATAAAACATTATTTATTAAAACAATACAATTATAAACACAAAATTTTATTTGAATACCTGATCCCCCTTAAGCCTGTCAAGCAGCGTGACGCAAATAACCGCCGCCTTGATGCCGGCGTGGTGCGTCAGCGCAGCAAATGCGAGAGATTCCATCTCGATGTTGACGACGCCCGCCTTGTGGATGCTCTCCAGATACTCCATCTTGTCTGTCTCGGTGAAGTCACAGAACGCTCCATCCAGTCGTCCTTGGCCTTATATAATTAAATGTTTTTAGTATATGTAGGAAATATAAGGATATATATGATATGCTTCAGATTAACTTGTATGAAATACTTTTTATCAAAAACATAATTTATTTACTTTATTTGATTACATAAAAAAAATGATGGCATAAAATAGCCGAAATTTATCTATGCGATTAATCTAAATACAAAAAACATTCAATTATTTATATAATATGGCAATAATACCTTCATAAAAATCGTAAGTGCACATGGTCTTGCCCGTGATAGTATCATACGGATCCTCAGGGTCCGACAATGCCTTCAGCTCACGCACCAATCTTTTATCCAACTTCGCGGGTCGCTGAATGTTCTTTCCAAGCACCGTCTGATAAATAAAGTAACGTTATAATTAAAATTATATTATAAATAATAAAGATTTTGGTACATGAGATTTTACTTTATATTTATATTATATTGGAAAATAGTAATAGAAAAACGCAGAAGTCAAAATTTACTATCTTATCTTACAAACCGTCCTAATTTCGTACGGGTGAAGAAAGAATGGAATTGTTTATATTTTTTTAATAAAAAATCTCGAGAGCCCTATCCCAGCGCCACCGAGTCCAATCTAAGCCATCCAATGACTCAATCAAACGCACACAAAAAAAAATTGAAAATAGGTCCAGGCGTTAAGGCGTGGTTCTCTAAAATTGCTAAACTGCAACGAACAAAAGTGTTCGTTTTAGTAGTGTCAACATTTCTTTAACTTTTGTCAGTATTTTTTTAATAATTTGGTACTTTTAACAAATTTAGCTTTTTGTTCCTCCTTTACAGCAGTGCTAAATCCAGCTTTGGATAATAAATGACCAACTTTTCCGTTTTTATCCCAATTTTGTGGATATGTTAGATCGTTTCTTTTTGCATAAATACTTTAAAATCTTTAACTAGCAAGATTTCATTACACAGAGACAGACAAAAAAGACAGGAAAAACTCAATAAAAGCTTGTAAAATAGTGCCGGGCCAAATAAACACCTGGTGGGCAAACTGAACACGGTGTCGACTTTGCCCGTATTCACTTTGCCCAGCGGGTACTTGTTGAATTAAACCCAACCTAAAATCAAATATAGAAACAAAATCTCAATAAAATTATTAGCAATATTTCAGCAAGAAAGCATGCATTTTGAAGATATAATCAAGCCAATACAATGGTACTATATAAACATGAGTAGTTACAGAATAACGTATCTTGAAAAGTCGTAAGCAATGTTCACTTTTTTTTCGCAAAGGTCTCATGACTAGGGCTAGTAGCACTATTTGTTTACAACTGAAGGGTGCGGGGAGCACCTCGTGACGCGACGGGAGCCCACTTGGGCGCGTTATTTTGAAATAATGGAGGGTATCCGCTTTGCCTGGCCTATTCACTATGCCCGGCCTTCCCTACCTGTTTTATTTGACATTATAATATAACAAACAAATGCTATATAAGAGCCGAGGTGACTAATTGCGAAAAGTAAAACATAAAGGTTAAGTTATCGCGTGTTTCGTGCAAAACACCAACCCGCATAGGAGCTGCGTGTAATAAGCTAATTAGCTTAAAACTTTTCCTAAAGACGAAGCCTTTGTTCAGAAATGCGTAATTTGCGGGCTGTTACGTAACTTACTTTTTATAGTATTCTAATATAGATAATACGTATCAAATGCGGACGCTTTAACTTTATTAGTAAGATCTTCCTTTTTTTAAGTTGGGTTTTCATCACATACGAGTAAATAAAGCTGAATTTGTCTCTTTTACATCTATTTTAGTAATTTCATTCGTCGTTTGGGGAAAAAATTTAAAAGTTTTCAAATTATTTCATATTCCACATGGCTTTTGCCTGCGCTGGAACGAGCTAACGAGGTCGAGTTGTTAAATAAAAGCCCACTGGCTTTAGTTATATGCAGCCATTAGGAACGGTACATTATCCAATTAACCTAATTATGCATTTTTATATTCTCTTTGATATATTGTCAGATATAGAATTAAAATAAATCGTATACTAGTTTTCGCTTGCGGCTTCGCCTTTTGAGTGTTCAAATGGTGTCTTTTTCTATACTTACCCCTGGCAACAAGGTATACAAAAAATCATGATGATGATGATGATGTGTGGGAAGTTAAGACGTAACGACTACGTCGTTGTCGATTTGTTTCATCGCTACACTTTTACATAACAAAAAAAAGTTTGTTTAATAAACAAACAGACTCACTTTCACATTTATAATATTAGTATGTATTGCAAAGTATAAAGAATTATAACAACAGAAGTGAATCTTGGCCTCTACTCTGAATCCTTGAGGATTAGAAAAGCAGGAATATTAAAATAAAAATGAGCAGGAGATATTATAGTGTACAATTGTTTGTGCGCACATAATCCGATGCGACGGCAATTCAACACGTTCGAAGGGAGATCAGGAGTACAAGCCCAACAGTACTACGTGCTTTTTTCATTTGTATCATTTATAAATATAAGGGCTGATGTACAAAGCTCGACCACACGTAAAAAATATTAAAACTTTTTTTTATTACCATAAATAGGATAGGAAGGCGGAAATATATATAGGCGAGCATATGGGCTACCTGATGGTAAGTGGTCACCAACGCCCATAGACATTGGCATTGTAAGAAATGTTAACCATCGCTTACATCACCAATGCGCCACCAACCTTAGGGACTAAGATGTTATGTCCCTTGTGCCTGTAATTACACTGACTCACTCACCCATTAAACCGGAACCCATTAACCCGAATATCTGATGAGTGGGTGGTACCTACCCAGGCGAGCTTGCACAAAGCTCTACCACCAGTACTTTATGCGTGGTTTCTGTCATAGTAAAAAGGAGCCCCCCATCTTCATCCTTGTAATGCGATCCAAATAAAAAAGGAACGTCAATAACCACCAACTGTCAACTAGCCAATGAGAAGTAAGGTTAACAAAAAACGGTTTTGATTTATTAATGTTTCCAACGAGTTAATTTAATTCTCTTTCTGATTAATATGATTAATTGACTGAAGAAACGATGAACTTTGACAAACTATGTTTTATTACATGTATATTTTTCTGAAGAGTTTATGATATTGTAAAAATAAAATGTGCTAAGCGCTACAATCAATACAATCAGCGCCTCAACAATCCAGACAGTGCCGTAAACTAAGCCACCAAAAGTATTCTGAGGAGACGGTTGACCCCACGGCCAAGCAAGCGGCAACAATCTGCTTGCAATTTACTAAAACTAACTAAATCGAACCCAAATAGATGTTGACTGATAATTAAAAAAATTGAATGTTTAATCTAAGATCTAATACTACCACGTACCAATTCAAGAACATTTTTAAGCGCGCCGTCAACAGCTTCTTCGGAGATAACAACTGTGCCACCTTCATAGCCGATGCCCCCACACGTGCCGATCCTGAAGAAGACCGGGTCTCGAACCTTCGCGTGGTACATAAGTTTTATCACCTCGTGAAGTAAGATGCCCACAGACGGAATGCCCATACCGTGCTGTAAAAATATTTTTTTAAACTATTATACAAAAACACGAAAATACAAGAATATTATAGAACACAGAAATACATTAAATCAAAACAATAAAATTAAACAAAATTGAAATATATTTAAGTAGGTCTTTTTTTTTGCGGAATTTTATTATAGAAACTCATACCTTTTAATGTCTTTATTGCCTTTGCGGAGTCATAAATGGTATAATAAGTTTATATTTACTTCTCGTGTTTAAAAGCAGTGACGATTCTATTAAAATAATCAATATTATTGTAACTATATTCTGACGCAACTGTAATTATTATTGTGTTAATTTTTTTTGTCTATCAAAACTATAATAAAAAGACCAGCCAACTCTTTTTTGTAAAATAAATCATATATCTTCATGATCTTGAACAAATCCAATTCAATTAAGACTTTTTAACTAAGTACAATTATGTCTTACTCAATTTGTTTCAATATATTTCAATAAAAACTGGTTCAACTCAGTTAACATCGGACTGATCAAAATTCATTATTTCATCTCAATTGAAACGCATCACTATTATAATGCATACCTACTTATAATGTTCATCATACTCTATGCATTAACTCATTTACAAATGGAATATTGGATTACATATACTGCACAACCCGTCTGAGTACGTACCACCCACTCATTACTTATTCAACCACCGTTTGAAGGGTGAATGGGCAAAGTGTAATTACAAGTACGTGAGAGATAACACATTATTTCCTATGTATATTTGTTGGTGCATAAGTTAGGAATGGTTATCGGTTTCCATCACTGCTGTTAGATGGCCGATTTCTCCGTCGGTCTATTAATTTTAAATTATAAAATCTACTGCTATCTGCTAATCTCAACCCAAGCCAAAAAATATTATTAACATTCATAGTATTGTTTTATTATATTTAATACTTACACTGATGCACAGCACGGGTCCGACTTTATACATAGAGTATCGGTAAGAAAATTGGCTTATGTCTTGTAGCGTGGTACCGCATGGTAATTTGTGTCCAATTTCCGCCATGATTGTATATGCGAACTGCTCCATACGTTTTGGCGTGCCGCCCATACAAACAAACTAAAACAATATTACACTTCTATATACATTTAGAATTTCCTTGCATTATTTATCACATATTTAATGTAAGAAAGAACGAAAAGTTTATTGATATCAATAAGTCATGTTGCAGACAAATTGCATAAAACATTTAATTTATTTACAATACAATACAAATATTTGGATGAGCTGCTGATCTCCTAGGTAGATTGCCGTCCAACCTATAAGTCTCAATATGAATTTTGTCTGTGCTACGTGTTGTCTAAATAAATATATGATAATGAAAAGTACATTATATTCTACAAACCATGATTATGATTTTATACAAATCTGTTACTTCCAAAAAAGGTGTCAATAATTTAAAAAAAAAGGTCTAATAATGATGAATGTGTGTGCCGGTTGTGTGTTCGATTGGTGTTTACGTATGCTTGTATGCCTTAAAGGAAGCATCAATAATATTTTAGTCGAAAGGTATTTTAGTAGTCAATTTAAAGAATATGTTTTTAACGACATACTCTGAACGTCTTTGAAACTGGAATAAACAGGATCGTGGAAAACAAAAAAAAAATTATAATGTATTATATATGACTTGATCTGAAAACGTTTTATTATTTCTACTAATCAAAACTCTTTTGATATATATATAATTATATTTATTGCATCACTGTGATGATTGAAATATAAATCATTGCACGAGATAAGTATGAGCGGTATGGTTTATGCATTATCTTACCTTGACATCCCCGAACATTTCGACCAGGTCATGGGAACCGCTGCCCAGAGCCAGGTGATAGAGAATGTCTTGGTCCATAAGTTCAATATTCGGGTTACGAAGACGCACTGTGCCATCGGGATACCTACGAAATTTAAATTAAATATGTTATAAGTAAATTCCAATTACCGCACCCAAAAAAACGTTAGACGTAACAAAATCATGTAGGTAACTAATGTTAACTGTGATCAATACATTTTAACTTTGATATAAAAAACTATGTATAATCTAAATTTGAATACCTAAGCTAAATTCTAATATCAATATTATTTATTATATAGTATCTTACATATTTACCAAAAAAAATATTAATTTAAAATCATTGTTAAACCAGATTCAATTATGATTAAATAATTATAATACAAAGCAAATGTCAACACAATATATATTAATGATGTTGTCAAATTAATTCATCATGTTTTCAGTACACAGTATTCACAATACGCACATTCAATGTTACATAAGACTAATATTATAAATGACAATGGAAGTCTGTCTCTGTTTGTTTCTCCTTTCCCGTATTAAGGCATAGACATACAAAGAAAAAGCCAAGATGGCCCTGTGGTAAGAACGCGTGAATCTTAAGCGATGATCGTGGGTTCAAACCCGGGCAAGCACCACTGAATTTTCATGTGCTTAATTTGTGATTATAATTCATCTCGTGCTTTACGGTGAAGGAAAACATCGTGAGGAAACCTGCATGTGTCTAATTTCACTGAAGTTCTGCCACATGTGAATTCTACCAACCCGCATTGGAGCAGCGTGGTGGAATAAGCTCCAAACCTTCTCCTCAAAAAGAGGAGAGGAGGCCTTTAGCCCAGAAGTGGGACATTCACAGGCTGTTACGGTTACGGTATACAAAGTAAAGGATCTATAGGACGTGGGCAATAAACTTAAAAAGCAAAACCTTACCTAAATCCATAATTTGGCTTAGAGCCGCGATACACGAAATATAAATATAAAGAATAATTACTTATTTAATATTATATGATAAGATACATAACAGACACTGAATGATTCAAAAACTAAAGTTCCAACTTAAAATATATTCAATTATAGATTTAAAAAACATTAGGCTTAATATAGGTACCTATGTGACGTATATGTACATGACGACCTTTATGGCGTGGTTGGAAGATACTTGCCTTTCACGCCGAAGGTTGTGGTTTCGATTCCCACCCAGGACAGACATTTGTGTGCATGAACATGTCTGTTTGTAATTATCTATATAAGTATGTATTTTCAAAAGAAAAGTAGTATATGTAGTATATGAGTTGTCCATAGCACAAGCTCTGCTTAATTTGGGATCAGATGGGCGTGTGTGAATAATGTCCCAGGATTATTATGTTGCGCTAAAATTTAACAATCGTTTTATTTACTTATCGTCTTACGTGATAAAATACCACGCGATATCCCTAACATATATTTTACCCTAAACATTACCGTCCATTGTGTTTACGTGTTTAATGTTTGCGTTTCGTATTTTGTCATTTAAATCCCAATGACTAAGCTTATTTTCATCATGAAAATATTAAATAAACGAAACCAATACCAAATAATATGAAATACAGAACTAAATCATACAGCTATATATATACTAGTTATATATATACAAATTTTATAAACTTGTTATATACCGTTGTATACCGTTGTTATATGTAATTAAAAGTACAATTAATTTATTTTACCGTTATTGGTCATCTATGCATTTAAATATTGTTGCTTTTGTTGGTATTTTAACAAAAAATAAATTAACTTTTAAGCAATAAGCAAATTTTAACTTTTAAGCACAAATAATCATATTATTTGTGCTTAAAAGTTAAATTAATTAAAAATGAAAAAGCTGGGTGCATCGAGATTTTTATTTTCTGGTGTCAATAAAGCACTACCACTTCGCTTCGCTTTCTAGGTGTGCAATAGAAAACTTCAATTATCTCTAGCTGCTTAAACTTATAATAGCAGGCTAAAGCGAAGACTCGCCGTAGTACTTAGTATAGTTTCTGTTTAATTTCAACAAAATATTTGGTTACAAATAAATAAATTCATTTTGAGAAAATGATATAAAACCATATTATGTTTTTAAACAACCTAACAGAGTTATCGTCTACTTCAACAAATTCTGTTCCATTTCCCTGAAATTCGTCGTCGTTATCAAAAATCTTCCTGTACGGTCTGTGATAACCATTCTGATGGTCCGATGAATGCCCTTCATTCTTCTGTACACCGCTATTGTGATTAGAGCGTCCATTCAAGGTATGGCTCTGAGGCATTGTGGACACCGGTTTGACTGGCTGGCAATAATGAAATAAAAAGTAAAAATAATTCCTTTATAGCCACAAAGTTAGGTAACAAGTTAAATAGCAATATTGAAGTAAACTTATGATGAAAAAGCTCTACTTCGTGTTACACAAAGCACGAATTAAATCAGTAGGTACTAAAAAGTAATAACCAATAATGACTTATACAGTCTTTGATATTTTATTATTAGTTAAAACACCCAATTATGATAAAAACGAATAATACGCAATTATCATTTTATATTACTATGTATTATATAGAATAAGAAAAATCTGCATAAGCGTTTTAATTGTAAATAAAAAGTTTATATTTTGTTTGGAATATTAATGACGTAAGTAACAAAATGACTTTATCGCTTAAAAAATTGCGATGAATTACTGTTTACAAAACATGCGATAAAATTATATTATGTAACAAAAATATATACATACTGCTGATGTTAGCAAACATTCTATCAAGGTCATTGCGTGAATACTTCATCAATACACAAGCAGAAATGAAAGGGCAGTACATAGTAGGGAGACGTTTGCAAACAAAGATTTAATTCTGGTTTAAAATATAATAAAAAAATATCATAAATATTAAGATATGTCGAAACGTATATTAAAAAAATATTTGTAAATATTACTATTTGTTTATTTTATTATCTATATAATATATCTTATTTAAAAAATCCGTCATTCTCGAAAAATACTCAGAATATTATTCAACTGCTTAGTGTAATTTGAAAATATATTGCGTTAATTTTAACTACGTTTAATTTTTATTAAAACTGACTAAAATTAAAATACAAATAGCTTATACTATTTATTAAATTAATAAATCGTATAAAAACTTACCTTATTTCAAACAATTTATTTTCACTATCGTTAAAATAACTGTAAAGAACGTAACGCTAGTTCAGCTCACCAAAGGCAAATAAAATACGGTCAGCTTAAGCTCGCGACTGAGTGGACAAACAGATGTATCGCTACTAAATGAAACAGTATTTATGTATTATTAGTATCATAAGCCGTTTTAATTAAACTTCGTATGTAACATACGTATATTTTGCATTTACGAACGATCAATATCATTCCGTTTTTACATTTTACTGAGATTTGAACTTTCTTCATAAAAAAAAAATTATTTTTTTTTTTGAAATTACGAATATTATGTAATAATAATTTATATTTTATTAATGTTAGTAAAGGAAAACAAAGAAATATTCGGTCACTAAAATAAAATCTCAGAGATTAACATTAGGTTCTCGAAGGTTCTGCTAGATCAGTAATTCCCAAAGTGGGTTGTATAAATCCCCAGGATGCAGAGGGTGCAACGGGTAAAACGAGACATCAATCAGACCATCGCAAAAAAAAAGTATTCCTC
The DNA here is from genome assembly GCF_905147045.1 of Nymphalis io. Lineage (NCBI taxonomy): Eukaryota > Metazoa > Arthropoda > Insecta > Lepidoptera > Nymphalidae > Nymphalis > Nymphalis io. The sequence goes on from NC_065897.1 coordinate 4,117,330, forward strand.
GTATTATTTATATAATATACGCGTAGTTACAAAACTTTGTTTTAAGTGTCTGAACTAAACATTAATTGTAAAACAATATATTTTATTTTAAAATTTATCTATGAAATTAACCCCAAAAGTGTCAGCTTAAAGAGAAAAATAAATTGATATATTCATAAAAAAATAAGCACGTTATGTACGGAATACAAAGTTTGAGAACATAAGACTGCATCATGTCAATGTAATGACATTTTTTCCTTTATGTAGGCAGGTAGCGACAGTGTAAAGCAATGTTTTATTACCCTTTTATGCTGTTCGTTCAATCAATCACTTTTTATCACAAAGATCTTAACCACATAACTAAAAACATAGCCTATGATAACGAATGATTTGTTTTATAAGCCATTATTAACAAAAAAATATGTTTGAAACTGAAATAGATCATAACAAATTTTAAACCCAAACGAAACAAGAGCTATAATCGTAATATATTTCATCGAAGAAGCAATTAGCAATGGCACGCAATTTTTAATTCCTAATTTATATAATTTGTTCGTTGTAATTTGAATAATAATGAATTAAAATCTTTATATAATAAATAATCAATGTAAGCTAGGAAAACACACTATCAAACTACAGTAATAAAACAAAGATTCTTTGTTCTTATCTAAATATAATTATCAAGACCAGGAAAGACCGGAAAAAAAATTTATTTACAAAAAAATTCTAGTTCCGGATCCGGTCCCGGTTTCCGCTCCGGAAAAAAAAGTATTTAAAAAAGAATGCTCCTACTGTCTTAGGTTTCTTGAACAAAACAATACTTAAGCACATACAAAATCGTTAGAATGATCTTCGGTTATGAATTAAACCACACATATAGATAAAAAAGAATATAATAAACGCTTTCGAATAAATATTAAATTAATTTGTGGAGATTATTCAGCAAGTCCAAACAAACGAATCTGAAATCGGTGAATTTACGATAACCCGAGCTGAAATGCTATGATCACCTTTCGGCTTTATCATCTGACTAACAGAATTTCACTATGTAGCCGCTATCTTATTTTTTTGGATACATTTAAACCAATATCATAATACAAGGTCGAAACTCATCAGCTACATCCGAACACGAGATGAATTATCATCACAAAATAAATTCGTAAATACTCAGTGATGCTTACTTCGAATCAAACCCGTCTCTGTTAATATCTGACTTTATCGACTAACCAACTCATCTCTTTACATACAGCTGTTACATTCAGTCAGATTCCGGGTAATCCGGATCTACTACATTGAGTAACGTAGTAGAATTATTTCACTGTCAATTATTAACTCCAAGATGTAATACCAACATTGATAACCAATAAAAATATATCGTATAGCGACCAGTTAACCGAAGAACCCTAATTCGTCTACGTTTACTGGAACGGACATCCTGCCACAGCCTGCGCCTGTAATAGATGGGCTCCTTGACTAAAGCGTTGTCATATCTGCCTCCGTGTAAAGTATCAGTAGAATGTACATTGTTTATGACGAAGGGAAAATCATTGGTACTTGCAACGTTTACAACGTAAATTTTTCGGAAAACATGGTATTGTTCAAAAATATCAATTCCATAAATCAACAGACGCGAAGGTTGCACGTTTATCTTTTCTTTTTTTAAAAAAAAACGATTTTGTAATCTCGTGTACAAAGACATTTTTCGTTATACGTAACAATATTAGGTACTATGTTTAGACCTCCTTTATTGAAGTGTCATTTAATACAATACATTTAGATCTAAAATTAATATGCTCTATGCATATCTAAATATTTCATTATTTTTTAATAATTGATTATTGACTTTTTTAACAAAGTGCAAAGATTGTCCTACATTTTGATATCTAAAATCAAACTAGGTTAGGAGAGGTCGAATAAAGTTCACCCAGATTTCACTCTCTAGTGCCTTAGCTGTTTATGTTTACAGAACGAACACCTTTGTCCGAGATTTCCTTTTTAATAATCAAATTATTTTTGACTTGGTATTGATATACCTACAACCGCAACAGTATTCAAGATCATGGTGAAAATATTTTACATAACCGTATCAGCTTAGTTCTTGGTGCATTATGTTTATTGATTTTCTCTTAGTAATAGAAAATAGACAAATTACGGTGTTTGAGTATGAAGATCAATGAAACGAATCCGTACAAGAAGATTTGAGAAAGTTAATATGAGAGATTACTCACTCGTCGCGAAGTTCATCATTATCGAAGGACATCGTTATTGGCACACACTAGCACTACTATAAATAGATATAATTGGATTCTCTGTAACTAAGTTGCGTAGGCGGATCGATGTGCAGCTATCAGAGCAAATGCTGCGCGACTGTTTAGAGGGCTCGTTTTCCGCCCAGACCCACTAGGGCGCGGATGCGTGGAAGCTTGCGCAGTTATGCTTACGGTTTTTAAAACGACGATTCGATACTTCCACGATGTAACATTAAATAAAACATTTGTCACTTTATACAATTTATGTATTTTAATAGTTCATTACGTGATGATAATCAATAAGTACAACTAAAACGTAATCAGCAAACCTCGGTCGTATCGTTACGATTCTAACAGATAAATTGACAATCGTTATCTTACTTATTTTATCATATATAACGCTTAAATATTTTACACGCCTATATAACGTAATGGTATCAACTATCTCCATTACAGTTAGATACGTGATTTCTTTACAAGAATATTAATATTATTATTATTTTGACTAGTATTAATGAAAAGTGAAGAAAAAGAAAAAATATTTTTCTATATGTACTGTTTCGGAAAAATTCAAATACTATGGTAAATATACGTTTACGTAAAACTCGTTTACTACGTTTACGTTTAAGAAGTGTTTTTGAGGACTATACTTTTATGATGCGACTAGTCTTGAGACTTTATTATACTTCCTATATTTCTATTTGAATTATATTTTTTCAATCTATCTCACTCTTGACTATATGTAGATAATACTTTTATCATAATCAACAATTGACTACATAAAGACAATCATTAAAGGTTTTTTTTTTCAAGACTTTAAATGATAGTCAATCAACTAACTGTAAGCTGTAAATATTCTAGAAGCTGCACCAGTTCGGTCCGGATCTCGATTACTGATTGATATTCAATTACCATCGGTGTTAAACTTATTATAAGATATAAATTGTTGTTTACCTTAATACCTCCAACATAAATTGATAATCATCTAATATTTACTAATATTATAAATGCGAAAGTCGGTCTGTTAGACTTTCTCGGCGAAACTTGTGAACAGATTTTGATGAAATTTGGTTCGGAATAAGCTTTCGACCCAATAAAGTACATAGACTACCTTTTTTTAAATTTACCTCTCGCGGGGTAAAATTATGACAGTTTGTGTGGAAGTTATTAAATTTTAATGTCGAAAAAGATTAAATGTGACTTTTGAAAAAAGTAACGAAATACAAAAATCGGATAAATTCCATTCATAATAGTAGAAGTAATAGATGATGGAAATTTGTAGGGTTTAAAAATAATTGTTGCAACAATCCGGTGTTACCAAGAACTGTGAACACTAATGTTTAGGATTTTTGATATAACTAACAAATGGTGATTTCAGTGTTTTTTTTTTTAAATAAGATCCCAAAGGAAGTGAAATAGGAATGAGGGATACAAGGAACGTAACTCGATAAATTTTATATTATTAATTTCCTAACGATGAGTCAAAAAGCAATGCAATTTTTAGGTATTAATTAATAAGCCATTCCATAAAAATATATTTTATCGAAAAATACATTGACTTTGACAACCTACATTTATGGACGTCACTGACATTAAATACCTAATATTTATAATTGTATATACTGTGTGAAAAAAAGTAGATGTACCTGGGTAAAATTCTTAAAATAAATAAAAATACAATATCACGTAATGCTTAACACTCTTTATTCGAAGTAACTTTACATGTTAATGTAAGAGAATAACATTTTCATACATAAAGTATACAATATTTAAGATTCTAGCAAAACCGCAAAATATACGACAAAATAGACTTACACGCAATAGAAGCGACATGCATTTATAAAAACACAAAATACATTATATATAATATTTTTAATAATGGCTGTAACATTCTCGATTTTGGATTGAAATAAAAATAGTCTGTTATGAAAAAAAGCTCATAGATAAAAAAATGACTTGGTATAAATTATACTAAATTTAGCTTCTAAATTACATTTTATGATATGTTGAAAAAACATAATCCTAATAAACCAGCATGGCTACAAATAATAAAAGTGTAAAATGTATAAACGACACTTTTTAACTAATCAAAAATAACATTATAAAATAAAAAAAAGTATCACTGTATTTTTGGGTTGCCAACTACACTCTGTAATCTTACTAGTGCTTTTTTCAAAATGAGTATAAAAATATATTCAATTTCGAATCTTAACTGTATGAAAAGTTAGAAGATAATTTCGTTTTATTTTTTAAGCCTATTATAAAAATTAAAATGGAACGCCTGCGCTTTCAGAGCCAAAAACAAACTTATTCACAACAAAATTCACGTTATTTTTCTTCATAATTGGCAACCCTCCTCTTTATAAGATCCTAGTGTAAAACTGAGTATATAAACATTCAATCATTATATTATTGACTAGTTAATGAAAACAGTATTAAAAACTTAATTCGCGAAGAATAATTAATCCAAGGTCATTAATTTCTCACTTCCAGTACATATTACCTTACTTACATAAGAACACACCTTATTCATATACATATAGAGTTGCAAATACAACTGGCTTAAAGTTTATATCGGAAAAAATTATAATTGCATAAGAGTTTAAAGCGAGAGTAAACAATTAATGGACAAAGTATTTTTATTACGCTGAAGTCCATATTTATCTTTTATACTTTGTCATGTCAAAATGCCAGTAACTGAAATTGTATTCAGAGTCACATTAAATAATTTTATCTTAATGATCATTGGTCGGTGGCAGCTGATGAGGCAATAAACGACCAATGACGGTTCAGTATTTAATCGTAATTTGAGTACATACTAGACGATAATTGGTCGTTTGACATTGAGCATCATTTCAGAAACTGACATTTAATCTTGATTCTTCTAAGTAAAACATTTTAAAATATCGAGAAAGGTTTTTAAATTGATTTACGCAATATAAATGGCTAATTTATAGAAAAAAAGGTACAGACTAGTCAACTATAAAAATGAAGCCCCGTACATATTAAAAATTAGCACTGAGTGTGCGAAAAAATCTTGTACCTACTTTCTAGCGAAATATTTGGCCTTCACAAGTTACGAGGTAACTGAGCACGTGAAATAATAGACAAGGTCGTATCTTATGTTTTGAAATATAGATTAATGTCTTTTGTAGATTTAAATACTTACTTTAGATTCTTTATAGGATATTTACATCAAAATGTAATCACCCTACCAATTTGTATTAAAATTAAGATCATGCTATTATTTTAAATTTGACTATTTACTAATAGAAACTAACATAAAAAACTAAAATGTAACTAAGATCGAGAAATGATTCAATATAAATAGTTATTTCTCGGAAATATAGCGTGAGGTTCTTTGTAATTTGGATCAGGTTGATTGCGGTACCGTCGGGCGAGCCAAACTGCGAAAAGCTGAAATAACAAAAATACTGTTTTAGAAATAAGATCATATTAATTACCTAGAAAAATCATCAAAAACATTGAAAAGCTTTTTATATTAATTATATCAAAAATTATATCAGCAACGGATTATAATACAAAAAATAATTTTACTCGGTACTCATTATTAATAAACATAACGTACAGCCATAACATGTTTTAAAATTGTGTTTAAAATTGTAACACTGAAGCCTGGTAAAAGTACCCTGATGGACTTGTACGAAAAAAAACCTCATATTGTGGTTGAAGTGCCTAAACTTTTGCATCCAAATACCTAATCACTTATTTTGGGTTTTGACCTATTTTATTGCAATCGATTTGCATTAGAACTTAAAATATTCAATTTGCACACAGCGCCGACTCCAAAAGGCTAAATTGAATAAGGGCAACCGAATGACGCCAATTTGAATATTGCTCTGAATTATATTCATTACAGCTCCGGGGCTATAGGCTCGGATCCCTAAATCCGACCCTGTAAATATAATGAAACCGCAGGTTTTTTTACATACATAAATGCTGGAAAACGATTAACTATAATTTAAAACGAGCCATTCGTAGGAAAACTGGGTAAATGACATTGAGCCCCTTTGTGAGAAAAGGATAGGTCTTTAAAATCACAGTATTCAGAGTTCGACATAAATTAAATAATTAATAGATCTCGTAAAACTGAAAGTCTAATAAAATAAAAAAACATTTACTCTGTACTTACCTAAAAATAATTATATAAATAAGCTGTTACATTAGTGATAAATAAGAAAACCGTGTTAAAAAACGATTACTCATGCAACGTTACATATTGCGTTAGTATTCAAATTAAACTACGGGTGAATATAAGAGGCGTGATGAAATAAGCAACAACCATGATAAACCGTGCTAAAATAATTCGAGCGTGCAGTACAAGAGCGTGCACTTAAATTGCAGTAGAAAATAATATAAGGTAGATTCCGTAAATGTCTACCTTATAAAAATCACAAAATAAAATACTTTAAGATTTTTTAACCAACTACGTACTCTATTTTAATGGTTTTGAGTTTTTTTTTCATATATAATATAATATCTCAATATTTGTATGATAATAAAGACACAGTCGAGTGAATTTACTCGTCTGGTAACAAGAAAAGCGCAAAATGATACAAAAACTTTTATCGGACGTCTCGTCAACAAGCGATGCATAACAGACATGCTTTAATATATTATAACGCATGCTATTAACAGTCTATTAACATGCACTTAACCAAACCACCTTTAGTCATTTAATCCTTAGAGCATTCAGAGAAATGCACTGGGGTTAGCACGCGGGTCCTTTTGGTTACGATACCTTACTGTCAACCACACACCCAGAAACTGTAAAGTAACCGCCACTTTGTTAGACACAATACGGTGCACATATAATTGTTGATGTTAGTAAAATTAATAACACATTATTAATGTACATTACAAATTATATGGATTATTTCATTAGATAGGTTAGTTTATTATCACATTATTTTATGCATTACAAATGTACATCGTGAAATATAAACATTGGAATATAAATCTATTTAAGATCTCATATTTAGTATTTATACGGTCGCCATTTTGTTTGTATATACAGATAAACGATTGAATTATCACAAGTCATATTTCTAAAACACTCTTTGTGAGAACGATCATTCATTTCGGCGCACAAAATTGTATAGTAAATAACACTGAATAATACTCAACTATTGCAAATTGTTACTTAAGTTTTTATTTATAAAAAGCGTTATGTGTGAAACAATACGGGATGGGTAAATTTAAGCGAAATATGACGTAATTTAAATTTTTGGTAGGTTGATTTTCCAATCTGATTCCTAGAGCATAGCTCCCAGGCAGCTGACGAAATATTTTAATTAGAAACTCCTTTTTTATTCTTATTTCTTAAATATTAGAACAAATATTTAAAATTATTATAGAGTTAATAACTTTGAAAGTATTCGCCACTGCACTATAATATTGCCTGCACAAGTGTGTGCACTATAATATTTAAAAACACAGGTGCACTCTCTTCACATTATAGTAGGTACAAAAAAAAACTATTTTACATTATGGTAATTTAGAGATTCTGATTTGTCTGTTAACCCGGTCACACCAATAAAGTAACTATTGTTGAAATTTATCCAAAAAATTGTCCTGGCGATTGAAATCTTAGTAACAACATACAAGATACTTAGTTAAAAATATATACACTATTTTTTATTACAACAAGCTATTGTATATAATAATAGTTATTATATAATTATGAATGAATGACGTCAATAAGTATCGCAAATAAAAAACTCACACTAATGCTACTGATAACAAAGTGACAAATATGTCACTCTGTGATCTCTGCAACATTTCAAAGTATTTATTATCTTACACTTGTGTTGTTGATAAATGTTATATGTTCATATATATACCTCTGTAAAACTGAAGAAGAGTCCAATGCCACCGCAAAGTTTGAAAGCATAGTCTATTGTCTCCTTTAATTTTTCCATACATGGCTGACACTGACAATCAAGAGATATTTCCTTGTCCTTGCAGCAAATCCTCTGTGAACACATTATATACATAACTCGCTGTATATTTTATTTTTTCATAAATAATAATATAATAGTTAATAACAATATATTATATATTTCTTCACAGTTGGAATAATTAGGTATACACAACATTCTATTTGTTAAAGATAATTTTATATATTCATTTTATCTTAGTACTGTCTAATAAATAAAATGAAGTCATTAAATAATATATTTTTAATTCCTTACATCCACTAAGCTGCAAGATGGGTAGTCTACTGTGGTGTTCGGTGGCATTATCCTGTTTTGGAAGCTGCAACACTGGAACCTTTCCTGGACTTGTTCTTTAACATCTAAATTCACTTTGTTCCATCCCTAAGTAATAAGTTGTATAAATAATTAAGCAATCACAAATGCATTAAGTCAATATAAAATACAATACAGCAATCTGTATATAAAGTTAGACTATCATAAAAATCATTGAGCACTCATAAAACTAGTCCTTAATTTCATTTATCTATAATGCCATTAAAAATATCTATTAATATAATAAAATGTTTTATTATATAGTGTGCTATATTCACCTGTTGCGCTAACATTTCCTGTTGATCAGAATTGACAGCGAGGCAGGCACAAGCTACTGAGAACTGCACCAGAAACAGCAGGAAAAGAATGACCATATACTTAAAAACAACATTAAGGAGAAAACAGTACTATAATAGAAAAATTATATTAAATTATATAGTGTTTATAAGTAACATTTATTGTATATCTCCAGTCCTTCATTGTTATTTAATTTTTAATTTAATTTTGTTACCAAACATTTATTTTCAATAACATACAAATTATGTTTAAAAACTTTAAAAAAAATAGCTTTTGTTTCAATTATAAAAAAATAAAACACATTCAGAAAGGATACAAAGAAAAGCATAACTTGATGATGTTTCACTGCTCCAGCCAATCCCAAAAGAGATATTAAGATGAGGAACACTCCACATGCTAAAATACCACCCACTATGGGTAAATTGGTAACCAGAGATGATGCCTGCCCATACACTGCCACTGATATGAGTATAGAAGCAACCACCTGTTAGAATTTAAAATAATAAAAGACAAAACTTGATAATATTTATATAAAATGTAATAAACAAAAGATAACACTTACCACATAGAGAATATTAAGGGCGATCAAAGCGTTCTTGGAACAAGTAAACCCTCCACACATTTTGTAGCTAAGTTATACAATGCAACACAATGGCTGTGTCCCTTTGGTGTTATTTTTTAACAAGCAATCATTAATTTAAAGTGGATCAACTACAAATGATTACAATTAAGAATACTATAAAAACCACAGTAGGTTTATCTTGATACAACACAAATATTTTAATGAATATATAAAGTAAAGTTATTGAACATCAAGAACACTTTTACTTTTCTTTCATAACGTATAATAATAGTAGTTCAATGTTCACTGCTCAACATCAGTTAGATGTGACATTGACAACTGCCATTACACATGAAATTACCCATATGTCATACCATATGTGATTATATTAAAAAAAAATCTCGAAACGGTACGTTCAATCAATTTGTAAAGATATTTTTTTTATAAATAGATTTATTATCACAATCTGTAATATACGTACCCAAATTGATTATTTTATTATTAATCTAAAAAAATGTTATAAACTATATTGTATTAGATTTAAAATTTAAACTTCATACATATATATAAAAACAAACTTCTAAAACGAATGAAAAAATATAATTAGAGGAATTATATTTTGTTAACGGAGGATTAAATTTACAATAAAATGCATGAAATTTCGTTCAGTTGTAATAATTTAGTACCTAAGGTTAAGTTAGTGCATTTATAATGTAACTGAAACGGGCTACCAGCAAGTACCATAAGGCTACGGGTTTAACTAACGAGAGAATGGGCTAACCAGTTAGATTAGCCCGTATTAAAAACGATATACATCATGCATAATTTTTCGATTGTATATCTTAACTTGCTAGATTTTCTATTAACTTAAGGCCCTTATAATTATCCAGTAATATATTATCTCATTTAAAAGTTTATAGGGGATCAACCTTACGCCAATACACCAATCTTGGGAACTAAGATGTTATGTCCCTTGTGCTATACTTACACTAGTATTCATCCTTCAAACCAAAACACAGCAGTATTGCTATTTGGCCGTAGAATATGCGATAAGTGGGTGGGTGGTACCGACTCAGACGTGCTTGCACAAAGCCAAACTACATCACCACCACTTATTACCTACTTCTCTACTTAATCCAGTGGTCAGGACTTACCACTCTATATCTCGTGGGTCCTGCGCCTTGCTTTAATTTCACAAGCTTTGGTGAGTGTCAGCAGGGAGGACCTACTATTTTATAACATTGAGACTGGTCACTGTCTGGAAGAATAAGGTAAAGCGGGTTTAATAGAGGACCAAACCTGCTCAGTTGAGACGTAAAGGAAATACGTGCCTCGGACTTCTAAAAACATGCCTTCTGGCTGTGAAAATGAAATGTGGGGCCTTACACGTCCTTACAAATTGTCTAAATGGGAACAGTATAGCCAGGTTGGCAACGTACTGCGATCGAGATCACTCTTTATTTGGAACCCCCAATTAAGTAAAGATTTTTGCTTGTATTAGAGGGTATCACTCTTCTACCGTAACTTAAAAATAAATGAAATATTGTGTACAATAACTTAAAAACAAAATAAAAGCATGCAACTACATTACCTGTGTGTGTGTGCATTTGCATGCATGCATATGAGTTTGTGAACTTTGTTTTTTTTTCTATATTCGCCGGGAGGGCAAATGACTCTACTCCACCTGATAGTAAGTGGTAGTAGAGTCCAAACGCGACGACGGCCAGTAAAGACGGGAAAAACGTTCTGCACTAGCCGCCTTCGCCTTGCCGGCCCGCAAGATGCCTCTTCACGTCTCGTTTGAAGGGACCCGGGTTGTAAGAGGAGGAGAACACTGGTAGGTGAGCTGGTAAGAAATTCCATTTTTTGGAAGTACGACAAAGAAAGGAGTTGCCAAATTTCTTTGTTCGCGATGGAATTGATGTCACAGTTAGGCGGTGACATCGAGAACCAGCTCGCGTGGACTTAAGAAGGAAGGGGGAAGCAGGAATTATAGAGAATAATTCCTCAGAGAACTCGCCGTGATACAGTCGATAGAAAGCGCTCAGTGCTGCTATCTGACGACGCAATTGTAAAGGTTCAAGGGTGTTTGTGACCTTTACGTCGCCAATAATGCACACTACACGTCGCTGCAACTGGTCCAAGGCCTCCAGTAGGTACTTAGCGGAGCCATCCCAAAGGTGCGAGCAATATTTCACGCAAGACCGTACTTGTGTTTTGTACAGTAGGCACAGTTGTTGTGGCGTGAAAAAACGCCGCACCTTGTTCAGAACTCCGAGTTTCCGTGAAGCTGTTTTTATAACAGCCTCGATGTAATCCCTTGGACTAAGGTCGCAGCGAACGTCAATCCCCAGCATGGCAATTTTGCTTTGTATCACCAGCGGAGTACCACAGAGGGAGGGAAGAGGGGAAAATGCTGACTTTTTCGCTGTGAGAGCGCATACCTGTGTTTTCTTGGCATTACACTCAACAAGATTATCAGAGCCCCATTTGGCGATGAGCTCTAATATCCTATCGAGTTCAATGACAAGATCCTTCCGCCTCTCCTCAATTTCCGCTCGCCCAGCCACTGCGCGTCCGTGGTATCCACCATGCACTGTACTATCGTCTGCATAGCAATGTATGTTCAAAAGAGAGAGCATATCATTGATATGCAAAAGAAAGAGTGTGGGAGATAGCAACTAAAACACGAAGGCTACGCTTGTGTAGGAAGCTGGCAATCCAGGTGCATAGCTGAGCAGGCAGACCATATGCCGGCAGCTTGGAGAGAAGACTTCTGTGCCAGGCCCTGTCGAAAGCCTTGGAGATATCGACAGCCAACGATTCTCCATGCTTGTCGATAGCTTCACCCCAGAGGTGTGTTACGTACGCTAGAAGATCACCTGTGGACCGTTTTGGTCGAAACCCGTACTGACGATCATTAATTAGACAGTGATCTTCTAGGTAATGGATCAGTTGGTTGTTTAAAATCCGTTCCATCACCTTACAAAGTACTGGTGTGATAGCTATTGGCCGATAATTTGCCGGGTCAGACCGATCCCCTTTTTTGGGAACCGCTTGCAACTTAGCTCTTCTCCAAGCCTCCGGCACACATCCCGAAGAGAGAGAAAGTTGGAACAGGCGCGTTAACACAGGAGACAGCTCCGCTGCGCACTTCTTCAGCACTATGGCTGGTATTCCATCGGGACCGCTAGCTTTCCGTACATCAAGTGATTGCAGCTCCGCACGCACATCACGTTGCCTGATTTTGATGTCAGGCATCGTATGGCCACATACGATGCCTGTATTGTATGTATACGTATTGTTTGTAATTATCGGCAAAGAGTTTTGGAATTGGTTCAAGAGCCGTCTCCATTGGACCAACACCCATCGCGGCAATACTCGCTCGGGCACTGGCTGTACGCTTGCTGACCTCGAAATGGGGCTGCAAGCCACTTCATGAGTTTTTCACCATGCATACGGTGGTAACAAGCCAGGCGGATGTTTAACATCCTACCACCAGATGAGCAGATGGTCGCTCAGATATCCCTTAGTCGCCTCTTACGACACCCATGGGAACGAGAGGGGCAGTGAAATGTATTCTTTCTCCGTCACTACACGGATAAAAACTGACTACAGATATGATTGAATAAATAAGTTTTGGACACAGTATAACATGACCATAGAGCTCATAGCTAACAGCCATTAAATATGAACTGTTTTTGCATTTGTGGTACATCAAAGAACATATACCTAATTCTTCTTTCAGTTGATTATATATCCATGGTAATTGTTTTATATAGTTTACTGTATATTGCAAATTTCAATTGTGGCTGTACCTGTCAATACTGTTAACATTTCTTAAAATCAATATGAGTTGAAGTATGAATAAATCTTGATTTAAAATAATTATTTACTTCAATAATTTTGGAAACATATTAAGAAAAGATGAAGGAAAATAAAAGTCATATTTATTCATTTTATACTAACAAAGTAATTTACTTAAAACATTACTACATTTATGGCTTTCTACGTAGACTTGAAATCATGTATATTTATTATTTACAGTTTAATTACAATCAAAATACATACTAAAATACATAAAATACATAAATTACATATGCATAATACAGCTTGATTTTGTATTATGCATAATTTTTTTAATGTTATATTTAAATTGAGTCTGAATTATTGTCTTTATTATCATCATTTTTTTCTGTACACTCTTTTAATTTCAAATCAAAAAATTGCTTCCTATGTATTAGTGCCACATGTGGTTGCCGAATACCATAATTTTCATTGCCAAGTTTAGTGTATTTTTTTTCACCTTCCTTACCCATCAACTCTCTTAAAGCTTGATTTCTTTGTAACAACTTTTCATAAAATATAACCCCACTTTCAATATAATCGGGGCCCAATTCACATAACTTTTTATCAGCCTCCGTTTCATAATAAATTTCTGTCATATCCTTTAAAAGGAAATATGAACCCAAGCCGAACAGTCCAACTATTGAATATAAAATAGCCCTAACATTTAGTGGTGCCACATATAAGTTTAGTCTTCTATTCATATACTGCGAAAAATTATATACTAGGAATATACATAAAAATGGATAAACAGATTCAAATATTATTTTATTATTTTGAGTCATCAACATCTCCCTACAAATGGCAAATTCTTTAACTTTATCTGTTAATATGAGGGATTCCCCTAATTTTTTGCCAATTTCAGATGATAAGTCCAATGTCTTTTGATTGACCTAAAAAATAAATAAAGAGTTCATAATGTTTATTTTAATAACTATGACAAGAAGTTTAATAGAGAAAAACTACCTGTACATTCTGTTGTTCAACATCATTCAATGATTTATATGTAAAGTTTATTGGAATGCCAACAAGAGCACCAAACTTTGAACTCGTACTTCCTGTAATTAAAAGATCATAGTTAACGTTTATCACTAACATGTAAGAAATGTGTAACATTTGATAATTTTGTTAAACGATTTAACTTACCTGCATGGAATAAATCATACCCGAAAACGCAAAATGGTTGAATCAATTTTCTATGAACCGCCGACATTTCTAGGAGATCTAAACATTTTTCGTATTTTTTATGAAGTTCGCTTGGAAGCTCTGCTGGTTTTCCATTACTGTTTTAAGGCATATTACAATATTCATGACAAAAATCCGATATTTTCAATTGGAATATTAATAAGAATAAAAATAGCATTTACCTATAATAATGTACGAAATCCTTATATTTTCCTAATAAAAAGGTATGAAGGCTAAAACGTGCAGCGGTAAGAGCTAATCCAGTACTTGTTACTACAGCAAAAGAAAATTTTCGACCTTTTTCGGAGAGAAACCAGGAAATAGGCTTTTTGCTCGACATTATCTTCGATTAATTTTAATAGTTCTATAATAAAAAGTATTTGATTAAATATATATTACATTTATATTTCAAGTGGAATTCAAGAGATTTAATTGTAGGATGTACCTGTACCTTACAATTCAAATTCATAAATACCTTGGTACCTGTACCTATATTATATGTCAATTGTCAAAGCCATTACTTCAATGATGACATATAAATAACAGATGATGCCAACTTTATTTTTCAGGATCCCCTGATACAATACACTCGTAAATTTTAATAAAACAACATTTATTAATTCAAATTCGTAGGATTTTAAATGAAATTTATTATCAGTTAACGAATTAAAACTGCTTTGAATTTTCAAGGTTAATAATGATATGTTTTAAAACTTCAAAAAACAATTAAATGAGAAATATTCAAATAATACTGCATTCGATTTTTATCAACCTAGTCACTATTTCAAACTTTTTTTTAGAATAGGAAGGTGTACGAGCATATAGGCCACCTGATGGTAAGTGGTCACCAACGCCCATAGACATTGGCATTGTAAGAAATGTTAACCATCGTTTACATCGCCAATGCGCCACCAACCTTGGGAACTAAGATGTTATGTCCCTTGTGCCTGTAATTACATTGGCTCACTCACCCTTCAAACCTTCTTAACAACAATACCAAGTACTGGTTTTTTGCGGTAGAATATCTGATGAGTGGGTGGTATCTACCCAGACGAGCTTGCACAAAGCTCTACCACCAGTAACTTTATAAATTACCTAATAATACATTCTGACAACTGCACTTCCTGTGCAGCTTGAACAGCTTGGGAAGTGCTGATAAACTAACAGCTTCATAAATACTTTTCCTGTTATTATCTTAAAGAGTTTGATCTCTACTTGTCTACTGTTATGAGAATAATTTGTTCATTGGTTAACTGGCACAGTGTTATTAAATGTATTTTTAGCCAAATGTTATAAAAATATATTTTTGTAGCTTATTTTTAATATAAGGTAAACTTAAACAAACAATTATATATTTATTATTTTAAGTATTTAAAAAAAAACATATATTTAGCCATTTCCTGTCCAATTTTTACATTTTTTGCACAATTTTTCGTTTATTTAACTTTCTTATATGAAATATCTTGCCTGAAATAATTATTTTATTTTTTTATTTTATAATATGGTAAGTTTTCTACGCAGTTCTGTCATGACAGATGTCATGTTTAGTGGAATGGAGTCGTAAATTGTATACATACGTTCTTGAATTATATACATATTATTTTATTTATATTGGTTTTATTTGAGGTTTTTCTCTTGAAATGGAGGAGATTTTAAGAGAATTAGATAAATTACGCTTAGATAACTTGATTCAAGAATGGGTAGAGGCTATTTATGAATCTGAATTCTTAGAATTTAGTGAAATTCCTTCGGATTATGAAAATTCATTGGAATATATCGATATAAAATCTATATTTCGTAATATTATGAATGCAATAGACGCATGGCTTAACACAAATTTAGATAATGAAGAAGAAAGATCCTGGACCGTCTTGTCGCATCAAATTAAACATCAAAATTTATTAGCTCTAATAGCTTACCATATAGACTTTGGTGGTAAAAATATAATGTCAAGAGAATACCGAAACAACGCTATATTTGCATCACGCTTATATTATAAATTACTTTGCATTCCTGGATATAAAGCATACAACATTTATCACTCTCAACTTTTTACACACTCACTACTTTGTCTAAGTTATCCTAAAGCTATGTGTGACAATGTAGAAAATGAATTCAGTGCAAAAGATCTTGCTTGTGAGGTAAATTCTGTCATTAAAGAACTAGGTTATTTTGTAAATGACTTAAGACAAATTATTCAAAACTTACATTTGACTTCAAGTGATATGAATTTCGAAGATATTATGAGTAATTTAGTTGATATCACAGGAGGAGCCATAGTTAAAAAATTAAACATAGGTACAGTAAAATAAATGTTAATTATATTATGTATGAAAAGAATAAAAATTGTATTTAAAATATACACAGATTTTTTTTATAGAATAGTTAGGCGGACAAGTAAATGGGCCACCTGTAAGTAAGCTGTCACCACTGCTCATAGACATTGGCATTGAAAGAATTAACATCTCTTACATGGCCAATGCGCCCCCAACCTTGGGAACTAAGATGTTATGTCCATTGTGCCTGTAATTATACTGGCTCACTCACCTTTGAAACCGAAAAACACAATAATACCAAGTACTGCTGGTATATTTAAAAAAAATATTTTGTTTATATTCAAATAAAAATTTGTCACACCTAATTTAAAATTTAATTAATTTGTTTTATGAATTATTTTCTTAAAGACATACATTATATTTAATTGTTACTAAAACACCTATTACTGCAACGTAAAAAATATTTGTCTAGATAAAATAGAATTGGCCAAGCTCGCTGGTATAATATATGATATGATCGATGTGCTGGTTTGTGATGCTAGTGGTGAACCCAATGCTGCAGCCATACAATTACTTTTCAAGTGTCTACTACCAAAGTTCATTGCAGCATCTGTAGATTGCCGGCATGTTAATGTAAGTAATATAGTTAATTAAATGAGTAAAATATACAATTTTTATATTAAAATGAGGTTATCTAAATAAAACCAGAATAAAACTTTGATTATTGTATTTACGATAGAAATTTAGTTACAACAAATGCATACATATTTCAAGTATTTTTTTTTTTCAGAATGTAGTCAGAGCATCATATGTAACATATTCAGGATTATTGTTAACAAAATTTGGAAAAGCAGCTTTATCGGGATATGTGGTCCTTTTACAACATCTTTGCTACACTTTAGATGGTCTTGTAAGTTTTCAAACAATCATTGCATGCTAAAATTTACATGTTGTAATTCGTTTTGTATATATTTCTATGTAAATATTACTTTTTATTTTAGGAAAAAGCTGAGGTTCGTTCTGCTCGTGTATCACTTGTCGTGGGTCTAATGAGCCTTTTGCCACGCAAATCTTATGGTAATTTTGTAAAATGGCTTCTTAAATTATCAACAACAGCAAAAGTACCTCATAGACAGATTGCATTGGTATGTTAAATTTTTTAAGTAAAGTAGACTTAATATTATTCAGGTATAATAAAACCTATTCTATTAGACATTGGCAATAACAATTATAAATTGTAAGTATTCACTTTTCAGGAAA
This sequence comes from Nymphalis io, assembly GCF_905147045.1. Taxonomy (NCBI): domain Eukaryota; kingdom Metazoa; phylum Arthropoda; class Insecta; order Lepidoptera; family Nymphalidae; genus Nymphalis; species Nymphalis io. Next base: position 4,135,256 of record NC_065897.1, read on the forward strand.
TGTTGACTAAGCTTTTAAATAACGATCCTGATTTGTCAACAACTGATCAATCTAATGAAAAAGAAAAAACATCATCCTTGCCTGGAACAACAGGTATATTTTACTATCAAATTGATTTATTGGTAGTACGGCTTTCTCACTCATCAGATATTCTAAACAGCAATACTTAGTATTATTGTGCTCTGGCACCCTTCAAGGGTGAGTAAGCAAGTATAATTATAGGCACAAGATATAACTTCTTTGTTCCCAAGGTTGGTGGCGCAATGGTAATGTAAGGAATGTTTAATATTTTTTATAGAACCAATGTTTGATTTAATTAATTTAGTTGTTATACGTTTATTATAGAAACAGCTGAGGAACCTAATCAAAATATGCAAGAAGAAAATCCTATACCGCAAAATGAAAATAATTTTGAACCACAACCAGGAACTTCAGCGTCCTTCACTACTGAAATTGAGAGCACTCAAAATTTACCATCAGATAATGTAATTTCATTAATTAATGTAATTTGAATTTATTACTCTACAATTAAACAGTTTTGTTTTATCTTATAAATTGAAATGCTATTTTGGAGCACCACGTAGTAAATGATAAAACAGGCTGGCTCTATACCTCCATAATACATATAATACATACATACAATACATATATACCTCCAACGCTTCCATTCAAAGGCACCGCGACGTAAGGTTAATCGGAATTAAACATTCTTATTTGCTGTTTTCACTCCCTATACTATGACAAAGGTCTGGCACTCAAGGGATATTAATCTATGTTGTAATCGTGTTACTAATCAAATAATATATTAAATAAAATCAAATCGACAAGGATCAGCAGGGCGAAACGGACGAGGACGTAGCCGGGCTGCTGCGCCAGCGCACACACACCATCGCGCACGCCGAAGTGCTGCGCGCCGTGTACGAGCGCGTGCACGACGCGTCCAGCACGCTGCGCACGCGCGCGCTCACGCTGCTTGCGGACTGTCTGACCTCGGAACATCCTGCGATGAAGGAGGCTATCAAGGTGACGTGCGTGTACTTTACACACACTCTTTTTGTCTGTTGAGCTTTACGCCTAGAAACCGGATACGAATACCACATACCTATCATGTAAAGAACGGAACTGATTAGAGCAAATAATCAGCGCAAAAACGGTCTCGGATTGACCATTAGTGACGTCGTGATCGGTGCCGTAGGAGCTGAACGGGCCGGGCGCGGTGTCGCGGCTGGCGGCGGTGGGCGCGCGCGGCGTGTGCGACGAGCGCGCCGTGGTGCGGCGGGCGGCCGCCGGCCTGCTGCACCGCCTGCTGGCCGACACGCTGCGCGACGGCCGGACTCCTCTGGAGTCGGACTACGCGGTCAGTACACGTGAGCCTCAGTAACTAGCTATTTCAGTACCCCCGTCCTAAAACTGGAAGGGATAGGGGACCCCTTTGCCTATTTTGAAAATGAACGTGGAGCGTCGAGAGAGAAGTCGGCTTGGCGCGCGCCATTACACACCTCGGTTTTATTTGAAGTGAATCAAAACTAAAATCTTAATATATTTTTTAATCTTAAATTACATATGAGAGAGTGTGCCGCGCAGATGCTGGTGGGGCTGTGCCGCGACGCCAGCATCGTGGTTCGCGTGAGTGCGGTGGGTGCGCTGGGCGATCTGGCTGCGCGAGTCGCCGACCGCGCCGCGCTCGACGCCTTCCTCGCCGGGCCCATGCACCGCCTGTCCGACCCGGAGACCAAGGTGCGTGTACACACACATCATCGTTGTAACAAGAGGTTAAGAGATATAGCCATTAATTATTTGTAGTTATTAATTTCTTCTACTTTACACCATGACTGGATTCGATTATATAGGGTGAAAATCTTTCTTTATAAAGGCGCTGTCAATAATGAAAAGAGATATATACTCCATATATATCGAGTTGCGGCGGACTGCATTTGGTCTTGAAATGATTAACGAAAATTTGTTTTGTTTTACTATTAAAAAAAAGCCGAGATAGCCCAGTGGTTAGAACGCGTGAATCTTAAGCGATGGTCACGGGTTTACACCCGGGTTCACCACTGACTTTTTATGTACTTAATTTGTGCTTATAATCATCTCGTGCTTGACGGTGAAGGAAAACATCGTAGTGAAATCTGCATGTGTCTAATTTTACTGAAATTCTACAAAAAGTATGGAATACACATGTGGCAAAATCAACTAATCCGCAATGGAGCAGCGTGGTGGAATAAGCTCCAAACCTTCTCTTCAAAAAAGGAGAGGAGGCCTTAGCCCAGCTGTGGGACATTTACTGGCTGTTACTGTCTTTCTGTTCACTAATAGAAAATTATTACATATATTATAGATTCAAGATCAAGTTGTCGCTCTCATACAGCAACTATTAATAGACCGAATACACAAGTACGATGCTCTCGCAACCGAAGACCCGTTGCCGTGGGAGTTCCTCGCCGGAATCACACGTCATAATATGAAGAGACATCTGCAGAAGGCATGCGCGTTGCTGGCCAAGTCGTCTAATTGCATCAAGTAATATCGTGTATTATTTCAAGAATGTTTCAAAGCCCTCAGTGAAACTTACATACATTTTAACGATCATATTTTACGACTTTACCGTTTTTTTTTCAATATTTTGATTTTAATAAACCTCATCATCGCCCGTTTACAGTCATCGCTTAGTAGATTTACTGAGCACCCACTTGGGGGCTCTCAACGACGAACGAGACCTGCAATGCTTGGTGCTCCTGACGAGCGTCTCGCGTCACGTGGATTACTCGGACGTCCACTTCCTGCTGGACTACTATTACAGTCTCACCGAAAAATCGGTACGTACGCCCCGGCCCCTCGCCCTGTCGCCGAAGTCGTGACATTATAATTTCACTGGCATTAAAATTTTCAATATTTTATGCAACATCGCTATGCAATTCGAAGTAAATAATGTTGCAAATGCGCTTGCGCCAGGAGCGGGACGCGCGCCTGCTGCCGCAGTCGCTGGAGCTGCTGGCGGCGTGGGCGGCGCGCGTGGGCGGCGCCGAGCGAGCCGCGCTGCGCGACCACCTCGTCACGCGCCTGGCCGCCGCCGGCGACGACGGTGCGACCACTCACTAGCCTTTTTGATATCTCCGTTGAACTCAATACCTCAGTTACAATGAATTTTATAAAAATATTAAATCTGTATTATAATGATAGAGGTTACCCAGTCGTATGTAGGAAAGCCCGTAACGTCGGAATAAAATAACACAGCCTCGTATTGGATAAGGGTTGGATGAGAATAATTATTCAATTATCTTATTATATTTTTGGCAGGGAGCAGAACTGCGAGCGCGTCCCTCGCGGCTCAATTGGATCCTGAAAATTTGCAATGGGCAACGGAGATGATGCAAATATGTAAAATATTTAATTTCCTTGTTAAAATAAGTTCAGTAGATGACACTAGTCGAAACTACATTAGAAAATGTAAACACTACTCGATGAACAATTCCTTTTAGATATTAGTTGACTTTTGTAATTAAAGTCCGATCTAGCAAAGTGCATGAGACGCTTGCTTGTTCACGCGCTTATTTTGTTTCTGCTATTTATTTATCTCATATTTGATGATAAAAAAACATCGTAAGGAGGAGGTTATTTCATTAAATATCTAAATCCTGCGAATCGAGATGTCTAAATATTATAGCAGTAGTCTGCTGAGTGTTGTACATTCTTTCTGTATTATTTAAACTCTTTATTACATGACATGACCCTTACTCTTTTTTTATATATTCGCCGGGAAGGCAAATATATAAAAAAAACTCTACTCCACCTGATGGTAAGTGGTAGTCGAGAAGAATGTTCTGCCGTAGCCGTCCCCGCTTTGCCGGTCCGCAAGATGCCTCTTCACGCCTCATTTGAAGGAACCCAGGTTGTAAAAAGAGGGGAACACGTGAGCTGGCTAAGATTTTCTTTTTTTGATAGTGCGACAAAGAAAGGGGTTGCCAATTTTCTTTATGCGCGATGGAATTGATGTCACAGTTAGGTGGTGACATCGAGAGCCAGCTTGCGTAGACTTGTGAACGATGGGAGAAGCAGGAATTAGAGAGAATAGTTCCTCAGAGCACTCGCCGTGATACAGTCAATAAAAAACGCTCAGCGCTGCTATCTCTGGGAGCCATCCCAAATCTACAACAGACACACTAATTTTGGGGAGCTATTACAAGAATTAGAAATTAAGAGTCGGGGGCTATCGTGTCTTTTCTAAGCTCTCTGCTAATAGGTAAAACAATTTAAAAACTTCCCTAACTAATAGTTAGCAGTTAAGAGTGTACGGTGTAAGTGTCTGGTGTGGCAGCGGAGCGGCGCGCGCTGGCGAGCGGCGCGGGCGACGTGCGCGAGTGGGTGCGCGCCGCCGACGTGTCGCTGGTGGCGCCCGAGCCGCCGTCGCCGCAGCTGCTGCGCCTCTTCCTCACCGCCCTCGCGCAGCCGCCGCCCGGTACCGTCTCCACACCACATCCTTCTTATCGCTATACTATTATTTTTTAACTGCAAGGAACACGTATTTCTTGAATAAAGCATAAGGCGTAAACGTCCGTCGCGATTATCGGGCAGTCTCATTTGTCCACTTGAAGAAGGCTACATTTTAATGAATACGTCGAAAAGGCTAAAACGCGTCGCTAACGGTTTCCTCGGAGAGATCGTCAGACCGGACGCGCTCGGGTCGCCGGCGTGCCGCCGCGACTGAGTAGAGCGTGCGTGCGCAGAGTGGAGCGACGAGGAGCGCGGGCTGTGCGCGGCGGGCGCGGGGCGGCTGTGCGTGCGCTCGCGCGGCGCGGCGGCCGCGCTGGCGCCGGCGCTGGGCGCGCTGCTGCGGGACGTCGCCGCGCCGCTGTGCGCGCGCCTCAACGCGCTGCTGTCGCTCACCGACATCTGCACCAGGTGCGCGTCGCTCGCCGCCGGCCCGCGAGCACTGGGCGCGCCCTCATAACGCTGTGCGCAGGTACTCGTGCATCGTGGAGTCCCAGCTGGACTCCGTGTGCGGATGCGTGGCGCCCCAGGCGGCGCCTCCGCTGCGCCGTGCGGCGGCCCGCGCACTCACGCGCCTGCTGCTCGCCGGCTACCTTCGTCTGCGCACGCCGCTCTACTATCGGTACGTGACATATTCGTGTCGATACAATATACACGCATATTGTTTTGCAACTAATATATTACAATTACATTAATTCAATTCGTTAACATTATATTTTGTCGTCGCCGCGCGTAGATATTGCGCGCTGCTGGCGGACGAGGACCACGACGTGCGCGAGCCCGCCGAGTACTACGTGTCGTGCTGTCTCACCGTCGACACCATCTATCATCACTTCGTCGATTGCGTGCTGTACTTCAACAACGAGGAAAGCGGTCAGTGGGCAGTTGTCAGTTTACTTGGTGGTAGGAATCTGTGCAAGCTCTGAGTAGATACAACCCACTCATCAGATATTCTTCCGCAGCACTTAGCATTGTTATGTTCCGGTTTGAAGGGGGAGTGAGCCAGACAGCCAGTGTAACTATAGACACGAGGGACATAACATCTTAGTTCCCAAGGTTGATCGCGATGTATGGGATATTTAAAATTTCTTACATACCGTGGACGACGTATCCCTGTCGCCTACCTATTCAATAATAAAAAAACTACTCGGTAGTCGGTCGCCGGTGCAACTAATTTCATCCTTACCGCAGAGAGCATATCGTTCGACGCGCGGCAGCTGATCTACGACGTGATGCTGCAGCGCATGTCGCTGGTGCAGAAGCTGAACGTGCAGTGCCGGCTGGCGCGCGAGGTGCTGGAGCACGCGGGCGCGCTGTGCGACGACGGCGACGAGCTGTCGGCCGCGCTCAACGCCGCGCTGCTCGACACCATCACGCTGCTCTGCGGCCCGCGGATGAAGCTGCCCAGTGAGTCGCGGGGCGGGCGGGCTCGTGTCTACCGCCTGAGCATTACTAAATAACATATATTTATGTTTCATAGAAAAACCGGAGAAGACCGGGGATGCCGATTTAGATGACCTTCAAGAACGAGTCACAACGAACATCGTATCTCATGTGAGTTGCATTTCATTTGTCCGTTAATTTGGGTCCATAACGATAAAGTAATTTCGGTTTTGGCTTAGATTTCAGAATCGATCGATCAGATTCGGTTCTGGTTCTAAGCTTGAAGGTTGATTGAGTACATGTAAATTCCTCTGTACATTTTATTCGAATCCGACCCAAAAAGTAACAAAAATGCCGCGGTGTGAGCGAACCGTGGATATAGGGAACGGGAATTTATTCTTGCGCAAGAAAAAAAATTATGGTGGTGGTCAGTGCTTTGATGGAAAAATAGCCGGCGCAAGGAAATTGTATGTACCATGTTTATTTATTGTAGAGCTTTGTGCAAGTCCGTCTTAGCACGCACCACCCACTTATCACTTATTCTATTCTGTTTTGAAGGATGAGAGAAGGGACATAATATCTTAGTTCCCAAGGTTGGTGGCACATTGGCAATGTAAGGGATGCTGAATATTTCTTATAGTAATCAATGTCTATGGATGGTGGTGACCACTTACTATCGGATAACCCACATGCCAGTCTGCCTAATTATTATACTGAAAAAAAAAACAAAAAACAGGCCAACTTCTTCAAGAGGTCTGTTTTATAATGTGGAACGAATGTTCGATGAGCCACCGATAGAAGCCGTAAACAGAACTCTATGAGACCTAAGAAGTTAAGAGAAAATTATAGGAGTGTTTGCCGGTGACTTTTGTCGAACACGTTCCGTTTCGAAAATAAATTATACCCACGTAATTTCTACTAAGATATATAATTGTTACAATCGAACGAAATCGGGGCATAAGTAATATTTCATTTAGGTTAATAACCGGTCATCGTGTTCAAATTGTATAATGGCGTCTGTTACAACCCAGCAAGTTAGCGATAGATGGCGCCTATTCAATATGTCATATTTCTGTATCGCGCTGTCTAGTTACTCGCTATTGGATACGATCATATACACTGTGAAACAATAATGATTAAGTGATCAATACTATGAACGGTGGAAAGCTCTTCCTTAGTTTCATTTACCGTTTGATCGCCCGCTATTACTTCTTTGTAAACATTGGTCCTTCGATTCGGGATTCATCGTTAAAGATACTAGCAGAAGTGCCCTCTGTTTAAATTCGGGCACCTCTCTAGTCCTAACGATATTTTGGTAATAAGTACGGATTAGGGTAAGTTCAGATGTCAATGGACGATAACAAAGTAAACCAAAAATTGCAGCAGCTTTAAGAAGCGCTAGTTAGCGGCTAGAAGAAACTTATTTACTATATGGAACGGAAAGTTTGTTACATTGATTCTGGAAAACCGTCAGTAAAATATTATATAAATAACATTTAAAGGAAATTAATTGTAAAAGTTAATAAACGAAAATTTAAACATTATATTAATATTTAAAAAAAAGATTCTTAGACAAATAAAATAAGCATAATTATAATAATATTGTAGTTTTAGAATTGTTAATTATAATCTTATTCCTAATATTTTTCTTCCTGTCCTAGTTTTTCACGGAGAGAGAGCAGGTAAAACATTATATTGCGACTTCACAATAGTGATTGTACATATCTATGTATACGAGTAAATATTCATTACCGAAGACGCAAGCCCTTTGTTACACGCAACACTTTACACAAAAAACACATATGCATTGTGGCAGAAATCCGATTAATTAAGATGTAATACCAGGGCATTATTCCTATTATCGCTAATAAAATAAAATATATAAACAAAAGTATTATTCATCTTTTACTTTATATCAAAGATTACACATTTCCTGATTCCTTCAAAGTTAAAAAACATTGAATCTTAGATTGTGTTGTATCATTTTTATTGTCACTGCATGGAGTCTTGATTGGACTTTGGTTCACAATAACGAATCCAGGTTTCCTTTGCAGTAACAAAACGAATCGATACACTTCCCCAATTTGTTTCTTATTAGACGATAGTCCAAAGACTAATAATTAAAAAAAAAAACACATTTATAGTATTCATTATTATATTTACTTGGTAAAGTAGGTCTCTGTGCAAGCCCATCTGAGTAGGTAGCAAGCACTCATCAGATATTTTACCGCTAAACAGCAGTGCTTAGTATTGTTGCGTTCCAGTTTGAAGGGTGAGTGAGCCAGTGTAACTGCAGGCACAAGGGATATAACATGTAGTTGGTCAAGTTTGTCAATATTGGTGACGCATTTGCGATGTAAGGATTGGTTCATACAACGCCGTCGCCAATGTCTATGGACGATGGTGACCGCTTAACATCAGGCCCATATGACATCAAAAAATAGTAACTATGAATTGCTAAACACGTTATGCACAAAATAAGGTTGCTCACCCTGCCATTCTGTGAACTCATCCTCGTATATAAAATATTTTTTTATGTTTTTAAAAACAATCCATTAGATAGGTACATAATAAAATAATGTTGTCCATAAATACACCAACTATTCATGTTAAAAATTATATTATTATCGTTACTCAGAAAATGAAGCGCACAGTGGCGGAGGTGCTGGTGCCGGCCGTGCTGCGGCTGTACGCGCACATGCGCTCGCGCGGCGGGCAGCTGGCCGCCTACCTCGTTCGCATCGCCACCGACCTGCTCAACGACTACCGCCACGAGGTCAGTACCTTCGAGACGCTAATGGAGAGACTTACTCAAATTCGTTGACGTCATTAAGTATAAGGAATTAAATATCACACCTGAAAAAATAAATTAACTCGAGTAAAAATTAAACACAAAAGTAGTAGTTCCAGCGATCGCAGAAATTAAACAAAAGGAAACTTCTTCTTGTAATATTAGTATGATATATCGGTAACAGATCGAGGAGCTGATAGAGAACGACGAGGAACTAGTGGAGCGCGTGCAGCAGTTCCAGGAGACCATAGGGCTGGAGGCGTCGTTTGGCAACACCCGCAACCTGGTGACGGCATCCGCCCCCCCCGAGCCCGACACGCCGCGCGCGCGCAAGCGTCCGCGCCCGTACACGCACTCACCCCGGAAGCGGGCGCTGCGGATATAGCATGTTGCTACTTACAGTTCACTGATGTGACCTTAAAAACTATGTGTAAAAATATAACGGCCTTAAGTATAAACAGCGACTTAAACAGTAAAACACCGATTTCGATCTTTCTAATATTGATTTGTCATTCGAGGGAAGAAGACAGAGCATTGTTTAACAGATCAACCGCTAAACGTTTATAAGTAAGGCCGTAAGATTCTAAGGGTCGTAAGTTACACTCCTAGATATATAACACTCCTTGTATTGCGATGTCGACATCTTTATTCTTTTATATAAAAATATAGAATAGGAAGGCGGGCGAACATTTGGGCTTCCTGATGGTTAGTGGTCACCAACCCCCATAGACTTTGGCATTGTAAGAAATGTTAACCATCGCTTACATCACCAATGCGCCACCAACCTTGGGAAATAAGATGTTATGTCCCTTGTGCCTGTAATTACACTGGCTCACTCACCCTTCAAACCGGAACACAACAATACCAAGTACTGCTGTTTTGCGGTAGAATATCTGATGAGTGGGTGGTACCTATCCAGACGAGCTTGCACAAAGCCCTACCACCAGCAATTAGTTAATACTACACTATTGCAGAGTGAGATATTTATCTAAATATCCTGCCATTACAAAATCAATATACAAACGACAACAAATGGATGTTATCTTAATTAACATTACAATAATTATACTGTAAGTGTGATAATTACCGCTATTATGTTTAAAATAAAAATTAATTTGGAAGTCATTAAACATTTAGGCATTTTGCAAATGTAAACTTAAGCAAATTTATCTTCAAATAGGAGTGTTACATGTCATATAAACATTCGTAAATGTTGAAATACGAATGGGTTTTGTAATTATAATTTAATGTTAATAAATAAAAATTGTATTTGAATACGGCTAAATTATTTCAACAAACAACAGTCCTAAGCTTCCTATTTTTTATCAAGTATAATTAGGATATAGTGAACAAGTGTACAGATCAGTTTGACGCATTTTTAGTAGTTATATAATTTAAAAAATATATTATTCAGTCGGTATAAAACTCGCGCATACCAAACAAACTGTCATCCCATTTTGTTTATTACAGTAACAGCCTGTTAATGTCCCACTGCTGGGCTAAGGCCTCCTCTCCCTTTTGAGGAGAAGGTATGGAGCTTATTCCACCACGCTGCTCCAATGTGGATTAGTAGAATACTCATGTGGCAGAATTTCAATGACATTAGACACATGCAGCTTTTCTCACGATGTTTTGATTCACCGTCAAGTACGAGATGAATTATAAACACTAATTCAGTGGTGCTTGCCCGGGTTTGAACCCACGATCATCGGTTAACATTCACGCGTTCTAACCACTGGGCCATCTCGACTTTTTTTGTTTATTATTCTTTTCTAATTAGTTTATGATAAAAAATGAGAAGAGTTCATGTCGCAAAACAAATGTCACAATGAATATCCTTTCTATACTGACATGACATTAGTTGAGGAATAAATTTGTGCCATAAGTGTGGAGAAACGAAAAAGCATCTACGTGCTTATTAAAGAGGAGAGATTTCATGATAAAGACGAGGCTTTATATACAATAACAGCCTGAATTATCTTTAACATAAATGGTTTACGAGTGAAAGCAAGGATGAGGAATCTACTATAAACAACGAAATGTATGGAGTTAAGAAATTAATTATTATAAATCACATTTTATATGTATTATTATTAAGTACATACGTTTATATATTGTAACTGCTGATGGTGCTCTACTACAAACGCAAAAAAGTTTTCAGCTGATTTGGCGGTATGCGCCAACGAAGGATAGCTATCACCAACGGTTTTATGTGCGAATTGGAGTTTGAACCCAGGACTTCAGTATCCGTAGTCTTATAAGCTGAACAGCTTAGATACTAGACTAACGAACAACAAGTTAGCCACTTATATATATTTAAACTAGATTTTTTTAAATTGTTTGTAGTGCTGTTTGTGTAGATTGATCATAACATGATTTAAATGATATCAGACCCTTTTAAAATAAATTATATCATGACATTTAATATAATGTAAAATATAACAATCAATCAATAAATGATAATCTTTCTGTTTTTTTTCTCAGTGAATCAATAAGGCAGTTCAGCAAGCAAAAGCAATCTTTAGGTACATCGAGATAAACTCAGAAAAACATTTTCTTGTAAAAATAGCCATTTTATTTGAACAGCATACAAGAATAATTAATATTAAATTCCGCACGACAGTGCTTAACAATAAATATAAACAGGATACATTGAATAAATTATGGTTTATTACTTAAATTTAACTTTGCTTCTAAATCACTTTCTTTTTCAATGGTTACTTTGCTGAATGTTTTTTTCAATATCATATTAATTGCCGCTTCCTCTGCAAGAATAAATGGAAAATAATTAAAGGCAAAAATATTTCAAGTCAATAATCTGCATTCAATTAATTAAAAACTTTCAAATCCTTACCAGTTACTTGTATTGCAAGCAATTGGTGAACAATGTGCCGGGCAGTAATCTTAAACAAATCACGATTACTAATTTTTTTCTTCTTGTAATATGGCATTAACAGTTTAACAACTAAACTGGCAACATCCACCTTTTCGGCCTTTCTTTCTTTGTGTTTTGAGTGATCTCTTTTTTTAGATACATCTTTATCCCTTTTTTCCTTATTTCTAGAATGTTCTTTTTTCTCTGGTTTAATGTGCGTTTTAATACATTTTAAATCATTACTTGCTTTTGGTTCATGTTTTTCTTTAGTTCCGTGTTTTGTAGGAGATTTTGTTATCACGACTGTACTTTTTGATTCACATACTTTAGTATCATCAACAGCAGCAACAATAATTGGTGCCTTTATTTCCGGTTCAGGTTTTATTTCCGAGAAATGTTTGAGCTCTTGTAGTACCTTATCTGCTTCCAAACTCAATTTGTGTGCTTTAACTATAGACTTTTCATCAACAAATTTTACACTATTTACATCCTTTGAGTTAGTATCCTCATTTATCGAATCAAATGAATCGCGTGAGTCAATGTATTCTTCTGACTTACTATTAATATTATTTTGATTAATTTGAGATTCAGTACATAAGTTTGTTGTGTCATCTAGAATAAGCGTTTCTTCAAAAGCGCTATCCTTACCGGTGCTGTCATTATTTTCAGAGCTTTTTTCATCATTTTCATGCAATATCGTTGACTTTTTACGTTTATGTTTTTTTTTAGACCTTTCAGTCTTTGATTTTTCGGTTTTCTTATCCTCTGACCGATGAGCTACGAATTTGTCTTTAGAAATTTTACGCTTTTTAATATCATTTGCCTCGATTTCGCTGTCAGATGACTCACCAAAAAGAGCTTTAATTTTTCTTTTAGCTATTGGAGTTGGTTTATCGGAAGACGCTTGTTTAATTATTTTTTCGATTTTTATATCCTTGTCTTCAACTACGTTATTTTTAATATCTGAATCATTTTTAGGTACGCCCTGTAAAGTTATATTTATATATAAAGTTTTTTTTTTCGTATTTGCACTGGAATTGTGATCTTCAGCTACTGTGTCTAGTTTGAAGGTTTTGTCGTTGTCTTCAACATTCGTAGAATCGTCAATTTCTTCTAACTTAAACGTAGAGTCACCATGATTCGGACTATCATTTTCTGCTATAACAAGTCCCCTATCATCTTCACTATCATCTGAAGGTAGACTAGGAGAATCTTGTGATGTTTTTGAAGAGAAAAAGTTTTTTAGCTTAGTTTGCGTTAAGGGATCTCTTTTAAAAGAGTTTGCTTTCCTTTTAGTCTCTTTATCAGCTTTAGATAGTGATTTTTGTTCATTTTTGCTTTCCTTATCGCCTGAAATAATAAAATTATTCATTACCAGAAAATGAGCAATTCATATATAAAATTAAAGAATTTAACTTTCTATACATACGACTTTCTAATTCTGATGCAGATATAAAACCGTGATATTTTTGATCAACGCGACTCTTTTCGAAGTCCTTTATAAATTCGCCAAGTGTGTTACTTTTTTTGGGTTCAAAATTTTTAAGGTCTGGATACAAACTCTCCTTACAAGATTTAACAGACGATATCTGAAATTATTTCCAATAGTCGTTACTTTTTCTTCGTTTATAAATACTGATACTAATACTGATATATAATGAGTCAAATATTAATTACCACTTTTGCCATTGCTCGCCTGTACAGACTAGCAACAGTACTACTTGAAAATGCGTCATATTCCATCTCTATTGCGCATTGTTCAACATCGCGCCCAGAGAGATGTTTTTCCGTTTTATCAACACCTTTTGTATTTTTAAGGTTGTTTCTTAAGGCATCCGTTAGTAGTGCAAGATAACTCTCACGTGCTGCTACTGTTAATCCATTAACCTAAAAAAAAAATCTAGAGATTAGATTATTTTATGTAATACGCAAGGATAATATTTTCGTGTTTCGTATTTTATTATATATTCAAGGAAAACTCACTTTCGTTACCGTACTGTCGGCCGCTTTGCATTTGGAGTATTTTGCGGCTTCAGTGTCGGTATTTTTATTTTTCTCAATATCCTTCTTTCTTTTGGCAAACTCTTGCAAAATGAGTGACTTAGTTTCTTGCGCAACGCGGCGTCGACTACTCTCGTCGTCCGAGTCTTCCCCACTTTTATCACCATAATACGATTCCGCCTCCCTAAAACAAGGAATGAGATATAAGCCACCTACTTTCTGACCGATTTATAAAATCATCGTAGTCAGGTCGATCGCCAGAGTCGGGCGGTACCTCATCTGCCCCAGGCGGCCCTCGCCGTACAGGTCGGAGGAGTCGCTGTGCGTGACGAGGCCGCGCTGGCCCAGCGTGGCGCTCATGGCGCGGCGCAGGTGTTGCTCCAGCGCGCGCTGCACGCCGCGCGGGTCGGCGCACGCGTCGCAGCGCGCCACGCACTTGGGCGCCTCCTCGCCGAAGTAGTCCGCGAATGTTTTGTGACGGCATCTAGGGATCCGAGTTGCGATTGGTACCGGGGGGGCGTGGTCGGATTCATGTTTGTTTGTTGAAAAACTTCAAATTAGTTTATGCGTAGAGTGATCGGCTACTCTAGAGAAGGATCCTTACCTTACTTCCTCGCAATATTTCACCATGATTTCGAAACTCTTATAAGCATTTTTACATCTCTGTTTCTGCTCGGGCGTCTTGGAGCGACCCATTTCCGATTTAAGTAAAAAATCTACAGCATTTCGTTCACTTCGACAGTAGTAAATCCGGCAAAATGCTGGTTTGCCGTCTCGCCCTGCTCTTCCTGACTCCTATAAATATGTTTTAAAAAAAAAAATTAACATAAAGTAATACACTGGTTTCAAATGAAGTTATGTGTCGTTACTTAATTTATTACTGAGGGGAACTGGCAAAAATCTCGTAGTTTCTTTATATATCAATAATATTAATGCCAAATTCATGCTTTCTTAGTAACAGCCTGTAAATGTCCCACTGCTGGGCTAAGGCCTCCTCTCTCTTTTTGAGGAGAAGGTTTGGAGCTTATTCCACCACGCTGCTCCAATGCAGGTTGGTGGAATACACATGTGGCAGAATTTCGATGAAATTAGACACATGCAGGTTTCCTCACGATGTTTTCCTTCACCGAAAAGCTCGAGATGAATTATAAACAGAAATTAAGCACATGAAAGTTCAGAGGTGCTTGCCCGGGTTTGAACCCACGTTCATCGGTTAAGAAAATGTTTACTTCATAGTTTAAATATATTAATAAGAAACAAGATGCTAACTTGATAGTAAGCAGCAACATTCTGCGGCAGACCCCAATGGACCACAACACGTACTGTTGCCTTATCCACACCCATTCCGAAGGATACAGTAGCACACACGCAAGGACATTCACCATTTGACCATTGCTCTTGAACTGATATGCGTTCTGACGTTTTTAATCCTAAAATGATATAATTAAAAGCAAAAGATGTTTTATTATGATTTTAAGTTACATTTCTCTTTGCTTAAAAAAATATTATATTTACATACCTCCATGATAAGCTAATGACTTAAAGCCTCTTTTCGTTAACATGCTCGAAATATCTTCTGTTTGTTCCCGTGTTCGACAATATACAATGGCTGCGCTTTTTTCTTTCTAAAGTCCAAAAAACATTAAGATTAAAAGAAATTATTGCTGTATAACTAAATGTTATATTAAAGCTTACGAAATCTATTTATACATCAATTAATTATGCTATACTTTCTTAATATTTGTTTCGGAGTTGAGATGAATACAAAATAATTTGGGCCTATAAAATGTATTTTTTTTTCAATTTTTACATCCTAATAATAAACATAAAGTAGGTAAGTAGAAAATATAGATAAAAAATTATGAGCAATATCATTTTGAAGAAAAATTAATCTTAGATCTCCAATTAGTTAGTACATGAAATGAAATTCACACTTGCCACATTAATAGTCCACTTAAAAGCGAGTTAAAGCGAAGCATAACTGCTTTTATAATAATATTATAGACTTATCCAGACTTAGTACTTTCAGAATGTTACCTTCCACCCAATTTTAACTTAGGAAGACTGCTCTTTTCTCTCTCTTTTGAATGTAACAATTAATTTATTTAAATCATGTTAACTTACCAATTTGACAGTGTCATCATCTTTTAAATTTTTCTTTAGAAACTCTACCAAATCTCCGATTTCATCCTGTATACAATTTTGATACACAACATCATAGTATAGATTCCGTCTAAAACTAGGTGTTTTGTATTGTGCTACCGGCTGCAAAAACTTAAGGTTCGCCATTATATCTTTTGTTACTTCGGCACTTGCAGTAGCAGTGAGAGCAACCCATGGAATGCTCTTATACTTTTCTCGTAAATTGCCTAATTTTAAATAGTCAGGTCGGAAATCATGACCCCATTCACTGACACAGTGGGCCTCATCTACTACTATGTATGAAACTTTTTTATACTTGACTAGATGCTCTATGAGGGCTTTAAAAGTACCAGTAGCTGCTTGTTCAGGTGTTACATATAAAAATCTGGTACTTGGTTTCATGCTGTGTAAATCATTTAAAACTCTATCCCTATCTTTTGATGTCATTTTAGAGTTTATTGATTCTGCTGGGATCTTAAACTTTGTTAAGTGATCAATCTGATCTTTTATTAAAGCTAACAAGGGCGAAAATACAATGGCCACTTTATTGTCCTGCAACATGGCCGGTAATTGGAAGCATAAAGACTTCCCTGAACCAGTGGGCATTGAAACATATACATCATGAACACCTGAAAAGAAGCAAGCTCAATTATATTTAAAACTGTTGTTTTCAGATAGCATGATTTTGTGTACGCAATTTTTTTCTATACTAATAATATAAGCAGCAATGAAGAAACAATGATATATCTTTGTAATGGAAATTTGATATATAGCTTACAATTTTATTTACGATTTGTATATTCTTGATAAATTAAGAGTAATTTGAAATAAGATTCTACTGTACTATATATTAAGCAATACTAGTAAATTAATTCATTCACCTCTTGCGATTGCCCTTACAGCCCTTTCTTGAAGTTCACTTTTGAACTTTCTGTGACCAAAACATTGGAGTAATTTTTCTGTTACGTTATCCATTACGAAGTTCCATAACACAGGGATTCAACGACAAAGTTCATTTATTACATGATATGATTCATTATATTTTATATATTAGAGTACTCAAGTTATTTTTAAGTCGCGTAAACGTATTAAGAAAAAATAATACTATTAAAACAACCTCGAAATAAAAAAATACTTATGACTTATTGACATTTTTAAGACAGATTTTTAATGTCAAATGTCGTGAACGTCAAAACTCAAAATTGCAAGAAATACTAACACTAGCTAATCGCGCCAATTTTTTTGCGGTCCGTTCTCCTGGTCTTACCAATTTTACACTTTTTTTTTTAAGATGGCACCGTCTTATGTAAAAAAGTTATAACATATAATTATACAGAAATGTGTCTTTAGTTTCAAAATATAATATACATAATATTGTTATTTAATAATATGATAATGTAAATCGTTATAATTAAGCCTTGTAAGATGGAAGATAAAACGAAATAATTATTATTTAAATTTTTGTGGAAACTTGATGAAAAATATAAATAAAAAAATGAATACTCTTAAGCTGAAATAAAAACTGAGATCAACTTCATTTATAAAAACAAAAAAGAAAATTAAGTCAAAGGGTACTGAGATTTTGAGACAATTATAAACTTCAACGTCTAAATTGCAAAACAAATAAGTGTACTTATTGTAAAATGCCGCTTTGAAGATAATTTTAGTTATATTTTTTCAGGAAGCTAAAGTTAATAAATACGTTATTTGCTAAAATAATATGAGTAAGCGTAAAAATCCATCCGTAAATGACAATCTCAATGCAGATTTTTGCGAATTCTTAATAGAATTGGCAGATTACGAGAAGAATGTGAGTCGTAATATTCATAAGTTCAATGCTTACAGAAAAGCGGCTAGTGTTTTAGCATCGCTTAGTAAAAGAATTGAATCAGGGGAAGAAGCTAGAAAATTAAATGGCATAGGAGAAAAGATTTCTAAGAAAATAGATGAGTTTTTGCATACAGGAAAACTAAAAAAATTGGATAATATACATGAAGATGAGAACGCTCAGATTATTGGCTTATTCACACGAATATCGGGTATTGGACCGGTAAAAGCTGCAGATCTCCTAAACATGGGTATAAAATCAATAGAGGACTTAAAAAATAACAAAGATAAACTAAACCATCATCAACTTATTGGTTTAAAGTTAGTTAATACAGGAATTATTAGAAAGTAGTATTAAATATAAAATTTTATTTAATTATTGATTAATAACTTTATAGTATAACATTTATGCACTAATGTTGTATGGAACCCTATAACAACAAAAAAATTATAATATTATTGAAATATAAGCTAAATGTAATTCTATTTAAGGTACTTTGAAGACTTTCAAAAGATGATCCCAAGGACAGAGATTCAAGAATTAGAAAATGTTATTACAACGGAAATTCGAAATTTGGATCCTCAATTTACTGTTACAATTTGCGGCAGTTATAGGTAATTATGATGTTTATTAACCAAGTTCATAAAAAGTAGGAGGTTTTCAATTCAATTAATTTTTTTGTTTGTTAGCTCAAAACTTTATCATTTATAAGCTGATTAATAAAAATATTATTTTATTTTAATATGAGTTATAAAATGACACCTACTCCAATATTCCTTTAGACGTGGAAAATTAGAAAGTGGCGATATTGATGTCCTGATTACTCATCCTTCACTTAAATTAGGAGATGAAAAAAGAAAATGTCATGAAAAATTATTGAAGAATATAGTAGCAGCTTTAAAGAGTTGCATCACTGACATCATATCAATGGGTGAAACAAAATTTATGGTAAATCTAATGCAATGTAATATGAAATTATATACTCTTTACCTCTCTATTTTAACAATTATGAAAACTACTTTTTTTATTGTTAGTTTGGAAATCAACTTGCATGGTATGTGGTCATCGTTGCCTATGTGAATATAATTTTCTTTTTAATTTTATATAAAATCTATAAAATTATGTTCCTTCTTCATTATTACACTTGCTTACTCATTCACGTAAAGTCCTTTTAACAGGGAGTATGTCGTTTATCAAACAACCATCCATTTCGTCGTTTAGACATACGTCTTATTCCTAAAGAGCAGTATTATTGTGCTGTTCTATATTTCACGGGGAGTGATGTCTTCAATAAGAATATGCGGTCACATGCTCTTGAGAAGTCTTTCACTCTAAATGAATATTCTTTAAGACCTATTGGAGTCACTGGTAAGAACAAACTTACTAATCTATATATATTTATATATTTATAAGTATAGTATGCTATTTTTCGCACATCCATAAACCGTAGCAGCCTGTGAATGTCCCACTGCTGGGTTAAAGGCCTCCTCTCCTCTTTTTGAGGAGGAGGTTTGGAGCTTATTCCACCACGCTGCTCCAATGCGGGTTGGTGGAATACACATGTGGCAGAATTTCAGAGAAATTAGACACATACAGGTTTCCTCACGATGTTTTCCTTCACCGTAAAGCACGAGATGAATTATAATCACAAATTAAGCACATGAAAATTCAGTGGTGCACATCCATAAAGAATATAATGATTATTCAAGATCTCGAAAGTTGTTTATTTGTACTAATCTTGTGATCGGAATAACCTTTATGTGTTGCAATTATACACCTAATATTATATTTCTGTAATAGTTTTGTACACTATTTAAACAACAATTTAGTAACATCTCTGTCTATAATTCTCATAATTTATTTAAAGAAAATTATAATAATCATATTTTTTAAATAAATTGAATTTGACTATAATATTTCTACTAAATGAATTGTAAGTTACATAAAATTATTGTATTTAATTTCTTGACTGTGTTTTAATAACATAATTGTGAACTGAATAATAATAATAATAATAATGTATACTCTATTCTAATTATTAACTAAGAATTATTGCTAAACTGGATAATATTATTTATATTTTAAATCCAACATTGAGCTAACTATCAACCAAATATCACTGCCAGTAAACTCTCCAAATTCAGTTTGAATGGATTATGGTACTCAAAATGTATTCATTGTTCATGTTAATATACAAATAGATTATTATGCCAATGGAAAAAAGAAAATGCAATATTATTGAACTCATCATATCATTTCAATTGAAATTTAAGAATTACATTTCTTTGACATTTGCAAGGTTTATTCATCAACATGTATGATTATGGAAAAAATAATTTCATTGTTGTTTCGAAATAAAAGATATTATACAATTTTAATAAATTATAATTGTCAAAAATTATATTTTATATAGCACTTAATTTGAAGGAGATCTCGAAATCAGTACACTCAAAATAATATAAACATATTTTAAAGGGATTCCAGGTGAACCAGTGCAAATTGAATCTGAAGAAGAAATTTTTGACTACATTGAATACCCACACAAGAAGCCAGAAGAGAGAAATATGTAATTGATTTTTTAAATTAGTATGTAATACTGAGCTCGAATATTTTTCACTAATATAACATGACCATATATAACAATGCCAAACTTCACATCTTATTTTTATTAAACTTTTTACTTACAAATTATTTTATTATTTATAAAAAAAGTCTTGAGACCAATTTCAGTATTTTTTGGTTTATAATGGTAATTTCAATAAACATTAATCTTAATTTTAAATACTAATTTTGTATTATGTTAACAATTATTTATCCCGAGTGCATTATAATAATAAATTTCAAAAAAATATATAAATTACTTTTACAAAACATTTAAAAAAAAACATCTAGTCTGCTTATTTAAACATTTGCAGCCTTACTTATAAACATTGCTTAGCGACTGTTTAGTTAAAAACTGATTTATCTCTTTCTGTCATTATTGATTTGACATTCGAAAAAAGAAGACAGCATTTTTTAACTAATAACCTGTCAAACAACATTCATAAGTAAGACTGAACTTGCATCTTTATTTTTATAGAAATATAGACTAAGAGCTTGCACTCAACTAACCTAGATATATTATATGCAATGAGTTTATTTAAAAAAAATTGGAATTATATCAGACTACCCTGTACTGTAACGGTAATACATCACCGTTAAACACACACACACATATATAGAGAGATAGCTTTAGATGTGCAATTCAAAATTACGTGCGAGTTTTAACCGAATTCGAAGTAAAAGGTCAAGCGAAAATGCAAAGAGCTTAATTGCGCCAATAAACAGTTAGTTCTATTAGTGAAGTTTACATGTAACTATTATTGTACAAGCATAGAAAGAGAGACTTTGTTTGATTAGTAATTTGATATCAAAATAAATGACGTATATAAATATATAATAGTGTATGTGAATAATAGGTATGTATTTAAACAATATATATATTAGACAAAGAAATAATAATAAAATAGTATTTAATGTATGTGTGTGCTGTCCCATTACTAAATTGTGCAAATTTGACTTTTAGACGATTGGGCCTCAACTTATGGGCATCTATCTCTATATATATTTGTGTGCCTTCAATCAAAATACAATTTCATCTCAACCTTTATCCAAATAATAGTTGGAGTACTAGAATGTTTTTTAAACAAGCCACTACCTTTTCACTATGCAAAGTAATTTAGTTTCATATGCATCAATTGTTCAAAAAATTAATTAACGTTAAAAGCCTGACTTGCATATTTGGCTCTCATTATGTTTACCAAAATCAAAATCATCATTAAAAATATCTATTCTAAATAAAATAGTTCCTATACAAAGAATAATTGACTTTGTCTTAATTATTATCACAAGCTAAACGTTCACGTCCGACACCGTCACTAGCGGTCGGGATGCAGCAGGCGGTACAGGTGCGACGTGGGGTCGGCCAGAGCGTCCTCCGGCGCCCGCAGCTCCAGCAGGCGGCCGGCCCCCAGTACCAGCACGCGCGCGCACTCCAGCACGCCCGTCAGCCGGTGCGCCACGAACACCACCGTGCTGCCACCGAACGAGCAGCGGATCGTGTCGAGGATCACGCGCTCGCTCTCAGCGTCGAGGTTAGCCGTCGCCTCGTCCACTAGCAATACCTGCGATTTTTTAAGAACGTCGGAGGAGCTCGAACATTAAATAAACAAAAAGCAATCCCTGCACTGAGACGCGCGCGCTCGAACCTTGGCCTTCTGCAGTAGCGCCCTGACGAGACACAGCAGCTGCGCGTGTCCGCGCGACACGCCGTGCGCGGGCGCGCCCAGCCCGCCGCGCGCCGCCACCGCGTCCCGCGCGCCGCACGCCTCCAGCGCGCGCCACACCTCCGCGTCCAGGTACTGCCGCAGCGGGTCCACATTCTCGCGGATGCTGCCCGTGAAGATGAACGGCTCCTGCGGTATGATGCCGATCCGCGACCTGAGGAACAGAACAATATCGAAGGGTGAGCGAGTGTTCGTCGACGTGATGCGAGCCGAGCGTGTGAGCTCGCTGGGACCTGAGCGCGTGAAGGTGCAGCGTGGCCACGTCGACGCCGTCCACCAGCACTCGTCCGGCGCTGCAGGGCGCCAGGCGCAGCACGGCACGCAGCAGCGAGCTCTTGCCGGCGCCCGTCCGGCCCACCACGGCCAGCCGCTCGCTCGGCAGGCTGGCGAACGTGAGCCCGCGCAGCGCCGCCTCGCCCTCCTCGCCGCCTCTGGACGATTATTGTTTATTTAGCTCGGAGCACTCTCGGATATATAATGTGAATTGAACGGATAGAAACTCACCCATATTTAAGATAAACATCCTCAAAACTTATTACCCCGTGCGAGGGCCACCCGTACGGCGGCGCTGCTCCGTCCACTTTTTCACTCTCGATCTGCCGAAGAGTTCGATTATTTATAGTTACTAAAACTCACGTCAGTCGCTCTCGCGAGAGAGCGCGCCGCAACACTCGGCCGCACACCTGCGTGATGTACTCGCCGACCCGCTCGACGGCGATCATCTCTCGCTCCGTCTCGGTGAAGGCGTTCAGGACGTTGCTCAACATCGACGTCAACGACAGCGCATACGATATCGCCAGGCCCACGAGTCCTGCGGCGAGAGTCAGCAATGAGGAGGTGGTCGCGCGAGCGCATCACGGTGGCGACGAGGACGGACCCGGGTCGGCGGCGTGCGTGGCGCGCTGCAGCACGGCCAGCAGCGCGGCGGCGGCCACGGCGACGGCGGCCACGGCCTGCAGGCGCAGCGCCAGCCACTGCGCGGCCGCGGCGCCGCACAGCGCGGCCCGCTGCCAGCGCTCCACGGCCTCCTCGCCGCGCTCCGCCCAGCGCGCCGCCGCGCCCAGCGCGCGCACCGTGCTCAGCCCTGCGGCACGCGAGACAGTCAGTCGGCGAGCCCGCGACCTGCGCGACCGCAACACGTGCCTACCTTCGAGGGTGTCGTTGAAATGCACGTACACCGGCGAGAGGGCGACGCTCTGCAGGCGCTTGAGCTGCCGCGAGGTCACTCGGTACCGCCGCTGTAATCTGCGTTACGAGCGACTTTAATTTGTAATGTTCTTTTATTTATTTTATTGGATCACTCGAATTCTTAGTACCACAAGTAGAGGTTAATAATATTGATTTATCAATCTTAGAAGTGCATAAAAATAATTAATATATAACAATATATATTACATAAATAAACTCGTTAAAATAATCACACCTGTAATAAATAAAAGTCATAGGTAAGACTCCCACTAGCAACCACGGTAGACCGTAGACAGTAACCGCCACCGCGCCTGAGTCATAGAAGGAAATAATAAAAAATAAGAAAACTAAATGTTAGTATAGAAAGTGTATATAGCCCGGGAGGCAACATTCAAAGTTACAGAATCTTTTTATGCCGCTTTATTATGAGTTGTAGTAATTTATTCCGCGTAATAAAAAATGATAAATGATTGTCAGTAAATTAACACTTTTAACTCGGCGACTAACGCTTCTATCGTTTATCAAGCGTATAATAACTAACAATTATTACAAAATTAAATAAAAATTAAACGGGACAAAATCACCAAAAGACAACGCTACTTCCCGTACTAATTAGTATTCAAACTTTACAATATCAGAAACAGTTTAGCGCTCACCTATCAAAGAGAATACTTGTGCAAGTAAAATATTCAAAATGAACGGCAGGGAATCGTCGACCGTGTATGTGTCCGACGAGAACCTGTTAACGATACGGCCGGTCGGAGTTGTATCGAAAAATTTAATATTCGCCTGAAAATAAAACGAAAATACATAAAAAAAAAACTATTTATGGCATTGAGCTAACCATACAAACACAAATTACATACCTTGACAACATGTTTGAGAAGAACTCTGTGTATTCTTTCCGCAGCTTTGACACCTCCATAAGCAAACAGAAATGCTCGCATGATAGTAAACACCAAGTTCAATCCAGCGAGACCAAAATAAACCTCCATATAATACGTGTCGGTGATGGATGTCTTCCTCAGCTGCGGTCCCTGAACAGGATATGCGTCACCAGTCCATGTTGTATTGTCACTTGATATATTAGAAGAATTTAAACCGTTTAACAGTTCCATCGTTTTATTTACGATGACGTGCATAATACTGTCGGCCATATTGAAACCGTGGTCGAATATCGTCGTATTTTCGTGTGCATTATCAACTGATGATTGTAAATTTGTCGCGTTCTTGCTTCCGCTTCTAACCCAAAACGTGAGCCAAAGGAATGTGAAGTTCTGGGAGAGTTGCATGAGGACGAGTGAGATGATGATGGTCATAGTCAGGAATGCTCCAACGGAGCGCAAGTACAGACCGATCACCCACCAACCCACTGTACCTTCTGACATCGTTTCCTGTTAAATTAAATATTTATATCGTTACTTTTAGCTGCTGATTACAGTACTATATTATTTTTAGCTAATTCTTATTTATCTTAAAGATTATATTTTTAATTTTGCTTCATAACTTACGTCGTTATTCAAACTGTTTTGACTGACGTTGTCCTGCTCGTCGGACCGAGGCTCTGTTTCGGGACAAGAGTGTTTTTCTTCGCCTATAGATTCCGTCTCGCTCGGTAAGAAATCTTCTATTTCATTTAAAACCGTCTCTGGCGTACCTGGAATATACGTGTCGTCTTTATTTTATTTATAAACTAACGGCTTCTAATAAACGTACTCGTTAATTAAAAAACAGTAAGTAAAGTTAAACCTTAGCAAAAATAGTAGAGGTCTAAAATAATTTTAAACTATAATGTGATTTAAGCGAACGCCTACGTTGAGACGGCACAGTACTAAACATCACTTTCTATCTCACTCTAGGCGAGCACCGAACGAGAGGGGTAATGGTTATGAAATCCCATATAACCCAGCATATTCCCAAGCAATATTTTCGAATAGTTCCGTAGCTCGGCGGCACCTTGCGCGACGACGCGGCCGCCCCGCAGCAGCAGCGCGCGGGCGGCGCGCGCGAGCTGGCGCGGCGAGTGCGCGACGAGCACGCGCGCCGTGTGGCGCAGCAGGCCCAGCACGCAGCGCTGCATGATGTGCTGCGCCACGGCCGCGTCCACGCCCGCCAGCACGTCGTCCAGCAGGTACACCTGCTTGTCCTGGTACACGGCGCGCGCCAGCGCCACGCGGGCGCGCTGCCCGCCGCTCAGCGTGCAGCCGCCCTCGCCCACGTACGCGTTCCAGCCCAGCACGTTCAGGTCCTCTGCAGAGGTTCATATACTGACTTAGTCGCATCGACATTTGCCTCAAACTCACTTAACAGTATGAGACGTAAAACATTATAAGTTAGTGTTACCTGTCAAAGCGCATGCGTCGATCACAGACCTAAACTTCGCCTCGTCGTAAGGTTTTCCAAACAGTATATTATCCCGTATGGTTCCACGTACGAGCCAAGGTTGCTGTGATACATATCCGAAACCTGAAAAAACATCAAAGTAAAACAACAGTGCTGGAAAAAGAAAAAGCGTTGTGTACGCTTTATACATTTTGTACTAAAAAATAAAAAAGGTCTTCGTCGCATAGTCGGGTCTTTAACTTTTACGCAACTTCAATTGCAGCACTTTATTACTTATGAATCTAGTGAAATACTAATTGTTGTACTTTAAAAGTTCCACTAACAACTCGACCCACATTTAACACGCCATTTTGTCGCAAATCCATAATGAATATCATTTCAAAATGTGAATTTTATTAGTCTTTACTCCTCTTGCGGTTGGAGCAGATTATACAACAAATGATTATAATATGTCCAGCAGTATAGCTGTGATATATTTTAAATGTCCATCCAAATAGAAACTCAGTAGTTATACTATTAGCCTTTTCCTTGTAAACTATAGTTATTTAATGTGTCTGCGTAATAAACTCAATGTTTTAAAGACTGTTATATTTAAAAAAAAAAAAGATCCTTTCCGGGTTATTTTCAGAACCATCTTAGTTCCTAGCCAATGTCAGCAATTGAATACAATATTGTGAAATGTTTTAAAGAAACTAAATTATATACAAATGAATAAAAAAATAATAATACTCACTGTTCAGATATTCGGGTATTTGTATATCCCCGCTCTGTTTGATCATATCGCCGACGATAGCCAGCAACAAAGACGTCTTGCCGCTCCCCACGGGGCCGGCGATACCGATTAGTTCGTCTTTGCCTATTTCTAAAGAAATATTCTTTAACGTGAAAGGCTCTTGCACTGTCGCCTCGCTCGAAGACGCGGAATCAGTTCTAACACTGCGTTTCGACAACTTTTTTTTAGATTTTCCTTTGTTTTTCTTTGGTTTAATCGGTTTATTCCGCGCCGATGTCTGCGCCCACGTGAATGAAGCATTCTTCAGTATAATCATTTTGTCTTCGTCTCTGTTTATATTCAGGCGGTCGTAGTAATGTTCACCGTTCATGTCTCTCAGCTGAAATCAATCATTACATTTTGTAAGTCAATATATAATCAATATATCTGTCTATTATATAATTGTAAATAGGGTTTTTTTGTGGGGGCCGGCAGTGTCCCGAAGGAAATTTTGAAAATATCGAAAAATTTCCATGAAAACTGAAAAAAATGAAAGAATTTGAAAAAATATCAATTTTGGTAACCGTTACAAAAAAAAAATGTTTTTTTTTTTTTTTTTTAATACAAAACGCAGTGGTAAGTTTTGTTCGGAAAGGTGTACAAAAAAAAAAAAAGTTTTTCTTTTTTTTTAATACAAAACGCAGTGGTTAGTTTTGTTCGGAAAGGTGTACAAAAAATTATGGATTTACAACTTTCGAGAATTAGCGTGCCCCCAAAAAAGAAGTGACAAAAAAGGCCTGATTGTAAATATATAAATATCACTACCAATATATATATATATATCAAACTCACATCCAGCAGTTTTTGTATCCGCTTTATCGACACCCAGGCTTCGGTGATCCCGTTCAAGACCCAGGGGAATGCGTTTAACGGTGCTATTAACATATTGATTAATGCGACCGTTGTAAATACCTGAAAAAATTCAATTCAATTCTATTTATTTGCTTTAAACGTAATATACATGTTTAGTCACTATATTTATTACATGCAAATATTTTAACTCAAATTATAAATAAAAATTATTTTAACTTAATTACAAGAAATTACATTACATTATAATTCTTCATTTAAATAATACTTATGAAATTGATAAATAAATGTCATATATTTATTGCAGGAATTCTTCTACCGCGTAAAAACATTTGTCAACCAACCGGTCATGATTTTTTTTTCTTAAATCTTAAATAAGGCAGATCCTTAATGTCAGAAGGCAACTTATTATAAATTTTCACTACCATCCGATCACAACTCTTTGAGCAGAGAGCTGTTTTACACGGTGGTAATAAAATATATGTTTGTATATACTTTTTTTTTTTTTTTTATAGAATAGGAAGGCGGACGAGCATATGGGCCACCTGATGGTAAGTGGTCACCAACGCTCTTAGACATTGGCATTGTAAGAAATGTCAACCATCGCTTACATATCCAATGCACCACCAACCTTGGGAACTAAGATTTTATGTCCCTTGTGCCTGTAATTACACTGGCTCACTCACCCTTCAAACCGGAACACAACAATATCAAGTATTGCTGTTTTGCGGTAGAATATCTGATGAGTGGGTGGTACCTACCCAGACGAGCTTGCACAAAGCCCTACCACCAGTAGATACATACATATAGCAGGGCTCTATTAATAAGGGTAAGCGAGTAACAGGAGTGATTTATACTCCCTGCACCGACAGTATGGACGAAAATGGTTAAAATTAATATTAGGTCCATTCGGACACCGAAAAAAAAAAAATACATGTGTGATGTACGCACGGTGGGCGCGTCGAGCGGCAGCGCGCGCAGTGCGTGCGTGCCCAGCGTGAGCGCGGCCAGCAGCACGGGCGTGCACGCCCACAGCACCACGCACACGGCGTCCAGGTACTTGCGGCCGCGCAGCTGGCGCAGCTCGTGGCGCCGCGCCTCTGCGGGCGGGGGTTTAGCGGGTCACGTGGGGTTGATATCACACTCGAAACGCGATAATTTATCTCACTCCGAGCGCATTTCGATACACGTTTCATTTATTTTAAGCGGAGAGATATACGTGCGCGTTATATTATAATTTGATTTTGTGTCAGTAGGTCGTGAATACATACTCGATGCGGTTTTGTAGCCCGCGACGATTTAAAATTTATAGAATTAAATGGTGCTAATTTTATTACATACTAGTTTTCGACAGCCGCATCGCCCGCGTGTACGGGGAGGAGGGCAGATGTCGGATAAATCGTCATCAAAATTAGTTCAGTGGTTAAGCCATAAAAACGTAACAGACACGAGTTCCTTTCGCATTTATAATATTAGTATACATTATTAATAGAAATATTTAATTCACACTCACAAGACTCTGTTTACGTACAAAAGCCGAAACATGTGGTGTAGAGATTACAACGAGATAACTTCGTCCAATTATGGTTAAAGCGGAACATTACCTGATACTCTGCTGATGAAGTAGTCTTCCCAAACGTGAACTTTCACGGTCCGTATGCCGCGGAGCATATCACCGATCAAACTGACGCGGGAGTCTTTATGTTTCATCATTTCGGTACTCAGCTCGCCTATTTTGTTCGCAATCAACTTGTTCACCGGTATCAACAGTATAGAAAATGCTACGCCGGCCAAGAACGAGACCCCGACTTGTTGATAAAGCAGGAACAGTGTGATAAATAACTGAAATCGATCAAATCGAAAGTATTTTTAATTAGTTCTCGCCCGCCTGTTAAGTTAAACTAGGTCTGGTGTTAAATGTAAAAAGTAGCTTGTCTTTCCTTGGGGTTCGAGCTTGCTTCTAACCAAGTTTCATCAAAATCGGTTCGGTGGTTCAGCCTGGAAAGCTAGCAGACAGTGCAAAGCTACTTTCGCATTTAGAATATTAGTATATGTTTATCGGCATTCAACAGACTATATATAAATATATATAAATTGTCTATGGGTTCATTTCAGATAATAATCTTTGATTAGATTAATTAATACGTACATATATAACGGATAAGTAGATAAACAAGACTTAAAGACTAATTATGATAATAATAAATATTTAACAAAGAGCCATAATGTAAACCTAAATGGCCCAATGCCCAGTTAGAACATCTGAATCTTAGTCGGATTTTATAGCTTCAGACCCGGGCAAGCATGGTAGAATAATCTCCTAACCTTCTCATCAAACGGAGACCTTAACCCAGCAGTCGGACATATACAAGCTTTTACTTTACTTTAAAAGTAACATTTCAAGTAAAAATAAAGAATTACCTGCAGAGGTATACTCCATAATGCATGGAAACTTGGACACGAATTAACAATGCGGTCCGTATCGGTCGACATGAAATTAGTTATTTCTCCCGCGCTAAAAGCCTTGTTCAGTTCAGTGGTCGTTACACTGAGAGTCTTCCTGAGAATCGTCGATACGATCGCTCCCCGCATTTTGAGCCCTATGATTGACATCAGCCAGTTAAATTGGACATTAAACAGCGCACCTACAATTGTCGCTCCGAGAAGTGTTGCCGCATATATATATCTGAAATATAAGTAATTTTACAATCTTATAAACTATTCTAAATAAGTATTATATAGAATAATATTAATAATAAATAATAATAATAAGTATTATATAGAGTAATATTCTAATAAACTATTCTAAATTCATAAAAGCAGAGATGGCCTAGTGGTTAGAACGCGTGCATCTTAACCGATGATCGTGGGTTCAAACACGGGCAAGAACCACTGAATTATCATGTGCTTAATTTGTGTTTATAATTCATCTCGTGCTTGACGGTGAAGGAAAACATCGTGAGGAAACCTGCATGTGTCTAATTTCATTGAAATTATGCCACATGTGTATTCTACCAACCTGCATTGGAGCAGCGTGGTAGAATAAGCTCCAAACCTTCTCCTCAAAAGGGAGAGGAGGCCTTAGCCCAGCAGTGGGACATTAACAGGCTGTTACTAAACTATACTTATAAATTATTTAGAATTATTGAGAACAATGATCAAAAGCGACATAGTTGTGTTATTTTTAATATGAAATGCATTAATAAAACCATGCAAACACGAGCATTCATCTATAATAAGGGAATTCAGCTGTTGCGACTTGCGAAAATTTTAATTTAGGGTTTATTTTAAAGGGATTACCTTGCCCAAGGTCACAGTAATTGGATAGCACGGAAGTCTATATGCTCATAAACAAATTTAATAAAACAAAAAAAACACAATGTGTTCATACAAAATACGCACCCATAATGTTGATCAATACTATCGTCTTCAACAAAAGTAATTAGTTTATTTAGTAATATTGGTCCAGCAAAGCCAGCCATATCCGCTACCAGTTTCAACATTCCAATGCTATAGAACTGAACAGCGAAACAATGATGTAAGGCTCGTAGCAGAGACACGTTTTGACGACGTGCTGGACGGAGCAGTACTCTGGATGTCGGTGTAACTGGAGTTGAAATCTGAGGCTGAGTCTCTCCCGTAGCTCCATAGCCTGAAATATGATAAGGTATCAATTATATAAGTGTTTTTTTTTTACATGTAACTGTTCACCATAACTAAGTTAACCTGAAGATAACTGAACTTATGTCATAACAAGATACTGAGAGAGGTAAATGGAGATATTTGGAGAAGATAAAATTTACAAAATTGGCTACAATGTAACCACAGATAAAGATTGTTTTTTTTTTAAATTATAATACCATTGTCATAATAATTTACCAAGTATTAATGTACACAAAATAAAATAATGACTTATGGCACAACATTTCACTTCATTAGTACTTATCATTTGACCTTCAAAAATATTTTGAACAAAATTAAGAAATATATTTATATGGTTACAAAAATCATGTGAAATCAAAAATAAACATATCCAGTTTCAACTTCACTTTAGATGAAAAAATAACCAACGGCAAAAAATAATGAAATATTTTACCAGAGCCTATAAAAGGTTCATGTGGCACTTCGGCAAATTGTTGATAATTATCAACATTTCCGATGAGTGCTTTGTCCATTCTCGCCCCCACATAAGAACATCTATATTTCGCTGGGATATCGTACAGTTCTTCAGGATCTTGTAGCTTGTTTTCAAATCCTTTAAATAGGCAATTTGTTTATAAATAAGACAATCAGTAACAGCCTGTTAATGTCCCACTGCTGGGCTAAGGCCTTCTCTCCCTTTTGAGAAGGTTAATAAATAAGATAGACCAACTGGTGCTATAAAACTTGTTTTTTGTTTGTTAACAAACTATAATATTGATAGTAGCATATATCAATTATGTTATATGTTTAGATTTCATAGCTTCAAATGTACGGTATGACTCTTCAAATGTTAATCAAAATTGGATGAAATCATTATATTTATATATATATAAAGTACATTTACCTTTTTGGAGAAGTGGATTGACCCATGTGAAAGTAAGCTTAGACCAGTAACTAATACCCTGCATGGCCGTGCCAAGAATACCCTCGTCAACTTGGGGCAGCAAAGGCGTATACTCACTCTAAAATGGTATTATATATGTATAAATAATTTTTATATAATTTCAAAAGAATTATATTAAAAATATACAATGACATGTCTTACATGAGAATGTTGAGAACCAACGAGACATGGTGAGTAAAATGTTGGTCTTGAATCACTCGATGGTAATAAAGTAAAGAAATATAATACATGACAACATATTGATGCTATATAAAACTCTTTTTGACTTCCGGTTAAAATAGAACTGCGTAGTGCTATCATATTGAGGAACACTAGCATAACCCATAATATAAGTTGACATAGAGGCCCCCGAGAACTATGTCCGAGGCGATGTTTTAAAGCCAAAACATAGCCAAAGTGAACGAGCCATGATAAGCAAGAAGCTCCTGCCGTAAAGTAATCAATTGGAAATAAACTAAAATCTTTATCAGTTAAGAAAATGTATAGTTCTATTATTGGAATAAAAGCAAGTAACAAAATTGCAAAACTACGTAGTGCTATTGCTCGTTCTTGAATTTTCTCCCTGACTACCCAGTCTTTTCGGTACCCCACGTAATATCCTGAGGTAATGGCAAGGATAAAGTAAATTGGTATCTGCAAAAATAATTCTTGAAAACACATTCCGATATCTTTTGTCGAGTCGTTCCATGGATGAAGACCTGAAGGGCCACATATATATTCCCATTTCCATGTTAAATTAATAAACGAAGTCATTGTTACAAAAAAAAACACTACAACTTCACTAAACTTCCTTTATAAGCATTTTATTTTTCTTTTATAAATCAAACACTGATTGTTTTATTACACATTATTTTCATAAAAATAATATTCAATTTTGTCTAACGAAATTATCAGCAGTTGGCTGAAATCGTATGGTTTATCAACAATCTAATTATATTATATATTGATTATAAATCTGAATACAATCAAAATGAAATAGGTAGGTAGGTATCTAAATTATAGATAAATCTGAAATCATAATAAGTGACATTTGACAACTGGGAATAGTGTCGCCAGCACTTAAAAATTTTCTACTTAAAAAACTCAGAGCCCTAATCTAACCTCAGTTGAAATTTTGCGTGCATCAGAATGACTGTACAAAGTAATAGATCAGGTTTGAAATATTACCAGAATTTAGTACCTATTTAATACCTTTAAATATTTGGTACCTAAAACAGAATAAAAAAAAAATATTTAAAAATGGTCAGTCAGGTCAGGTCAGTCACTGGTTATTTATAATTTCCATATAAAGGTAATTTTACACAATCATTTAGTAAATATTTTGTACCTAAGCAGGGTGCAAAGCGAAATGACTGTGAAAAACTAAAACAATGACATTTGACAACTACTGTTACTTGTCAGATTTGTTTTGTTGTTAAATTTAACGAGCAAATCATTTTCAATTAAAAATTGAAGTATACGGTTAAATAAATAATATATGCTAATAACAATCTAAGTAATTTAATGTTACTTTTAGTCTTCATATAAATAATAAAAAATATGGAAGATTCGTCTTTATCCCCTAGCCAGAGTGAGGAAATTAACAGTGAGGTTGATCCAATCATGGATATTATTGATTATTTGGTAAGATGCGCAAATGTTTCATTTAAAAACGCTACAGTTGATCATCCCGAAGTACGAAACAATGAAAAAATTCAATATGCAGTAGAATTTTATAAGCAATCCCCGACACAATTTTTGTTGCAATTCGGCAAATTTATTTCTGCAAATCATTTACAATATTTTGAAAAACAGCACTTGAATAATGAAAGTTTTCAAAAATGTTTAGCTGAATTAAAGTCGTATCATTCAAATGAATCTAGAAATAAGAGAGTCAGAAATAGACGTTACAAAGCCATGCAAAAATTACAAGAGAATACAGATTATTTCAGTGAAAAACAAATGATGTATCGTAACCCACTATTGTATGAGCAACTAATAGGGCAGTACTTAAGTGATGAAGAAATAAGGGACAGAGATGCTGTTGGTACAGAAAATCTTACTTTATTAAGTATGATTCTAGACACAGTTGAAAGGAATGAAATGAGACAGACTAAATATGAACAAATGCTCAATGAGGATGAAGACTCATCTGATGGAACACTGCAAAGCAATGATAACAAGAATGGTGCTTGTAGTAAGGAAAAACAGTGGGGTAGTTTTGATATACCAGATACCGATGCTCCTTATGCACCCGATAAACGAAAACCGGCAATGATAAATGCAAATGAAAGAAATCTTCTAAGAGAAGAATTTTTACACGAAATGTATACTAGTTTTATAGAAGGCAGAGATATCAATTTTGATTATAACTCCGTTGATAATAATGAAGAATATGATGATTTGCAGCAAATATCGCAAGATGCAGAAGACAAATATTTTGACTCTGAAGAAAATGATGCAAGGACATTAGAAGAACATATGACACTTGTAGAAGAATATGGAAGAAAAAAATCTATTGAATCTAGTGAAAGTAATGCAGATCCTTTAGATGTGTATATGCAACACATTTCATATAAACTTTAACAAAATCAATTATGTTTTAATTTTTTCTATAGATATTTACACTGATAAATATTATTTGTATTTATGTAGATAGTAATATATTTCAAGAAATTTTACTGTTGAATCACAATAAAGTCAAAATAGGTAATATTAAAAGATAAAACAACTTATATTCTCTGATTTGTATATTTCTATAATTTATTTTAAGTACTAAGGTTTTATATACTTTCTGTAGGAACTATTGTTGAAAAGGTACAGAATATATAAAATATATTTTTTTATTTCAATTAAAAACTTCAATGTTGATTGAAAATGTCAGTAGGTTAAAGGTATTATACAAGATAACTTTGTATTTGATTTACGTAAATCATTAGAAACGCGCTTATAAATTATATATTTTAGAAGCTTTTTTTACATAAAGTGTCGCTGTTATAAGTCTACTCAAATCGCTTCGAAATAAAAATTGTGTAAACTCTTAAACTTTGTAATAACTCTGACTGTATTTAAGTTATTTGCAAAAAGGATATATCAAAATTGAATAAAATTCTGTTTGAGGATGGATCCTTGAAGAACTCCGGAATATAAATATATACTTATTTGTGTATATAAAATTTGTATGATTAAAATCAACAATACATACAAATCGTATACGCAAGGCCAGTCAATTTAGATACTTCCAATAAAAACGTAATTTTTTAATTAAGTAATAAAATATTTTGATCTACGAAACTAAACGCTTTAGAAAAAAGTATATCAACATAAATATCCAGATATATTTGTGTGGATCGATATTTGTAGATGCCATGTTGTTTAGAGATTACATTAAGATTTTTTGAGCAAAAATGTGACGATATACTAATGAATCAGAGAGGTATAATACTAAAGCTGGTCAATATTTTATTGGCTCCGTTATATATTGTTAAATGAATCATCAACATTTTACATAGTCAGCGTCATATATTTATATAATGTAAAAGATATGATAAATAAATACATAAAATCTAAAGCGATCTAAAAGATTCATACAACCAAAGTCGTCTTATAATAAAATATTACCCAAATATATGGGAGCGCGTTCATAGTCAAATATAATAATAATGCCCTCCAGACCGATTTCGGCCACAGCAGCCAATATCAAGAGAGATTAGCCAACTACGCAGGAGATTCCCTAGTTCTCATAATTCGATTGGACGGCAATCCGACACGACCGGAAAGAGTTCAGGCGCAGGACCAACAGCTTTACATGCTTTCCGAGGCACGGGAGTGTATACACTTCCAACTTCCAGACTCCGGGCTGCTACTCAGAATTCTCTGACAGATAAATCCAATAATTTTTTATTGGCCCAACCTGAAAATGAACCCAGGACCCCGGGTCTGCAGCCTTACATCAAGCCACTAGATCAACGAGGCAGTCAAATATATGGAAACATTCAAAACGTCATTAAAATGTTAACAAGTAAAGCGCCAGTGGTTTCTAAGCATCCAAAGTATGTAAAAATATGAAACACTATGAAAACGTATAGTATTATATGATCAATGATGAAAACAAAGCTTATCGTAATACATTTTAACTAAACTTGACGTAGACATATTTAAGGCCTATTGAATTTTTCTGACCGAAGAAATATATAATAAAAAACGACGGAAATAGAATCTTAGAATATTTACTTATATATTCTATATCATGCATTTTGAGTAGTTTGAGATTTTAAGCAATAGAAGTTTTTAATAATAAATTATGCAAGTTAGCTCCACATTATACACATTAATATTTAAAAAATTCATTATAACAATATTATAATATTCAATTGTGAGCGATAATTTATAGAAAACTTGCTTGGAACTACATCATAATATTATGAATGTGATCATGTTCCTAATCGACTAAGAAACTAGTAAAAACCAATCTTGCTTACAAACTCTTAGCTAGAGCAACACGGTACGAGGAACCTGAGAGAGGTGTCTACTGGTGTCTCGTCCAAGTTTTGGTACTTCTACCTCGCGTACGATACAGTGCTGTTCGCATAATAGACGACGCTGGCAACGGGACATAAAACATAGGCCGTGACTATCTTAGATGAACCCCGACGAGCCAATTGGCGTCAAAAGTGTATGTTTGAAAACTTTCTATATACAAATTTTGCTTAAAAAGCAAAATTACGAAGCAAAACTACGATGACTTTTACGGTGGCTTCTGTCGAAAACCCAACAAATGTTTATGTATAATGGAGGATTAGGTATGTTTAGACAGTACCGTAAAAAACAAATTTCTGAAGCAAGTTTATTTATTTATCTAATAAGGTATTGAGATTTTACAAATACTATTAGAAATCACATAATGGTTTTCTATATTCCGTTGGATATGTATAATAATATGAATTGGTTCATCATACAATATGCTGATAAAATTCTTTGGGCCATGTCCCTCTCTGTTAGATGTATTCTAACTCAATGCCATAACAAATAAAAAATCAAAGAACATAATTATTTTACCTTTTAAAGTCATCATTGCTTAGACTTAGATTATATATTACTATTTTTTTTATAGAATAGGAAGGCGAGCATATGGGCCACCTGATGGTAAGTGGTCAACAACGCCAATAGATATTGGCATTGTAAGAAATGTTAACCATCGCTTACATCACCAATGCGCCACCAACCTTGGGAACTAAGATGTTATGTCCCTTGTGCCTGTAATTACACTGGCTCACTCACTTTTCAAACCGGAACACAACTATGCTTATTAGACTAGTTCGTTTAAATAATAATTTATTATATAACATAGCACGTAATAAATGTGCAGAACGATATTTTTATGCAATGATGATTGCAGGTATGGATCATCACACCATTAACACTGATAAGGTGGTATGGTATACCAATATCATTTCTCTTACATAACTTTTATTATAAGAAAGTTAGTTGCTATGGTCTTGAGTGCGTGTTAGTTTTTGATAGAGTACTTAATGTATTTCTATTTGTTAAAAATATGCATATAAGAAAGTTTAATTTATGTCATATTAAATTAGTTAAGTAGGTACATATTTTAACATATTATAAATAAATTTACTACATAAGTAATAAAAATCGAATTTTATTTTGGTCGAATATCAAACAATGATAACTCAATATCAAATGTATAATTAAATAAAATATATTAACAAAAATAGGTACTACTGAGAGAGCTGTTTTATATACCACGGGCTAGAGGTCTCGACAATAGTTTTGTGGGCTGTGGTGAGACCTTGCGCCTTTCGTCCCTTGCCGTGCTTTATGATCGCCGGCAGACGCGTAGCAGACGCCGTACGGAAAACGCGACTCGAGCTCTATATGTTGTGACATCCTTCAGACCTTGATCAGTGCTTCATAAAACAAGTGGTGCACATGATTTATTTCCAAAATGATTGTGGTAAGAAATTTTATTTTATTATGAAAATTTTATTTGTAATAAAGTCTAAATTTGTTTTACATTTTATCAATAAAAATTGATAGAATTGTGATATTTAAAGATATGTTAAATACTTTCTTACTAATATTTGTAAGACATGTTTTAATATTAAATATATATGTATAAGTGTATTGCTAATATTTGGCAAACTTCGAAATATTTAACTAGTGCATACTGTGAATCTTACAATTATAACTTATCAAACTACAAATCTGGTTAAGAAATTAAGTGATGTCTACATAAACGATTATTGAAATATATTTTAAAATTAGAATTTGTAAGGTAATACTTAGCTATATATTAAATAATTATGTACTTTTTATTTTTTTTAACATAGATAATATAGGTACAGTCACTAAATATTTTTTATATTAAATATTTAATTATGGTAGATCAGTCGCTTAATTGCAGTAAAATTTTGTAGTAGTCATGTAAGTTTTTATAGTGTGTCGAACATTGGAAAGTAGGTATGTATATTTAATATTATCTGCTCTATCTATCGAATATTATTTTAATATAAGGCGCAAAACACTGAGCTATTTAAATTATACTTAACATTAGATCCGGAAAAAACGAAGAATAATAACAAGATTGTTTAAGTTTAACCTTAATGTTTAAGGATCTGTCCATACTAGTTAAAAAAAGTAAAGTATGGTGTGTCCACATTTTGTGTGCCCGTGTTTCTGTAGGTTGATTTTCTAACTACAAACGACATCGATATGAAATTTGGTAGAGCGGTAAAACAGTTTTTTCTGTGTCCTATCAGTATATATGTAATCCTTGCGGCGTGAGCCCGACACTAAGTTTATCGGTTTTGTTACAATTTGTACTTAAATTTTGATGCATTTTAATAAGTACCCAATAATAATGTAAATTGTTTATTGTTCTAAACACTAACTTTAATACTTTTTTCATCGAAAATTACAGTTACAATTATTTCAAATAAAGCTTTGTCTGTTTAAATACCAAATTGGAAAAATATTTTTAGCTACCTTTTGTTTTATTTAACTTTTAAACGTTTTTTGTGCTAATCAGTATCTAATCACTTTACTGTGTGTGCCAATTAATTATAATAATTATTGAGTACTCGTATAGTATCTACTCCTATTCATAATGTAATGGTGACATAATGAAATAGGTGTTATGTAGGTACATTAGTTTATGTATAATATCTGTTTATTATTTTATATCAATCAATTAGTATGTTTAAATATTACGAGTAAAAAGCATTGTTCATAGCTACTCTCAGGTAATCCGTTGGTCTCATAATAAATATAACATTATTATAGTATAGGAAGGCGGACGAGCATATAGGCATTGTAAGAAATGTTAACCATCGCTTACATGGCGCCTCCGACCTTGGTAACTAAGTCCCTTGTGCCTGCCATTACATTGGCCCTTTAAACAGGAACACAACAATACAAAGTACTGCTGTTTTGCGGTAGAATATCTGACCAGTGGGTGGTTCTCAAATCCATTAGGTACTTTAAAAATATATCAATTGCAATTGCAAACGCTGCCTCGCACACGACATTTCTCAATTCAATTAAAATCTTCACTTTTTGGCGCTTTCTACGAGATATCTATTTAATCGTCTTCGTTTACTAAATAGCAATAGGCACGTTAATAAAATGAAATAACTATTATGTTCACGCTTGCATATATCACAATTACCGCTTCGTATGTAGATTACATACGAAATTAGATTAGGTTGTGTAATGTTATACACGTTAGTACTAACTTTCCAATTAGAAAAATAAATAGCATAAAACTTTGACTTTTATGTCTATTTCTTATAAGCTTTTTAATGCATAAATATTACTTATTACTGGCAACAATCATTCAAACAATGTTTTGTTGTGACGACATGATACAAGATCTAGGGAAATCGTATAAGTAATGGTGTCGGCGCAACAGACATTGTCGCGTGGGCACATCTTTACCTTGGGAGTGCGACTGGTCATCGACACATAAAACATGTGAAAGTGTTAATATTTTTTCCTTCACCCACACGAACAGTTTTAGTGCAAACAAAGAACTAATAAAAATAAATTAGGATGCTTTTTCGAGTGTCTAATTTAGGTAACAATCTTAGGCAATCAGTCTATATCCTACTTAGGTACTTAAACTACACGCTGACATCAATTTTTGCTCGATAAAGTAATTTTAGACTCCTTTTATAATTGTAAAGTGCGCTGTTTATTTTAACAAGTTTGTTCAATTTTATCATCCTCGCTACCTTACATCGTCAGCGAGACCGAAGCGTGGCGTGGGCGTCAAATCGCCCGTGGCGCCAGTACGTCTGAACGCGTGGTTCCCACGCCCCGCTCCAAGGTAACCCTGACTAGCCCATACTTACGTATCAATTTAAAAATTAATAAATAGATGACTCAAAACTTTCACAAAAAATATATTGATATAAGCTTTTATGGAATTGAGTGAATAATTAATTTATTACGTACGAAACCAGTTATAGACTCTCAGACAGATAGTCTTCAAAGAAACGAGATTTTAACATTAATTGGAATTTTCGTTATATTAACATTCAACTGATAATAATTTATAAAATGTTATATTCATAGAAAAAAGTAAGTTATACTGATCTTTATCTTCATGTGTAGGTTTAATAATATTATGTATTTACAATATACTTGAAAGAAAGACTTTTTGTTTAGTTCATCAAGATATTACATTACTGTGCCGATAACTTTTAAAAAAAAGATAGGTCGGAAAAAGATAAAGGTACATCTACAATTATGAATTGATAAAAATGTTCAGGTTGTTCACATTTTATCTAACATTTTATTGAAATGTAAAAACGTTGTCTGAATTAAATGTAAAATAATTATAACAATTTACCCAAAAATAAACAAATGCAAATCGAGCTCGCGTATAGGGTTACAATTTGCTTACCATTTATTCCGTTTTACGTGACAATTAATGAGGCCGTAATACCTATATACTTTTTTATTTAAGCTTAATAGTTAATGTATATATTCTTTTAAGTATTTGTATTTTTCTCTCTCTTTCTTTTCTTAGTAACCGTAACAGCCCGTGAATGTCCCACTGCTGGGCTAAAGGCCTCCTCTCCACTTTTTGAGGAGAAGGTTTGGAGCTTATTCCACCACGCTGCTCCAATGCGGGTTGGTGGAATACACATGTGGCAGAATTTCAGTGAAATTAGACACGTACAGGTTTCCTCACAATGTTTTCCTTCGCCGTAAAGCACAAGATGAATTATAATCACAAATTAAGCAAAATGAAAATTCAGTGGTGCTTGCCCGGGTTTGAACCCACGATCATTGGTTAAGATTCACGCGTTCTTACCACTGGCCCATCTCGGCTTCTTTTCTTAGTTAAATGTCTCAAACATAGATAATGTTTGAGACATTTTACTCTGTTTATATTACACCTAACTGTTGCGTCCAGTAGATTTGGAGGAAATCGAAGCAAGACGGTCACCCTATAATGTATTTTTAATTCAGATTCAACTGTATGTAGTATAGAAGCCACAATACTAAAACAATCATACAATAATTAAATAAAATTCTTAATAATATGTTCTTTCAAGATATACGTTTTAAAGCGTAAAGTTTCAAGTGTCCTTACTGCGGAATATTTTATGATCTGCGGTTAAAAACTTTTCTTTATTGTATGTAGATTTCTAAGAATTTGATTCATTGTGTTAGGAAACCCAATATAGACATTTGATTCTTTAATCGGTAACTTTAATTTATTTCATTGGACTCAAATTGTACCTACTTTTGAAGTATTCAAAATATTACGTAATGATATTTGTACGACAAAGATTATTTTTCTGAATATGTTGTCGTATTTCAAAATTAAGATATTCATTATTTATGTAGGCTCTCATCAGCACATTTGAAACGTTATGATATCAGGATTATATGTAAAACTAACACCAACTCCTTTCTATAACTAAACTATTCCAAACTCAGTAGTAAGTCGCAGGCTGCTATTATCGGCAGCTCCCAGCAATGGCACAAAATTAATCAATCCCAAATCCCTCCCATCCTTCTTAACGGTACAGCGCTTCCACTGCCCCTAACGATTAAAAATTTAGGGTTTATAATAGATAAGTCGCTCTCTTGGGTTCCTCAAGTAGCAGAGGTGAGTCGAAAAATTTTCTCCTCCCTATTACCCCTATTGGGCTATGCCGACTCGGTCTATTTAGATATTTCTGAGGAACTGCTAAATAAACTAGAGCGCTTACAGAACATGTGTATTCGCTTCATATTTAGTTTACGTAAATATGATCATATTACCTAAAAGAGCGGTTTACCTTCCTTGTTCTCGTACACCAATCAGTTTACGTTTTAAGCAAGACAATAAATTGCTAATCCCTCTGAGTTGCATTATATACAGCAATTCCTTTACGGTTAAAGCAGTCAAACTATGGAATCCCTGCCTCGAAAAATTCGTCAAGCGGAATCCGTACATATGTTTAAGAGTCGTTTGCATAATTATTATCTATCAATAAAACTATAGCATGTTGTATTATTATATGTATATGGTTATTTATTTCTTATATAAGTTTATATGTATGTATGTATATGTATGTAGGTTGTTATATTACATATTTGCATTAAGCTCAATAAATTTTAAGTATAAGTTGTTCGCACACTATGCCCGATTAGTGATCCTGGCTAAAAACACATAAACATTTCTCTTTACAGAGGTTGCCTGGAAGAGATCACAGTAAGTGAAAAGGGATATTTGCTTACTATTTGGTCTACTTGCTATTATATGTTACTAAATGTTTGTAAAGTGTGTGCAATAAAGGATTAATAAATAAAAATAAATCTTTTCCACCGTTACATACGCATTTTAATTAAATGCTATTAAATAACTATTCATCCTGCATGGAAATCAACGAATACGTACTCCACATATCCTTGGACGTGCTCGATGATCAACAAGGTTCCTGTGGTAGATTTTCGTTCACATACGTTCCACCAACCCGCATTGTAGCAATGTTGTGGAACCTTCCAAATTTCCTCAAAAGAAGAGGAAGCCTTATCCCACCAATGACATTAATAGGCTTAGGCTAGGTTACTAATTAATTTAAATCGAATTTACACATATATCTCAATCTAAAGTGCGAGAAATAATGACAAATGTAATTACATTTTTATTTCTTAGTTTCTATGGTGCTAAAGATTTGTTTAAATTCTAACTATTTATAATATATTTTTCTACTCTAAAATAGACTAAAAAATTTAGGTTAAAATTATTAAAAAGAGCTTATTATAACTGTAGGTATATCTATAATCAGATCGACTGATCGCACTACATTCCATTAGCAATTTTATTATAACTAAGTTTAAGATGTTCTTAATTTATTAAAAATCTTTCAGCTATTGTGTGCTAGTGCATATTAAATCCAGGTCATAATAAACTCGATTGCAAGAATGAAACTGATACTTCTAGCGAGAAATACTAACATTTGTATGGTAAATTGATACATCCATTCTTAATGTTTTCACCTGAGTACGTGAGCAGTACACATGATCAGCTTAATCGTCCGCTAATAAAACTAGGGGATCGGGTTAACCACAATTCCTTATGAAAATAGAAATTGAAATTTACTCTCAGGGTCGTGTAAATGTTTAATGAACGTGTTGAATAAATCGCAAACACTTAACGAGACCCGAGTGAGTTATACTTACTTTGCCTTTAGTACCAAAGTACTTAAGAATGTAAATATTCGCATAGCCCAATAGTTAACAAAAAATATATCCATAAGCACTCTGTACTGTCTTACATTGTCTATGGCTATTTAAAGACTCGCACAAACTTTTGATGATTTTGACGTTTCCAAAAATAAATATTTAGTGTCTTCCTACTCATTAAATAATTTTATTTTCTTTAGAAGATAATTGTTTGTCCATTGATAACTATAGTACGCTGAAAAACTTAAACCTAAAATCAAAATATATACGAACTGAAATCTTAAGAATTTCAATAATGCTTTATTTTATCGTATGGTGAGTATTTATCAACAGTACGATTATAGAATACTTAAATTTAAAAACTATTTATTCTGTATAAACTCCATGAACTATAAATAAGCATATGGGCTTAATAAATATAAAAAAAAATTAATTCAATTAATACAAATTATTTAATAAAAACTTTCCATAAGCCTATTCTTTGTTGAGAATTATACAATATAATTGCTATTACATAATGATGAAGTTACATCGACAGGATTCTTAATTGGTGCCTAGAACATCAAAATATTTAAAACAGCTAGACTTTGTTACAAAAGAGTGAAAGGACGAATGGTAGAAGACAAATTAGATGCAAAACGAATACCCCTATTCCCGTCATGTAACCTAACGTTAGTGATGCGGCGCACGCGCGGCTTTCACTGCGGTCGCGTCAAATGTATCCTGGTAATCTACGTTCCAGTCGCATTTCTCATAATTTCCACTAGCAAGTAAATAATTGATACCACAAAAAATATTTTGACTGTGGTGATTGTATGTAAATTTGTTTATTTATGATTGTATGTAATTTAACGTAAATTCAAATAATAAAATTATAAATACATGGATTTTTTTTTATTATCCTTGTATGCCATTAAAAATTATTCTGCTACTCTTTCGATACAAAAAAATCTCAATAACTTTACCATTTTGCACACCTCGAACGCGAAGTGGCTTGATAGAGTTCTAATCGTGATTCACACACTTTTGAAAGTATACCTATTTATATAGGTGAAAGTGTACCTAATAAAGATAATGTTCCGATTGATTTCGGACACAATGGTCATTCTAATAATAAAACCATTTCCACCAAACAGATTTCGACCACGGCGGCCAATCAGGAGATAGCCAACTACGCAGGAGATATTATAGTGCACAAGTTTGTGTGCAAACACAGGTGCACTCTCTATATCCCCTTATATCATCATATATATCTCCCTTATTATATCATATATATCTCCCTTATTCTCATAATCCAAAGGGATGACAATCCGACACGACTGGAAAGAGTTCAGGCGCAGGATCAACGGCTTTTCCGTGTTCTCCGAGGCACGGAGTGTACTCACTTCCAACTTCCAGACACCGGGCTGCTACTGAGAATATTCGACAGAAAATCCCAATAACTTTTTATTTGCCCGACTAAACCAACGAGGCAGTAATTACTTTTAAAACGGTCATTCTAAGCAAAGACTAGTAATCTGCGCCAAGAGTTGTTATAGTGTACAAGTGTGTGCACAAATGCGCTCTCTCATCCTCCATTATAATAGTTCGATGTGGTGACAA
The DNA here is from genome assembly GCF_905147045.1 of Nymphalis io. NCBI lineage: Eukaryota > Metazoa > Arthropoda > Insecta > Lepidoptera > Nymphalidae > Nymphalis > Nymphalis io. The sequence continues at coordinate 4,180,098 of NC_065897.1, forward strand.
TCTGACACAACCGATACAAATTAGCATAAGTTCTCTACTGCGGGTTGTTACTTGTTAATGATTTATTCACAGAAAACGCCAATTCCGATTCCGATTTCCGGATTTGAAGATATATAAAGTCAAAAAAAGTTGTAGTTTAAATTATTATGACATCATTTTTAAAGTTTTCCCTATACTCAACACTGTCGCCACTTAATCACCATGACGTCGAGAACACGCGGATCGTGGGCTTAACCTCGAATAAACACCACTCAGTTTTCATGTGTTTAATCTGTTTATAATTCATCTCGTACTCAGTGCTAGGAGTAAATATCGCTAAGTAACTATCCCGGTTCAGTTGGATCTTTGCTACATTTGTATCCACTAACCAAATTGTAGCAGCTTGAAACATGAAACAAGTTCCAAGCTTTCTGCTTAAGAGGTCTTTGTCCAGCAGTCGGACATATACACGTTACATACTCTTATTTTTGTCTTATAATTCATTATATACATATGTTACATTTATGTAATAAATAATAATTGCTTTATTTATAATTATAATTTTAAATTGTAATAAATAATAATTGCTTTATTTATTTAGAAAGCAACTAAATAAGCGGTTAATGATGCAAAAAAGCACCCTTTGTAGTTGGACCCGCTGGTAGTTAACACAATTTTTTAATCATTATACACGGTAAATACATTTTTCCATAATAAGTGATTGAGGTCACGTATTTCGCATACGTAATCAAGGAGGATGGTTATAATACTAAATTAGCCCTTCTTTCTTCCTGCCATGCCGCCTGGTATTTTAACGAGCGCGTTGCGTGCCAAAAAAATTGTTGTCAATCCACCATCGCTCTGATTGCATGAAACAGACATGATTTTGTACCTGCCAGTATTTTGTTTTTAATTATAAAAATTCATTTAATATAGGTAGCATGTTATTTTACAAATCTCGTAAAAACGTTTATCGTTAAGATTGTTAGGAATTATTTTATAATAAAAACATTATTTAGTACTTATTGATCTGTGGCGATGACTTATCTATGAGCTGAGTCATGATATATAGCGATTAATGCTCGTATAAATAAATTCATAACTACAACCTCTTTGACGGAGCAATATAATATTCCTTTCTAGTAATTATAAGCATATACGTTTAAATCTACTTTTAACAAACATTAACAAAACAAACCATCACTTCGGTTGAATAAGCTATGCTTTTTCCTAAAGAACATTCAAAAGGTTTTCATATATGACGTGGAGTAAATACTTAATATTTTCAAAGAGATTTAAGTTGTTACATATATGGCCCAATTATTTTAGGCGATTACGATACGATATTGAACGAAGCCGAATATAATTTAATAAACAATATTATTGCTTTAAACATTTTTTTTTATAATATTGACAGTTATTTTTTTTTTCTTCGTCAGACTTTAAACTGGAACACATCAATAAGTAAAAATAAAGTATTCACACATCTTCCCAATTTATCTAACAAATCGAAAAGTGTCTTATATCGTAAATAAAAAAAGGGCTTAAAACAAGTGCTAATATAGAAGATATTGACGGCGGAATGTTTATAAAGAAATGTCAGTACGGTCAGTAAAAGAATTAGATATATATATATTTTTAATTTACTTATGTTATATATTAACAATTAAAATTATATATATTTGTATATACGTATTTCTAATTAAATTATGTTATGAAAGTTAATTAATTTTAGGAATATATCAAGTCTTTAAAAAATTAGTAAATTGTCTTAGTTGACAAGGCTACGTGAGAGTAAGGTCTATGTCAGTTAAGAGAAGCTATATTATGCTAACAACAACCCAATACAAAAATAATAAACTTCAAAAAACCTATTTAATAACAAATAATCCTTAGACTGTACTCATTAAGAAATCAGGTGATTTATATTATGGAACTTTTTCTTAACCGTCATGGGTGCAACAAAAATCCTTTTCTTTGTTTTGGGTGATATAGATATCTTTTAAAACTTACTTACAAACACACATATACACGTAAACCGATAGCAATACAAGTAGTAAACATGTTATTTAAATATCCACGAAATATAATTGGGCAATCCGAATTAATTTAATATTTTAGTTATAGACAAAGAACAATATTAAAATTAACCAAAACGTCGTATACATATATATATATATATATATATATATATATATATATATATATATATAAATTTGCAACCCAGAGACACAACACATGTACAGACACGCTAATTGTATTAGCTTAATACGACTCCGTCTTTCCGTTCGTGTCGGATTGCCGTCCCATCGGATTCTGAGTGTTAAGGAATAGAGAGTGCACCTGCGTTTGCACACACTTGTGCACTATAATATCTCCTGCGTAGTTGACTAATCTCTCTTGAGATTGGCCGCCGTGGCTGAAATAGATAGGAAAGACAGAAATTATTTTACATATAAATTCCCTAGGGATTAAGCTTCCATCAAAGTACGTTCAGCCGTAAAACTAAGTTGATAAACATGATAGTTAGGCATTAATAATATAAGGTAGTATGGATATGGATAAACGTTCTATATTCAGTGTGTCTGTATGTCTATTCGGAAACGATAAACGTTTTTTCTGTAATCTAGAAAAAAGTACCAGTGGTCAATGTCTTACTGTTCAAAGTTTAATTTAATCTTTTATTAAAATTTATTTATTTCTGTTACATTACGTATACTTATATAATTTGTATTTTACAGAAAAATCATAGAATGTTGCTAAACGTCTTCATTTGGTTCATCATTGCTGCTAACGCTGAGTCTGGTCGTATTGGAAAACTTTCAAAACATTTAACAAATACAACAAGTAAGTAAGCGATTAAAAATACATTTCTATTTTAGCATAAAAAATTAAATATCGTACCTTATTTCCAGATCCGATAGACAATTTAAATGGTATCGCTTCTATTTTTTCGCCTCGTATGGACTTCGATCAATGGAAACCATTGACAGGACGCGGTGATCCTTTACGTAATGATCCTACATATGATTATGAGCCTCCTGTACTCGAAAGAGTTCATTATTGGGCCGACGAAGCTCACATTCAACCAGAGAATTACCCGGAAAGGAAATCTGAAGTTTTGGTGTTAGGTGTCTCATCTCGAAAACCGAGTGTTGCTTCTAGACCACAGGCACCCATCAGAAGGCTCCCACGACCATCTGTATTTCCTTCTAAGTATGAAGACTTTTCTTACAAATTTAGTGATCATTACCCGATGACTATACTTGTACCACCTCCTCCGCCTCCCAGTCATCAACCTTCACTATACGTTGAAGAAAAATTATCAAGACCTACGAGTCCTCCAATACTACTTGACGGACTTACAGCAGCCAGAGAATCTACACCCAAACCTGAGATATTGACTTCGTTTGCTCTTCAGGAATCTAATCTGATTTACCAATCATCTACAATAAAACAAAACCGGTACAACAACTATAATAAAACTACAAATTTACCAAACAATACTGTAAGTAGCGACTACGCAGGATGGGGTCCTACTACACCTTTTGAGGATTTTAATGAAGCTCATAACATTATATCTTACACAGATAATCATAACTATGAATTTTCCAAGCAACCTCTTTCTTATTATAAGCCGATGTTATCCGAAGCGCCTCCACCACCGCAAACATCGTTTTATTCATCGGATATGCCTACTTTTTTACCAACAGTTTTACCTGTAACAGTATCAACAGTTGATAACACACAAGATATATGGTCTTCTATGGAAACCACAACAGAAATATCCACTGAAAATCACATTATTGACGTTGAAACTACTACTGAAAATGTTATGAATTATGTATCTCAGTCTACACAGGCACCCTTATCAGCACCAAGTTCTAATATAATTGATATGTTAGGTTCAATGATATCAATGCCTATGATTACAGATCCTGATAGACCTGAAGATAATTTGTACGCTCATGCATCAGATTCTATACATATTTTTAAAACTCCACCAACAGAAGATTCTGTTAATTTAGAACTTATGCAGACTATGCAACCACCCCCACCTATAAAAACCCCTGAAAGTTCAACAGCGCCTTCGAGACAACAATTTCATATAAATTCTCATATTTTAAATAGCCTACTTCATGAAAAACCGATAACACACACACATGATCCATACTTGCACATGCGTTTTACAACACCAATTCCGACTACTTTAAAGATATCTCAAGATATAAAATCTACAACTGAAATACCATCTATACCTACGTATTTAATTATACAAGGACATTCTAAAGTTAAAACCTATGGATCGAAGCCAAAACCGGATAGCGGTGCTGCTAAAAATGAAATACCAAAACCTAATGAAACCAATGAAGTTAAACATTTACACCCTCTTAAAGACAAACATACGAAGATCTCGGAAAAAATTCGAACACATAGAGAAAGTAAAGCACAAAATTTAAAGGCGCTCGTAGAAACTGGATTTGGCTCAATAGAAATACAAGAAACTGATTTAGGTATAAAATACGATGTCAGTGACGGCAGTGACGTACCAGTTGAAATATACAGAAAGGGAATCGTAGATAATGATGAAAATAATTATTCAAGTAAGAGGGAAGAAGAAAAGCGAAGCAAAAGGGAAATCGATCTAAAACAATTTTTCGGCGACGATTCTTTAGCATACAAAATCTTTGGCAGTAGAAGAAATGACATGCTAAATGCATAACACAATAAATAACAAATTATAGTGAATTGGACTCATTATCTTTAAATGATACCCATGATAAGGAACAGGATGCCCACAAAGATAGACGAATTAAAAAAAAATAATGATCAAAATTACTAAATTCTAAGTGTTTAGTGTCATTGTGAAGCGTCATGCCAAATATTACTTCTGATTATTAAGAAATAATTTAGTTACCTCAAATATGTACATTACGATACGTTTGATCTTTTATAACTGTACCCATATAATTATAACCTATAAAAGATTGAAATTGGAATTTGGTTTAAAAAAATCTTTTAGTGAAGATATTATATTTTTCTATTTTGGAAGGAGGAGAAGGTGTTTTATGTTCGGTATTCGGCAGGTTCACATTTTCACTTCCAATGCGGGTATACGTCTTCAAAAATACTGCCGAATATTAATTTTAGTAAAGTTTTTGCCGAACAAGAAACCAAATATTGGTATTTGGTAAAAACCTTCATTCATATATAAGAATGCGACATTAACTCCATAGCCATATTGACATATAAACTATTTTCTGTCACGTATCAATTTGTTCTTTGTATTTCGCCATTTTCGGAATTTTTTAATTTACTATGGTCATGCCATTTTTTAAAAGTCACTCCCACCGCTATGAAGATAACACAAGGTGGCTGCTACACAAATATTTATTTAATAATATGTTATATGTAAAATATATTTTGTTTATATTTGATGTAGAAGAATAAGAAATTTCTGTTGCGATGGACTGCCACTTATTTTTATAGTATTGTAGTTAAAAATTAAAAATAAGTAGGTATTTATTTAAAGAAGTTTGTGGTTAAGCCATTATTAAGATTTATATTGAATTAAACATTTTTTACGTAAAACAATGTTTTTATTTTCAATATATATGATTACAAATTATATAATCTTTTGGCATAAAATAAAAGTATGTAGGCTTAGATTGACATGTGTCTACAAAAAAAGATGTATGCGGCGCAGCGGACGCGGCCCACTAACACACACATTTCTTACCATCCTTTTCGTAGAAAGACACAGGCAACTAAGATAAAGTGAAAGCTGTTTATAAACCTATAAAGTCAACGTTTATTGCAATCCACACAGCTCATAGAAAATCAAGAATAACAAACAGTTCATTACTTCCGTAGTCACCCCTTTACAAGATTTTAAATGTATACTGCGCGCTTGCGTGCATAGGTATATAACAAATAACATGGTCTTGTGAACAATTATAAAATAAGAGGCAAGATATATAACAATGACATTAATAGATTTTTTTTATATTTATAAGGGTTTTTATATAAATATGCTGAATTACACCAATTAGCATTGCAGAAACACACTTTATATTCTGCTTCGGGAAGTCTGAAAATTATGAAAATTTGTATATTTTTAATAAATGTATGGTAATTAAATAATTTATTTAATAACATTATATATCTGTTTTTTTTTTAATTTATTTAAGACAATTTTTAACCAAAACCTAAATTATTTTACTATAAAGAAAATGTGCTATTATGACATTCTTGCGACTGATTCGGCCATGGCGACCATTCTGATATGAGACAAGCCAAATGCGCAGGGACATATTATAGTACATAAGTGTGGGCCCAAACACATATGTAGACTATTTATTTCCTCATTCCCATTATCCGAAGGGACAACAAATCTGACTCGATCGAAAAAAGCTCAGACGCAGGATTAATGGCTTTATCTACGTGTTTTCTAGGCAAGGGAATGTAAATACTACATTTTTTTTATTGCCTCGACCCGAGTCTTGAACCCAGGACCGTGCGATATCAGACTTATAATCGCGCCACTTGAACAACGATGCAGTTGAAGTTATTAGGTATTATCATCTTCAATGAGGAATAAAAATGTGCTTTAACAGCCATTCTTATATATTATTGGTTTCTTATATAAGTACGAACGTGGTGCTATACAACTATGTATATTGTATTTTGTTGATATAAGTAACAATTCTATACTTACCGTTCATATTTACAAGTCATAGCTCTCATCGGTGTAATCATAGCTCTTGGAAAAGGATCGTCCGAGCCGATTTGATAACAACCTCTCTGCACTATCCAATAACGCTTCGCGCGGGCTGCCCATGATCGCACAAAACACATCGAATTTTCTGTATAAAATATTTCAAATATATTTTTTACTTGAAGAAAAACAATATATCTAATAGCTAAAATATTCTACATTCAAAAGTTCTACATACTTCATTGAATAGTGTACTCAATAATTTTTAGCTTTTTTAGTTTGTGAGCTAGCGTTTTAAAAAAAACCGTAGTAACCTCCAGTGCAGTTGATCAAATAATGGCGGCTGTTGTTAAATGTATTTGGCGGCTTGGTAAAAGCTCCACCGCATTGATTCCAGCTGCGATGGGTGGAGGAACAATTGTAACAAAGGAAACTGGACGAGGTATCCACAAAACAAATTATAATCAAGAAACTTGGCACGTTGTAAAGAACATTTCTACTCATTTGGAAGTGTGATATCAGAATACAATACTGTTTAATATAATTTGAATACTAAATAATCCATATATATATATGTAAAATAAAGATTGTATGTTTTAAATTGTCAAAACTTGACAAGTGTCTAATAAATTGTGTAAAGTCTCAACTCGAGTATGTAATTTCTATCCACCTCATATATTTCTACTTTATACTTTTATAGTAAAGGACAATGTTTTATAGCTAATAGGTTTTATACATAATTATTTACCATTACACATAATTGTTAAAGAACAACGCAATCGCGCCATTAACTTTATACCCGTATTAAATAAAGTTCTATCAAGAGGATCTTCTCCGTAAGCCGTATTATTGAACGTACCATTGTAGCATAGCAAACCATAATTATATTTAATCAGTAAAAAATTAAGACATAATGAAACAATACATGATGTCATGACCTACTAGTTAATATTTTTTTTATTAGTTCTTAATTGTAATAAATATCCTTCATTTAACAGCTCGAGACCAGTGAACGAATAAAGGAGGTATATTTTACACATGTTCACTTCTCCAAACGTTTATGCCGACATTAAAATATCACCCAGACGGAATTCCGGCCGTGGCGGCCGTGCCTCTCATCTCGGCGTCTAGCCATATTAATTATTATTATGTGCAGTACAATAAATGCACAGGCTTCTACACGACTCGAGCGACGTAATTTACCTGATTGGTTATGAAGCTGAAACCATTCAAGTCTCAATTACAAAGTATTCGATGCGAGTACGCATAGTATACGGACAAAAACAAGCATGGTTTTTTACATATAAGAGGTTTTTTTAGAAATAACAAAAAAAAAATTGTTTTACTTTTTATTTTGAAGTTTTCATAAATTGATAACTATTCACTATCGGTGAGGTAACAATTTTAGTAGAACCATTTTTTGAAATCTATACATTCTAAATTCACAATCTAACTGAAAATTCAAGATGCATCCTAATCAAGTTCCTATTTGATCTAACACCCTTCCTCCTTGGACAACATTCTAGATATATTTTGTTTTATAATAGTAACCGCTAATACTGGATGCATCCGACACGTGTAATCGCACTACCGTTCGTCTCAACTCATCGCTTTAACACATCTCACAATTATTGCAATTTACGAGATCTCTAAGACGCTGTATTCAGACTTGGCCCCAATAACTAAATATAAATACAATTTCGACATAATTTTTTTTTAACAACATACACAATGGATAAAAGCAATTTTCTTAAAAGTATATATGTTAAAGGACGTATTCCCAAACGTCTTTTTATTATTTTTTCTAAAACAATATAATGGCAATACAATACTACTCTAAATAACTTTTATAATAATAATAAAGCCAGCGCCACACATTAGTACTACTAGTTGATTAACAAGTTTGTATATGAATATCAACTGTATACCGTGACGTCGCTGAAGACAATTCGAAACAATTTTTCAAAATGCGTTTATTTATCACGATACTCTATTGCAAGGTTTTTTTCTTACGAAAAATTAACAATATACAAATACACCACAACCTGACTTTTTTTAATCAATAAGGAAAAGCTTCGACTTAGTTTTGATATTATAAAATTATAATCATAGATTGTTACAATTTTATTTAATTATATCTGTTTATGTGTTCAAGAGAAACGAAAAAATCTTATAATTTTTGAAATATTTTGATGTATATAGAAAAGTTTATAATAAACAGTAAAATAAAAAATAGACTAACAGAAACTGTCAAAGAACTGTGTAGCAGCATTTAACAAGAAATAAAATGAGTTCATACTAAAAGAAGTAATAATTATATTCGGTTAAAGACATCACGTAATATATAAAAATTAATATGAATTTGGGTAAACTACATATTTTATATTCAAAAGCGTACAATAAATTGGCAGTGTTAAATGCAAGATTCAATTAATGGAATTAGGCCAAATATGTACTCTAATAATTTTATTCAAACTTCTAATGCTTATTACATTGTGCAATGGAATATAGAAATATAATAAAATTCAAGACTATCTTGCTACAATTCTTGAATTCGATAAAACTTGAAAATTGTAATAAATAGATATTTTGCTTTGAATAAAATCTTTACATGCATAGAGACTATTAAAAGCAGTACCTCAAATACTCAGGCGATAATGAAGGTAAAATGATCAAGCACTAAATATGTCAGCAAATAAATTTAACACTTAAGTTTATTTAGTTTTTGTAACAATCCCATCATTTTATAATTTTCAATATTACTTTTTTAATAAGTACTTTTCGATTTATAAAATAAAATGACACAAGTTACTAACTACAATATGTTTAAAGCGCTTAGAATATTACAAAATATTTAATGGAAAATAGTAAAAGAATTTAGGTAACAACCAATTATTATTAAATAAATATTTTCAATCAGTATGAGAATAATGCTCATAACATATTCTAAAACCACAATTACATACAAACATTCATAAAATGTACACAAAACACCTAAAAATTTCTAAGCTATAAGCAAAGTCACAATATCAGATGTACTTAAATACTAATTATAATGTTCATCTGTATGGGGTGGCATGTGTGTTAGCATGGAATTACAGAGCGACGAGTTGGCAACGGCTTAATGCTTTACAGCAAGATTGCACACAATTAATTCACAACGAGATTTTAGAGTCCAATATAATAAAGTGATACTGACCAAATGTGTATAGATAATAACTTATACTGAACCATTAACTAAATTCAACTGCTGTTTGTACATTTAGACATGGCTAACAGTTAATCTTTATTTATAAACTTTAAATATTTTTAATATGGTTAAGTCTAATTGTGTAGCAAACAAAAAAATATATCTGTTTAAATACAATATGAAATTTTATTCAAATCTAAACTAAGTATTATTTTCAAACCATATCAATGTATCATATTTATACAGGATTTTATTCTCGTTGTGTAATTGAATTGAAACCAAAGTAAGGTCTAACTGACAGTCCAATCAAGTCCCCAACGCTCTGAGACCTTCAGTTGTGCAGCTGCAGCATCTTTTAATGAGAACAAGTGTGTCATTTCTTGTTCAGTTTTGGCTAGAGCGATCGCATTTTCAAAAAGCTCCAATGATCTTCTTAAGTTTCCTCTGTAAAATAAATACATATAAAATATGTTAATATAAATAATATAATATAACATTAAAAAATGTTAATATTTCAATTATTAAAATTATTAAATCTTAACTAACTATACGATTAAAATATTCAATATTTATGAATATTAAAAAAACATTTTAATTATACAATTTATATTTAGCAATTTTCCTAAGAGCATTTATTTACACCATCTATTTTATTCCTTTAATACTTATTTAGGTCATTAAGTATAAGATATATATCAAAAACGAAATTAGGATGTAATGCACCAATGCCTAGATCATCACGGTTGTACAATGGTTTTTGTCAAGATCTAGATATTTTTAATGACTGCCATGATTTATCGTAAACGGGCGCTAGAATTGTTGAGAGATGCAAATAAATAATAAATAAATAAATAAATAATAAATAATGTTATCTTAATTTTATTTTGTATTAATTAGTATATTTTTAGTAATTTTTTGTAACGTAAACTTTGCATGAATTTAATGAATTATCTAATTTTAATTTGTACCTATATCAATTTCAAACTATTTGTGTTATTAATTTTAATTTTATTAAGTGCATGTTTATTTTTTATGATCTTTAATTTGTACCAATTTGGACTTATTTTTTTTTTTTTAATCTTTCTACTCATGTTGCTATAATTATGTGTTAATGTATTTTTAAAACAAATATTGTAATTGTTGTGGCTACTTTAAAAAGCTTCACATGTTAGCTATTTTCACTAAATTGTTTTACATTTGTCATTAAAACATGTAGTAGCTACTAGTGGTCCTTAAAATAAATAAAATAAAAATAAATAAAATAAGATGGCATTGAGGTCACTGGAAACGAAATATATAAATGTGAATAATAATTATTTATATTCATTCATTAATTGCTGGTTTTCTTTCCAATTTCATAATTTTAAAAGATAACATAAATTGAATTCACATTGATACATATGTATTATATTGACACAGAAATGCTTTACAGATAAAGACATGCTTATCTTGTAAGTAAGCAGCGATTCTTGTATTTCAAATATACCAATAATGATATAACCTATATGTTTTAAATATAGCAATTTGAATGACCTAAACTATTTCATTTTAGGATATAGTCGACATTTCAACAACTCTTAATATTTTGAGAATAACAACAAAATACTATTTTGAGGCGATACAAGTGTAGTTAAATCCGACATGACATGATATATTGAGAAATATCATATAATAAAATGAAATACTTACGACAATACATACACAATAGTAATAAAATTATCCCATTTTAATCATAGATCAATTTTCTTTTACTATGTAAAATATAAAAATGTAAATATTTCCTTTTATTCAATGAATTCATTTTCACTATAATTTTTCAACTTTTTATTGCCAATGTTGTTTTTTTTAACATGATTTGTTAACATATACAGATGTTGTATTTCTAAATATATATATAAATATGTGTTATGTAACTGTTTTTAGCTTTCATTATATATTAGTTATTTTTAAGAAAATGAATGACATAATTCATGAATTGTAAATAGATAACTACCTTTATACTGATAGAGCCCATTCAAGATAAAGTCTTCATGTAATCAATAGCCAAATTTAATATCATAATGTGATAACCTTTATCTCATTACCTCCACCAAAATCTCAAGGCTAAAAGAACCTTTTTTTTATTACATAAAACAAAAAGATTTATTAATTTAAATAAACAGCTTACCTTTGAACTTCTATTGTGCCAAGTGTCTCATATGCAAAGTCACATTTGTCATCAATTTCAATTGCTTTATTAATTAACTTGACAGCCTTATCAAAATCTGTGCTTTTTTGTAATTGTACAAGACCTTTGTGAACATACAGTGTAGCATTATTGGGATCAACATCTAATGCAGACTCGAACAGAGCTTCAGCACGACCCCACTCTTGTTGGTCTGACAAAACTTGTGCATATAAAATATACACTTCAGCACATCTTGGGAATCTTTCTAGAGCTTTTTCAAAATCAGCTCTCACTTGGGTCAAGGCTCCAATGTTTTTGTGTAACTGTGCATGTCTGTAATCAGCATAGCACTTCTGAATATAAGCAATTGAGAAGTCAGGGTTTAGTTCAACTGCCTTAGCAAACTCCGCTGTTGCCTCATCCATTCTCTCTAAGAGTAGATATACTTGACCACGATGATGGTATATATCTGAGTTATTAGGATCTAATTTTGCTGCATTTGCAAAGTCTTCCAAGCAACGCTCTGTATTTTCCAATTGAGTGAATAGAGATGCACGCTTAATGAGGGCATTAACTCTAACTTTTAGTGAAGCATCACTATCAATAACCTTGGCAAGATCAGCCTGTGCTTCATCATGTCTACCAAGCAGTAGGTAAAATGTTGCTCGCAAAAGCAATGCCTCATACATATACTTTCCTTCTGATTCCAGTTCTTCAGTACAAGCAGCTACCACTGATTCGTAATCCTGACCATCAAGAGCTTTCTTTGCCTTTGCAAAGCCACTTAATGCATTGTCATCTAAATTAATCTTACCAATAGGGTCTTCAGAGAAAGCAGAGAAGTATGTTTTAATGAAATGTTTCGATGGCATAACTGGACGTCTCTTAGCAAGTGCTTCTCGAGCATGTTGTCTACCAAGAGCTTTAAGTATACGGTCCGCATTAACCAGAGAACTCTGCACTTGGAACTTTTCCAAGATACAAGCAGAAGTAACATCTTCTAATGCAAGCACAAGATCACCACTTTTCTCAGCCGCTCGTGATCGTCTAAGAAAGGCTTTAACATATTTTTCGTTCAGTTTTAGGGCAAAGGTACAATCCTCTTTGACTTGTTCCCACATTTCTCGCTTTTCATAGCATGCAGAACGATTTTGATAGAAAGTAGCTAAATCAACGGAACGGTCAGGAGGACAAGCCTCGATAGCTTCATTATAAAGAGCTATAGCTTTATCATATTCACCTGCATGAAAAGCTCGATTTCCGGCTCCCTTCAACTTCATTGCACGGTCAATAGCACTTTCTGTAGCTTTTGCATTATCTTCATTGTCCAGCGAAATGGTTGTCTTTGCTTTTAATTCGGCAATTTTCTTTTTTTCAGGATCTTCTAGTCTATTTCTTAGATAAAGGTAACCTAAACCGATAGCTAAAGGAGCCCCGAGTAGTATGGCCAGTTGCCACTTTGGGAAAGGAGTACTACCCGTCGACGCCATCCTCTTTATCCAATCCTAATATTAAGGATAAACCATTTATTACTTTTCCGAAAAATTATATGACTATTGAACACTATGATTTTACTTAGCTCCTTCCTAGTTTCTATTTTATAACCTTTTCATTGATGCTCTGACATTAACATTTAACAGTAGATAAAAAAAACAATCGACATTCCGATAAGACATAATAAAATATACACTATCAATATAAATATTCCAATTAAGGTAATTGGAATAAAATATAAATATAATATAGGTTGAGTATTGAAATATAAAAATAATAAAATATACACTATATATATAAATATAATATAATTTAAGGATTGAAATATAAAAACAAACTATTTTTAAAATAAACTAATTAATAAACGAAAATGTAACGAAAACAAATTATAATAAATGGAGACTAAAAAGCAAAATAATAGTTGTTTATTGTTTTTCCGGAATGTAGCAATAAAACTAGTTTTCATATGCATTTATTTATTTAATTTAGTATTTTTTATAGGATTTTTACACTGTGCACTTAGTAAAAATAGTAATTATGTACTTTGTAACTGTCATTGTCAATGTTATGTCATTAGAGCTTTGAGCTTATGTCATAAACATAACCAAAATATTTCAGTATATTTAAATGAATATAGTATCCAAAATTTGAAACTATATTTTGATTTTATTATTTAGATTATAGTTACTTTCAAAAATCAAGCTGTAAAAATTATACAATGTTTACAAGGAAATTTATTAACTTGGTACGTTTATTTAAAATAATCTAAGCAGATTCGTAATGAAGAAATCAATAATATATTTATTTTCAGGTTAAATTAAATCGTAATGTAGGCCCAAAGAAATTTCTCGGCCTTCCCACTATTTCAATAAACAGACAAGAGCGACGATACAAAGGTGATTTGTACGAGCCAGACTATTTAATTGTAAGTTCATTACTTAGTAACAGAAAAGTTATTTAATTACTTTATATAAAATGTTTTCATTGTATTTTCAGAGTATGCAGCCAGATGAGCCTATTTACGATTGCTTAAATTTGCAATTAAAAGGCTATGATTTTGTGTTGCTTGAATCTTGTCAGAAAGAAATACACAGATATGCTGAAATAATGGGAATCCAAGTTGAGGAAAGGTTATTTTTTATATAAAGATATTTAATATATGCATTTGTATATTTTTTTATTATATTGTAATTAGTTAAAAAAATCAAATGTTGAAAGTTACACAAAATGTTTTTAAGGATTTTTTTATTGCCTATTTGGAAGAAGTCAAGCAGGGTTAAATCTTTTTTTAAATATTTTATTTGAGTAAGACTATCAATATATAACAAAATTCAATACCTACAAACAAGTTATCTGAATGTGATACTTCTTTACTGTATCTAGTTTGTGTTAAACCAGTATCATCATTTAAATTGAAAATGGAGAAGTTAATTTTATTATTTATTAGAATATTATAGGAAATTGTCATGGTAGTTCTTACATTTGAATATATTGTGTACACTACTACAGCATATGGACATAATTGCATTTTGGATACCATTAAAGAAATACACACTGAGACTGATATTTTTCCTTTTTATAGTTGGGCGACACCAGCACAGCAGTTGAATGTACAAAGATTTAAGCCAGGAAGCACAGCTGTTGAATCTGATTACCACCTCAAAATATATGAAAGAAATGTACAGGTATACAATATTTATTAGTAACTGTAATATAATTACAAATTAATAATGATAAATTGGGAATATAGACCTATGTTTAGTAAAAAAGCCAAAGCTAACTTTTCTTTTTAAAAAGTAAAAAGTTGTAGCCTGTGATTGTTCCATTGCTGTACTAAGGTCTGCCCTCGCTTTAAGGCTTGAAGGCTTGCTGGTTTGTTATGATATTTGATGCTGACAATTTGATGATTATTTGGCTTGTTGATCGCATTCAGACAAATAGACAGAAATGGCCAGACCTCCTATAACACTTACTATATCAACATAGTTTTCATGTTTACTATACTTTACTGTACTGTATGTGTACTACCACATATTATGTAATTCTTACAAATATAGTCATTCCTTTGTTGCCAAAATAATTTTTAATTTCGTTGGTAATTGGAATGGCCAGTCATTCCGTATATACATTTAGGTCGTCTATAAAACGGTCCATCGCCACCAACCTTGGAAACTAAGATTTTATGACCCTTTTGCCTGTAATTACACTGGCTCACTAATCTTTTAAACCGAAACATAACAACAACATATTGCTGTTTAGCAGTTGAATATGTAATGAATGATATATAGTGAAAGTCCTACCACCAAGTGAATTTTATATTCATTATATCAGTAAGACATAGTTACACTTTTCAGGTGGTAGAAGTGCCTGCTTGGGCGCTTGGTACGCTACTTCGTGTATCCCGTGCCTTACTCCCCGAAGGATGTACGCTTAACGTACACGAGCACACGCCGGAACACGAAGAAGTACGATATGTCCCCGACAATGAATTGATTGAACTTAAGCAACAATTAGATGATATGGGGGGTAGCCGGACTGAAAAGAAAAAGAAGAAATAGTCACTTAAAAATTTATTTATTATTGTTTTGTAAGTAGTTATCTAGAATCTGAATAAAAACATTGAACATTTGAATACATTTGTTTTTCTGTGTTTTTTTTATAATACGATTTCATGAAAACCTTTTAACTTCTATTTACTAAAATTGCTCCGATTTAAGAAATTGATCAACCATTCGATGGATTATTTTTACGTAATATTGTTTAACTGAAACTAGTTTTGTCGCCGCTATGTAAAAATGCCCTTGAACTGGTTAGTTAGAAGAAAGAGGTTTTAAAGTTGGAAGTGTGTATGCTCCCGTGTCTCGGAAAGCACGTAAAGCCGATGGTCCTGCGCCTGAACTCGGGAGTTCGTATCGCACTGCCGTCCCATCGGATTTGAAAGCGAGTGAATAGAGAATACAATAACAGTAATAATCTGTGTTGGCGCACACGCTTATGCACTATAACTTGTTCTGAGCAGTAGGGTGATATCTCTTGAGATTGGCAGCCGTGGCTGAAATCGGTCAGAAGGACATCGTATAAATAACACCATAGTCAAATTCCCCTCCCATTAGATGGCAGGCGTCATTATGTATAAAGTATATTGTTCGGCAGAAAAAGCTTATAATATATTTATTTTTGATTAAAAAAACGATTTAATTGATATTTTAAAATAAGTGAAAAACTAGTTTTAATTTAGTGTAAGAACTTTTGACTTTGCTTTAAAAGTATTTAGCTATAAAACGATCACCTCGATCGGTTTATATCGTTTACATTTTAAAATAATTCGCAATGACTTATAAGCAAGCAAGTTGCAAGTAGTATAACAAAAATGTAAAGTACTTTCAATATTGTTTTCTAATATATTTAGTTGTTATTATGTGTAGTACTCTCGTTATTTATATTCTCCTTCAAAGTAAATGTCAACAAAATTATAAAACAAAACGAGAACGGTTCGTATTGAATTAACGCAACCTAATACGATATCCATTGCTGTAACAAGTGGGTCGACAATCCTTTCCCCACATCGAAATAACCGCCTTCTAACTTGCAACATCGATCTGGATCGAATGCTTTCAAATAGCCTGAAAATGATAACGTTAAGTACCCTATCACTAAATATTACACAGACTCACTGTCTTATTATGTTTACTATAATTATATGAACCTACTTATATAATACTTACTGTATTTGGTTTTAGCTACACTAGACATTTGTGAATAATTTTTAACTATGTTAGCCAAGTGGAAACCGAGATAGCCCAGTGGATAGAACAAAGGAATCAAAGATTGCGGGTTCAAACCATCACTGGATTTTCATGTGCTTATTTGGGTTTAGCTTAGTAACGAAAAGATCAACCTTTTAAATTATTTGATTTACGCTAAAGTTAGACTTAGTTTACTTAGTTAATTAAACCTTAATTTAAAATGACATAATCATTGAACTAACCTAACTTGCCTTCCGCATCGGAATACTAATATTCAATTGCTGATTTTTAAAAATAATAATGTTTGTGGTTTGAATATTGAATTGAATTATATTTAATTGAATAATGGATAGCATAAACATATCTACTTATTAAATATATAGCATATAAGTACTCTACGATAAAACCTTATAATATTTATGAGTAATTCTTGTACATATATGTAGGCTAATAATTGTTTATGTACCTTCGCTGCCACCGTTCAGAATTTCTGACGGATCGCTAGATCACAGTCCGCAGGAGAAAGCAGATCTTCTAGCAAAACTTTTTGCTGATAACTCCGTGATCGATGATTGTAGTGCGCTGCCACCAACAATACCTTCACGTGGCCACACGATGCCTGACATAAAAATCAGGCAGCGTGATGTGCGGGCAGAACTGCAATCACTTGATGTACGGAAAGCTAGCGGTCCTGATGGAATACCAGCCATAGTGTTGAAGAAGTGTGCAGCGGAGCTGTCTCCTGTGTAAGCGCGCCTGTGCTATCTTTCCCTCTTTTCAGGATCTGTGCCGGGGGCTTGGAGAAGAGCTAATGTGCAATCGGTTCCCAAAAAGTTATATATATAGTTAAGTTATAAAGTATAGAAATTATCGGCCAGTATCTATGGCTGGATGTCACCGCCTAATTCCATAACTAACGATTAGAGGCGAGCGAAGCTCGGTCGCAGAGGTATCTACTGTTATTTTATTTGTGACGTAACCCACAATTAGAACATAGATATTTTAAATGTTCACAATAGTAAGACTTTACATCCAAACACGCAGAAACCATTTACAATCAATAATATATATTGTTAGGTAGTAATTTATTAATTTATTTATTATTATCTGGGTAACATCAATAAAATTTTCAATTATAATGTTTACTATATATTAAACTATATAACATTTAATGCGTAGTGTTTCATACTATATTTGCTTTAGTGTGGGAAGAGTTCACCCTATTCATTCAATGACTAGGACCATGTATTGCAACAGGTGCCGCCACTTAATTATTTATCTAAAATCTATTCATGACCCGCGTCTACATCTTATTCACTAAGTCGCATTTGCAATAATTATTCAGAACACGCGCGATTTGACCATTGTCGGCACTCCCATCGTTATCTTGCAACTCTTATATTCTAAAGTAATTTACAGTTTGTGAGAGAACAATATAAACAAGGAGAAGGTATACTTCTTATAATTTCTTTTTTTTTTTTCGATTCATGATGCATTGATACCTAATCTAATAAATAATATTAACCATTATGACATGAGAGAGCCGATAATACTCACTAGATAAAACACGTTAACCTTAATCGAAGATTTGCCGGTTCAAACCCGCGTTAAATTACTGTGTTTAGCTTGTGTTTTTAATTCTTCACGTGCTCAACGGTCAAGGAAAACTTCGTGAGGACATGCATGTCCCGGCTGACATACAACCACATTAATTTACATCAATCCGCACTAGACTGTGCTTCTTATAAAGAGAGGAGACTGTTGCCCAGTAGCGGATCGTTTACGGGCTTACTTTACCATATTGTAAGAAAATGTTTATATGATCCATAAATAAAATAAATGTTTAATAATGTTACTTCAACCACGCTATAATTAAATAAAGTTTAGGCTTATAGCTTATAATATTATTATTGTGTTTAAAAAAGCTTTCAAATTAGAATTGTCTAACACAAACTGTAGTGCCAGAAATTATATTTAGGCAGATCTTAATTATCTTTACGTTCGCTTCAAGACTAAACAATTAACAACACGTAATGTTTCACAAAACTAATTACGAACAATTCCTTTTTACCGACATTTAAAAGTCAACGAAACATCTTGATACACATCCGAATTTGATTCTATGATTTCGCAGTTTGCGTAACCGTGCACCTCTTACCTTGGTTGAGTAATATTTGAGAGGAGTCTTATTAAATCATCTATATGCGTTATGCTCAATGAAACAATTTAAACGTTAATTTGATTTTTAATGTGAACTTTGTCTAAAGGTGAGGCTTAAATAAAAATACATAATATTTACCTATTTTGTATGATTGCTTATGACTATTATGGTGTATGAGCAGTGTCAGGACAAGATCAAAATACATTCAATCAAGATACATTTTGTGCAGCCCTGTGAGCTTCATCATCACGATTTTTCGTTTCGCTGTCGGGTTTTACAGTCTATTTTTTGTTTATAAAAATACAAATATTGTCACCATAATACCATACCATACTGCTGTAGACTTTATCATATTTATGTTTATTTATTAAAATATAACTAAATAGTGATATTATTGTACTATGTAAGTGTAATTTAAATACCAGCGTAATTCAGAATAACTACCATAAAACATCACATTTTTATTAAAACTATACGATATATATTTAATTAAAATTTGAAAAAGTTCTCCAAAACTGTGATTAACGTATCCAAAAAGAGTAGTTTTGCCCTGAAATTTGGAGGCGCGAGGCCACGTCTTTAGCACCAAGTCACCCACCTTTTATTAGATAACCTTCCCTTATAGACACCATCATTGCACCAATTTGTATTTAAGGTTGAGAGGTCATGTAAATTTCAATTAATACCTACATATAAAATTACAGTAGGTATATAAATTGGTATAATATATACATTAAGATATTATTTGCAATCATCACCGAATCAAGCATTCTAAAACTATATCAAAATATAATTCTATTTACCAATATTTTTCAAAAACGTCATTTTATGTCGTAAGAAGCAAAAAAAATACGTTATGGCACGGCTGTGCGATACAGTTGCCGATAGGCTTCTTAGAGACAATTTACGATAGATTTTTTCTAATAGTTTAAAAGTGTTTATGTTAAACTATTTAATCTCTTTATTTATATGTCATATATAAAAGGTCTAAAGTAAACTGAAATGCTTCAAAAATTAAATTATGTTGTATTAACGCAGTAGCGTATCGACAATATTTGAATAAGTTCCTACCTATTTGCTAAATGTACATAATATTCACAGATAAATATAGCTTATTTCTCGCTACCGCCCACTACACTAAGTGTATTGAAAATGTATTTTGTAATTTTTTTATAAATTAAAAAATAATGTCTTAAAATTCATTCGGTTAATTATTTTTGTCTTTATTGAGCAGCAAACCACAAACTTTCGCGTTTATAATACTAGCTATTACCTTCTACATTATATATGTATTTAATAATGACTACTAGGTATATACCACCCACTCATCTGATATTCTATCGCCAAATAACAATACTTAGTAGGTATTATTGAGTTCGGGTTTGCAAAGTGAGTGAGCCAGTGTAATTACAGGCACACGGGTCCGAATATCTTAGTTCCCAAGGTTTGTGGTGCATTGGAATTAACCATTGTTAATATTTCTTACAATTGGCACTACTGTTTATAGGCGGTGGTGATCATTTACCATCAGGTGGCTCATTGGCCCGTTCGAGTAGTTCTTCAAATACGAAAGACGGAATTCGCCAAAAGACTCCATATTATATATAAATTTAAAAGTTAAATGCCAGTTTTTCAATCATCTCATGAATAAGACATTATAACTAAAAATCCTTTAGACTGAAATTGCATAAAAATCTCGAAACAAAGTTAATCGCATTATAATGCACATAATGTACAGTAGTTTACACAATATAACATCCACATAATGCCTGTGTACATTATCTATCTTAAAATGTAACCACCACAAAATATGTAAAAACTAATTAATTCGTGATGATTTTGATCGTGACTTAACAACTCATCAAATATACTTATGCAATATTTTTATTATAATATTTTCACATGCGAGGTTTTGTATAGGTATAATTTGAAAAAAAAACGAAATGCCAACGCAGCCTTGAATGAGCAGAAGCCAGTGGTTTTTGATCTGTAAATCATAATAATAATTAGTATTAACTTGACTTAGTGACCTTCCCCGAGTATTAAATAATCATCACCATTCGCTTGTAATTATATTCTAAGTGTTTCGAATATAGAAAAATATAAACATCAATTATATTAGACATATTTTTTAAATAAATTATTCTTCAGATGATCTTATCTGTTAGCCTTAATCAAACACGCAGGTTTTTGTAATCACTAAACAAAAAAAAAATAAACTTATTCAAGTTTTAAAAATAATAGTTTCGTTTTTAAAATAATGATATCATTCCATCTTATTTTTTTATTAATCAAGTAAATATTTACCTACTTAATTAAATTAAAATATTTTTTCCAATGAAAATTCTATTTTACAAACAAAATACATCGTTTTCTTGTAATTTTGAATGATCCTAATCATAAATTAATGAAATAAAAGGTAAAAGTTAGTACTTTTATTTATCAAGGAAAACTTAGGTACCTATTTAATTCTTAGTTAGCCTAGCCTACTTGCACATTTTAAATAAGTAAAAGTAGCGACTCTCCTGAGCTTCGCACGGATATCATTATATAGTGTTATTTATACTTACATAATAATATGAATAGACATAATAATACTGTTGTGGACTTTTTTTAGAAGAGTTTGAGAGAAATGTTTCTACATTATTTTGATATTATTTTATCGATTCACAAAGAGCACATCGTGGAAGCGATTTCGACGTCATCAACGAAAATTATCAAGCTTTTTGTTTGCACAAAATATTCATATACTTACTTAAACTGTCTTTGGTGAGAATGAAAATATCCACTGTAAGTTTTGAAATGTTTGTGTGTGTCAATCTATGCGCTTAATCTAACCATTGGCTTATCGCTAGACACACCATAAATTAAAATAGAACTATATAAATTAAACGATACCAAAAGTTAATTAATTGTTTAAAAGTAACCTATGCTCCTCCATTCGTGTATAAGTTACATTATTCATGTATAACTACACGATACAAATTTCTCAATTCGCGACATCCATTAGGAAAAGAGTCTCATCTAGTGAGTGGCGTTATGCGTAGTATGAAAACGTGATCTGCCTGGTTGGTATCGTTGGTGGCTAGCAATGGCGGCAATTACTTCATCACGCGCTATATGCAATGTTCGCATTTGAGCGCAATGTTCACACTGGGATGAAATTCTTAATTATACGACTTAGACCGAAATAATAATGTATGGATTGTGTAACATGAGTAAAAAGAGATGTAAACAAAACTGTCCTTATTTCATGCATCAAGTTATGCAATAAGTAAACTAAATACCGTAAAATAAGTCTACTTTTAATTGTTTAAGCAGGCAGAAAAATAATTTGACGAGCCGGTTGGCGTGGTTGGTAGATACTTGCCTTTCACGCCGAAGATTGTGGGTTCGATTCCCACCAGGACTGACATTTGTGTGCATGAACATGTCTGTTTGTCCTGAGTCTGGGTGTAATTATCTATATAAATATGTATTTACAAAAGAAAAATAGTATATGTACAGTTGTCTGGTTTCCATAGCACAAGCTTTGTACAAGCGTAATTTGGGATCAGATGGCCGTGTGTGAAAAATGTCCCAGGGTATTATTATATATTATTATTATTATTATTATGTTAATGATATATTTAATTTGATTTTTAAATAAAAAGCTAATAAGTGGCGAAAATATCATTCGTTCTTTTATAAACTCGACCATTCGGATCAATCTTATTCTTGTATTTTCTATCCTGCTATATTTATACTCGTCGGTTCGTTTGTATTTTGCTATTTATAAGTCACATTTATTAAAGTTAGATATCGAGTGTTAACAATGTTAGGAATATGCGTAGACAGAAACTAATAGATGCAATGACGATTTCCTTCTCACTTACATAAGAAAGAGAACGAAAATTACGTTACAAATGGCTTAGACAGAGATAGAATCATCAAATCTTTTGACCCTTGTTTTTAAAAACCAATTTTAGTGTTTGTTTTGCTACTCAAGTAGCGAAATAAACTTGACTGTTGGTGCGTTAATTGTGTTTGTTGTTCAACTTTTGCTTATTTTATGTTAGAAAATTATTCTAATCCAGTGAAAAGACATAGAAACAATCCTTATATCATATCGAAGGTGTATAACCTTGCATTTTAGTGCATTGTCGTATTATCTCATGTAAAAGCGATAGCAAAAAGAAAATTTCACGCGTAAGAAAGACGGTTTTGTCCCTGAATATAGTTTTGTCGCTCATATTGCTTTAAAATCCTGAAGATAATAGGATTTTCCAGTTTTTATCATTCATAACCTATAGTTATTTATTATGTAAGTGATGCCGGCGTCAGATAAAAAAAAGTCTCGATTTTCGATAAAAAATATCGACTCTTCGACAATGTAAACAATTAAATACGGAGTGCCTAAAGTGATTTGTTGTATATAAATATGTTATTTTAATTTATTCGTTCTTCTATTTATAATTTCCTAATGACAACATTATTTAACATTCTTTATGAATTTATAATATTATAAGATTCCGAGTCAAGAGGTTAACATCGAAATATATGTGGCAACCATTCTTTATTAATATTTTAATTGAGTGTTTTAGATTTCAACATCTGAGGAGAATGATAATCCAGTACCATATAAAGATGCTGAAGTACTATTGATAACGGAAACAAAAACAAACAATTAACGGTTTTTGGGTGTAGTAGGAAAACAAAAAAATATTTTAATTAAAAAAATGTATAATAAATATTAAAAAGTAAAATTTAATAACCTTATTTTGTTTTAATTAAATTCTGAAAATGATTTATCTCTCAAAACAGGGAATGCAGTTACTATGGCAACATATACGCACACATTGACAAACTATCTCTGTCTCAATCGCGGTTTGACGGCCCCTTGGTCTATTTGTTTCTCTGTCTACGGGAATATGCCAAATTATTTTATAAAAGTAGTAAATGCGCTCAAATAGCGTAAGCACACGCCAGAAAAGGGGAAAAAAAAGTAGTAAATGTCTATGACATTATCTTTTTTTTTTCTCTTTTCTGGCGGTATCTACACTATTTGAGCGCAAAATATTCTGCCAATGTCACGTATAAAACAGATGACACATATGATATGAGATTATTCGGTATGGCATTATCTTAATATCCATGATAATACCTTTATAATTTGACCGTATGTCAAGTAAGTAGTAGTCTATGCAGGATGCCATTGTGCCTTACAGTAAATAATATGTATATAAAGTAATATGTTATATACGAGTCTAGAGAAAATTAATGTGATACTAATTCAAAGAAATGCTTATAATGAATGAGTTAAAGTCCAGCATGCCTTGCAATGGAGTTTAACATTTTTTGTAAATAACTATTGTAAGTCTATAGTAAGATATTTATAGAAACCTTCATGCATGAGCCAACAATAAGTACATAGTGTTTCAGCTCAATCAGATGAATATTGAACGTACGCGTTTAATTAATTATGCATTTTCATATGTAAGATTAATTAATAAAGGACTTTTTTTATCAAAATAAATAGGAATAAAGTATTTGTGTTGTTTTTTACCAAAATAAATAGGAATAAAGTATTTGGATGAATATTAAATTATTTCTATAATATGTGGCAAATTCACAAAGGTATTAATAACAAGAGACGAGATTGTCCAGTGGTTAGAAACGTGAATCCTGAACGAAGCGAAATCTTCGCTTTAAACCCGGGTTTTAACGCACCACTAAATTTCATGTGCTACATTTGTGTTTATGATTAACCTCGTGCACAGCGGATGATCGTGACGAAATCCGCACGAATTAAATGACAATCTGCCACATGCCTATCCACCAAACCGATTCGGAGCAGCGTGGTGGAATAAGCTCCAAAACTTCTAGTTCAAGCACTTTCTAAAACAAGTGCCTTTCTAAACCTACGTATTACAACAATTTAATTTATCAACACCTATTGCAAGTTCGACTCACTAAAATCTATATACTTTTGTAGATTTTTTTTAATAGTACCTTAGGAAACAATAACTATTCCATACACTGCGCACCGTCAATGCGCGGCCAACCATGGGAACTAAGATGATATCGATCTCACTTATGCGTGTAATTACGCTAGCTCAAGCCTCGAATACCCTTCAAACCGAATCACAGCAATATATTCTACCGCAAAACAGCAGTACTTGGTATTGTTGTGTTCTGGTTTGAAGGGTGAGTGAGCCAGTGTAATTACAGGCACAAGGGACATAACATCTTAGTTGCCAAGGTTGGTGGCGCATTGGTGATGTAAGCGATGATTAACATTTCTTACAATGCCAGTGTCTATGGGTGTTGGTGACCACTTACCATCAGGTGGCCCATATGCTTGTCTGCCTTCCTATTCTATAAAAAAAATACAAAGTAATGCTGTGTGTCGGAAGAATACCTGATGATTGGGTTATATCTAGCAAGATTAGCTACGTTCAATAAAATTAGATTATGCTATGTATAAAATCTAGATATGCACATAAATATGTAGGTACCTAATGACTATTATGGTTGGCAGTGTCTAAAATAACAGTTTTGCGGTTTTTCTTATAAGGACTCTTACAATCTAAGGTCATATAATATATACAACCTTTTTGTTAGTAACTGTCAAAATCGGATTTACTCGTTATCTCGTTACTGGTTAACTTCGAATTTTTAAATAAGAATTCAAATTTAACTCAAGTAAGTACTTACATTGGTACCAATTTATGTACCTATATGTTTTTTGTGTAAGTTACTCATTTGTTTTGCGGTGATTATAAACTACTTACTATTATTAAGCATTTGTCAAATATGTTTCATTATTTCGCTGATACTGTAAAAGAGGTTTTAATAAATAGTTCTGTTGCAAAACTCTAAAATACTTTCAATATATTTAGCTATTAAATACTGACTTATACAAAAAAAATTGCGTATTTTTTATTATTTGTTCTAGCTTTATTGCAATTAATAATTTAGTTTTTGCAGAATGTCATTTAAATAAGAAAATGCAAAATGTGTACTATTTTTTTACAGAGGAAACTAACATTTGAGATACAGGCTTGGTCTAATTTAGACGTTAGTGATCATCGGATAATGTATTACATACGTGGATATTACTAGATAAGATTGCATCAATGTATTATAATTTATACTTTTGCAAATTAAAAAATAATATATTACAAGTATTATATATTCTGCTGTATTCAGTCTCGAAAAAGATCAATTAATTTAAACTATTTCGTTCTTCCATAAATAGCTTTAGGTTTAAAGAAATCAATAAGTTATGTGTACTGGTTATTACCGCTGTAACGTTTTAATTTTCCTTTGTTTCTTGATAAATAAATATTAAACCTTTTTTACTAAATCTAATATAGTATTTAAAAAAAAGATAATTTCTGCGTAAAAGATAATAATAAAAGACAATATATAATTTATGACAGAGTCGTACGCAATTCCTCTATATAATATAGGTATATATGTATATTTTATTATTAAAACTAATGAGTGATGATGATTAATAGTCAGAAAATGTTTGAAGAAAAAGTATCGAGGAATTTTTATAAATCCCGTAACCATTGTACAGTACCTACCTACCTAGAATATGCCTAGTTTTTGTTAAGTTATTGTTTAATAGGAATTGCGATATCAGAACAATATACAACACGATTAGGTTTATTGTCAGTTGATGTAATCTATACTAGAGAGAGGGCCTGTTCGCACTACATAGTACATAGAGTAATTTTCATGGACTTAATGACTAAAGCTAATATTCAATATTGTAATTTGCAAACATGTTTGTATGTACAAAATTCATGCATCTTACTAAGATTATAAAGTAAAGGACGAAGATCATGGGGAAATGAAATCAAATAAAAGTTTTTTTACACAAAATAGAAGCATTACACTTACTTATTGATAGTAAAATTAGAAACTATCACCGGTTCGGAAAAGGAATACTCTGACCTGAGAAGAAGGAGCATCCCACCTGCCTGTGAAGGTGTGAATATCCAGTCCGGTGGCCAGGTCTTCGACAATAGCATGTTACAAATAACAACAACAGCTCTTAATAAATATAGTAATGATCACTCATCAGATATTCTACCGCAAAACAACAGTACTTGGTATTGTTGTGTTCCGGTTTGAAGGGTGAGTGAGCCAGTGTAATTACAGGCACAAGGGATATAACATCTTAGTTCCCAAGGTTGGTGGCGCATTGGTGATGTAAGCGATGGTTAACATTTCTTACAATGCCAATGTCTAAGGGCGTTTGGTGACCATTTACCATCAGGTGGCCATATGGGCTCGTCCGCCTTCCTATTCTATAAAAAAAAAACATTAGTAAAAACGAGAAATTTAAAAGGATATCGGAAATTCATAAAAATAATAGTTCAAATCTGTTCAGAACAGTGAAATGAAATCCCTTAGCGAATAAAAAGTTGTAATTTTCCTTATTCGATAAATCAAACAATCATGCGCATACATAATATAATGCAATATTACGTAAAATACTCACGGCGCTTTTGTCGAAGCTTACAAATACGTATGTCTATAAATATATAAACATTATCTACTATCTATTAAGTGCAAGATTAATAAAACCGTATACAAAATAAAAAAAATCTTGTTTAAATTCTGCTGTTACGTGTTAAATGAAATAAGTTTGAAGTTAATCATTGTTAATTCTCTCGACATTCGAGACAAAAGTGACACGAACGTTCATAGGTAGATACAAAGGGATGCACTCACAAAAAGCCTTCAAAACACAGAATCGAATCAGAAGCTGTAGATTGATCAAAATTGGACCAAAACTTTTGAAAAAAGAAAGTATTACTTGTATTATAAAACTTTGAATAATCAATTAATGTTAAAATATGTTAAATAATTTCATTAATACGTTATCATGAATCTAAGCAGACGTCAGACGCACAAGAAATGTTTTTCATTAGTTAGATATGTCTATTCTGAATTGTTATCTCCCTACCATAATTACGGTCTAATATGAGTTCACCAGAGCCACAGGGACAATGGGTTGCGTCACGTTGTTGGCCGCGGAAGAGCTTCCGTTCTCTAGCTCGTCTCACGGCCCTCCCGCAGCCCCGAGTGGGGCGTCAGCTCTGCATATATAATAGAATGCCGACCCCTCAGCAGACAGATATCGCATAGCATCAACATGAAGGTAAACGTCAATACATTATCACCCCTTTACTTATAACATCCATTTTAATATAATGCACTAATAATATCAGCGTGTTTTCATGTTTTATATATTTATGAATATTATTGTTTAAAACAGTACGAATATATCTATATATATATATATATATATATATATATATATATATATATATATATATATATATATATTATATATATTATTATATTTTTTATTATATTATTATATTTTTATCGATATATATATATATTATTATATTTTTTTTAATTTAGATTGAATTGTTTTTATCTATTGTAAAAAGTATTGTTTCTTTCTTTGTACCTGTAATAATAAATGAAAAATAATATTACATTTTGACGTAAAAGTAATTTCCATAGAAAGTATTTTTATACGATTAAAAATTACGGTAAACCTGCTTATTTACATCAAAATAACGCTTGTTAGCGTATGTATATTTTACTTTATTTTGTCAACATCTAAAATTGGTGTAATTATTTGAAAAAAAACACAACTGATTCAATGATAATTGTCCCAACAGGTATTTGTTTGTTTGTTGGCGCTAGCCGTGGCCGTCCAAGCCGGCTACATCGGCGGTGGAAGCAGTGGTGGCTGGTCCAGTGGTGGTGGAGGCGGATACGGCGGCGGCGGTGGCTTTGGAGGAGGTCACGGAGGGGGTGGTGGATACGGCGGCGGCGGTGGCTTTGGAGGTGGTCACGGAGGGGGTGGTGGCTTTGGAGGTGGCCACGGAGGTGGTGGCGGAGGTGGCTTCGGAGGTAGTGGTGGCCGTAAGTATTGTTTTTATTATAAATTTTAATTACAAACTTTAAAAAGGTTATAATATCTATATATATAAAAATCTCTATAACATATTTCCATTTTTCAACATATTTTGCAACTTATTCTATTATTACAAATGCATCGACTTTAGCGTTTTTTTTTTGTTTGCAGAAGTCATAAAGGTTATCAAAGTGATAAGCACCGGTGGAGGCGGCGGCGGTTACGGTAAGCTTTATCAGTGGCTTTAACAGTTTAGAAAGGACGTTATTTTAGTTACATGATTCACAGTTTATTGCAACTGTTGAAAGGCTAGATACTTAATCGCAAATAATTTTACAAAATACGAAAGAGGAACCTATTTCCGTGCACTGCCGTACATTACAAGAGGTCAAAAGACCAGACACGAGGGTCATCCATTCACTAGATGCCTCAACGAAATTATAAATTTCGTAATCATGACAAAGCTACAACGAACAGATGAGCGCTATGGACGTCATTTTGTCGCAGTTAATGTCATAACAGCTTTTAATTCTGAATATTATTACGATAAATAAATGTACTTAGTAAATTTTGGCATCGGGAGCTACTTACCTCCTTGTTAACGCCAAGTAATATCGGGGATTAAATAGTAACTTAAATTAAAGAAGTTCTATCCACTGTACGCAAGTATAACTCAATTGATAGTTTTGTAATTATTGTTCCACAGTATATACACAAAATAGCGAATAACTAGACAGCGCGATTCAGAAATGCGATATATTGAATGAGCGCCATCTATCACTCCTTATCCTCCTCCCAAAAATCTTCTGGGAGTGAAAATCATCTTAAAACATTTGAAACTTGTATTTAGTAGTAGTTACTTGATATTACTGTTACTTACTTGATATTTAGTATATAGACTGTTATAATAGTTCTGTATAATCTTTCAGGCGGAGGTGGTAGCGGCGGTGGCTGGAAATCCGGCGGCGGCGGCGGTGGATGGTCGAGTGGTGGAGGCGGTGGCTGGAAATCCGGCGGCGGCGGTGGCAGCGGATGGTCGAGTGGTGGAGGCGGTGGCTGGAAATCTGGCGGCGGTAGCAGTGGTTGGTCCAGCGGTGGAGGCGGCGGCGGCGGCTGGAAACTCGGCGGCGGCGGCGGCGGCGGTGGTGGCTGGTGGTGATCCCTCAAATAAAGAATGTCAATATACCAGTACCTCATATTAAAAAATCTTTTATTTTTTTCAATATGTACCTGCATACTAAACAAGTATTAAGTTTTTAATACGAAATATTAAATAAAGTTTTCTCTTTATATCTTTAAATCAGTAATATCCTTAGAATGATAATAATTTATTATTTAATAACCACTTAATAACATATACTTATTATAAAAAGATCTTGCCAAGTAACTTTTAATTTTTTAGATTACTAGAATATTTTCTATACATAATGATACATTTTGACAAAGATATAAATATAATTAATATAAGTATTATAAATATTGTTGAAGCCTAAGTGTATCTAAAAATTGACAAACAAACATTTGAAATGAAATATGAAAGAAAACATAAACAAAAATAAATTGTACTTTTTAAAAACGCAACTCAAATTTAATTTCAATATCAAAAAAATTAACTAACTAACTAAATAAATTATTTAGCTAACTAAAATAACTGAGTAATTGGTACTTACAATAAGTAATTCTTTTAACCCATTTATAAAATTAAATTTTATTAAAAATAATAAATTATTATAAAACTATTATTTTCAGACTGCTCAGTTGATCTATAGAATAATAAGACATTATCATAGACATACAATACATATTCTTAGGTATTTAATTTCGGATTTCGAATTTCGGAATTGCAGTTGTTTCGACTCTGCGGGACAATAAATCAATGAAAAAACTACATATTAAAAAACATTCTAAATTTATTTTTTGTGATTAAATTCACTGTTAAATTGTGCTATATGAAATAATAAATAGATTTATTTATTTATTAGTTACGTAATAACATTGCGCAAGCTAAATGGGATAAGTACTTCGAAGAAAAAAAAGACTAGCATACGTCCACGGTTGTCTTTTGAACATCAATCACTATGTGATATAATATATTTATGTAATTTGTCTATTTATTAAATGATAGATATGGAATAGCTTATTTTTGGTCTTTTATTAAGACCATCTTCCTATCTTTAAATTAAAATAAAACAAAGTGTGTGTGAGATATCATCGAAATTTTTCATAGAAAATGTCCAATTTTCTTCGCATAAATCAGACTGAATTTGACCGATGGCATAGGTTATGATGGTTTTAAGTGCTGCTGTGGTTTGTGGGTTATTCAAAGATCTGTGACTTAAGAAAACCCAACAAGAAAATGAGAATCTATCTCAAGATAACCATGCCCTCAACTCGCTCGTGCAGAATAGCCAATGTGGAATGAGCTGCGTGTCACATTAGGTTTCCACATAGATTTCTATGTTAACCTCTTGACTCAGAATGTAATAATAATATAAATTCATGAAGTATGTTAAATAATGTTGTCGTAAAGAAATTATAAAAAAGAGATCGAATAAATAAAAATAACATATTTACATAGGTTATGAATGATAAAAACTGGAAAATCCTATTATCTTCAGGATTTTAATGCAATATAAGGTTCCATCATGCTATAGCATAAATAAACATCACTGAGAAACTGTATTTAGGGACAAAATCGTCGTACTTACGCGTAAAAACACACGCCGGCAATTTCTTCTTGCTATCACTTTAACATGAAATAATACGACAATGCACCATTGTGTAACCTTCGATATGATATAAGGATTGTTTCTCGGCCTTTTCACTGGATTAGAATCGTTTTCAAACACAAAAGTAAGCGAAAATTGAACAAAAACACAACGAACGCATCAACTGTCAAGTTTGTTTCGCTACTTAAGTAGTGAAACATAAGTATAAGTTATACTTATGGAAAGTAAAATATATATGTAAGAAAACCGTTTCTAAATATGTACGACGTGATTTTATAAGCTTTACTTTACACGATTAGTGAATTAATGCAAGTAATAAATAGTCTGTATATCATTTTGAAATGAGCTGATTAAGAGCCCTTTAATTTGATACTCCACACGGCATATTTCAAATATATATATATTTTTAAATACAGTGCTATAATGACCTGACGTCACATAGCCTATGTTACTAGCGGACTATGTTGATTAGTTTATAAGTTATGCTGGAACAGAGTTCAAATAATGTAAAAATAATAATAAAGATAATGTTGTACAAAAACTTAGATACCCTTAATCCTAAGTGACAACAAATTGGTCGTATTGAGTCTAGTTGCCATACATTTTTTGAAGGCGCTTGACGAGAGTTTAATTTGTACTTGTTTCAACGACGGAACCGGGGGGAACATGGGGGTAGTACACCAACCCCACAGGGTGTAGGTTGAATGCTCTGACGAGGCATCTTGCGCTTCATGATTATCTTAATATCATCTTCATGAACGCCGGCAGGATTATTTTCAAGGAGGTGCATCTGCATATTGCCTTTGCACTATTAGATAACTCATAATAATACAGTATATATTAAAAGGGAATATATATAAATAATTATATATATAATAAAGCAAATAATTAATTTAGTACCTTCAGCGTTCACAGGAAAATTACAGATATTCATTGTACGAATACATACAAAAGCTGTTAAACAAATTTAAATAACAATAAAGACGCCTGAAGTTTTTATTTAAGCAATAACCTTTATTAAAAAAAAAACTTGATATTGTGTAATTTCTTTCATGGCGATTGGCAGGGAGATACTGATGCACCCCGTTGCACTCACCTCCCGACGTCTACGGGCCATAATCATCTCTCTTATCATACTAATATTACAAGTAAGTTTTTTCTTTTATTTGAAACTTTTATATTATTTCAGAAACTATAAGTATAAGGTCATAGACTAAGTATTTTTATTATGGTTATATTTTTATTGTAATAAGACAAAACCTTGACTTAAAGGTTTAATATCACTACTAATATCACTTTAATTTAAAACATAGTCTTCGAAGCGAATAAAGTCTGCGCTCTCTATTTGATCTACGTAAATTTGATTCCTCATCTGTTGAATGAGGGTGACCTACTGTAGTTGGTTGCTCTTCTGTAGATTTATAAGCTTCACTTTCATGTGAAGAAGAATCAGTAGAATCGGATGTATTATCTTCCCTTGCTGAATGATTTTCTACATCACTCAGTATTTCATTGGAAAATAAATTATTTTGAGTGAATATATCAATTTCTCCATTATTTTGACCCAAAGTGCTAAATTGCGATTTGACACGGTAATTTCTCTACCATCTGACAAACGAAACACATGATATCATTTCATGTTTATCTGACACGTGAAACCTCTTCAACTAGCGGTTGATATTTACTGGCGAGATTGAATCTTCGCATAAGAGCATGATCTGAATGAATTGACCAGCTCGGCACAGATACACCATTTGCTGATCTTCTAGTGTGCATAAACATTCTTTTATGCGGCGTGCAATTTGTAGCAGTACAAAGAAGAGAGCGAATTGAATGTAATGCTTGAGGCAGGGCGAATTCCCAATTCTGAATAGACATGTTCTTCGAGCGTAATGCTAGTTGTACCGCTTTCCATACAGTAGCGTTAAGGCGTTCTACTTGACCATTCCCTTGAGGATTGTATGGCGTAGTTCGATTCGTGGCAATACGACGATTACATAGGAATTCTTTTAAATCGGAAGACATGAATGCTTTACCACGATCAGAATGTATAAAACATGGCATACCAAAAATGAGAAAAATTTCATTTAGATGTTTAATAACATTTTTGCAGAAATATCGGCACAAGGAAAAGCAAACGGGAAACACGAATATTCATCAATTAGAGTCAGTATATAGTCGTTTTTCGTATTACTCGGAGATGGTCCTTTAAAGTCTAAACTTAATCTTTTAAATGGAGCTGTTGCTTTAAGTTAAGACTGGGAATAGGACTTCGTCCATAATTAGGCTTTATTTCTGAACAAACACGACAAGATCTTGTTATGCTTCTAATGTCCTCAATATGATAAATTCTTTGTTTTAATCCAGTGAGCCATTCTTGTAATGCCAGGATGACATAAAGCTTAATTAAAGAAATTAATTTCGTATGTAATTGACTTGAGGAACATATGCGTGATAAAGCATCTGCAATTTCATTTTCTTTACCAGGCCTGTAAATTATGTCGTACTTAAATGGTGCTAATTCTAAACGCCATCTCTGTATTTTCTCGTTTTTAATTTTATTTGTCAATTTATTATTAAACATAAATGATACAGATCTTTGATCAGTTATTAATCGATAAGGTTTTACAATTAGATAATGTCCCCATTTTTTTAAAGCTTTTACAATCGCATAAGCTTCTTTTTCAATGGCTGAATGATTTTGTTCTGTTAATTTAGTGTTTTAGAAAAGAAAGCGACAGGTCGACCATCTTGAGATAAAACAGCAGCAATAGAATGATCAGAGTCTGTCTCGACAATTAAAGGAAGATATTATTTATCAATTGATATTTTATTAATCAATTGCATACAAAGCTGATTTCATGATGTCTGATTTAAGTGATTGAAATCTTTATATTAAATCTTCAGAGAATGGAAATATTTTATTATGAGATATAGCGTGAATTCTTTTAGAGAAATTAGGTATCCAACGACTGTAGTGTGCAAACATACCAACGATTCTACGTAGAGACGATAAGTCTTTTGTTGGCGTTAAGGACGTCAGAGATCGAAGACGATCTGCATCGTGTCTTATAAATAATAAATATTTTAGGCTATAATATTAAAGACCAAGATAGTTTGAGAGAACTTACTTTTATCTTTTTTAATAGTGAGGCCTTTCTATTAGTACTTTCTAGCTGCAGCTAAAAAAAATCTAAATTCTTATCGTGGTCATTTTGTGTTTTACCGCAAATAGTATGTCATCTAAACAGGCAAATGTATCTTTGAGTTTTTCTTCTTTTATTACCCAGTCAATGGTTCTTTGAAAGCTGGAGACACACTATTAGTAACTGCAAGTATAATACGTCGGACGAATTGATACAGATTTCCTTCTGCTTCGAATGCTGTGTATTGTCTTCCTTTAGCTAGTATCGGAACTTGGTGATAAGCACTTTGCAAGTCTATTATGCTAAAAATAAAATACTTCGATATTTGAGAAATCATTTCTTCTATATTTTAAAACGAGTATGCATCCAATTGTGTTTATTTATTTATTGTTTGTGAAAAGTCTATAACAAGACGTTTTTTGTATGATTTTCATTTTTTGTTATTAAGACCTGAGCTCATCAAGGCGAAGTACTCTCTTCAATTATACCATCAGCTAAAAGCTTTCGAATTTCTTTAAAAATAAAATGTTTATTATCTTGACTAAATCGGCGAGATTTAATTGCTATTGGCTTGCATTCGAGAGATATATTTGCAAATAAAGGAACTTCAGAGATTGATGCTTTTGCATTACAAACATTTATCGGTTGTTTAGGTACACCAAATGAAACTCTAGAAAAGAATGTTTTTCCTGTATATCGTGACCTATTATTAAATCAGCACATAGGTTTTTTACAATAAGTAAATTGAAACCTTCATAATCGTGATCTCTTATTCTACCTGGTACAGTAATTTCTCCCTCAACTACTGATTTGAAATCAGTTGATGCCATTGAAATACTTTTATTACTAGACCGACTTTTCAAACCGCAACGTTTAAAGAAATTCTCATCCATAAAGCTAACTGAGCTCCCAGTATCGATTAGAGCGTGTGCTCTTATTCCTTTTATGTAGACAGTCAGAGTTGCTTTGCTTAATGAGCTTGGAGAAGCAGTTATTATGCATGCGGACGATTGACTTTGCTCAGTTGTTGCCGCATTACTATATCTTTTACTGCGACAAACATTAGCGAACCTTTTTTTCACACATTTGGCAAATTACATCAAGTGCTGGACAATTTTTACGAAGATGAACGCGATCACCACAGAAAAACCACTTCCGTTTAAAATCAGTTACTCTTTTATTACTATTTGTACTGTCATATTCAGATGTTTTTGTCGTACAAGAGTAATAGCTTTAAGATTATTATTTTGAATAGCATTTACGCTGATATTATACTTTTGTGAACTAACTTCAGCTACTTCTAGAGACGATGCTTGATTGTACGCTTCATCGAGTGATAAGTCTAAATTTTCAAGTAGGCGTTGCTTTATTTTATTGGACTTAATTCCGGATATAAATGCGTAATCGTCACGTAATCTTTTAAATTTGTTTCTGCAACAACGTTTTTAATATCATATTATTTCGCTAATTGTTTTAAAGCTTGTAAATAGTTGTCTAAAAAAAGGAATTTATAATTAATCTCGTGCTTGAAGGTGAAGGAAAACATTGTGAGGAAACCTGCATGCGTCTAATTTAATTGAAATTTTGCCACATGTGAATTCTACCAACCCGCATTGGAGCAGCGTGGTGGAATAAGCTCCAAACCTTCTCCTCAAAAGGGAGAGGACGCCTTAGCCCAGCAGTGGAACATTAACAGGCTGTTACTGTAAATAATTGTCTATCGACTTCAATTTGCTGTTTTCTCGTAGCTAGAGTGTTTGGCAAAAATATATTTTTTGGTTTTTAAATAGTTTATCCAATATGGCCAGTGTTGTTTCATATGTAGAACATTCGCTTATGTATGTAAATTTATTTGATGCAACATGGTTAATTATTAAATCCAATTTTTATGAGAAGCGAGTACCTTTTCAGTCGTGTAAAGTAAATCAGAAGACGATAAAAAGCTTTCAAATGATTCTTTTCCAATGTTCCCAATGTTTCGCTGTGGAACTTTCGGATCGACATCTAAACGATCAGGTCCTAAATATTTCAGTTCAGTTTATTCATTTTATAAATACATTAAATAATTATGTGGAATAAATTGTAATAAGACAAAAACTTGACTTGAAGGTTTAATATCACTACATTTATTATCTATATCTCAAAAAAGATGTATCTTTTTAATACGCTGACGTAGTCTGAGAAAATTGTCGGTCCAGGCACTTTTGAAGCAAGTGTTTCCAAAACTGTAATTGTTTTGCAATCATTTAATAATAAATATGATAAAAAATAACTTTGTATGAAATTTTTTGTGAACCATGGTGCCCCAGTTGTTAGAAAACGAGAATCTTAACCGATGATTCCGAGTGCAAGTCCGGGCAAGCACCATTGAATTTTCATGTTATTAATTTGTGTATATAATTCATCTCGTACTCAGCGGTGAAAGACATCGTGAGGATAGCTGCCCGCATTGAAGAAGCGTGGTGGAGAAAGCGCCAAACCTTCTCCTCAAAAAGGAGAGGGAACTTTAACTCAGCATTGGGGCATTTTCAAGTTTTACTCTATTCAGCTTTACCTTTTTAAGATTTGTATGTTTCCAAAATATTTACAGAAAAGTCAAACCAAATTCAACAAAACAAACGTCAAGAAATTAGTTCTTTTTAAAAAATGATGAGGTCTTAATTTATTTTAAGAAGAAAATTATTATTCGATTTCATTATTTACACCTTGCATTTTGTAAAAAGCTAATTTAATGAAAGATCATTCCTCATTAATTCTGCTTTTATATTCAGTACCTAGTCATTAAGTCATAAATAAATTCATCTAATGGTCTAAAAGTTCGCCATAATTGTATGATAATTTGCAAAAATTGAGCCAGTACGTTGTAGGAGTATTCACACATCCCATCGGCTTTATTAGCGTCCCGCGTCAAAGTTTTTGTATAGATATCGTTGCGGATATTTCGGTATATCATTGAAGATAATAATGTAATTCTGATTTAAAATATCTTTGATATAAATACAGCCAAATTTTTTGAAAGTGCAGCTGCGCCAACATACCGCAAAGCTAAACAGCAAAAGAGAAACATTTCTCTTACTGGAGCCTTGTGTGCAGTACTTTTGTGTATCTTACCAATTTTTAATATAATTTCTGCATGGACCAGCAAATTTCAATTAAATAAAAGTATAAAATAAATAAAACTACATACGTTTTTATAAAAATAAATATATAAAAGTTCTTTATTTACAATTTAACATGTATAAAAATAAAAACATTAACTCCCATTTATTTTTTATTGTTTTTCTTTTTTCCAAATTTTTGTCTTTTAATTCTGTTTGGGTCATAATTTTCTTTGTCAGATGAATCAGTACTAAGTGGGGTATGTCCGCGGACTATAGGCTTCATTCTGTTGACATACTCGTGAGCCTCCATTGAGGATAGTATACCGAAATTTCTGCAAATAAACTAACATTTAATTTTTGGGTTTAGTAAAAAGATAAATAGGAAAGATGCATTTTGTTATCTTAATCATCACTTTTAATATATTGCTATTATGAATTTAAACCATTTGTTCAAAAATATTCTACATATTAATATACTCATACATTTCTTTATGAACCTCTGCAGTGGCTTCAAGAGTGCAAACAGTTTCATTGATATCACTATCTGTGTCTGAATCGTCTATTACCAGACATTTTCTCTTTGAAGGTAATACATTAACATTGTCCTTTGTAATTTTTGGAATACCTCCATCCTTTTTGTCAGTATCTATATCTTTATTAAGCAAAACATTATTTTCTACATTGTCATGCTTTGATATTTTGTTGTCATTGTTATTTTGAGTTTCAATGTTGATTTTTGAGGGAGCTTGAATTAAATCTGTTCTATCTTTAATCATATCGGTTTGTACTTGGACGGATTGCTTTTTTAATTCAATATTTCTTACAGGGCAATGTGAACATTTGATTGTGGTTATGAAGTTGTCATTATCAATTATTACTGTTACACTTTTTGCTGGCACTGGATTTTGTAACTGTTTTTTTTCATTTGTACATTCATTACAGATCTTATATAGTAAGCTTTTTTTGTAAAAAGGTATTTTGTAAGAGTCTGTATTGAAATAAACGGGTTTTGATAGTATAGTGGGTTCAGTTAATGTAATTATGTGTTCCGATTGATCAGATTTTTTTGTAAAATCACAGGGTTTAAATTTTTCAGCCTCTTGTACAGCAATTAATGCAAGTCTATCTTTATCAATAAAACCTTCTTGACTATTATCTATAACAATAGTCTCCTCATCAACAACAATTCCACTTTCATCATTTTCACATTTGCTTCTTTGCAAACTAGTGCTTTCATTATTACTTAACAATCTAGGTATGGTAATGGACTCTTTCTTTTTATTTTTAGGTAAAAGCCTCAATTTTTTCTTACTATTAGTATTAATAACCTTTATATGGGTTCTTTTTCTATTTGAAACTTCTGAATCATTGTCTTTAGTAACTAAGCTAAAATCTTTAGTAAAACTTTGACTGTTCACATTTAAATCTGCAAACGGTTTACGAGGTAGATTACTGGATTTCTTTGAGGTTGATTCATTATTTTTTAGCCACTGTTGAACATAATTTACAGTGTTTTCCATATTTAACACATTAGATATGCTTTCACCAGCTAGGAATGGCAATCTTGAATTTTCTTTATCATTTACTATATATTTAGTACTTTTTCTTTTATTACAATATTTTGATGGAGCTTGTATACATTTTGGAAATATTTGTTTTTCCAATTTTAATTGTTCTGATAGTCTGTGTCTTTTGTAAACTAGAACAAAAAATAATTTTTAATATATAATTAATATAATTTTATACATTGTTAGTTATATTGTATGGTACAGCAGAATGTAACTTATAATGTTATACAAATTGATATCAAATAAAAAAATTGAAGTACCATCGAGGTTAAATAAATCCTGAAATGTAGTTAAAAGATGTAAAACATGTTCGATGCGTTGCCCGTAAGGTACATCAATGGAATTAATCGAATTGGTAGGTGGTGAAAGGCAACGTATACAGTATTCGGCGTTTATGGCACAGTTATTACATACGTGATGTCCACACGGATATCTTACAATAGGTCCATTTAACAGGTCACTACGAAAACAAAAATTGATTTGTTATTATATTATTATGCTATCACGACTAAACGTATATAAACAATAATCCTCATCTCACCAAGTAACACATCGATTTTTATCAACTAAAGTTTTGACGTAATTAACAGCAACTTCTTTATTAAAATTATTCATAATAATGTACCATTTTAAAACGTTTGCAAAATACCGTTGTTTTAATAAAATCCTATATTCAATTTAATATTATACACAAATCTATTTGATTATTGATACGTATTAATATTAAAGTGTTCAACAGATAACTGCTGAAGCTGATAATGTAGCTACGTCTGACGCCACAGATAGGATATGATAGTATGTTAATAATCGATTGAAAACTGATACTATTATTATTTAAAATATAATTTAGAAAAAAAACTACGTAATCTTAAACAATTTTACGTTCTAAGGTAGATATCAAAAAATGAATAACTAAATAACCAGAACATAGTAGGTACCATAAAAAAGCGCAAAGCTTTGCTATACTAGCGTGACAGCTTAATGACATCTTCAAAACAAACTTCACAATATTTGCGATATTAGTGTTGTTTTTAATATATCAATTTGGTGATTCGTAAATTAAATTATTTTTTCAATTGCTTCAGTTAAAAAAGAAATAAAACAATTTGCGGGTATTCATTATGGTATTTGTTTTAGTTTTATAACAATTTTTATTGAAATGAATTTATATGCTAGCATTTGCCAAACCAGTAACCACGAACGTCTCACACCCAGTGCCATTCGAGCCGAAAAAACTGACATCTAGCATTTTATTCAAACAATTTTTAACCGTAAGAATAAATTCGCAACTATTTACAAAGATACTGTAAATATATCATAGATGGCATAATAGATCAAAAAATTGCTAAGCCTCGATTAGTTTTGCAAACGTCAGAATGATGGCGCTTGTTTTTAGCATGTACAATGAACTTATGTTGATACGCTTAACCTAGAAATACGCCTATAAAATTGTTACACCAGAGATGGAAAGAACTACAAATACAAATTTTTGTAAGATAATTTAGATATCGATTTAATTAACGGAGACATTTAAACATTCGTTCTTAAAATGCTCCATTCACTGGACACATATGATATGTATTATCTACATTTTGAAGCTAAATTTAACAGAAGTTAAAATATTTATTTTGGTAAATACCGTTTGTATTTAATGTTAGGAATTTAAGTAAGTAATATAATATAATGTAAAGTAATAAGTCATATCGCCTGTTTTTGATTCTTATACTTATTTTTTATCAGAAATGTAAATAACTGTTTTTTAAATAATACATAAATAAGTATTTGACTTTATAATTAAAATAAACAAATAATAAACAAAACTGTCATTCATTATTTTAAATGCTTACAGAAAAAAACAACGTATTACGTAATAGTATTCGAAGCACCCACATTTTGCACCAAAAGTTGCCATCATCTGTGACGGGAGGTGAAGCGCTATTTCTTTTTTAAATATATTCCAGCACAAGGAGTTGATAGATTCGGTCGAAGATTGTTAAGACTATTTTAAGTTTTATTCTGACGTTATAATAAAAAACTAGTGTCAAAACGATTAGTAGTTTCCAAGTTCGAACAGTGTTTTTATTAAATTAAATAAATATATAATTTATTTTATACAGTTGGATTATTTAAGAATTCAGCTTTTTTTTACATATTTTTTGTGTTGTTCCAGCATTTGTTGAGTATGAACTATATTAAAAAATCAGCAAATTATGGAGGAATTCGTACAAATATCATTTCATGCGAATCTTCTAGCATTATTTAATATCTTACCCTTTTTCCAATATGCTTATAAATTTATAAGCTTAATGTGTAATAAATTTGAAGTAAAAGAGCCATTATTGTATTTTATTACAATTAAAAAGTGAAAATTCATTCATTACCCTGGCAGCCCTACACATTACTGGGTGGCCATAACTAATATTTATTAAATACGTTTGGATACTTTAAGATATTGGTAAAAGCAAATAGATGTTTTAAAACTATTTAGCCATTGCTTTGCTTCAAGTATAAATGAAGAAGTCCAAATTTTGAATTAATATAATTTTCTAAATAATTCCTAAGAAAATTGTATGCCTATATTTTAAGCAATTATCAAACCGAGTATTTTAAGTCAAAGTATCCAATTTGCCGTTTGTGTGTCAAGGTAAATTGTCAAGTCTTGGATAAAATTCTGAAAAAGTTAATACAATAGGATATATTCGTAACAAATAATTTTTTTTCTTCGATATCTTTCATAATGGTGTATTTATACATCCAGATATGGTAACAAAAAAATATGAAATTATTTTAACAACTTACGAGTTAAACAATGCTAGTTCGGACGCTCCCAACGGATAATGGAAAATGGGTTTACGAAAGAACCTTTTGTATTTTAAGTGTTTAAAAGTTTTCGAAATGTTTTGGACATTAAAATGAATTTTGTGAGTGTTTTTTGTGATTGGATGTTTTCATATTGGTGGTTCATATATCGTCGAAATGGGTGACAAAATAAATCGAGAATATTTCGCTCCAGGCTCAGCAGCCTTCAATTACAACAATGTGGTAAGTGATAGTTTCAAGTAAAATAATGGCAGGGAAAATTGAGCGTTAACTCAATCATTATAGATAACACCTTCATTTCAATGTCAAAATGCAGTCTGAAAAATAACACCACATTCAAATTCATTCCACTTTATTGTCGGAGACAAACAATTTGCTTAATTAAATAAAATAAGGCCATTATTATAAATATTATAGCCATAATTTGGAATGTGTGAGTGTAATTGAAAAAAAAACAATCTAAAAACTGCTAATAAACATTTTTAATATATAAAACAATTTGGATTAGTTATTTTACATATATAAATGCAATTTTCAACATACAGATAATAAAAATCACAACAGTGCAGAATGCTATATGCTATATAATATGCTATATAACTTATGTGGTATATATCACATTTTATAATTTAATATTGGTATATCTTATTATCTTTAGTACCTACATCAAAAACATCTTAATTGATGTTTTTGTAAAATTCATTAATATTTATAAATTTCATCTTCTTTGCATTTTATCTAATTCAAACCTACTTTTGTGTAAATTGTATTTTTATTAAAAAAATCCCTTGTGAATCAAGAAATTGTATTGGATATAATAAATTATGTAATAATCAATGCCATTGAAATTGACTTGCACTTATTACATTTATTTAGGGTGGTTAGTGTTACTTATAATTCTTCAATGACTTGCCGCCTGCCTGACCCCAACCCTACTTAGGAATCTGCTGGATCGGTGGTCATTGGTTTGAAGCCACTACCATATAAGAGAATGAGAGGCTTATATGCAGTTTTCGAATATGAATGTCAAACATTTGTTAAATTGACTCTTAAGAAACCTATGAGTCAAGTTAAGGTAGCTTAATTATATTCTGCCAGAACCACATACTTAGAACAACAGATGATTTCTAAATTTAATATTTGTAAGGGGGTTTTGCTTACAAACAGGAAGCTCACTCACAAGCATTGAAAACTTCACTTAGTCACCACAGACCCAATGTATGTATGTTATCTTTAGTATTTACAAATATCAAATATTATTAAATCAGTTTACGAACTTAACAATGCTTTAAACTCTTATAGCATCATCATGAGTAACAGTAGCAGCTAGTAGCCTTATGAATGTCCAATCGTAAAATAATGACAGTTCATGAAGAAGGTTACTCACTAATTTCATGATTTGTCTCTTTCAGACATTAGTGATTTAACTTTCAATAGAAGAAGCCTAAAGATTACTATACTACCTTTATCAGTTGGGCGGTTAAATTGTCACTAGTTATGCAAAAAAAAAAAAAATGACGGGCTTTGTGCCAATTTTAAATACTCTAAAGAAAGTGTATATGCATAAATTTTATTTCGTTATTTGCCTTAGCTTATTTTTAAGCCAATGGAAAAACATATATACTAATATTAGAGCCTGAGAGTTTTTATTGTTAAATGGGTATATCTACTGCTATCCATGTGGCCTGTCCATTAAAGAAGGTTACTAAAGGGCAAACCAAAAGCAAAGAAAGTAATGTCTATCATTCTGGAAAACTAAATGCAAATAAGTAAAGCTGATGGACGACACAGACGCTTTAATGGTGGCGCATATGCCATTGATGGGTATTTAGATAATAAGATGTACTTGGTTAAATAAATACTTATTGTGTATAGTATATAAAACAGGCTTACAAAATCGAAATTCTATTATTAAAAGTGCAGGACACATCTAGATTTTTAATAAAAATAGGTCCAGTACTGTTGTGTATATACTGTTGCATATAAGGCAATAATTATTTTTAAAATATATAATCACGAAGACGATTATGTTATTCTTAAAACGTAAATATAATGTGTGCAGAACAAAATATACTATACTAAGAGGTATTTGGT
Source organism: Nymphalis io (assembly GCF_905147045.1). Taxonomy (NCBI): domain Eukaryota; kingdom Metazoa; phylum Arthropoda; class Insecta; order Lepidoptera; family Nymphalidae; genus Nymphalis; species Nymphalis io. Next base: position 4,224,945 of record NC_065897.1, read on the forward strand.
TATATAGATTTTCAGACGAATTTATTATTATTATATGTAAAAATATCTAAAGTTTATTATCAAATTTTTATTGAATTAATATATCATACAATAATAGTCATCGCCTTTTTTTCGTAACTATTACGTATTTCGATCCATCAAACAATTGTATTAGGTAAGCTTAGAGTTTTACTCAATTTATCTTTATGACGATCGGTAAATATTTCCTTGTGTTGTGACGGCGACGACGCTCGCTACATTGATGTGTTATCATTTTTATGCGCATATAACTGCAGTTTCTTATGAAGCAAGGAAAGCAAAGTGAAACTCGAGATTTCTGATTATAAATCGTAAGCAAAACGACTTCACTTTTGAAATTTAATCGATTCTCAATTGTTTTCGGTTTAATGTTCAATTTTAATTAACTTTAATATGTTAACGTTATTTTATTGCAAATTAAATTGGCTTTTATATGTTTTTTAAAACGAATAATTACAATACAAATACTTTCATTAATTTTATTATTATCAAGTCATATTTTATTAAAATACTATAATTATTTATATTACAAATATTATTCTTTACAAGCAATCCTTAATAAAACAATTGAGATAACTCTAACGCATAGGTACAATTGATTAGCATAATTAAGGCTCTACAGTTTTGCAATATTATTGTAAGGTCTAATGTGAATGTAGATGCGAAGAGAATAAATACAAATAGCCTGATACGAACTGGCTTAGCGCGGGAATTTATAAAAAAAAATCATACCATTGTTCACCATTTTCTATTTTACCGACAATTTGCTTCTCGATGAACAATAAGTAGCGTGTTGATCCCACGGCGATACAATACGATGTGGGGCAGATATTTGACACAATTTAATTTGCACGAAATAATCACTCATGATGTATTAATTGTTTAGTGCAATCGTTTTTACTCTCACGCTTCTACTACAAGCTATATAATAGGAAACCTATGAGAATGTATTGATTAAGGACTTTTTTGCGGCTTTGAATCGCAGAGTTATCTTTAATAAGGTAAAAAATACATTTTTAGTCATTATAAAAAAGCTCAAAATTTTTACTATAATACATGTTTAAATCATATTGTAACATGAACATAATTATATTTATAAAACGAATAATAAAATGAACTAAACAGATTTTACGGATTCTACTAAATTGCCGAAGGCTCATGAAAACAAGAAACTTGTCACTTAAACAAGTGAACCTCAAATGGACGTAAATTCAATTATTGACGTAAAAAACAATTATTATATCATTTATATAATATAATACATTAACACGGTGCGGAGCCGGTATGTATGTAGTGTATGTATATACTCGTAGCTTGGGCAAAAATTGTAGTGCCTTCAGATGTTGCATGTTCAAGGCAAAGCTCGTACCAGGAGCATCCTGGTGCTCGCGTGTACTAATATTTAATAGACGTTTCGTTGACACAAAAAATTTCATCGCTGCGCCAACACGGTTTTAATAATATATTATATATTCTCATCGCACGATATTCTTACAGGACTTTTTTTTTATAATTCAAACATGCTTTGGGAATAAATATGAAACATTACGAATCATTATCGAGCAATTGCTGTCGCATATACATGCGAAATAAAAACGTTTAGCTAATTACCATTGGGACAGAAAAGTGGACGGTTATTCAGACCAATTACTTAAACACAAAACTAAATTATAACTTTAGTTCATAAAATGAAATGCGTTCTATTATGATAATGCTTATTGATTGTTATATTTCGTGAACTTTCGATATTAACATTGTATTGTTACGTATTAATCGCGTGTCTGCTGCTGCAAAACCTATCTACCCAGTTGGCAATGTTCAGAGTTCAGTTAATCCGTCAGTACATTTTTGTCTTGCGAAACGTTCGTTCTGTGACCTTAGTGCCGTGTGTGCTGCTCATTATTTTGCAATATCTATATAAACTACAAATGGTTTCATTTATAACCTGAATTATGAAAAGAGTGTGGCGTCCGAAATGGAATGTGGTGAAAATGGTGCGTGTTCATGTAGAGTAGATATTACGCTATGTAAAGATAATGTCAAAATTAAATATAGAAACGGGTAAGCTAATAGATTAATTTATTAACTTGTATATAATAATTGTAAGTATTATTATTTTTTATCGACCTTATCCCACCGATTTGATTATGTATAATAAAAATTTACACAAATGATATACTTTACTTATTTATTTTTATAATTACTATATTTTTTTAATTAAAAGATCACATTTCACAATGAAAATCATTAACAATTTTTTTTATCACAAATCATCAAGCTATGTGGTATGTAAGGTTTTAATCTGATGCCAGCATCTTTAGTTCGACCCAATATTTCACATGACACTTGTGAACAATTATTTACTATTCTTACATAATACCGTCTTTACTTACCGATTTCTTGCAACATTTTTTTACCTCATTCGATTGAATTGATATTTTAATGTGTTATTTGATGACGGTGTCGTTATGAGAATCGGATTCCTAATAAACGTAATGTTCTTTTTATGCAATCGGTCCATGTAACAGACCGTTATTGACAAATATTAATTAATGTGCAATATCGATTTTAAAATCTTGAGAGTTTAGTCATAGCAAAATAAGAAGGTACACGCCTCTGTAAATGTTTGTTCATTTGTCTTATAGAAAAGCAACAGCCTTCAGATGTATCATTAAAAGGTAAAAAAAGTCTTCTTTACTTTTAAATAAGTTGAGCGCGTGAATCTTTACCAAAAGTTGCGAGTTCAAACCCAGACAAGCACCACTGAATTTTCATTTGTTTAATTTGTGTTTATTGTTCATCTCGTGCTCGTTGCGTGCAGGAAAACAACATGAGGATACCTGCATGAGTCGGATGAAAATCTGGCACAAGTGTATCTACCAAACCAAACCTTTTCCTCAAATGGAGAGAGGAGGCCTTAGCCCACTTGTGGGACATTAACAAATTCATATTTACTTACTTTTAAGGAAAATATTTAATCACGCTTATCCTATGCAGGTTGTTGGATATTAATTATAAATAATTGAAAAAAAAACCATTTCACTATAAAAAAGTAATTAATTGAAGCTGTTGTGAAGAAACCTCGTTTGTTCCTTCGTCCTTAATCTAAATCAAATAAATACTTAACCTTACATGGTACGGCACCTTCGATGTACATAAAAACGATATACATTGATTGACCGAAAGGTCGGCTAACTCGTAATTATACGTGGAATAAGTATAAGACAAGTGTACCTGTAATAAAATTGTATATTGTATATAATTATATATTTTTTTGTCATTTAAATTTTGTTTAAAGTGTTTGAGATATGAATTAGTTCTGGAATAACGTCATCCTATAAAATTAAAGAAAGTTTATCTTTTTAATTTGCAAAAGAAATGAGTCCTTCTCGTCCAAGGCTTCCCCGCCAGCTTGAGAATTCGACTGTGACCTCCAAACCTTCACTGCGTATGGACAAAATGTTTGACTTATAATTTTTTCCAATACATTATGGATTTCAAAACCAACATAAACATTATTTGAGAGAATGAATCATTATATTAATATGTAGTGAATATTTGTTTACGTCGTATATATGTATGTGTTTTTCCTTACCGCCGAGGACTTTTGTAAACACACAATTGAAAATCTCTACTTTACTATGTTCCTCTTCAATCCACAATTTAAATAATTTGACTTAGTAAAACGTTAATTTGTGTGTTCTTTGTAATGTTAGCTAAAATATTTAGATAGTGTCTGAAAGTGAGTACCGTGAGTGCACTTTACTAAACATGCATACGAATAGCTTTAAACTAAGTAACTTAAACTGGAAAGTGCGAACAATTTATTTAAAAAGAAAAAAAACATAAATAAATAAAATACTCTATTTGTTCAATTGTAATTATGATCTTTACAAACCAATCACTCGACGCTTACGTCATTTAAAATTTACAGACATTTTATGTTACACTTGCTGTATAATTACTATAATGGCACGTATTAGAGTACCGTCAATTATTCTACTTCCCCGTTTCTTATGTTTTCTAACCGCAACGTGGTTGTCACTTGTCAGAGCATTGACATCTATTTGAGGTTGAACTACATCCTAGTTAGTGACGATGTAAATGACGTATTATCTTTTCTTAAACGTAATATATGAATTAGGTTTTTTACTTTAGTACGCTTATATAATATTCAAATTATTTTAGCACGACATGTCGTTTAGTTTCATAATATAATATTTTTATTTTTTTAAATTTTGTATGTTTAATATAATTTAAACCCTTCACTAAAATACTTATTCAAAATAAAAGGAAAATAATAATTATCTGTGACTGGCTACGTGATGTGTACTGACATAAAAATAAATCATGTAATGTAAAAATGTAATAAAAAATGTAAAAGGCTATATATAGAATCATTCTGGATAATAAAAAAAATTGCCGTCTCTTCGAGCTGGGTATTCAATCCCGAAGAAATACTTATAAATACAAAATACATATAATTATGTATGTAGGTAGGGTTTTTTTTTTTTTATAGAATAGGAAGGCGGACGAGCATATGGGCCACCTGATGGTAAGTGGTCACCAACGCTCTTAGACATTGGCATTGTAAGAAATGTCAACCATCGCTTACATATCCAATGCGCCACCAACCTTGGGAACTAAGATTTTATGTCCCTTGTGCCTGTAATTACACTGGCTCACTCACCCTTCAAACCGGAACACAACAATATCAAGTATTGCTGTTTTGCGGTAGAATATCTGATGAGTGGGTGGTACCTACCCAGACGAGCTTGCACAAAGCCCTACCACCAGTAACATACCACCAGTAACATACCTGGGGTATGTTACCCCACTCAGACTACCAATCAGACTTATTCAGACTTATATTATAATACATATTCTACTCTATTTTTGGTAAACATGACTAGTTTATTTCAATAGTCAGTGATGTTAAAAAAAAAATTTTTGAACATTTTAATATTTTCCAAGATAAAATAGAATAAAGAGCTAGAAGGTACACCTTGTGTAATAATAGCCACAAGGGGCATAACACGTGAGATTGCCTAGTTTGCCGCATATTGAAAGTGTAAGGAGTGGTTTATACTTCTTGCTGTGTCAGTGTCTATAGACGAAACCACTTACTAAATTATTATTACATAATTATTTACAAATTTAAAAACAAATTATATATAACTATGTTTTATTCAACGTGACAATGAACGCGACGAAAAGGTTAGGCCTCTAAATGAAGCTCTAGACTTGCATCAGAATAATAATTTTATTATATCGCTGAGGAGCGATGTACGCAATTTCAATGGGTATTTGTTTAAAATATGCTAATATTTTAGGTACGATCTCTGTTTCCTGTGTAATTACGTCGATATTCTTCGGCTTTATTTGCGTGAGCTACTTTTTATAAACTTCCTGACTTCGTAATTCGCATCGTCATGAAACATACCGAGTGTTTCCATGCAGCATGTCTCCTTCCTTCACACGTGATTGAACCGTTTGGAGTTTTAAGGACTGGTATATTTAAAGCATATAAAGCTTATTTTTAAGTTAAAAAATGCATGACATTAATAAAACGACAAATACAGAAACGTGTAAATCGTAACAGCCTGTGAATGTCCCACTGCTGGGCTGAAGGCCTCCTCTCCCTTTTTCAGGAGGTTTGGAGCTTATTCCACCACGCTGCTCCAGTGCGGGTTGGTGGAATACACATGTGGCAGAATTTTAGTGAAATTCGACACATGTAGGTTTCATCCCGATGTTTTCCTTCACCGTAAAGCGCGAAATGAATTATAATCACAAATCACAAATTAAGCACATGAAATTCAGTGGTGCTTGCCCGGGTTTGAACCCACGATCATTGATTAAGATGCACGCGTTATTACCACTGGACCATCTCGGCTCTTTAAATACAATAAATACAACATAACAATCACTGCTCGTAATATCGTTATTTGTTTTTCTAATAAAAATAAACATTGCAGCAAGATAGTATTGGTAATTATGACGAAACTAATTAATCTTTTAATATTATTATTTAATGCGCAGATCTACGTATTAGGGTCATATAATTTATTATAATTATGTATTATAAAAATAAATTTTTCATTAAATTAATAATGAAAGTAAATTTCTATTAAAAAAACTATCTTGGAAGAGATCCCTGCAAGTGATAAGGCCGCCTTTGCATACTTTACGTACTTTGTTCTTTTATGGAATGTTTGTAAATTGTGTGCAATAAAAATTTATAAAAATATCTTGTAGAAAGACTAGACAAAAAAAAAAATTGAATTCATCGTTATAATAGTTTTTTTTTATAACTTTATAGAACTTTTTTATGTTAAATATTGTAGCTACCTACACGAATATCTTAATAAAACGCACCTTCCTACCTATACCCACCCACTACCATACCACTAGCTATCGCCCAATATGAATAAATCGCACAGCACGCATTATACAAATGAATAATAATCAAATAGGTACATAAATTACTAGCGAATTATTATTAACTTTTGTAGCTGTTCAGTCAACTTTGCAAAGATGTAAGCTGATATTTCTAGCTTACATTATGATTCTAAAAATTAAATTTTATTTTTTATTAGTATTTAAGACGAGAGATACTGATAATTGAGTTGAAAAATTAATTTTCTTCAGCTAGTCTTCAGTTCAGAAAAGTAACAATCTTCCCTTGAGAAGGTTTCGAGCTCATTCTTGTTGTTGTTGGATTCACATGTGGCAGAATTTTAGTTAAAATAGGCACATGCAGGTTTCCTCACGATGCTTTCCTTCACCGCATAGCACGGTGTGAATTGTAAACACAAATTAAGCACATAAAAATTTAATGGTGCTTATCTACTAAAAACATAATATTTATAGATTTTGTCCTGAGAAACTTTGCACACATGAGAAATGAACAAAATCCGATTTCTAAATGATTTCTCCCAGTATTTGCTCGTCACGCTAGTTGCTCCAGACTTCTAGTCTATGCATGACCTGATAAACGACATTCAATTACTGCTAGTACTATTTATAAAGAGTATTTTGAAAAAGAAGATAAATTTATGTTTGTAAAATCTTGATATAAGCTTACATTAGTTTTGTACATAAGTTTTTTTTTCTGATTGATATGAAACCCTCTTATTCATATTATGATAGTTAATGATTTCATATATGGCTTTATAGTAAGTATGCTGCCTATTTTTAGATACAGTAGGTTATGTCAGAGTACTCAAGGAGATTTTTTCAGCCGCTTTCCAAGCGAACGCTGCCAAAACTGTAAGAGATACAGGTAAACTTTTATGTGAGATTTGTAGTTCTCAAATATATCTTCTATAGAAAATCTCGGTATATATTACAAAACTCTTTTAGAGAAAGGCTTATACTTTAAGAAATGGGTAATGATAAATGATTTTTTTTTTTCAATTTATTTATCATAAAGTGTTTGTATATAAAATATATTTAAAGCGTTATGTTGTTAAAAGTTTGTCGTTCGCCGTTTGGACGAGAACTTTTAAATATTTTATAAAGGATTTTGAATAAACAGTGAAAAATCGTTAGCATAATAACGATTGATAACGTAGGTAGATGGCATTATTTTAAATTATATCATGAAATTAAAACCTTACTTTCTCTGTGCGGAAATCAGTATCCTACGTTATTCTACTGTATCCGTTAGTATTAATATAATAAATAATGGGTATGGTATAATTATAAACACTTAAATTAATCGCTCAAATATAGTTATCAAGGTTGTTCGTGTGAAGGTCTAAAATATATTTTTTGTTACTGCACTTTCAATAACGATTATGTCATAAACTCATAAATGACTGCGTTTGTTTCAACGGAGACCTTCAAACGAAGCTCTTCGTAAGTTTCATGTATGCCTCCTACGGATTACATCAACTCTCAAACATTCGTGAAGGCGAGTGTTGGCGAAAAAAAAAAACGTGTCTGCAATAATAGTTAACAGCCACGAGTGTTACCTATAAATAACTTTATAATAATACAATAGATAGAGGGAAGTCACGCAATTGTTTTATTAAAAATAACCATAGACGTGTAATCAAAACACTGGCGTCGGAGATGTTTATAGCATTTAAGTGAGCATTTAATAGTAATTGTAATATAAAAAAAAAAACGCAAAATATTTGATGTTTGCCTTCGTGATTGTATCGTAACATTATATAAAAAGTATTATAAAATGTATAGTTACGTATATTTCATGCTAATAAAATCAATAAGTACATTAATACCTTATTGTACGTACATATTGCGACGTTGCAGGATTCAAATCCACTCCTCTAAGATATCGTGCTTTGTAAGTTAAACTATTTACAGCACCAAATGCAATGCATCGTGCACCTGCAAAAAACAATAGCAGCTTATTTTTTTATATTTGTCCAATTTAAGATATTTTTTTTTATATGTAATAGATAACGAAGGTAGAGTTTAGGGTCCGTTCACACAGACCGGCTCGGAGAGGAGAGCAGATTTTTATCACGTTGGAAACAGTGTTTTGAGTGATTGTAGTAAAGTTTATTTTTGCATTTGCACCTTTTTTGTCATTAAAAATGCCTGAACGCGCTTCGTGTGAAGTATTAAAAGGAGCCGACCGGCTCCGCTTGCGTGCTCTTTCTCGCTCGCACCCGCTTTCAGATCTCTTCCAGCCGGTCGATGTGAAATAGTTGGCGGCTCCGCTCCGGCCAATTCCAAGCGTATACGACCCGGTCTGTGTGAAAAGAAAAAAGCAGGCCGATGCTCTCCGAGCCGGTCTGTGTGAACGGACCCTTATGCGTCTACGAGCTTATCACCTAGATAGGTACCTTATGTCCCTTACATAATAAGTGCGCGAAACCGCGGACGGAAATATAATAAAATAAATACCTTATTTGTATGTTACTATTATTAATGATTGTATTTTAACTTACAACTATGAACTTAAAAAAGATCGTACTGTAATGATGTTGTCCAAAAATGTTGAATGATGTAAGTGATTATACATTTAATGAACAGCTCCAGATGTCCAACGATTGAAGTGTTACGTAATTGTGCTGATGCATTATCTCAATCAAGAGATATTATCTTGTTCATCGAGCTACCAGATTAAATTGATATTGTTTCTTGAGTTATGCTTAGCTGTATAATAATGGTCGTCAGCTTGATATAATTGAAATTAAGACGACGGCTATTATTGTTAAGATTACTTTTACCGATATTGTAATGTATAATGAATTAAACGTAATGAAAAGAAATTCTTAAAAACGTGTCTCGTTAAGTTTAATTATTCTCACCGTTATCACTTTCTAATGATATTTTACAATTATACTAAGCTATGTATTTTGTAATTTATAACTATACAATGTTTAATTTGAATTTTTATAAATCGCACCGGATTAACGACCTTTTTTTAACGCTGGAAAAACGCATTACGCGTTTCCCCCACGGGAACAGTGGGGGAAACGCGTATGCGGGGCTCGCCGGTATGTAGGGCGCCGGTATGTGGGGCTCGCCGGTGTCCAAGGCGCCGAGTGCGCCCCGAACGTCGGAATACCCACTAAAAAACCAGCGGTACCCTTTCCGTCTTAACGAGGAGCGCCACGGGATCGCTTTCGCATGCTACCGTGGCGCTCTGGCCGTATAAACGACATACTTTTACTACTACAAAACGACAGTGTTTATTTTTTCATAATAGTAATGCAATAGTAAGGTAATTTTAAGATTGTGGTCTGCGCGATCGCTTGTAATTATCCTAACTATAAAGCTACTACAATCTACTAGATTCAATGCACGTAAAAAAATATTTAATATATAATTTTAAAATAACTTTTGACACAGATACATACAAAAACAATACGTTATAAAAATTCTGAATTTTTGTAACTTCCGTAATGGTTCAAACCACATCAGTGTCACATGACTTGTTCAGCTATGGATCTAGACCGTTCCATTTTTCACAATCTTGTATGTTTATCAGATACTTGAACTTGATTTGTGTAACCAATATGTAGCGAGGTGTGTTTTTTAGCGGTTTAAAATGAGATATCGTCTAAATCGTCCGGTCCAAGTTTCATTTTACCTCTCGGACTGTATTACGAGGTTGGCCTGACATGTTTTTGTATAAATGTATGGATTAAATAAATTTTATAAATTTTAAGAAGAAATAAAATATCTCGTTAATGTAGAATTATCCTTATATTTTTTTAATTTTTAAATAGATCATACAGAGGTTTGTTTGAGTCATTTAGTTTTGGAGTGATATAACAATATAATTACGTCATTGGTTACTTCATGAATAACGTTACATACCAGTTTCTCTATTGCATTTAACGTAGGAAATTACATTTAAAACCATAGTTCCTACCAATTTACTTTAAGTCGTTATTCGAATTATTACGATCATCGATTATAGACTAGAAAGTTGCCATACGAGAAGCTCCGCGAGCTAAGTTTATCAATATTGATAGTTCTGTAAGCAGTCTTGTATCCTGCCTCAACTCAACTATATTATTAGTTAGAAATGCATCTCACTTTGACGGGAAATAGGAAAAGTTTGTTTTCTGTTCTGTGTTACTCATCGGGATTTTATAATTAAAACAAAATCGAGTATCGCAAACTACATATATTTTGTCATTCAATATGTCGCTGAAGAAAGATTAAAGATGTGTAATGTTTAGTTAAATAAAACCAAAACTAATCACTATCATTTAAATTTCAATTATTATTTAAATTATTCTAATTAACAGCTCCATACTGAAAATGTTAATGAAGGAAGCGATTCAGCGGTTAACTCGTTGATTTTAATGTAACAATAAAAAAAAATCATCTTGAAGGGATCGTCGTCTTGAATTTGATTAATTTATTCGTTAATTTAACCAATTTGATTAAGTTATTGAATGTTATCATCGGTCAAGATTCATGCATTCTAACTACTGGGCCATCTCGACTATTACTGCTGTCAAATAATAATACTTTTGAGATAGTTTAGTAAGGACTATTTTTGGATATATTCATGGTACGTTTTTTTTTATGTAGTTCGCCCCAACTAGCAGTATCAGGTTATATTTTATATTGTTTCAGTTAAAATATGTCTGGAGTAGGTGGTGTTATTATATTCTTTTAAAACTAATGAGTGACACGGCATTAATCTATTTATACTTCAGTAACAGACAACCCATCGCTTTGTTTTTTCGTTTACACACCCTGACCTATATAGACCAACCCCTTTTTGACACGCAATTACGACAGACGTTCATTTTTATCCTCATTGTCCATTAACACGCAACTAAAAATATACAATTGGCATAGACTTATATTTCATAATTCTTAATCTTTTCCTTAACGTTTTTAAATAATTTTATTCATTAAGTTGAGGTCATCCGTTATCGCTCGTAGATTTTGTGTTCAATTTATGTATTTTTTTTATTGTATGCGTACTAAACTGCGCTTCTGCGCCGACACAAAGTTTGAGTTCTTCAAACACAACAGGTCACTACATTTTGTTAAATAAAGTCTTCTTCGCACAGTCTTTCTGTCTGTGTGAGCGCAACAAACTCAAGAACTACAGAACGGATTTTCATACGGTTTTCATTATTGGATAGAGTGATTCGTGAGGAATGTTTTGGTGTACAATTTATTTATTTGGTGTAAATTGGCTGAAGTATAACGATGATTATTGAAATAAATCATGCCGACTGGCAGCTTTAATGGCAGGCGATAGAGTAATTATATCGGTTAACGCGACGCACGCAAATATAAGTTTCTTCATCAACGTTTTATGTACTTTTACCCGTGCATAGTCGGATCGGGTAATTAGTATAATAATAAAAAAATAAGTATGAATTTTGGCGGTAGAAATGGAGTCTAATATCCAGATGGGTCTTGGCTACGTCATACTACCGGCAGAGTAGTTAAAATATGCATAACAATTTCATGATGTACAATCTTATGTCTATTCATTCCTCACAACCATTTCTAAAATAAATGTAGGTACATACATCACTAAACATTTAGGTATTGCTTTTATTAGTGTGCGTGAGCATCTAGTGAATTATAATTTAATAGGCCAAGTGACTCAACTAAAGCAGTCACTTATATATATGTATCGAGATAATTAAAAACACGCATATTGTATATGGAATAACTTCTTATCAAGGGCCCGATACTCGTATACCCATAAAAAATAACTTAGCCTTCGCAGTACTTTTTATAATTTTTATTTACATAACTTTCAAGTAAAAGTTTTTTAATACTGGCTAGTAAATGAAGTTGCTTTTAATCTTATAGTTTATACAGATATAGTTACATATGTAACAAGGCTGTGTCTGTCACAACATATTATGTCAAAATACGAATACAAATGCCTACAATATTAACACCTAAAATATTTCATGGTAATTCAGCCTGGGTCTACCGAGTTCGTAGCCTAACCTAATCATACTAATAGTAACCATAAAATATAAGTTTCCGTTTAATCCTTTATACTTCTTAATAAAAACTAAAATAGGAACTACGTTATTTTTTGATGTTCACATATGTATATCATCGCTTGCAAACTTTGGTCGGCACAATGTACAAACTGGTTTTTCGCTAACCGTTATTAGGAATGAGCTTTACTGGTGGGTCAGTTCTCTGCTGCCTTGATAAATTATTTAGCAAAAATGTCCATATTTCGTCTCTTACGACACCCACGACTTTGATTGGATTGATTTTTCGAATCCACACTAAAATAATAATAAATTATTTGAAACATATATGAAGGAGGAATGTCCATTTGCTTGGGAGATATTATAGTGCACAAATGTATGCCTAAAAGAGGGTGCTCCATTACCTCACTCTCATAAACGTAACATCAATCCGTCTAAAGATCAGGTGCAGGATCAACGGGTTTACATAGTACCCCAATAATTTATTGATATAAACCCCTGGAACCTTATTGGTTGCAGTCTCGAGGGCCATACTTTTTTTAAATAGTTGAATTGTTGTATAAGTTAAAAAAAATCGTCATCGTTTTGTCTGTGCCTATCTACGTCATTCGTTTGTTGTCGCGTACCACTGACGTCTTTGAATTTGATCTATTGGCTCTTAAATTGATGTAAATTATCTGTACTATGAAACAAATACAAAATGTAATTAAAATGTAACGAAAATAAATAATGAAAATAAATGATGAATTAATAATATAATATGGTACTGTTTCGATGTGAAATGCTAGTATTTTATTAAAATATTTTTTGTTCAAATTTGTTTTGTTTTGTTATGACTATTCATAATATTCATAATTTTTATAATACTGTGTTAAGAACTTCATTCTTAATAAAAAAATGCATAAATACTTATTTCAGAATAGTTACAAATGGTTGTAGTCTATTCCAATCAAAGAAGGAGTAGAGGTAAACAAACCTTAGATTTATATATTTCAAGCGATTTGTTATTAAGTCAGCTGCTTATATTATGAGCTGCAAATAGTACGTGATTAATTTATACCTATTTATAATATAATACTTTTCCATTTAACTAATGAATTTTTCACAAATCCATAATGTAAGGATTCAGGAAACAAACGACGAAAATGTAATAGATGTGTCGTCTTCACATAAGTGAAGTTATGATAGTTGCTTTATACTGGTTCGAAAAGCTTGTTCGTTCCCTCGTATTTTATAAATATTACTGGTGTCTTTTAGTTAAAGAAAGTTAAAAAGAATTTGTACTAGTTTGTTCTGTTCAGTTAGAGGGTTAGGTGATTTCGTTTTATCGCAAAGTATTTAGTTTTCGAGGTTTTACTAAGACATCAGAGGTGGTGTATTTTTATTTACAAGAAATAATACTTCGTACTTTTTATCAGTTCGTTACGAGGGTTCATGATTAAAAATTTATCTTGTTGTGTCTATTAATTTTTCATTTGTTTGTTGCTGTAGACGTACATTGTTAATGTTATGTGATTCATACAGCAGAATAGCGTTTTATACGTTTATAGTTTTCGCCCGCAACATTGCCTGCGTGTTAGGAGGGGGGGGGGCAGGAAAAAATATATATAGCCTATGTCCTTCCTTGGGGTTCAAGCTTGGCGAGGCGAGGGAACGCGGCGACCGTACAGGGTCGGCGGAGGTCGGGTGGATCAGGGCTCTAGCCCAGCAGGCCCTGATCACCCGATGGGAGGAGGGGTCCCCCCCGGCGGGCCTAGCGACAGTGGAGGCGGTACGTCCCCACTTGAGTCGCTGGGTCAAAAGGAAACGAGGCACGCTCTCGTTCAGGCTGACGCAATTGCTTACCGGACATGGCTGTTTCGGTAAGTATCTGCACGAGATAGCGCGGCGGGAGGTGTCACTCTCCTGCCACGAGTGTGGTGCGCCATTCGACACGGCGCATCACACTCTGACGGAGTGTGCCGCGTGGGGGCCCCAAAGGCATTCCCTGGCGGCGGTTGTTGGAGGAGATCTCTCCTTGCCCCCCCCCTTGCCCCGGAAGCGAGGGGTGCTGGTCGGAGATGATCTTCTTCTGCGATAGTGTGATGTCACAGAAGGAGGCTGCGTAGCGGGCGCGGGAAGAAGATGCCGCTGCAGACCCGATCCGCCGAAAAAGACCGGGGAGAAGAAAAAGGCGCTATGCGCACCTTCTCCCCCCGCCACAATAGGCGCCGCCGGGACTAGGGGGGGTTCACAGTACCCTGGGAACCCTCCCTAGAGAATGGAGGCCCGCATAGGCGGGCCAGCCGTCAGAGCGCCACGGTAGCATGCGAAAGCGATCCCGTGGCGCTCCTCGTTAAGACGGAAAGGGTACCGCTGGTGTTTTAGTGGGTATCCCGATGTTCGGGGCGAACTCGGCGCCTTGGACACTGGCGAGTCCCACTGTTCCAGTGGGGGAAAGGCGTAATGCGTTATTCCAGCGTTAAAAAAAAGGGGTTCAAGCTTGCTTCATACCGAAAATCGGTTTAGTCGTGAAAGCGTTGAAATACAAACAGAAAGAGTCGCATTAATAATATTCAATCAATCGATCAATCAACAGCCAATCGTTGTCCACTGCTGAACATAGGCCTCTCCCAAGGTGCGCCAAAGCGCCCTGTCCTCCGCCTTTCGCATCCAGTTGGTGCCCGCCACCTTTTTAAGGTCATCGGTCCACCTGGTTGGAGGGCGCCCTACGCTGCGCTTGCCGATTCGCGGTCTCCACTCTAGGACTCGTCTGCTCCAACGGCCATCGGTCCTACGACATACGTGACCAGCCCACTGCCACTTCAGCCTGCTAATTTTGCAAGCTATGTCGGTGACTCCGGTTCTTTTCCGGATAATCTCATTTCTGATCTTATCCTTCAAAGATACTCCGAGCATAGCTCGCTCCATAGCACGCTGAGCGACTTTGAATTTGTGGACTAGTCCCGCAGTTAGTGTCCACGTTTCGGCACCGTATGTCATGGCAGGTAAGACGCATTGGTTGAAGACTTTCGTCTTCAAACATTGCGGTATAGACGACTTGAGGACTTGACGAATGTTGCCAAATGCTGCCCATCCCAAGCGAATTCTTCGATCGGCTTCCTTCTCGAAGTTGTTCCTACCGACTTGTATTATCTGTCCTAGGTAGGTATATTCACTAACAACTTCGAGAGGTTTCCCCTCGACGTATATCGGTCCCGGCACGACATGCCTATTGAACATGACCTTGGTCTTGTCCAAGTTTATACCGAGACCGACACACCGGGAAGACTCGCCTAGGCTACGCAGCATTTCGGTGAGTTGTTCCAGCGACTCTGCTATGATGACGATATCGTCGGCAAATCGAAGGTGTGAGATGTACTCGCCGTTTACATTGACTCCATACCCAGTCCAATCCAGCGTCTTGAAAACGTCTTCCAACGCGTTGGTGAAAAGTTTCGGGGATATTACATCCCCCTGTCTCACCATCAATCGCAGCCTTGATGGCACGGGTATTGGAGCGTCGGAGATCGCGTCGCGTCAGCGTTTTTATTATTCGATTTAAGGCCTTATCTGACAAAAACGATGGTAGTTCTCGTCGTTTTCTCATGAGCTCGAGTGTCTCAGCAGAGAGTTTTGGTGCGTTGTCTCTTCTCTGTGGCGGAAAACACTTGCGGGATGTGTTTTGCAGTATTTTGACCAGCGTGTCTGTTCTCTCATCAATGCTGCTTATGGTTTCCAACGCGGTGAATTGATTTTGAAGTTCCATTTGGAACTTTTCGGAGCCTTGTGCAGCTTGGAGCATGGTAGGTCGGAGAGTAGACCTCATCATTCTCGATCTTTCGGCTTTTAAGTTGATATTTAGAGTGCCTCGAACCAAGCGGTGATCACTTCCGGTATTAAACCTGTTGATCACTGAAACATCTCTAAATATGTGCCTTTTATTCGAAATGATAAAGTCTATCTCGTTCCTTGTCACGTTATCGCGGCTTCGCCAGGTCCACCTCCTCTGAGGCTTCTTTTGAAAGAAAGAATTCATCAAAAAAAGCCCCTGCGCTTCGAGAAAGTTCAGCATTTGCCCCCTGTGATTTCTGCAGCCCAAGCCGTAAGCTCCGACTTTCGATTCACCGCTATCTTGTACTCCCACTTTAGCATTAAAGTCTCCCATAACAACATTGTAGTGGGCCTTCGAGGTGTCGTTGAGGGCCTTTGCGATGTCCTCGTCGCTTCGACCACATCATCAGAGTATGTCAAAGTTGGCGCATATATATGTACGACCTTCAGAGAGTACCTGTCGGCAAGTTTTAGGACAAGGTACGCTACCCGGTTCGACACACAACTGATTTCCACAATGCTGCTAATGAGATCCTTTTTGACTAGAAAACCGACACCACCCTGGGAGAGGTTATCACCTTCGCGGAAGTAGAGTAAGTTACCGGACTGTAGAGTTATCGTGTCCTCCCCCTGTCTTCGGACTTCAGATAACCCCAGTATATGCCAGTTTATATGACTTAACTCTACTTCTAATTCGGCGAGGTGATGGTCCAGCCTCATCGAGCGTCCATTGTACGTTGCCATGTGAAGTTGTTTTATATGCCGCGCCTGCCGTGAACCGGTGATTCTTAGCACCCCCTGCCCTACCGATACCGCGACCGCTACCTTAGTCGGGCCTAGCGGGCTTGCCGGTAACTGGGGGCCTTTTTTTAGGCGCATCTGCCATTAAGGGGGGTTTGCCCATACTCGCCGCGCTGGGCTGACGTGTTGGCGAGAGCAGTAGGAGCAGGGGGGTAAGTTGTTTATGGGGGGGGGACGCTGCTGCCCATCCCCCCTTTTCCCCGTCCCTCAGTCGCCTCTTACGACACCCACGGGATGAGATTGGGGGAGTACTATTCTAAGCCGGTACTCCACGGCGAATAATATATTATTATATAATATATTAAATATTATTAGTATAGATTAATAATGTCAAAATTAATATTAAAAGAGTTTTTAAAAAATTGCATAATTTTTAAACTAATTAAATAATTATATGGGAATTTACATATGTATTAGAAGGAAATATATGACCCTGAATAATCTAGTCATCTATATGTTAATATTTAGATCAATGAAAATATATTCCTGCTGAGAAGTAAAATTATTTAAAGTCTGTTGACAAATTGTAACGCAATAGACAGATTTCTAATACCACAGCTCACTGAGTTTCAAGTATAATTTAGGTTTAAATAAAGCTTATTTCAGATTACATATACATACATTTAATATTTAAAAGGCTACTAATTTATCGCCCAAAACAATATTTATAGCACGAAATACTGGTGGCAGGGCTTTGTGCAAGCTCGTCTGGGTAGGTACCACCCACTCATCACATATTCTACCGCAAAACAGCAGTACTTGGTATTGTTGTGTTCCGGTTTGAAGGGTGAGTGAGCCAGTGTAATACTACAAGGGACATAAAATCTTAGTTCCCAAGGTTGGTGGCGCATTGACTATGTAAGCGATGGTTGACATTTCTTACAATGCCAATGTCTAAGGGCGTTGGTGACCACTTACCATCAGGTGGCCCATATGCTCATCCGCCTTCCTATTCTATAAAAAAAAAAAAAACAGAAGACGAATTAAATTCAAATATAAGAAAGGTGGATTAAATAATTTATTATTAAATTTGTTTGTATGGAACCTGTGTGAATAGTTATTGTTTTGTTTAATCCGTGGAAATTAACAATAATAAAAACATACTCGTTGTGATAATAAACTAATTATCTCTAACTCCATTCCTTGACCCTGAGATACGAAAGAATTATCAATTGTTTATATGAAGAAACAGTAAACTCATTGTTATTCTTGAATATTTTAAATGAAAAAACTTATTTTTAGTCTAAATAACTTACTGGTGGCAGGGCTTTGTGCTAGCTCGTCTGGGTAGGTACCACCCATTCATCAGATATTCTACCGCAAAACAGCAGTACTTGTTATTGTTGTGTTCCGGTTTGTAGGGTGAGTGAGCCAGTGTAATTACAGGCACAAGGGACATAAAATCTTAGTTCCCAAGGTTGGTGGCGCATTGGCTATGTAAGCGATGGTTGACATTTCTTACAATGCCAATGTCTAAGGGCGTTTGGTGACCACTTACCATCAGGTGGCCCATATGCTCGTCCGCCTTCCTATTCTATAAAAAAAAATATTTAAAAAAGATTTCATTATTGACCTACTTCTCTCTTCTAGTTTGAATTAATATTTTTTTTATATTGATTTCGAAGTTATTTGATGGCACATGCCCAAGAGTAATTTTTATATCATTAATTATATATAGTACGTTTTATTGCGATTGTAACTGTACCACAATGATTGGGTCATTATTATTCGGTTGCAGTAGATTGCATATTTTGAAATATCAATGTAGACTTCGTTTAAATCATCCGTTTCAATTTCACCGAACGCTGATTGTTATTCGCAATAGTATGACTTATAAAATAAATTGTGCCATGCATGTAAGATTAAAATGTAAATATCGTCCCCCAGGCAGCGGTTTGCTTTTTACCAATTGATAAATCGAGTTTTTTCACCTCCGACATATCAGAGAAAGTAATATTATAGATATTAATCACATAGTTCACGAGGCCGCCTCCATCGATCCGAGGGCGATGACCTATCGAATAGAAACATTAGGTGTGACATGCTAATCACGCTTTCAGATATTAATGGTCGGTTTGACTGGCTAAGCGATCAATGAGTACGGATAATTGAAAAAAATTAAACTAAATTTTGAAACTAAGACATACCAAAATATAAAATTATATTTTCTTTAAATATTGCTGAATAAATTGACGTTGTAATGCTTAAAACAACGGTGTATATAAATGTGTCACAGATTGTGGTACATTTCGATATTGCTTGGAGAAATTAGAGAAAATGGTTGCGGTGATCTTGTACCGCAACTAATTTTGCTTCCGTACAAAGAATAATAATAAAAAAACCGTATTGTAAAATATTAAAATATTTCTAGATCAATAAGACTATTCTATAAAGAAATGTTTATATCAAATGTTGTAATCTTTATAGAATCATATCATCATCACCGTTCGCTTGTCGATATACAAGAAAAGATTTAGCGTTTTATATAACGTTGAGCTATTGAGTATTTATACGATAATCATGTAACAAAGCATTAATATTAATTTGGTTACTACAAAAACCAGAAGCTGCGATCAAAACAAATAGAAATTCAATACACATTCATTGTTTAATAACCATTAAAAATCTTTCATTACAGACACGTTGAGCGCCAAAAGCGATAATGCTCTTAGAATTTCTTCATGTTAATGAGTGTCTGTCGCACGATCGACGACGTTCTCAGCCTGCGTCTGCTTTTAATCGGCGAAAGTAGTTGCGTGAATTGCGCGTGCGCTGGCATTTCGATCACCATCCGCATTTTGCATTTCTATTTGATACGAGCGAATTCATAACATACCAATTTATTTATTTCTACGCTCTCAAAATAAGTTACATTAAGTGTATACGTTTTTATTAAAAATAGTAAACCATTATCGTTAAAATGCTATTCGATATGTATTATAATAAATTGCCTTCTCGATTGTCTAACTTATACTCTTATCGCACCTCAATTTCGAACATTGTGATATTGTATCATAAATTGTTCTCGTGGTGTCATTACTACACTTACACAATCGAATTGTCAGTTGAAATTGCAAAAGAAGTCGTGAAATAAAAGTTGCTTTTCGTCATATGATTTGGTAAATAGCTGTGCCATTAGAACATATATATTGTGATTTAAGCTAACCGAATCTCATTACAGTTATGAAGAAATGTGAAGAAATTTTTAAAATTGATTCGTTTCAGATGGTTCTTTTATTTTTTTTGAATGAAGATTCTTCAATAAGTTAGCACACAAGTTTGCAGTTGTAATTACAATTTATTCAAACTAAACTTTCGTAAACAAAGTAACAAACGTTTATACTTTAAAAATATACACTCAATACAATATAACATATTTACGTAATAATATTTATATTTAGATATAGTTACATTTGTGTCTTTTGTAATATAACTCCTTACAATAAATCTTCAATTACAAGGTCTTATAGGATATCGGTTAGTTATTACTCAAAGGCCATCAATGTAATTAGAAGAAGTCCCAAGTAGTGGCGTGCTGCAGCGATTCACGTGACTTGGTCTCGTGTATCAAATTAATGAAATTGTTTTTGGCATGCCGACTTAAACATAGTACTTGGTAATCAATTTTCTTAACAACACTTAAGGTTGTTACTAAACGTTTGAGATATTTCGCAACGATTTTAGAATTACATTGTCATTGTTTCTAATTGATAGATCAGACATGTTCTTGGATTAAAACAATAACAAAGAACCGGGCCAGTGCTGGCCTAGCGGCGAGATATTTACAAACATATTCATATTTATTCACTCTATCTGTCTTATATATATAATAATGTGTTGTTTGACCGTTTGACCTATTAGGTACCAAATTATAATAGCTAAGTCAAAGGAACATTAAATGCTTTATTTACGTCATATATATTAACATATATTATTAGCACTGACATATGCAGTATAAAATAAATCGCTAAAAAGTTATAAAAAACGATATTAAATAATTATACCTTAAATCGCCCACCTACGCCTTTTGTCTGATAACGCTAGACGCCATCAATTTACTCTCGCTTACAATACGGATGCAAGCGGGTTACCGTGTCGCTTTCTTCACTTACCGCCAGAAGCACAACCTTACAACTTGTTTTACATACATTTTATGCACACGATTACGCTCGATCAAAGCAATGCAAACAAGTTATTTTAGTATCGTTTCAATTCAACTTCAACTTCATAGCCAAATGCATCAGTGACTTCAACGCTTGATGAGCAGAAACGGGTTTGTTTTATCACGTTACGACGAATCAAAATGAACTTTCTTCATTTAAGTGTATTGTCAAATTTCACCAAATATATGCCGTTCACTTCATTCCACAACAGTAGTGATTTTGTTTTTTTCAATTACATTTTTACTTCACATGTATGCTTTCTTTTCCATGCTTGATTTATACAAATATTTGACCGAGACATTTTTTTCGTGTAAATTAATATATTTGTTAAAATCAGAAAGCGATGTTGAGAAACATTTAAATGAATGACTCACTTCCCTCTTACCGTAAAATATATGCAAATGAATCGTATGCGATATCGAAACACTCTTGTGCTTAAATACGACTTTAGTTTGAAATGAAATTATTTATATAAGCTTATAAACAGAGACTTAACTCTATACTTTCTTTAAAAGCTATTCGATACTTAGGTCTGTCAAGCCTTAGTTTTAACGAATCGTCTATTCAAAAGTCAAATATCTTTAAAAGAACCTTTAAGTTCAGTAATTACATTATCATTCACTTCAATGACCTTGTTCTGTACGCGTGCAGACTGGTCTGGCATCTCGTTTGAAATACATAATCGTATGTCATTTAACGGTTAGGCCTTTGAGAGGTAGCAGATGTCCCTTTCAGGCACCTTGAGCTTACACCAAAAACATACGATGAGTTTAATTGTTACTTTTAATGTTTTGTATTCTTCGCAATTTTTTAAAGCTTAAAGTATGTCAACAAATAATGGAATCCATGGAAAAGGCTATAAAGCTAACATACACACATACAGAGACTCATATAGACTAACCGATATTTATTTTCTATTTTTAATTAAGTTGTTAATTGAACTTACTTAAAGTTTTACTTTCGTAGTACTTACATTTAGGATATTTGAGAAATATATTTAAATTATTTAAGGCATCAAATATTTTACGAAGATTAATGGTTGTCAACCATGATCAAATATATTTACTTATTATTAATGTTTATGTTTACAATGACTATAATATTTTAATTATATTTGTAAAGTAGAAGGTCCAAAGATAACAAAAAGTAAGTACGTAATATTCTTTGAACCAGATAGAATATTAATAAGCTAAAGTAACTAGCAGCTTCAAACACACCTCACTCTATAAAAGATTCACTACATTACTTTAGTATTTAAATTAAGAGAAAAATATAATAATTACGTATTTGTTAATGTTAAACTGTTAAGTAATAAAATTTTTACAATATTCATGAATTGCTTAATGTAACTTTTAGTGTGAATGAGAATATATTTCGCGTGCTTAAATTATTTTTTTAATAATATCTCTTGCAGGAGACATTTTTAAAAATAAATGCGTGAAGGAAAACATAACGTAACGTGCATGTATGTAGATGTATTTATATCCGCGGAACAAATGTATGTACCAATCAGTAATGGAACATCGTGGAAGAACAATTGAAACTTGTTCCCTTAAGGTCAAGGAGAAGAAAAGTTCGCTCTCCGGACTGTAACTAGCAGTAGGAACTGTTGGTTAATGTTCCATTTATGTACATTTACTTATTAAGGTTTAATGTACTATTTGTTTCCCTTAAAAGTTAAATAAAACTATGTATGGATTATTCCTTATTATTATTGTTTTAAGTTAAAACAATCGAAACACATTCATTCTAAAATCTGCATTAAATTTTTATTAAGAATGGTTATCGGATATCCTCAATTTTTAAAGCGTGCTGCATTAAAATAAGCGGTATAATTTATGTAATTGTGTATAACCTCACATAAATTCAATACATAAAATTACAAAAGATACTCTTGGAACTTAACTGCGATTTAAAATCCGAGTAAACGCAACGCCAATCAGAAATAAAATTAGTGATCAATTGGTTTCTACAATTTTTGTCGTACTGCGTTAAAAGAAAATTCTAAAACCTGCATAGTGGTGAATGTCAACAGCGTGATGGATTCTGAGCCTTAAGTTCAGTGACTCTTATTAGTTATGTAGTTTCAACGATCATGAAATATTTAATATTTGCTTAATAATATATTTTTGCAAGGACCACTACAGTCTACGAAACAGGTTTATAGTGGTGCTGACTGACAGTAAAACATGTATGTCAATGTTAATACTGACTTGTGACGCCCACTAGGAGCTAAGGTCGAAGCTTACGTGTAGACCTAATGCTGACCTTCAGGGTCTCTTGTAATTTCTTACAGAATTATTAACTGACACCCATATGTCTGAATAAGAAGTAATGTATCTTATGACGTCACGCCTAGACATTTTAGAATGGATACACAATTTTCGATTGATATTTTAGATTGATTATTATTAAACAGGTTTTTATGAAAGGATGTTAGTAGCTTATATTTGGATTTGCATTTAAGCTATTGCCTATTCAAAATGAATAGGTAGGTTTATATATGTTAAACAAATCAAATAATTTACCTTGATTTCACTGTAACTTTCACAATATCGTTATATAATTCTCCCTATAAGATTCCTACAAAAACAGGGAAAGTATGTAATCTGTGCAGACGACAAGGCCGCCCCGAGCCCGGTCACGCCCATCCTACGCTCGACTGTGGACAGAAAGAAAGTGAAACCGCCAGAATTATTATTCGACTTGTGAAATTGGACAATTGTCTCTTCACAATAAAAAAAAAAAAAACAATTTTGTTGTAATTTCCGTATTTTAAGTTGTTTGGTTTAAAAAAATACAGCAAAAGCAAGATACATTTCTCATATTAAGCAAGAAAATACCGCGTAGTTTTGTTACGGTATTATATTGAATTTAAGCCTATTCACAAAGAACCTTATCCTGCTTAGTATCCAGATAACGGTAAACTTTATGTAGACTATCAAATTAACATACTCCGAATATATAAGATATATAAAAGAACCGTCAGTGGAACGATTTTAAAGTCGGTTATTAGGTTTTTTGTGTTTAATTTTAATGAATGCATTATAAAGTTTCCACTGACTTCCAATAATCTCTCAAATTTGAATTTAGTTCAAAAACAACTTGCCCAGCTAGAAAACAGCTAAGGCTTGTTGATTTTGGGAATAAATGTTTGATCGAAAAGCAACTTAAGCAAGAGATACGAATACGCAGATTGCGCTGTTACAATTACGTTACTCCAATTATCGTTGTTTTGTACTATTTTACATCAGTAAAACATGTTTATAGAACCTACTTCACGCCGGTTAAATTATATTACGCGTGTTATAGATATATTTATTTACAGTCGCGATACGAATATTATATTTTATTTTGTTTAAATAGGTAGTATGGCAAATGGGCCACCTGGTGGTAAATAGTCATCACAACGCACGAGATATTGGCACTGTAACAAAAATCTATTAATAGAAAATATGTCGTTATATATACTGATTAATTAAATATATTACAACGTAAAAAAAAAGATTATCTTTGGTGCCACCCGTGAAACATTTTACGCGATGTCATTATCTCAATACAGAGGTTTGTTGTGTTGATGAAAATACCAAAATTGCTGTAATTATGTCCATAATATTTGTGAAGTTCCTTGATTCCTCATGGGTCCCATTATCAGTTATGGATTTTGACTTTTACTGGTGTTAGGGCTTTGTGCAAGCTCGTCTGGGTAGGTAACACCCTTCTTTGGCCGCATGCGCAGTGCCCTCAAAGAGATATGCGATGCGGCCATGCCGAGGACTCGGCGCAGAGTCCCGCATCGGCATGTGTACTGGTGGTCACCGGAAATAGCCGAGCTTCGGTTGACGTGCAGCCGAGCGCGGAGGGCCTATGTCCGCTGTCGCAGGCGCAACGGCCTCGACACGGATCTAGAAGGACAGCTTTTGGCCTGACTTATCGCCAGCTGAAAAAAGATCTACAGCTGGCGATAAGTCAGGCCAAAGAGAAGGCGAGGGAAGAGTTGCTGGCGGGCCTCAATCGGGATCCATGGGGGCGACCGTACCGCGGAGTTCGCGGTAAATTCCGCACCCAAGTCGCCCCCGTGACTGAGACGCTGCCGCCGGGGCTCCTCCTGCGCCTGGTCGGGGAACTGTTTCCCCACCCAGGCGAGTTTGTCCCTCCGCCTATGGCCCCTCGCTCCGTGATAGAGGACGCAGTGGCTCCACCACTGATCACGGAGCGAGAAATGGAGATGGCCCTCGGCCGCTTGAGGGCCAAAAACACGGCGCCGGGTTCGGACGGTGTTCCAGGGCGTGTTCTGTGCGACGCCTTGGAATACCTGGGTGCTAGGCTTCGGGAGCTGTTCGACGAATGTCTGAGAAGCGGGCAGATCCGGAAGCCTTGGAAGCAGGGGAAATTGGTGCTGCTGCCGAAGGAGGGTCGACCACCGGGCTCCTCCTCGGCATACAGGCCGATAGTGCTGCTGAACGAGACGGGCAAGTTGTTTGATAAGATTCTCGCAGCCCGTCTCGTTCAACACCTCGACGAGGTCGGTCCAGGTCTCTCAGAGGCTCAGTTCGGGTTCAGGGCGGGCCGTTCGACTGTCGACGCCTTGAACACCCTGAAGACTCGGACCATGGAAGTGGTGGCCCAGGGGAAAGTGGTCCTGGCGGTGTCGCTAGACGTGGCAAATGCCTTTAACAGTCGGGAGACTACTGATCGTCTCGAACTCCTGTTCGATGCATGATCAGGGAGGCACTCCGATACCATGAAGTGCCGAACTATCTGAGGAGGCTGTTGGAGGCGTACCTCCAGGACCAAGAGGTCGTCTGGGCGGGGGGCGACGGCAAGTTGGTCCGGCGTCGGGTAGGCTGCGGCGTTCCACAGGGGTCGGTTCTCGGCCCAATTCTGTGGAACGTCGGCTTCGATTGGCTCTCGAGAGCCCCCGTCCTTCCCGGTAATGGGGGTGTTGTGTTACGCAGACGACACCCTCATCACCGCGACGGGGCGGGACTTTCGAGAGGCGGCCCGCCTGGCCGAGGTCGGGACGACTCTCACCGTGGACCGAATGGAAATGCTGGGCCTGAGAGTCTCCATCTCCAAAACGGAGGCTCTCCTCTTCCACGGTCCACGGAGAGGCCCCCCACGCAAGGTGATCAAGGTGCAGACCCAGATGAAATACCTGGGCCTGATCCTGGACGAGCGATGGAGATTCGGGCAGTATTTCGTGAAACTTGGCCCGAAGCTCGTCAATGCCGCCGCCGCCTTAGGCCGCCTCCTACCCAACGTGGGAGGACCGGGATCGCTATGCCGGTGCCTCTATGCCGGTGTAGTGAGATTGATGGCACTGTACGGTGCCCCGATATGGGTGGAAGCACTCACCGCACAAAACCGGGCCCTCCTGCGGAAGCCGCAGAAGGTCATAGCGGTGAGGGCGATCAGGGGATATAGTACGGTATCCTGGACAGCGGTGACTCTCCTCGCGGGTGACCCGCCCTGGAAACTCCAGGCGGAGGTGCTCGCGGAGGTGTACCGCTTCCGGGCCGAGGCGCGGCGACCGTACAGGGTCGGCGGAGGTCAGGCGGATCACGGCTCTAGCCCGGCAGGCCTTGATCACCCGATGGGAGGAGGACCTGGGGTCCCCCACGGCGGGCCTGGCGACAGTGGAGGCGGTACGTCCCCACTTGAGTCGCTGGGTCAAAAGGCACGCTCTAGTTCAGGCTGACGCAGGTGCATACCGGACATGGCTGTTTCGGTAAGTATCTGCACGAGATAGCGCGGCGGTAGGTGTCACCCTCCTGCCACGAGTATGGTGCGCCATTCGACACAGCGCATCACACCCTGACGGAGTGTGCCGCGTGGGGGCCCCAAAGGCATTCCCTGGCGGCGGTTGTTGGAGGAGATCTCTCCTTGCCGAGCATCGTCGACGCGATGCTCGGCAAAGGAAAGACCGGGGAGAAGAAAAAGGCGCTATGCGCACCTTCTCCCCCCGCCACAATAGGCACCGCCGGGACTAGGGGGGGTTCACAGTACCCTGGGAACCCTCCCTAGAGAATGGAGGCCCGTATAGGCGGGCCAGCCGTTAGAGCGCCACAGTAGCATGCGAAAGCGATCCCGTGGCGCTCCTCGTTAAGACGGAAAAGGTACCGCTGGTTTTTTAGTGGGTATCCCGATGTTCGGGGCGCACTCGGCGCCTTGGACACCAGCGAGTCCCACATACCCCCCCACTGTTCCCGTCGAGGAAACGCGAAATGCGTTTTTCTAGCGTTAAAAAAAAAAGGTACCCCACTCTTTAGATATTCTACCGCAAAACAGCAGTACTTTGTATTGTTGTGTTCCGGATTGAAGGGTGAGTGAAAATATCAATCGAATTGAGAATCTCCTATTTTTTTAAAAGTTGGTTTAAAGTAAAGAATATTCTTTAATCCAAGTAATAGTTATTTTGGAAGAATAAAAGTAATTTACGAGTTTTCCCTTATTACAATTTGTAAAAACTGTAATAATAGTTATTAAAGTTTGTTTTCTTTTATTTACCACAGCGACTTTTCATTTATATAGGTATTTACGGTAGTACGATTCATAACTAATGAAAGGGCATTTTTTCTAGACGTTTTTTACAATCGGTTGGCTTGTTAAACCTTCACGGTCGGTGGACTCCACCCTTGGCTATCGCGCCATTGGAAAAAATTCAACAGTATCGTAACGACTAAAAGACCATTTCGATTAAGTTTTAATTACGTCGAAATTCGTATTCGTATTTAAATTAAAGTTATTTGACCCGACGCTGTTTCTTAGAAAATTGTGTTTTAGACTGAAATGAGTCATTTAATTGGACTTACTAATAAATAATGATTTAGGTACATCAAAGCAATACTTAATTACATCTTCACTTTTCAGAATATAAGAACTACAGTATGCTTGCAATAAAATAAGTAAATATTCACCAATAATAGTATAATGATGCGGAAACATATTTTAGTGTGAAGATTTTGACCTTTTACTTTTTAATAGATATCACAGATACATTAATCGAGAAGATAGAATTAATTATGTATATATGTACTCAATATTCATTTATTTTGTAATGTCATGCATCTTGTTATAATAATATAATGCCGATGCCGTCTGGCTTGTGTCGCCAGTGAGGCCGGAGACAGGCACGGGTGCGCAGCTTAAAACGATACCAGATAGCTGATTGGGTACCAACGGTAAATATCGATTCTCATGCGGAACAGTAGTGCAGTATTTTTGACTTATGAAATAAAAACTTAATAATTAAATTTCGTTGTACAAATTCGAAGGGAAATAATATATATTTTATGTAAATGTAAATTGTTATTGAAAAAAACTTATAATATGTCAAAACGCATTGAAATCGACAGTTATTAAGTAATGTGTTTGCCCTAAATTCCACACGTATAATGATCCTTGAAAATAAGTTAATTGTGTGATTTATTAGGCTTGATACGATTATCAGTTATTACCGATGGTACTGATTAAAAATGAAATGTTATTTAAAATATAACTAGTATACATACTACATACTTGCTAAAGAAAAGAGAAAATTGACGCAGACAGCATAATATATGTTCGTAAATAGAAGTCAAATTCCTAGGCAAACGTGAGCATGCTTATAAAATGCAACATTATTTTGTAATAACTTGAAATTTTACGCATTATTTGCATTGCACATTGGCTAACAGACTAGGCTTGAACCTAATCGACGATGAAGATTCTTAACGTTTCGCATAAGAAGTGAGAATGTTATTACAATAATCTAGGGCATAATTCTTGTGTTAAAGTCCATTAGTTCACATAGACTTTAGTAAATTACGTCGATCGGACGGATATATCGCAAGCTCTTGTCAATGGCGTAAAATTTAACACTCGGTATCGTTCTAAATATAATGTCGACATATTGTTTAATTCAGACAATGGTTGTTATAAAACAAATCATACCTACATAGCTTGTTAGATAGTTTTATTTTTTATTTTTATGTCGGAATAATATCTACATAATGTATGTACCGTTTTAAGAAATTATAACATAATATTCAGGGATTTCTCAACGATTGGCGCGTATAGATCTCATTTCGTTGCATCATCTAGTCGTCATCTAACTGATTTGGAGTGCAGATAAGGAGCGGTTTCTTTGATGTTCGTTATAATTTCAAAGTTTTACGCTATTTGGATGAACTCATCTATCAAATGATTTTATAAATAAAAAAATCGCAATTATTACGTAATTTATTATTTTAGTAGTAATGGCCATCGAGAATGTTTAAAGAGAACAGGTTCTTTTGTAAAATGATGTATTTTGTTCTAAAAGAAAACTAGAAAGGTATGTTTACAAGACAATTAAAAATATATAATTGTTGGTACTGTTTATGATGAAAGAATGTAATTTATAAAACAATTGAATAAAAAAATTGCAGAAGTCATTTAACAATTTACTTTATTAATACGATATACGGAAAAATTATCATATGACTTGATTAATATAATTTTAAATAGTACAATATGCAAAATTTAATTGTCAAAAAGCAAACTGTAGAAAATGTGATTCTCACCATTATATAAATGTGCATAACATAACGTTTCGCTTAGTACAAAAGGTGTGCTACTTCCATTCTTATACACATAATTTTTAACACTTCCCTTACAAAGTATTACACAATCTTAGATTTATTATTGTGTAATCTTTAACGAGATTATTTTACGTGTAATGAGTATAATATTATTGTTTTAACGACATTTTATAAATAATCTGTAAATCAACTATTTCATTGGACTGTCATATAAAATTAAATTTAGACAGAATACGATAATTAGTAAAAATAATAATAATAATAATATCCTAGGACATTTTTCACACACGGCCATCTGATCCCAAATTAAGCTTGTACAAAGCTTGTGCTACGGAAACCAGACAACTGATATACTACATATACTACTTTTCTTTTGTAAATACATACTTATATAGATAATTACACCCAGACTCAGGACAAACAGACATGTTCATGCACACAAATGTCTGTCCTGGGTGGGAATCGAACCCACAACCTTCGGCGTGAAAGGCAAGTGTTCTACCAACCACGCCAACCGGCTCGTCTTTATTATGTATTTTCCACTTGTATATATACATACATATACATACATACACACACATATACGAGCAGAGATTAAAACTCTTAAACGACGCACTGAGTTCATCATGTGTTTAATTTTGCATCTGTCGGATGAAATTCCACCATTCCCGCACTGGAGCAGCGAGCTCGAAATCTTCTCAAGAGTGAAGGAGGCCATCGCCTCTAATATACTTCGTTTTGTAATTTACTTTAGCGATCGTTGACAGCAATCATACCCTTTTAATTATAACAATATCAACAAAACCTGTACAGGCAAATAAATAAATAAATAAAAACTTAAGCTTTTTATTTTATTGATATTCTTTTATTTAATTAATTTTACAATAAATAAAAAATTTAATTCTAAAATATCCTTTTCGTTTCTTAGAAGAGCAATACTATACGGTTTACGTAAATACACAGTAAGTAAAAGCGTTATTGCTGTACACTCAAAACGTACACTTGCTAGACGTTTTATTAACTTATATCCGGTGCAAGTGTTCATACGTCCGCCTCGTCAGTACGAAGGGGCGCGGTCATAATCGCCATTAATAAACAATATGCATCAAAGGAGAAATTCCTAGGAACGTTGAACAGTTCCATGGTATGTTGAAGGTGAAATATTATTAGCTGACGGAACCTTTGACGCTCAAACTAATTAATAGGTTTGAAAACATAAGATCGATTTTAACATATACATCGGTAAATTATTATTAAACATTTAGTAATGTTTAAATTTATCCATATGTTTTGCCTTCGTAACGTCAGAATAGGTTCTTTTAAAATGCCATTGTGAAACTCTCACGGTTAGCCTATTCGTCGACGTAACTATAGGATGTTTGCAGTTTTGCATTACAAATAAATGTCGTGCACGTATCTTTCGTGTGTGTGCCTTGTTCGATAACATTGTTCATTTTCACCAGTAACTCGTGATGTATAAGGTTTATTAGTTGTAGGTAAATTATTGTCATCATGTCAATTCTCGTCGATTGTAGCGCATCGTTAATTCTCCTTATTGTCTTCTATTGTCCGTAGACGGTGTATCCATTCTAATATCGTTCCAGTAATGTTCAGTGGAATATATTTTTTTCGTATCATTTCTTTAACTATATTTTGATAATTATTTATTATGTTTGTTTAATGTCATGCGACGGTATTTTCTATGTTATTTAGATATTTGTACGATTCTACGTGTCTATCTCCTATTCATCTGTCTTAATTATTTTCCTTCCTTCTTAAGTGTGCTAGAAGAAATCTTTTCAAGAGATAAACATGGCTTTCATATTTTTTCTGCTATCTCTTACTTTTTAACCATAATAATTTCATTCTGAAGAAAGTAAATAATTATTAAGTTATTAAAGAATAAGCTATGTTTAATTAAGGAACTGTACGCAATAACGTTTTCCTAAATAGATGAAACGAGTCTGTTAAGTCTATATATATATATATATATATTTTGCAGCTTTCAAAACAACACCGGAGGCATTGCCAATAAGTGATTAAAAAATGTTTTCATACAAACCGGTTCAACGGCATTCATTGACATTAACATTATGTTAACAAACTTGAAATGGCCATTAGGAAATAAGAAGAAAGTTTTTGGAAAAAATAAACATTTATTTATAAACTCAAAATCAATCGCAACGCGCATTTGATTGACATTAATGTTTGAACATAAATAAAATCGAACGTTTGTTAGTCATTCATAAGAGAAAGTTACTATTTATATTTAATTTTTCTATTCATAAAAAGCAAAAACAAAAGTAAGTTTGTCGTAATAAAATCGATTGCACAAATCGACTCATCCGTAGCTAAAAACTCGACTTGGTTCATTTTATGGCTTCTCGCGTCATTTAATATTTTAAAGCAGGATAGAGTTACACGAAAGCATCTATGATTTATTTTTCATAATTACAGTTTATATTAAGACTGATCGGGTAGAACGTTGACGATATAAAATGTTTAATTATAATAATATAACGTAGTATATATAAGTATAAGTATATATAAGTTTTTTGAGTTCTCGCAAAATATATTTAATCTATCTCATTATTGCCAAGTATTGCGAGTTTTTGAACTTGTTTAGAAATACTCTCTTTTGTTTTCGCAATATAAAAAATACAAACAGGATTATAATATTTGATTCAAATCTCCATTCAAACTCCGACGACTTTCGTATTCGTGCCCTTTTTTAGTTTAAGTTTTGTTGTTACGCTACTCCTGTTACTCACTCACGAATTCATTCATTCAAGCTACAGTTTCTAAAACAGTGATCAAAGTCAGATGAAGTAATTTGACTTTAATCTGAATGACGATTGGTCGATCGCAATCGATGACGCAATGGGCCACCAATAAGTGTCCTGATAACGTTTACATATATTTTACCGACTTTACCAGCATAATTCAATGAACATCCTAACGTTCCGGTTTTCGAGTGTTTTTTTTTCTATTTGATGATTAATTACTACAAGCAATCAGAAATATATATCAACTAACTAAAGAAAAACTCATGTCTCGTCAGC
This sequence comes from Nymphalis io, assembly GCF_905147045.1. NCBI lineage: Eukaryota > Metazoa > Arthropoda > Insecta > Lepidoptera > Nymphalidae > Nymphalis > Nymphalis io. The sequence goes on from NC_065897.1 coordinate 4,257,785, forward strand.
GTGGGATGTCGATGCCGTCCTCTGTACACTGTCAACTGTTACAGTCGTGGGGCTGAACAAACCTTTCGCGTTATTATGACAAAAGAGAAAAGAAAGAAATGTATAAAAAAGCTAACATTAAAATACACGCTGGGTACGATCTTGGCAGTGATATTTTCCAACTCTTTGTACGTTTCATGCATTTGAATCTGTTAAATATTTAACATATAACCGTATCAAAATTGCATCTTCATACGCCCAGAATTCTAATGACGTCAATGTAACTTTCCAAGTTTTTACTTTCGTTTATTTCGGAAAAACAAAAAACACCATCCACCGCCATCAATAATGACAGATCACGTGGTTGACGTCGGCAAGGGGAAAACAATTATTCGGTATTTTAATTTTTGTCTCATATCGTATCTCGCTCCACTGAGCAACGAATACCGAGAGAGAAAACATGAATAACATTCGGTTTGCTATTCCGGATCTGCATTAAATTAACAATGCTTCGGATGCAGCGATATTGTGATAATTTGCAACAATAACAACAAATGTCAATAGAATATAGAAATATTAAATTAATTGTTTTTTTCTTCTTCTTGTTTTATCGAAGTAAATAAATAAATTAACAAATAAATCCTCGTTAAATACCACTATGTCATTAGGCCAGCTAATAATGTTTTGGTAACAGAAACCAATAATTGCCTAAAAAATAATTCTTTAAAGCGTATATAAAAAAAAGACAAGTGCTATTCAATACATTGTTAGTACATTTTATATTGAAATGAATATTGTCAGCTTTTTATTTTAATTTTTTTTTATTTTCTTTAATTATTTTGCAATATATGTACGTATTCGGTATATGGTATTTGATTTACATATCAAGATAATATAAAAAGTAAGTATTATTTTGTAGACTCAGGTGTTTGTGTATTTTGACGTATATTCAATTTCAATACAATGTAAATATAATTTATTGACAACTATGAGAGCTGTTCGTAATAACAGTTTTCTTCAAAGTAGACTATTAAAGAGGGCAATGTTTTTCAACTTGATTCAGTATAAATATTAAAATAATTAAATATATTATTTAATTTTAATGCATATTTTTGTTTACGTTAGCTGGCTATAAGTAATATTTAACGTAAAAGTATAAAGACATTGGAGTTTAATATCTATATAATATTAGAAAACTTTTGTTACCTAATTGTTAATATATCTCACAGTGCAATAAACTTTGTAATATATATGTATTCCTCTATGTATCAAATCGTAGTACATAAGGGCATGTCTAGTCTGTAAACGTGACGTCTCCGGCCTTGGCTGTCGGTTTACGATCGGGCTGATTCGGCTGCGTCCGCTACATTTCTGTCTCTTTTACACTCAATGACTACCTTTCAAACCATCTCGGATTTCCACACGCAATGTTTCGAGGAAACTGACTCAGCTGTGTTTTTGTGTAAACATTTATAAATCCATATTGAGCTTTATTTCTTTCACATCAGAGTGCACATCCTTATGCGTTTTCCTATGCCGGTTACAGACTTGTGAGCCTTATTATATACGTCATAGTATACTTCTTTCTCTTTTTGCCCGTCGCGCACAGCTGCCTCCGGTCAGTACGTTAGAGTTATTTGTCAGTTGCGGACGTCAGTGTTAAACTCACATATATTTACGTGGTCGAAAAATATCGAACCGTTACGGATACGAGTGTCAAATACATTACAATTTCTATTTGACGGTGCCGTAAAAGTGTGGTATTGTTATAATAGGGTAAATAAGTTACTTTCCTTTTTTAATCGGTTCCGATATTATGCGCTGCTTTAGCTATTGTTTCCAAAACATTGAAAGTTTGTGTAATGTCACTCGAGGAAACAGTGCGGCGGTGAATCGGTATGCAGAATAGGGAACTGTAACAATTGTTAGTGTGTGCGTGTGTTACGGCTCAGTGGTTTAGCGGTTTTCAGTGTCCCCCAGTGTTGAATTGCTAGAGTTACGTTCAAGACCTGACTGATGGGAGATTGTGTTGGGTTTAGTCGAGAAGAGCGTCATGCGGGCTCTCGGGATTACGTCTAGTGTCTTTGGAGACCGTCAAAACGGCCGCTACGGAATTAACACCGGTCCTGGCACCACAGGTTTGTATCATCAGCATTACGAGCACCTACCTCGTACTTCGGCCTAATTTTATATATTTTTATTGAAGGTAGTTTACCAAAAAGTAACAAAAAAATTATATTCAAATATAGTTTGTTGTACATTGAAATTAATAAAAAACCGCTAGGTAACTAATGTATTTTTATTAATACATTTAAATTATAGAGCTCAGTTATAAGTCTGTATAAAAATACTAAGTATATAATAAGGGTATCTAAAACAATATAAATTATGATGTAAGATTTGCTAAATAATTTACTTATGAACATTTCGCCTTAGTTCTGATGTACATATTATACTACATCTGTTCACTATATCTAAAATAGGTATTGAAATTGCACATTTACAAATTTAACATTCTACATTTAATTTTGTTGTTGTATCAAAATAATACTGGTTGTTACTCCGCTTTTTCGCTCCGAGGGTACATTCAATTTTAGTAATGCTTGCAATTTATGTATAATTTCAAAAGTGCCTAACCTATTTACTTTTCCACGATATAATCGACTCTAGGTCAGAATGATATTATAATCTCTCCAACCGTTTGAACGAAATTAATAATCAAACATCAAACCCAATCTCCTTAATAATATTAGTAAAATAATTTAAAGATTCCGTTTAATTTCTAGCCGTTGGTTAAAAATTGAACATTTGGACATGAAATACTAATAATATTTATATATGATACAAATAAATTGATATACACGTAAGTGGCTATGTCAAGGTGTGGGCGAAGACAAGCTTGTGGCTGTAACTCTTGACTACAAAGTTTCGCGAATACATCTACTAGTCTAACCAGTTGAAGGCTATGTATAATATACAACAAGGTGCATATTCTGAAATGTGTTATTTTACCTACAAATTTCGCAAACATTTCACGGTCGCACATTTAATTTACCGTTGGATCAAACATTCTATACTTTTTTGACACTATGTATTGTTAAATATTTCGACGCTTTGTCGATTTTTATTTGTATTTTTTGTAAAATCTTCAGTTGTTTTATATTGTAAAGGGTTTAAGTTGGATGAAAGAAGTAATCTACAACTTTAATTATCCAATTAAAATAATTTATCACCAATATTTATAATGAAACTTCAGAAGGGTCATATGCATATTATTCCGTTAAAATATACGGAGATTTAAGTTAAGACTATTTTTACAACTTGTCTTACGAAATTTAGACAAGTACGCTTAAAAAAAATGTTTTGTTAGAGGACAAAGGTTAAAATTCTTATTTTTCTAACGTTATTTACTGTGCTTTATTTTCGATGTTTGTTGTTTTATAATTATATAATTTTTAAATAACGAATGTTTATATCTTATAAGTAAAATTAGCATGGGATAAAATCCTTATTTTGCCCGTACAGAATCGGGATGGGCAGCTAGTATTACCCGATGATAAACATATAACGCGTAAAACGAATTAAACTTAATTGGATCTACTTGTGTTGCTTGAATTAAATTGAAAGTCTTTTTAGACTCACTAATTTATTAGTTTAGCATCCGACCGACTAAAATCGAATAATCTGAATGCGGTTAGATTTAAGTTATAGCAATTATGATACAAAGCAAAAAAAGCAGGCTTTGAAATTGGAACAAACGAAACGCTTAAACATAAACATATTTTGAATTACCTTTTGATGACGACGCATTGCTATTATATTCTTGTTTAAGCATATCTGTTATGTTTAAATTCAGGGTTGAAAACTTTAACTTTTTATACTATATTTTTTTTTAACTATGATGATATTATGATTAATATTTCGACCTTTTTCATTTGGAAATTGATTATTGTTATTTTTACTTATTATTAAAATTTCAAAAATCAATATATAAGTTCTTCTACAGTATTTTTTTTAAAACACTATTAATAACACTTGTCTTATTTAATAAAAAATCAATCTCTATCTCCTAGAGATGTAAGCGCAACATTTAAATTGCTTATTATTGTGCCATTAAGACATACAAGTTGCAGTATATATATGGCAAAATCACTTATTGATAAACAAATATCATCATCATCATCATCATCACCCTTTTCGCGTCCACTTCTGGACATAGGTCTCTCATCATAGGTCATATATAGCCCAAAATATTTGATTTAACAATGTACAGATAACAGCACCTTTACATTTTGCGCTCAACTCTCTAGTAGTTAATATACATTTTTTCCATATTTATCACCATAAAACTTCTTTTAAACAGATTGTTTTAAAACAAATGTATTTATTTTAATCGCTTATTTTAATCATCTCAACCCTGGAAAAAGTGTTTATTCATCAATTTATAGAAATACGCTATTTTAACAAAATAAATTTACTTCGTTTTCTCCTTTGTTTTAATTTTTATTCCTTTCAGAGATTATAAAATCTCACTCAGAATTAGTCGTCGTTACCTACATCATTTTTATGGTGCGCGAAGGTGTTTTTTTTGTTAAAGAGCTTACTAGTCGACAAAAACCGTCCATAATTACCGAAAAATATTAATAAAAACAAATTCTTCAAAAAAAGTCAATTTTTTTAAAATCGACAATCGAAATTGTATAGCAAAAAAAGTAAGGAAAAAATAGAACGATATTGTCTAAATAGTTACTAGTGGTTTTTACTTTTTAATATTTATGGATGGGTCATACGTGATATATCAGAAATATGCTAGAAAGGTACGTGGTAGACATAACAAATGTAGTAATAATGTTTGGTACTGAGTCGTCACATATCTTATCACGCTTTTTTAAACGACTTCAAAAATATTCTGGTTTTTTTAATTGACTTATATTACTGGTGGTAGGGCTTTGTGCAAGCTCGTCTGGGTAGGTACCACCCACTCGTCAGATATTCTACCGCAAAACAGCAATACTTAATATTGTTGTGTTCCGGTTTGAAGGATGAGTGAGCCAGTGTAATTACAGGCACAAGGGACATAAAATCTTAGTTCCCAAGGTTGGTGGCGCATTGGCTGTAAGCGATGGTTGACATTTCTTACAATGCCAATGTCTAAGGGCGTTTGGTGACCACTTACCATCAGGTGGCCCATATGCTCATCCACCTTCCTATTCTATAAAAAAAAACTGCTTACATATAATTACAAAGTCCCCGATTCCTGAGCAAGCATATGAAATAAAGTATTCTATTATATATTATAAAAAATAATTACATATGAATGAGGTTTAGAGAATCGTGTTTAAAACCTAAAACATTATGTAATATTTTGAATGGCGACTGTGGGGAACTAATCGTATTATTGGCACGTGCAAATTTAAATTAAGATAAGAGAATATAAAATCGTGAAGGATTAGTGAATAACGAAGCATTCACAAGAATGAAATTTGTTACGATGATATAAATCTTTGCATGAGACAAAGAGACTTCCACTATAAAATTTTAGTAATTATACTAATATTTTATAATTACACTAAATTTTTTTTTATTTGTTGTTGAGTTGAGTGTTTAATGAATGTCGGTGGGTACGGTTTGATTGCAGACAGTGTCTTTATGCTGTCAAAATCGCAGAGGCGTTTATCGTGAGAGGCGACCTTGTAGTGTCTGACATTGGAAGCAAAGATTTTGTGTATAGTGTTTCGTTTGCTTTTAAATCGCGACTATATGACCTCCATGCCCGCTCATTAGCCACAATATTTTATATGAGCACAACAAATTAAACGGTATCCAATTGCACTCATTTCTAATTTGGCGTCGAGTTATGCCGTTTAAATGGCAAATTTTCTCCTAGCTGGATATATTGCATTTAACAGTACAACATTACACAAACAGTGCACATTTCCAAGTTGTCCGAACCATATTTGTCATACGGCTTCTATTTCAAGTTTGTTCAGAGCGCGTAACGCAGTTAGTGTTGTTCGGACGCTTTCTATCTTTTATCTGTATATCGTCACCGAACTCGGTCAGCGTTATCATTTAAGAATTATATTTTTTTTCTATAATTTCGGTTCCATTTATGACACATACGTTACTCTACTGTTTATTAGGGGCTGTAAAAAAGTTTTTATATTATTATTTTTAATAGTTATATTGCATAATCAATTTTAGATGTTGAAATATACATCCCGGTATTATTTACACATGACCAACTAATGGTACCGACTTGCAACCGCATTCGAAAGACTGCGGTTTCTTTGCGAACCTCGGTGCAGTCGTCTTGAACGGATGTTGACCTAACATTTTTTATAAACGCCCGGGATTTGTAATGCCATTTTGAATTACGGCCTAGATGATTCTAGCTTACCTGAAATATAATTTAAACGTTACAATGTTGAAAATTATGCGGGTGCTATGTGACGGAAACAATGTGACGAAACTAGTCCATTAAAAATGTCACTCAATAAACCACGGCTAGGTTTGAAGCTAATTCAAAAATAGAAAGTGTTAAATGCTTCGCATTGACGTACCGTTCTGAATACTCGAATAAGACAATGCGTTGCCTCTTGATAAATGGTTCCTACTTTAGCTGCATAAGTAACTAGGATTCTTTTTTGAATTGTTCAAATTGTTAGTGTCTATAGCGCATTTAGTTCGCTAATGAAGTTATTGTTACGATTTAAATTTATTTATATTATTCTGTTTTAACAATATTGGAACATTAATTTTCGAAAGAGGATTGAAATTTAAAATATAAAAAATTGCCCTTAACTTTACATTCCTTACAATAGGAATAAATAGGTACAATAAAAAATATTTATTGTGCTCTGTAATAAGTTTTTGTCGTGCACCAATTTACAATTAAAAAATGTCTAGGATTATAGATGCTATATAATATATAACTTGAAAATCGAAAATGATTAAGTTTCGTGCAGGGTATTACTAAATTAGCATCAAATGTATAAAAACAAGTTTAAGTTAGCGTACGTCAGTATCGTAGTGAGTATTTTATTTTTTGAGGGACTGTTAATAATGTTTGTGTAGTGTAGGTATTTGGAATAACCATTGATTTTGCAAATAAATTAATTTTCGCGCTTTTTTAATTTACTGATTTACATTTTGTTAATTTTTCGCCCCGTGCATCGGAATTGTGGTTCAACGGAAAAACATTGCGAGCATTCTTGAGACCATTTCACGCGATCATGATTTGTACAATAGTTGTTTTTGATTTAAATCTGCGTAGCTTTATTTAGTAAACATTATGTTTGTAAACTAAAATAGTATTCTAAGTTAGAATAACGAAATTAATTCGAGAAACTTGCCTTAATCATGCTGATTTGTGTCATCACCTCAATCCTTATTTTGATAGCTTTTTAACAAAATTACGCAATACTTTAAGTAACCATGAGCAGCCAATTTGTTTTCTTAAACAAGCCAATAAAAATCATAAAAATGATTCCCTAAAATTTTTAAGACTTAGTTTTAATTTCCATCTAATTTAATTACAATAACAAGAAAAATACAGGACGTCCTGTTTTCAAACTGAAGTTTCAACAAAAATTTTTTACCTAATAATGTTATTTATATATTTTTTAATTTTAGTAACAGTGTTAAACAATTTTACGACATGAGTTTTGTAAATTGTTCATCAATAATGAGTAACAAAATTTACTGTAACATTATATGAACGTTTGACATTGGGTTTGTCGTTATTGATATTATTGGAACTGAGGTCCGGGGATCGCTTGCGAATGGGTCACGTTTGATTGCACAGAATCTCTGATGCGTGTCGGACACCATAGACACTTGTAGAAGAATAGCCAATGAAGCGAAAATTGGCTCAATTAATTGATCTTATGTAACAAACGTAGGTAAATAAGTTATAAATTTCAAAGGTAACGTTTTTTTTATTATTATTCTAAAATTAATTATGTCGTGTGGTGATACACCAGTTTACCAACAAAATGGGAAAGTGTAATAAATGAGCTTATATGACAAAATCTTCGTCCTCGTATAAAAATGAGAAAACAGTACACGAATATTTTGTATGTATTATATGATCCGACCTTACCAATAATCAAATTCGCGCAACTGAAAATCTAGAATGGACTTGCCATGATTATCGTAATACTACTTTTGTGTGACGTAGTTCTTTTAATATAAAGAAATGTGATAACGACGTGGCAGATTCTGTAAAAAAACTCGACTACGAAAATAAATTTAAAATATACTTTAAGAAAAGCCATTTCATAATAATTATAATAGTGTAGGAACTAACCTATGTTTCAAGCTTGAACATATTTATGCATATGTATTTGGACTAGGCAACTTAGAGATAACGTTGGATAATTAAAAATATATTTAAGAACGTCCGTCGTAGATTTTAATTTTTAATATATAAAATTCACATTAATTTAAATAAAAAAAAACATATAATTAAAACTCGATACACAGGTTATTAGATTTGTATGGATGTTATATACTCGTATGTATATTATGACATTATTATTTCGAGCATTATGATTTCTTTAAAACGAAACCATAATTTTATGATTATACAAACCTCATAGCAGACTATAATTCTAAGTGATTTGTCCTATTACGAAGGAAGTTATATACTAATTATTATCAATGACGATTTCATTATGCGTAGCGTAATTACTAATGCGATGGTTTATTTTTCACTATATACAGACAATAACTGAATAAGCCATCAGATTTTCAAAAAAGAAGTTTCTATTTATCGATTTAGTTGCTGCTGGTAGAGCTTTGTGCAAGCTCGTCCGGGTAGGTACCACCAACTCATCAGATATTCTACCGCAAAACAGAAGTACTCGGTATTGTTGTATTCCGGTTTGAAGGGTGAGTGAGCCAGTGTAATTACAGACTCAAGGGACATAAGATCTTAGTTCATAAGGTTGGTGGCGCATTGGTGAGCGATGTTTAACATTTCTTACAATGCCAATGTCCATGGGCGTTGGTGACCACTTACCATCAGGTGGCCCATATGCTCGTCCGCCGTCCTATTATATAAAAAATTAAAAATTAAATCCTTTGTGTAAAGAGTATTTATATTATTATTTGTATATTTATTATTTACCTATATGTTAGCATTTAGAACGTCGCACCGATTGACATTGTGACTAAGGAAGGTCATATACGTACGTGTCAGCTTACAATAAGAAAAAACTGTATTGATTCCAGTTCGTGAGGTTTTGATAACGATTGGTCTGGATCGAGCCCCATGTCCTCAATACCATTGATATAGTGATTTAAAAAATATTCTTTTATATATCTTCCCGTTTTTGAAGTTTCTATGTCTCAACCGTTGAAGCCATTTTGATGGTTATCAAGACATAGAGACAGACAAAACCCTGTGTAAAGGCAAAAGTAATTTATTTAAAAATCAACCCTTAACTTAACAAATAATGAAAATTTAAATGCAAATGTTTTACAGTAGAATAGTTGTTATGCGAATTGAATGATTGTACATAGGTAGAACCGCAATTTTGGTAATGATAACATCCGTATGGAAATATTTCGTAACGAAACATTAACATTGTAGTTAGAATGTAATTGTTGTTATTATAGCAGAACTACTTCCTTAACTATCAAAATTATACATCAAGTATAGGGCCGCAGTATAATACTAAAGCCATTTAATTACGTAAATATAACAAGTAAACACGACGATTGTATGCTCTACACCAGTATTATTTACTTACGCAACCACCTTAACGTATATAATGTAAAATATTGTGATATACTTGCAATATTAACTATTGAGTACCGGCGGTATAATTCTGTTCAAAGAAAGTTACGTGACTATATTCGAACAAATCGAAAATTGGAATATTCATATATATGGATATGGTGAAAAATTATATAAGCTAAACTATTATAAATTAATTGCATAGCACATCGGGTGTTATATTTGGGAGTTGTAAGACAAAACTCTGCAGACACAACTATGACTTTTGATCCAACACGACGGGAGAACGATCACGACCAGATCATCTAAGGACCAATGCTACTTAATATTGATAATTTTCTATAATTCAAAGCTATTGTTTTCTGATTAAAGATTTGATCTTGTGATCTCGGAACCTGTATCATGAGCCACAGAACTAATTAAAAACCTTTGATGTCGACCAATTAATATGTATACGCTGTGAACTTGAATCGTACCCAAATTCACTGAAACTGACCTCTGCGAAATATTTATATTGTGCTCCTTATCACTGATAGACACCGACAACATTATTATGGCTGACCATGTGTCGCATACTTCAATTCAATGTGTGCTTATAATCGTATCAACTAATCGCCGTGATTGTTTTATATCGATAACAGTAATATTTATTCGATAACTTCGAATAACCAGGAACAGAAGCATTATTAGAATATTATTTTTAAAAGCCATGGACCGAATCGAAATAACTTTTTTGAAGTTCTTTTAAGCTATATATGAAATTTTATGTTTTACTAAAAAGGTCTAAATCGAAGGAGGTTGCTCGTGTTTTTTTATGCCTTCACTATTGCAGTTCGACTGTGTAATCTAATCGATATTTTTGTTTTTTCAGGTAAGCAACAGAGCTTGAGTTTTTGTTGACTCAGCTGTTTAAAAATAATAAAATGGTAAGTTAAAAAACGAATGGGAAAGTTTGGCGAGACTTATCACAAATACTTATTTTTAGGTCAAGTAAAACAAGTTAATGTTTTAATTCACAACTAGTAATAAATCAGAGCTTGATTTCTACCATTCTCCTATTTAATAATACTTATTTGTTCCAAATTCTTGACTAGATCGAAACCTGAAAACTCTAAAAATAAATATTTATATACTCGTAACTTTTTTATTAAACCAAACTTAATAGTAACAGTAACAGCCTGTAAATGTCCAACTGCTGGGCTAAGGCCTCCTCTCCCTTTTGAGGAGAAGGTTTGGAGCTTATTCCACCACGCTGCTCCAATGCGGGTTGGTATCAAAATTAGACACATGCAGGTTTCCTCACGATGTTTTCCTTCACCGTCAAGCACGAGACGAATTATAAACACAAATTACTAGAGTAAATACTAAATTTAATAGAATTCCAATAAACTACAAATTAATTTTCAAGTAACTAAAAATTAAATAAAGCATCTGTGAATAATGAATGTTATTAAATTAATTATTATTAAATGTCACATCGCTATACCGTTCCTAGATTGAATTCATGTAAATACTAAAATATTCTTCTCACATCGTACGAGAAAATGTTAACGTAGTAATGTGATGATGACGCGTAAACTAACGTTGAGTAAGTACCGTTCTTAGCAGTGTCTAAATTGAACTTTATCGCTATAGCAATAGGGCATATTGCCATAGAAGCTGACGTTGTTGGGGAAGCCGGGCCACTAACCCATTTATGAACAGTGGGCGGTAATTGAATTACGCTCCTCTGACGCCGCAGACAATTCATTTGTAAAGTGGTTCTTATTGTAATAGTAAGTAATACGTAATACGGGCCCTTGACTGGACTCTCAGCTCTTGAAATACAAAAGATAATCGTGTTTAGCTGTTGTTCATCATAGGACGAGAACTTCTTGATACTAAAAATAAGCTTAACATAATATGGTCTCTGCATATCGAAAATGTTTCACAATATCGCATTTTCAAACTCATATCAATCATAGCTAATTATGTCTAAGGTGAACCTGACGAAATATTTTTTTTGTCTTGTGTGTTATAAGATATTTGAGAAATCGGATGATTCTTGGAATTTATTATCGTTATCGTTAAAAGTTATGGTCCTGAATGATTCACGGATGTGAAGATAACGAAAGTCGGATCTTGGAAAGTTGTGTAATAACGGCAATATTTTTGTCTATTACGTTTTAATTAATTGAGAAATCTCATACGTTCCAGTTTATTGTTAGCGTGACTGTTACCACTCTGAGGGAGTCGTATCATGGAATGAAATCGATACCACATGCATTTTTATTTCTTGTGGATAATGATACTTTCTATTTTAAATTTGACCATTCTGGATATTATTCCTTTTTATAATTAAAGAAAATTACAGATAATAAAACTATAACAAAGGAACCCTTGTTTAATTAAATTTTAATATATCATGACGTATAGACCAATGTGTAGTTTTGTGTTTAGTTTTTTTACTAAGTTATTATTTTAAAGTTAAAAAATTGACATCTTTGTAATGATTCCATCTAAAATAAATATTTTCGTTTTGATTCATTGAGAAGATCGAATTGAAACTCAAGTATTTTGTCTATTTTGTTATATAATTTGTTAAGAGCATGAAGCATTATGTTTAGTTTTTTCAATAAAACGATTATTTCTTTAAACCTGTTGTTTGTAATCGGGACCCGGTACTATGTCGTCATCATGGTGCACGCCGCCGACCGTGAAGCCGCTTCCGTCGCCATTTCCGTCTCCCACCACGAGTCATCTCGGCTGTTAAATCGAATCGTAATCCACTCTCGATCCCAACAATAAGGTCTCGAACAATACCTTTGCGTTTCTCTAGATTAGGCCGGGCACGATATGTCTCATTGTGACAGTTGTGTTGCAGCGACGCAAATTGATTAGCTATAGGTGCGGGTAACAGTCTAAGTAACTCAACGTTTTAAATATATTGTTCGTTTAAAGAATCCATTTCTACTTCAAAATCTACTAGATTTTGGCTTTTTAGTTAGTAAGTAATTAACGGCCTTGCTTATAAAAATTGCTTAGCGGCTGTTTAGTTAAAAAATAATCTCGTTCTTTCTGTCTTAATAGATTTGAGGTTTGAATGAAAAAGACAAAGCATTGTTTAAATAATCACCTGCCAAACATTTATAAGTAAGGCCGTAATTAATTATAGCGTTCATGATAACGTATGGGTACTTATGTCTTACAAAATAAATGTATGTAGTCCGATAACATTTAAAAATTCAACGTATGTTTATGATTAATATGACATTATTATATATATTATTTAGGGTTCAATGTTAATGTAGAACGTGCGAATTTAAATACTAGTTTTATATAGTATCTAGATTTAATTTACAAAGGTCGTCTTTGGTAATTGTTTTATTTGTAGGTGGTACTAGTAGAATGATCGAAAATTACCATAAATAAAAAAAATACGTCATAAAATTTACTCAATCATTTGACTTTGCTACTTTGTATGTTCATTATTTTATTAATTATTTCCAATATCTCTATTTGTGTCCATATTCGCTACATTATGCTTAAACCGCAGTGATATGTGGGTAGGCGTAATACAGTTACTCCTCTAGATGCCGCTAGATCATCGACGTATAAGATCAAACGAGCGAAGTACGCGGGCAAGAAAGAAAATGAGCAAGCGGATAAACAGTAACAGCCTGTTAATGTCCCACTGCTGGGCCAAGATCTCCTCTCCCTTTTTAGGAGAAGGTTTGGAGCTTATTCCACCACGCTGCTCCAATGCGGGTTGGTAGAATACACATGTGGCAGAATTTCAATTAAATTAGACACATGTTTTCCTTCACCGTCAAGCACGAGATGAATTATAATCACAATTAAGCACATGAAAATTCAGAGGTGCTTGCCCGGGTTTGAATCCACGATCATCGTTTAAGAATCACGCGTTTTAACCACTAGGCCGTTTCGGTTTTAGCGGATAAAATGGCGCCCAAAATGCGATACCTGTCCAAATTACTTTTTAATACACTTCATTCAATTGTCCTTCAGTTTATTTTAAGGCTTACTTAATAAAGGCCAAAAGCGTAAACAGAATAATTAGGTATTTCAGACATAAATATGTAAAGCTTAGTTTTGTATGGAAACAATATGGATAATTAATAAAACGACGTTATATTTTTTATATTCTTTATTGTATATCAAATAAAAACATAGGTTCAGAAATGTACATATTTAAAAATATCGTCAATTTATCCAAAGAAAATCACTGGTTTTTCAGAAGCAGTCTCGAAAAAAAAAAGAAATAATGGTAAATGGAAATCACATAAATTCATTTGTTTATGTTGTTTGTTTTTTTTTGTAATCGTACTATATACATACCTATATATAATCGTTCGCCTTGCTTATAAACTTTACCTAGCTGTTGTTTAGTTAAACACTGATAATGCTATTTCTGTCATTAATAATTTGACATTCGAAAGAAGACACAGCGTTGTTTGACTAATCATGTTAAGTCATTATTTATATTAACGTTACGACTATTTATATATTTCATGAAAATATAATATTTTATAAGAAATGTAGTTAAAAATCTATATATTGAACCGCAAGAAATGAGACCTCGGAAAACTACGCTTCATCTCGTATCATATTGTATGTCATACTGCTATGTGATATAGCACTATTACATTTCGTATTGCCTACATAAGTACGCACACTAACTGGGGCGTAGAGAAATGGTTGGCTTGCTCTTGGGCGATATTAATAACGCTTAGCCTACAATCGGATTTACGCATTCACTCCATAACTCTTCGACCGTAAGAAAGTTAGAGAAACGTGCGTAAATACAATACATACTAATCTTTTACATTTTTTATTATCTAATTCCTGGCTACATAGCACGAAATATTGTTTATATATATTTTCGTGAATATTCCTTAATTTGATACCGAACGATAGCCATGCAACTCATATACGCCATATTGGAATTAATATTAAAATATATTGCTTATTACAATGTTATGTCAAATATAACATGATTTCAAGAATATGTTGATTCGTCACAATGTATTAACTAGTTTAAATTCTACTTGAACACAGATAAACATATGTACGTGCATAAACTGCCAATATCATAGACCCCCTTTTTATTCGCCTAGTCATATTAAAATATAAATCATATAATATATATTTTTAAATGGCACAGTTTATGAATTTTTTATTCAACAGATATTTGACGATTATCACGACCGGCTTAGTTGTATGATAGTATGATTTCGTCGCCAATTTAGATGCGTTGTGAAAGTGTGTCCTCAAAATTTAAATTCTAGTGTGTTTAAAATACCAGATTCTTCTAAATTTCCGATTGAAAATATTGAAATAAAGCTGTGTTAATTTTCGGCTTATATAATAAAGAAAAGAAAGGTTAAACGAATTTTGATCATAAAACTGCAACAAATCATTTGTTTTAAGGATTAGGACCATCATGGTGGCGGTATTATGGTATTTATAAGTTAACATCTGTTCCTTAATATAGATTAAAGCTAACCTTTAAAAAAATACGGAAGCTTATTGCGTATGTAATAATTTGTTCAAAAAAATATATTACTTATTCGTTTTAAATTACCTTTAATATATTTTATTCATATACTTGTTTCCTGAAAAATTTGCTACTATCAAAAAACTTATATTTGTAGTTATACATTATTATGTAACGGAATAGATAACTTGGTCAAAGTGAAATCATTTCATGTCGTATATACGTTTTGACACGTATATACGACTTACCGAGGAGACCAGGACCCCGACAGCCGAGATGGCCTAGTGGTTAGAACGCGTGAATCTTAACCGATGATCGTGGGTTCAAACCCGGGCAAGCACCACTGAATTTTCATGTGCTTAATTAGTAATTATAATTCATCTCGTGCTTGACGGTGAAGGAAAACATCGTGAGGAAACCTGCATGCGTCTAATTTCATTGAAATTATGTCACATGTGTATTCTACCAACCCGCATTGGAGTAGCGTGGTGGAATAAGCTCTAAACCTTCTCCCCAAAAAGGGAGAGGAGGCCTTAGCCCAGCAGTGGGACATTAACAGGCTGTTACTGTACTGTTACTGGAATAGATAGTTTTGGTCGATCTTTATTTATTACTGTAAGTATCTATACCTGTGTAAAATATAATTTGTCATCTCATAAATCGATTATGTTCCCGGTTTATGAAAACGAGTACTTACTCATTAACCGTGGCGTGGAATAGAAAGTGTTGCCTAACAATGTGCAGCGAAATATCTGTACCGCCTTTATAAAACGTGGCTTGAATTATTATTCAGACCGATTTTAATCCCCGAAGTCGATGAGTGACTGGATCATAAGTTTCTGAATTAAACAGTGAAAGTGTCCCACTCACAGAACAATCGATTGCAACTCATTGTAATGTCACCGTGTGACAAATGTCTTTCGAGAATATTTAGTAATAGATCAGACTTAAAACGAGATGCATATAACTCGATGCAAGCTTCAAAAGTAAACTCGTCCGGTTCTATTTTAAACCATTAACTCGTATCTATATTTATCACTCGAGTTTACCGTAAACGGACTCGGTTTTAATTCAAGGAAGTGACTAAGCGTACGGCATGTAGGAGGTGAAAGAATTATGTTAAAATGTTTTAAGTCGACCCAGATTTCATGTTCCTGGCGCCCGATGGTTCTTGTTTATAAGATAATTGAGAATAAAAAGTGTACACATCGTGTCCGAAGAAAACTCGTAAGCTCATGATGCATGGTGAAGCTGTCAATAATTACTTACTTTAATAGTCTATTTGACTATTTGATACCAATCAGACGTAACCATATACTATCGTACCTGTCATTTGCGTCTTAAGATTTTATCATCACCGTATCGTCATCGTCATTGACTGCCTCGTTGGTCTAGTGGCTTGATATAAGGCCGCAGACCCGGAGGTCCTGGGTTCAATTCCCAGGTCGGGCCAATAAAAAGTCATTGAGTTTTTCTGTCAGAAAATTCTCAGTAGCAGCCCGGAGTCTGGAAGTTGGAAGTGTGTACACTCCCGTGCCTCGAAAAGCACGTAAAGGCGTTGGTCCTGCGCCTGAACTCTTTCCGGTCGTGTACTCTCATAATCCGGAGTTAGGGAAAAGAGAGTGCACCTGTGTTCGCGCACACACTTGTGCACTATAATATATATGCGTAGTTGGCTAATCTCTCTTGCGATTGGCCGCCGTGGCCGAAATCGGTCTGGAGGACATTATTATCGTCATCATATGTATCATTTATATTTTATAGTTATCCCCACATTCTTACGGAAGCGATTTGTAGACGACATTTGAGCAAAGTTTTAGTTTGTTTTTTATTTTATTTATTTTAAAAATGCAAAATATTGTGTATTATTTTTTATTGCTGTTATTCAATGCGTTATTTAATATCACACTTTTGTTATTTAACAAAACAAAAAAAAAAAAGATGATTGATTGATTGTTGATATCGTTAAGCTAGCAGATAGCTAATAATTTGAAATATGTATTTCAATTGATTAGAATAGTAGTTAGGAAAGGCACTGTTCCTTGTGCCTAAAGGTCTCTGCAACTACTTCCGTTAAGCATGTCACTATAATTTATTATTGTCTACTTAATCATATCATAAGGATTTTTTAAATTGTAAATACTCGATTCAATAATGTACTGTGATTTAATCAACTACGAGTTCCACGAAAAAAAAGAAAGATAAAGTAAAGATTTTAAGAAAAAAGTAAGACTGTTGTTCTTATCACGTGACCGCGGAATTTAAGGTCACACGGGGTTTTCCAACTGTACTTGTATACTTTTAACAAAGAGGTGATAAGAGGTCACTGCGTTTAACAAAACCACAAAATATAATTTAATGTTGTTACGATGAGAATCAGCTGGCGCACAACAGGAAAACATATTTTGAAATCATTTCCTTTAAATATTTAATTTTGACGACATCTACTAAGAACAAGTTTCACCGTTTAATTAAATTAAATTAACTTATTTATTTATTTCATGAATTAACTCTGATATATAAGTGGCGGATCAAAAGATACATAATTTATCTATTAATTATCAAAATTTTTAACTAATAAAAATCTTGCTAGTAACAAAATTTATTTAAAAGAAAATTGACTAACACCGGTCTATTTATGTTCGAATATTAAATGATAATAACATGCACACAAAAAGTTAACAATAAGTTTACTTTAAATGATAAGATGAACTAACAAAGTAGTCGAATCTGTTATCAAATCAAAAATGAATGGCCGTGTTGAGTAACTAGAGACCTCCGGTCGTTCAGACGCCTTCGCTATTAAAGCGTACTCGGGCTTGGTATCTCGGATGATTCATACGTAAGCTGTTAGATGCCGGCTTATTGATGACTTCATAAAGGATCGTTTATATCACTTCACTTTTATATCAAGTAGGACGGCGTAAGCTCTAAATAACATTACAAAAAAAAATACACGCGCTATATGCTGCTTACTTTTGCTGTGTTGATGATATTTTATTCATTAACTGTCCTATGATCTAATAGCAAGTTTATAAGCCTGCAGATCCCGAGGCCTCGAGTTCAAACCCAAAATTCTCAGTAGCAACCCAGAGTTAGGATATAGGCAATGTTTACACTTCAAGGCCGCTGTTGGTAGGACCAACTTAGGTTTAGATAAGATCTTTAAAGGATAATGAAAGTGTGATAGGAATAGCAAATGTATTAGTTTACGGCCTTGGTTAAAATTGGTTGTGTCGTCATCATCTTTATATTTATTTAAATCAAATCGTCGTTTTCTTGTTCGAATGTGAACATAATACTAAAATAGCGTCACGTAAATAATAATAGGTTTTAGAAATATTCCTACAAGTACGTTTCGTAATATAGAAACGATAAAAATTAATTTTAAAAGCTACTTATGCAATAATTTTATTGTGTGTACTCTCTCTTCACTTATAAAGGGGACTTTTAATGGCCCTTGTAAATTCTGAGATACTTGTAGCATCAATTATTTCAATTGCTCTTATCTCCTCAGAGTACAGCTGTTGGCGCCTTATTCATACCAAGGAAGTGATGCATGTTTTGTAAACAGTAAAAATTCATTTACAGATAAATAAATTTACAAACAGGAATCTAATGTAATTAATATGTAATTGCGAAACTATTTTAAAGATACAAAATGATACTTCTTTTTTAAATGAATGCAATTTCAGCAATTACTTTAAATCAAAACTACGTATGTTAATGGTATATTCATTATTATGTAAAAGCCATGAAATATAGTAAATTAATTTATATATATTTTTAATTTGTTATTTTGTGTTTTTTCATCATCTATCTGTTAAGTAATACGTTACATCAATAGTATTTCCTACTTTTGTTGCGTCCGTTTGTAATATTTTATTGTGTTACAAGATTAGTATCGCAAGCAAGAAGGTGAAATATTTCTTATTTATTATTTAAATTCAAAATAAATAGCTTTTGTATAGCAGTCGTAAAAGTATATAAGACGTTAGCCAATGCATAAGAGTACTGAGAATTACTCAGAAAATGTATTATTTTAAAGTATTATAATTGGTTTCAATTGTTTACCAAATAACTATCCAACATGCATAGACCTAAACGTGACATTTAGTTTTTATAGAACTTGCCAACATTGCGTAAAAGTGCATAGGTGGCGATTGTGATTTATTACGCTCCACCGTGACTATTATCGTTCAATGTGACGACACGATCGCGATACAACTCGCGATTTGTCTTTGTAATTTCAATAATAATCATATATTATAATATTTTCAAATTTTATCATACAAATATTATAAAGATTATCCGGATTAAACCAATTGCGTCAATCACAGAAAATCCCTTCTAAGTCTCGTGATATATATAATATTCTTATTGGTAATCGTTTATATGGTATAGACTGTATAATATAATGTTAATATACATATAGTTTTTAGTGTGTGACGAAGAGAAAATTATAGGTTCAAGCGTAAGACGTTACTTTAGATCGATAGTTACTTATAGTTCTTATTTGTTTTTATCTCATTCTTTTAAAAAATATTATGTCCACGAGTAACAACACAGCTTTGATGTTTTACGCACCTTATAAAACTCGAAAAGATAATGGACCAAGTGTAAGTAAGTATGCGTGTAATTGACTTTCAGTAAGATTTAAATTTTCAACGCGATGAAACATTTTCTGAATATAAAACTTGGTTCACTTTTCACAATTTAATATTTAAGGAATATTAAATAATAAATATTCAAATGTCAATGACACAAAAACCTGTCACAATTACAAAATATCAACACGTTATTGTTTACTAAGGAATTGCAATATCGATGGATCGATCTAATCACAATAAAAATTATAATTATTTGTTACGATAAGATTACGAGTTCGCACGTTACATTTCCGAATAGTTTCATCATCGGCATTCGTTTTAATTGATATTCGATTAATTTTATATTACGTTTATCGAAGGTAATAAATTTTAAAGTTAGTAAGATTAAAAGCGGGTCAATATCCGTAATATTGAGCCGGCGGCCTTGTAATACAGACAAATAAGTTTGGACAACGGTCATATAAAAATTATTTTCAATTGAATTGAATTCATTTTTTTCAGAGGTTCTAATATACATATATGAATACTATTACTGTATATATTTATTAATTATGGAATATTCAATTAAACACGATACACACTGAATGACATGAAATTGAATTCATCATATAAACGAATACAATTAACAGCACTATATTGTGTAATTAATTAATATTCGTTTTGTTTTATAATCTAAAAGGTTTGTGGAAGCCAATTGCTATTGCTTTATGCATAATATATATATATATATATATGCAAATTAATATTTTGTTTTATATTATATGTTTCGGCTTATCCGGAATAAGGGTCGACATCAAATGTTTATATTGAAAGACAAACTTGCAAAAAAGAAAAAGTTCTAGTTATTATAAAGGCCAAGAACCTACGCAGAAAAACTCGCCAAAGTTTCATCACAATCGTTTAGGAACGCATACAGGACAAACATACTTGAAGAACTTAAAATAACGGAGTTGTGAAGTAAAAGAATTCATGTTGTCGGGGTTTCTAATTAAGTAACAGTTACAACCCGTTACATATTAACATTTGCAGCCAAATTGTTTATTTTAGCTTAATGAATAATAAAGACATTACCTAAACTTACTTTATAAACATTTCATAACTTTCTCGGGACTTATATGAATTACAAATTAAATAAAAATTTTAAAACATAAAATTGTTCGTTACAATTTTTTGTCAAAAATAGTGGGATGTGAATCACCGTATATATACTGCGAACATATCAAGTAGACATGGTATAGAGATTTTTATACGTATAAAGTATAGGTATTATTACATTGACCTTAAAATAGGAGGAAGTAATAAAATGTTAGTAATGAAAGAATTCCCAAGGATTACACATATTTTGTACTTTTCCTACTCCGTTTCGAAAACAATGACGTTTTCTCATTAGACATTGTTATAATAAAAATGTTATAGAAATTTAAATTATCAAATTACTAATCTATAAGACAAAACTTTCTCATTTGATGCTTCTAATAATGACTTGCCTTATGGAAATGTTAAAATCGTTTATTTCGATAAAAAAATGTTTTAAATACGCATCATGTTTAAGTATTTATTTATTTATCTCAAGTTGGAAAAAAAGTATCAATCAATCTTTTTCTATTTATCATCTTTCTTTTTAATATTATTATATTAATTAATTAAGAAAGAAAAAGCTATATGTAATTTTACAAGTCACGGAAAGCTCTCTATAAAAAAACAAATTTTATGTTTTTTTTTAATTTTATGTAATAATATCATTGATTTAGTTTATCTTTTATCAAATATAATTTTATTAGAAATTCATTTGATGAGATAAATGAGTCTTCAAGTGCATCAAAAGGTGTTTTTAGGTACTGCGATAAAACTTGGGAGAGGTTCGTTATCCACAAACACTAAGAGTGAAACTAACTGAACCAATAGATGTTAATGGAATATTTCGTTAAATGCAACTGTTTAAAATTTAAGTCAGTGCTTAACTTGTTAGGATTTGGTTAATTAATACATTTTGTGTACCTTGCGAAATGTTTATTGGTAGAATTACGAAACTCGTTAATGTTTTGTTTGCTTTGGTTTACTTCGTGTTCGGTGTCAACTTTCATGAAATCGTCTTGTCATGCCGCATTTAGCAATTCGACGTGCAAAATAGGTACAATGCAATGTAAATTTAGTACACTTACCAATCATGTATGGTTATTAAAATAATATCAGATAATACGGGCTTATTAGTCGTAATAGTAATTTTTCGATATTATTTCATTTGTATTTATTATTCCACCACGCTTCTCCAATGCGGAGTTGTATAGGAAATTGAATAGGTGATAAAAATACTAATATATTGTGACTGCGAGTAAGCGTGTGAGATTTTAGATACCCTATGTACTTTTTTATACCCCTGACAAAACGTGTAGGCAAATATTTCATAATCATTGCTCGATTTGTTAAGACATGATAACATAACAAACAAACACAATCACTAGCATTTATAACACATATTATTGCTAGTAATACTATATAATAATTATTAATATAACTATTAATTTAATATCTACTAATATTATATATGTAGAAACCAGGTTTTTATCTACACAATTACGAAAAACAAAGAAAAGTTATGCACCTTCAAAGCGAAGTTGATTTGGCTTCTACGTATCTGTTTCATTTGAACGTAGTGCGTTTAATTGTGACTAATTCGTGACTGTAATCCATCAGCTTCGAGGCTGGTGGGTGTAACAATCACTCGCCCACGACAACTGTTGAAACAATAACCGAGAATGGGATAAACGACTGACGCGACCTACGAGCCAATTTGTAGACATCAAAAACTGATTCCTCAATGTCGCGGTTTATTTAAGTAACACCATACTCGTTTAGTGTAGATAATTTAAGTTACATTTAAGGAAAGTAATAAATGTCTAAGGAGTCAGTCACCCGTATATTTTTTGCAAAAATTATTATGAAAAATTTATGACACATTGAAATAATACCGTTAAATTTAAATGTTTCATAGAATATTTAAATATAAAACTATTCAAAATATATTACTTTTAATTAATAACCAATATATAATCAAACTAGAACTACAACTGGAAACAAAATGTTTTTGTAATTTTATATTAGTATATTATTAAAAAGGTCTGAAGTCCCATAATAATGTAAATGTTCGAGTAAATGATGCAGTCATGTAGGTATTGAACAGCACTTATTGCCAATCGTGTGTGCCCCAACAGGCAGCTGGTAGTTTCACAAAAGGTCGATTTAATAACACAGCTGCATTATTTACAATGGGACGAACGTAAGCATTCGTCCATTTTGGCCGGAAATTGGCCTGTCCTCTTGCGTGACGGCTGTATGCAGGCATGTTTGTCATTTTAAAACGTAGTACAATTATTTCAACAACTAAATGTCGCAGGGAGACATCCTCGTATGATTCTATTTTTAAAATTCTTGCAGAGGATATATTTAAAATTCTTCGATAGGATTTGTCACAATTGTCCAGCAAGAAACTGTAATTTCGTCGTTATTTTTGTCCTACTTAGATTAAAAAGATTCGATTTTTATTTTTTATATAACCGCACATTAAACTGACATCATCTGGAGCAGGTAGATGTATAATTAACCTTTATAAATGTCATCAAAGGATGCTGATTGCAAAACGGTGAATTAGGTTATTATGAGCCATACATTAAATATAAACGCTATTGTAAACGTGTAGGGATGATTTTTGCCTGCACTAGACGACAGTTGGTTTTGGAGAGGCTTTAGTCTGAACGCCGCTAAGCAGCTGTCACGTTTGACTTTTTAAAAACCCACACGTAATAAATATATTGTCTATCGAAGTTATAAAATGTTAATGAGGGTGTTGTTAATGATAGCTCATTACATTTATGTAACTATAAAAAAGACTATAGCTCACCACATTTGTTTTACAACTAACAAAATAATTAATCATAAAATATTTTTGCTCAAAAATGTTATAATGCCATTCAGAGGTTGACCTCGCGTTTGAAGATCACCTAGCAAACATTTAAATGTAAGGTAGTAAAGAATGCTTCACTGTTTGCAGAAATAGCGTAAAGTATTTTAAAATATATATTCTCAGTAGACAATTTTATCTATATGTTAATAATTAAACGTTTTTTTCGTTGTTGCTTGCATGGATTATGTGCTAACAGGTTTTTAAGAAACATTTTTAAAATATTGCAATACCTACTATTTAAAGAGTTATATAAAAGTAAATGTCATCAATGACCATGACTGCATCAATGAATACAAGCTGAGCTGATATAGTAAGTTGATTAGCGTCTAGTAATTATGGTACAGAGTTAACAGTATATATACTTCGATGGTAACATTTCTTTCAACCATAAGTTTAATGTAACTACGAATGATATACGAAAAATATTTTTTATGTTCTTAATTTAAAAATAAAGGAATTATTTATATGTAGTTATAATATTTGTTAAAAAAATAAGGCAGTTACATTGAGAATGAAATACACGTAGAAGAAAATGAAATATCAAAACATGCTGATGTTTTTTTAACATGTTTAATAAGAATAGTTCGAAACGTAGCTCGAATGTAACCCCAGTCACTACAATATAAAGTTCATATTATTGGTTCTAGCAATAATAGATTGTACCCCGCTGTGTCGATTGTCGAACGCGAGTCACTATCAGACATGGACGTGACTAATCTCACGTTCGTCACGTGTAATGCTTCCAAGTTGCTTTAGGTTCTAGATTAATAGCTTGTGATATGTTGCCAAATGCAGACTTTTCATTCGTCTACTGGCTAGCTGTATTAGACTACAGATTCTGAACTTTCTGGGTTCAAAATTCGAGTCGGGTCGTTTAAGTAACACCGAGATTAGGAAATTGGCAGTATTACACTCTCAGAGAGCACGTAAGACTGGTTTCCTCCCAGTCGTGCTTGTTAAGCGTTCCATCGATTATGAAAATGCACCTGTGTTTTTGCGCACCCATATGCATTGTATCTTCAACTACACCTCGTGATTTGCAGATTGGCCGGCTCGATCCGGCTCTGATCGGCTCTGCGTAGAGATGTTAGATAACTGCATCTTCTTTTACCGGGAATGTTCCGAGGAATTGGTTAGATCAATCCAGGCCGCTCTATTTCACCATCGGATATCGCCTCAGAATTGTCCGTGAGCGGTTGTAGTTATTGCCAAAAGGTTAGGCTCCTGCCTGTTAGCCCCCAGCTTTGCCCTGTTATATAAAAAATAAAAAAAAAATATTTGGCTAGTTTTAGATTAAGATATACCAAATTTTAGATAGTGAGTTACTTTTTAATGTTGTTTTTGAACGATAGCTTACATTCGTCATGCTGGTTATTTGTACATTTCTTTACGCTCTATAAATTTTACCGTATTTTTAAACAGAAGAATTCTTATAAACTGAAACTTAAAATTCCATTAATTTAACGTTACTAGTGTCAAAATTTTTTTAATAACAAGGAACCTCTAACACACATTTTGTTAATAAAATGTTTATTAATTGGAAATTGCCGATTGCATCATATTTATGCTAATCGGGTAACGGTTTCAAATGATTCAAAAATCTTCTTATTACCTACTTTATATATGATCACGATCTAACGGAACAAAATAACCTTCCGTGTTATGTACGATAATTAGATTTATAACATGCAATAAGTTATGATATCGATTGTGTTTCACGGATAGCGATTTGGGTGGAGCGCGCGTGTTACAGACTTACAGACTAAGTGCGCTGTGGTTTTCCGGATACGTGCTTCGTTTACTGTTAAAAATATATAAGATTAAATGAACGAATAATAACCCTGAATTGTTAGTTCATTGAAATCAATCGAACAAATCATAAATAATCAAAGGCTTTTTTTTCATGCGAATACGCTTCGAGTTAGGAATTTTTCATATGAGGTAAATTTGAAAATGAACGTGTGTGTACACCACAATAATTGCAATCATGTAAATATTGAAAATAATACGTGCTTTTTAGTTTAATACGAATTAATTAATTTATATTACCTTCCAAAGCAAATATGAGAGAAAGTTGCTCCAATTTAGTAAAACAAGTTCGTTGTATGTATTGCATTGTACATATAATATGCATGTGTCGTTTTCAAGTATAAAAAATGTAATAAATTTTTATTCAAGTTCATGGTCAATGAGATTGTTCTAGATAAATTATTAGGTCTAAAGAACTCGCAAAAATAAATAACAGTCGTGTCTGTTAAATTATACTAAGAAGGCCAATGGTATCGGGTCATACAATTTCGTAAAGTTATTATTTAGTATGAAGAGGCGAAAAGTGAAAGCATTAAACGCTTGGTTGGGTATGTTGGTCCTTTTTTTCGTCAATTGTTCGCTAATTCTTCGTCGAGAATCTTAATTCTTCTCTTAAATTATAGCAACTTTAAGTACTGGAATATCATATTTATTTATATACATATATTAACATACAGGCGGTTGAACAATTCGTGAATAAACCGATACTTATAAACCACTATGGGCTGTAAGCGGCAATATGATGTCATCTATATAAGATATCTTGTTATTTTTCCTTTGATTCTCCTCCAATCGGCGGTTGGTAGATATTATAATGATTTCGACTTTCGATATTGCGATGCGGAATATGAAACTTGTACTTTTGTTGTAACATTGACCTTCATATCTTGCGTCGTTCAGATCTCCGATTCAGAAGCTCTAGAGGTTTTCTTGTATCATGAATTAAAGGTGTTCGTTTCTACGAATCTTTACTGTGTACTGTTATTTTCTTTAACAAGAATACAATGAAAGTATGCTTTTTCTTTATTTTATATTCATTGAAAAATTACACAGTTTCAATTTTAAAGTTTATTTTTATCTTGAACATCGGGTATATCTATAAATAAGTTAACTTTATTCATGCACATGGCAGATGGACCGATGTTTCTTTATTTTTATTTGCTTACGGCTGTTTAAGTTAACACTCGCAATGTGTTACATAGTTAGTGCATTTGTGAAGTTATAAAACTATTTTATACTTGTGACGAAACTATCCCTGAAATAACTGTACTGCTGTCTACCTAAATATTAAATTAAATATAATTCAAAAATATTGTTATTTTTATTATTATACTCCTAATATTATTTTAATTATTTTTACATAAATATATCGTCTGTATTTGGTTATAAACGAATCGTATGGTCGGATAAAATGTGTGGTCGGATCGATGTATCGATAACAATCAGTTGTTACGTCATTACAAAATATATGTAAAACAAAGCAATTAAAAAAAGTAATATTGTAGGAGTTATCTCAAAATGGTTAAAGTATAATATTGGAAATTTTATAGGTTCCTATATAAAGCAAAACATTCACAGAAAAACTAAATATTTAGAACTGACATAATAATATGTCTTTTGGCGTTGTCTTCAACTATCTAATTAAGTTTAAATACCTTTCATACGATTTTAGTAGAAAAAACCGTGGGTTTGAAATGAAATAAAACCTAAATTGGCATGTGCGAATGTCACGGACGCATTAAATAAATGTTGTCGAACGTTCGTTCGGCCTCAACATAATAGACAAAATTGTACGATAAAATTACAGTACGTTTTTTGTGTCTAGTCTTGTTTTTATGAACATATACTCGAATATAATACCCTGTTTCCTATTTTTTCGTATTTAGATGACGACGTGTTATTATAATTATGAATCGTATTTTTTGATATTCAATTTCAAAATGTTTTATATTAAATTATATCGGAACGAAAAATTAATGTTCTTGACAGGTCGAGTCACCGTTGTCTGTTGGTGCTTGTTATATCTAAACTGATGCTCTTTGTTTTATATTAAAGGAACTTCATAACAGGTCGGAAGTGACATTAAAAGCACTCTCTTAAGCGTCGACCTTAATTATGGTTTAAATATTTGTCGTCTTTAAAAATTCGAAAATAAATAGGGATGAAATCTCGATCCAATTCTTGTTTTGAAATTATTTCTAGTGTTGTAGTATTATTGGAATTGTCAACACAATTCGTCTTTGAAAATATTAAGAGATCTCTTAGTAAAGTTTTAACCGGATCTACTTACAGGAAGGTAAGGTGAGCGAGATCATTATCAAAAGCGCCCTTGTTTCCTGGAAACCTTTCTACTCAATTGTCAGAGCAAGTTCTTTAACATTGTTAACTTTTCTTTACAATTTAAAGGATCTTTTTATATTTAAAAGATAAAAGTAGGTCAGTTTTAAAAAGGGTTATCTCATGAAACACCCGCTGTCGCAGTACTCAATTATTTAAGTCTTCTTTATATAAATGACATACCTAACAACTTTAGGATTCTATATTCTCTAACTGTGTACTACAGAGAATATACTCGAACATGAAAAAACAAACATTTATCTTTGAAACCAGAAATAACGATGCGAAAAAAAACTCGTTAGTGCATTTGGAATTTAAAATGCTCAATGACGCTAGTAATTTTTATTCAAACCTAACGCTGCTGTACGAATTATGTTCCTTTAAAATTTGAAATATAACAAGGTTTAGATTATAGTAAACGTTTCACTTGTCAAAACATATGTAGAGTAAATGATTAGCTGTCAAATTAAGTATTTTTACACACACGCCGGTGGTGAATCGCTCATAACGGTTTTGTTTGACTGGCTCACGCGAGATACATTTTTGAGTGGCTTGACCCGCAAATTATAGATTACGGAATAGGATTCACGCCTCGAAATTGTGCTTAGTTTTCTTGGCATTGCGTTATGTATGTCCGTATTTAGGTTTAGTAATTGTGTAATGTAAGAAGAATTTCGTATAAGTGTTAAAACGTCATCACGGTATAATTTTAATGAATATAATATTTCTTAATTTTTTTTTTAAATATTACAAATACATGTATAATTATATGAAAATGGTGTGTTACATAATTTTGAAGTAAAATACTAAAGTCGGTATTAAGAATTCGAATTTAATATTTACGTTCCATGTTTGCAAGAGCGAAAGTTTCGGGGATAAAGAGAGATAGAGAGAGTTAAAGGACCGCAATTCATCAATGAACAAACAAACAGTAAGACAACGGCAACAATAGTTTCATCAAACAGTTTGTAAATTTTCCTTTTTCCGAACTAATTAGTGACTTTCGACAGCGATAATACGTTGTGAACGCTTTGTTTTCTTAATGTATCAATCATACGTTCACATAAATTAACGCTTAAATCAAACTTTCAGAAGGAATTTCCATTATATTAATTGCGCTTTCATGTTTAATTAATCGCTTATGGTTATTGTGTTGATATATTCGAACATTAATATGTTTATTGATTTCTAAGCGTAATGATACGGTTTGAGATTGAATATAACTTGAGATGAATATAACGGACACGACGTCATTATACTTGTAAAAACACTAATGTCGCGAAAGTCTTGCAAAATTGTTTTCATATTGGATGTCGTTTAAATGCACGAAGTTTTTATTCTATATAATATAATATATAATATTGTATAGTTATTTGCTCGTGAGGAATGCAATTAACAACTATAAAATCGATCATATTTTTCAAGCTTTTTTTTGTCGTTACCTGTTAAATTAATAATTAAGAGCCCTACTTATAATCGTTTAGCGGGTGATTAGTTAAACAATGCTGTGTCTTCTTCTTTCAAATGTCAAATCAATAATGACAGAAAGAGCGAAATCATTGTTCAGCTAAACAGTTGCTACGCAACGCTTATAAGTGGTTTTTTCTTCACTTTTAACATATTTTTTTTTTATTTTATAAGATGGTAAATGTTCACCGTCGCCGATAGACATTGGCACAGTAAAAATATAAACCATTCCTAATTAAGTAAAAAAAAAATCTCAGGTGTTATGTCCCTTGTGCCTGTACTGGCTCACTCATCCTTCAAACCGGAACACAACGATACTAAGTATTATTGTTTGAGGTACAATATGTGATGAGTGGGTGGAAGGTACCGCCCTGACTGCCTTGCACAAAGTCCTAGCACCAATTAAAATTGTTATAGTTCGCAGCGACTATATGGTGACGACACAAAGCCCTACCAGCAAGGGCATCCATATAAACAAATACTCAAAAATATTGTCTCTGAAAGCGTTCAGTCAGATGGATTAAAATATTTTATTTAGTTCAAAACGTAAATAATTAATAATATCGAATGTTAGCATTACAACGAAAAATATGATCGCTCTGCGGTTAAATCAGACGTCAATGGAAGTTGTGGTTAAAAATAATACTTTATTCATGTGATATAGGTTCATTTAATTATATTTCTCAAACTAGACGGATGATAATTCATCATAAAGGTATTTTATTATTTGTATACAATCTAGATATTTCGATATCGTAATATCAGGTCTCATTGAGCATCAAACGAAGAGAGCGCGGTTATATTGATTATTTGGTTTCATAAGTAAAATCGCTACGTTCCTTTACACGGTTAATTACCTGACTAAGATTGTTCAAAAGTGTCTAAGACTGTAATGTCGTTTACGCCGTTTGAAATTTGCACTCCATTGGTATTTGTTGCTATTTATGTGTTTGAAGCCTTTATTGAATCAATGACGTATTACATAAAACATAGTGATATAAGTTTTTACAGAATTGAATATAATTTAGTTATTGATTATTATTTAACGAAATATTTAGGAATTCCGGTTAGAAAGGCAGAGTAACTGCCGAAGTAATTGTGTGAAACGGTACTAAAAATAATTACGAATTACCCGTTTAAATATATTATTTAAACGACCGCAATAATCTAACCACTAATATATAATAGTTGCATTAGCATTTCAAACAATGCGTAGCGAGACATGACTATTGTATATCTCATCTTGCTTATATATTCCAATGATAAGCGTGATTATTGTTAAGTCTTCATAAATAAGAGACCTCGCTAATACGGAATAGATTTTTATTTATAATACATATTCAATGCCATGAAAAAGCCATGAAACAATAATTTTGTAATGATTAAAATGAATTTATATTACTAAACGACGTTTTCCATTATTATATAAAGTTATGTAGCTATTTATATGTGTTATTATATTTAAATAAAAAAGCAAATGAGCCACCAGATGGAAAGTGGTCACAACCGCCTATAGACATTGTCATTGTAAGAGATATTAGTCTGAAGCTGTTCGCTTTTCTACATCTTGCTGCTCTTGCCTGTGTGTTTATAATTGCTTTAAATATGGTGAACGATAAAGTGTATAACTATTAATTAAATCGACAACACACACCAAAAATAGAAACAGGTTTTACATACACAGGCAAAAATTTTATATACAATTACGCTGTCACACTCACGTATCAAATAACTGATGCATCTGTCGAAACGATATTCTCCTACCGCCAACAGATACTGCTTGGCTGGAATTTTCATCAAACCTTGCAGATTACTTCACGATGTTTTCCTTCCCCGAAATGAATTATAAACAGAAAACAGTAGTTTATCATAATATTTAAGAAAATAAAACGTTTGATAAATTTAGTTGCGTAATTTTTCGAGATGCTCGTAAAAAAACACATTGAATATGTTTAAAAAGAATGCCCATATAACATGCATCAATTTGAATGCGAACGCAGGTGAAGCGACTTGGAATTGTATGTAAATACGGGTGAATAAATTATTAATGGTATATAAGTGTATTATATGATGCTCGTTCTACGTCCTACTTGTGACTATGCAAATAACTACCATGGCGAAGTTACAGTGACTGCTCCGTGTAATTGTTGGGGACGCCTTTAATTATGAAGCACGGTTGTAACTATGTAGACGGTTGTTTAGTGTGTTATTATTACTTTATGTCTTAAGTGTATGTTCGTATTTGACTTAATATAACGGGATCGGACTCAACACAGATATGATTTTATCAAAATATATTTATAATAAATTAATAATTTCAACATTCGGTGTGGATCCAAAAGGTATAAATAAGACCACTTTATAATATTGGTATGATTCGTTCTGTCAATCTCTTCAATGAATGTCAATCAAAAAAAGTTCCCTGTTTAATAATGTTTTTTATTATGAGATTTAAATTTATTACTTTGGTTAATATAAAATGAAACGTTTTCAAAAAATAATAATTCACTAAACTTTTTAATCAAATACTAAAAAAAATAATGACCTCTATCTGTTTTCTCATCAATAAAGTGTATCAAAGAAATCACCAATATTTTTACAAGACCCATCTTGTAAAATGCAGGGAGCAACTACGAACCTAGCTATTTATACTTTTACAGTAAAAAAATATTATTATACTCAGATAGATTTCAATTGCGCAAAAAAAGGTTATAAATAAGTGTAAAATATCATTATGAAATAGAATCTGCTGTGAAAATATAATATATCTGTAATTTTTGTTGTTTTCATAAGTTTGGTATCGTTTATCTTTGTTCATATCCTATTGTATTGAAGTGCGTCTGATACCGCTCGTCTTGAGATAGAACACCTCGTCCTCAATAACAAAATATTTACATATTTTTTTTAGCAAAATGTGACTTTGTTATCTATTTCATTTATTATTTCACTTATTGAGAACAAATTATGTAAGAATAAGTAAACAAGGTTTTTAACGATAGGAATCGTTACAATTCTTATTTTTTTATTTTACATTTACCACCAGTTTTGAAATGCTAATCAACGTCAGGTGAACTGTTTTGGCTTCACTCTAAAAGCTCATTGGTCGCATAGTGCGTCATCGACTGCCACCGACCAATGACCTTTAAGATTAAAGTCAAATTAGTTAAACGGACTGCAGAAAGAGAAGGTTAGTCTCTTGGTAAAGTTATGCTAATTATTAATGTTTCTTTTTATTTACCCCAACCGATGTCAAATACGTTATTATAAACAATGTTTAATTTTTTAGTAAACAAAATGATTATGAAATAATTATTCTACAAACAAGTAGTAAAATTCTAAAGTTTAGTAAATTAAGATGTTATGTAATTTTAAATTAATGAATAATAAACTGCTCACATACAATATGCCGCTATGAAACTTTTAAGTTGTGTAATGTGAAAAAAATAACAAGCCATAAATATCTCACTGCCGGGCAAACCTCCTCTAATCTTAAAGAAAAGGCTTCGACTTGAGGTCACAGTTGTCCACTGTGGCTTAGAGGATTTTATTTTATTATGTGAAAGTTTCCAAAACAAACACACAATAAAACATTGTTTATCATATGGATTTAGGAATGACGAGTTTTTTCAAAGATAATATAGAAATCTAGTACTATGTAGTCAGTAAAATTTATACTACCAAGTATTTTTAGCACTAAGGAAATACCTATGTTTAATTTAAGGTAATGAATTCGTTATTGTCGAATGTGAAACAAATTTCGTTCCGTCGCGCGTCTGCAGTAAATAGTAGCCCCATCAACTGTGATATAATCATTGCTTGCTGGTATCGCGTGTGCACGAAATGCGTCCAATTGTTTTGATGGTGCGTGCCATAGATGTTAAGGTAATCTTACTTTTCGAATGAAATACTCAACATTTTGACTTTTAAAGCTTCAGCTCATCATATTTAAGTCGTAGTCTATTGTCATTTTTAATGCTGATGTATTTATTAAATCATTATATGGTACGATTTTAATCTTATTAACAACTCTTCCAACTTTAAATTTTAAAGAAGAAAAGGCAATGAATTGGGAATAATATCGGTCAAGAGAGATTCCCCGACTATTTCATGATAAATACTTATGACTAGTTAAGTCAATTTCTGCGTGATTTGTGGATGATAGGCAGACCAAAATTGATAACTACGAAACTCACGATTAATTTTAATAAATATATATGTAGATTATGTCATGTTATAAACACATTAAGTCTCGCTATTTCAAAGTGGTTATGTCGCAGTGAAAATAAACAATTGACTGGCGGCAGTTCCGTTTGTATGCGAATGGTGCTCGGCTTAATGTCGAATCGCATTAGTAAATTATTATAATAACACAGTGGCTGGGGCCGAGTGGCGCAATAGAAAGTGAAACTACAAAATACTGACGATTGACAAACAACGCATCAAATGAATGTGACAGTATATTGTATTGAATAGAAGATAATCGCGAAAAAGCATTACATAGCTATTGTGTCTGGTATACTCTCCCTCTCTCTCTTTGGTATACTGGTCCCTGAGAATTTAAAGCCATTAATTACACTGGTTCACTCAAATTGCAAAACCTATGTACATCTATTTTGATAAATATATATATATATAAACAGAGCAATAGACATCATTGAACATCACGCGTTAAGAAAAAAAAAATGTTATCAAAAGCAAAAATGTCTCAACTAATCTTATAAATCAAAAATTACTCATCGTATATATATTTCGTAGATAACGCATAAGATAGATAGCTCGCGTATTTCAAAATAACAAAAAAATCTTTATCAGTGGAAATTTGAACAGTGCTTATCACATAAATTGACAGAGCTAATGCTATCAGCACTTTACTGACATCGACATTTGTAAGCTGCGCTATCAGAAGATATCGGTTCTACGTTTATTTATAGCGGAATATTGTTTGATGATAACGCTACTTCTGCTCTTAAACTAGTTTTTACGAATCTTTTATTTATAGTTAAATTGTAACGAAGTAATTGGGTGATCATTTAAAGTTTTAAAATGGTGTAGCCGCACTTCCCATATCAGATTATTCGTGTAGACTTTGCCCTTTGATGGATTTTTAAAGTCCTTTTACTAGTATCGATATTTATTGTTATAAATCGATATCGCAACCATTAGTAAACGTTAATTACTTCTGTCTATAACTCTTCAAAACTGTGAGAGAAGTTTCCCCCTTGAAAGGCGCCTACTTACCTCAAAGTAAGCTTCCCTGTTCAGGAAGCAAGTCTCAAGTCTAACAATCTCTATGATGGCCCATACTTTATATTAAAATTTGTTGCTATAATTATAATAAGACTACTATACATATATATATTAATACTTTTTTTTCTATGCGTTCACGTATCTGATCTGGTTGATTTGTATGGTCGTTGTTACTCAAGTGAGGGCTTAACGCGCGGGAGTCGTATCAGATAATTGTTTACAAAAAAACTGCGTATATCAAAGCATACCGAGCACTAGCTAGGGTTTAATATATTTTTTGCATATAATATGAATTTGAAATTAATCTTATATTACTCAACACATGTTATATTCGAAACTCGTATAACTTCTTATAAACATCTGACGTTACATTTGATAACCTCGTTTCTATTTGCTCTAGATCTCGTGTAAAGTATGAGCGATGACACAGCTTCAAGTACCTTCGTTATCAAAGAAACAAGAGCTCTTATAAAATATACTATTTTACAACCGCAAAACGCATCGAATTTCCAATAAATGATAAGTATATATGAACATCGTACATATATTCAATTTTATTGAAATTAAAACTTTACTTGTATAAATTATAAATACAAAAGAAAATCTAAATAAATTAACGTGATGATGTACATTTTAAATATAATAAAGTAATTAAGAAATTTTATTAATAAAATTAACGTAGATAATTTGAATATCCATAATATTTATGATATGTAATCATTATATTTACCAAATTTTATATCATTTACATTTTTGAAATATATATTATGTTTCATATTCAAATTACGTTTTATTATTTCAACGTTGATTGTTACAATTTCCCTCCATAACCGTTGAGAAATAGTCTTATCGCTAGTATTTTTAATGCAATCTACTAGATTAACAGATTTTTATTTGTAGTTATCAATAAAATATCATTTTTAACTTTTTATAACATTTCTTTGGCTTAGTTATTTTATCTCTGAATATATGGAAGTCTAATCTTTATCATAAATAGAGTTCAATTAAAAAAGTAATATTTTGACATGTCATGGCCTATTCATTCAGCTTAACTTCTCAACAATGACAGATATTTTTTACTTTAAAAAAATAAAAATATGTCTCTATTTGCGTTTATGTTCTCATCTGAAATGCTAATTGACATCTAATTTATAAATTCCTCATTCGAATTCAATTCACAGTCTTATTATTACCCAACAATGTGTTTTATTCATGGTATGCGAATACGTGTCGTAGCCCTTGATTCCCTTTTGAACAAATCCAACGTAACCACTGATTGGTAATCACGAGTGACAGTCACTTAATGGAAAATCGTGAATTGCCACTCAACGTTACGCGTACGGATAATTAAACACTATTTGATTGCGCTAATTTATTTAAGTACGAAATATTTCGTGTGACAATTGATACTTGTAAGAACTTTTCAACTTTTGTTTTATTTTATTAATGGTCATTATTATAAACGTTGAATTATCGTTAAAAAGAATATATATTATGTCTTATAAATGTAAAATTTACTCTTACATAGTTTTATATTAAGCAACCAATTTTTTTGTTTAAATATTTTTCATTTATTTTATAGACGGGCGGTGCAGACAGCGCCAGCGGAGGTTCTGGTGGCTCAGGCATGGAGTGCCTGCAGCTGCGCTCGCCTCCTGGACCCTTTGACTACCTCATCTCGGAGCAGGCTAAGTCTCTCGTAGCTCTACAGGTAATTAAGCATTAAAAAACATTTTGCATGATTTCAATGAAAATAAATGCCTGTAAAGGTTACACTGCTGGGCTTAGGCTTCCTGTTTTTTTGGGTAGAAGCTTTGAAGCCTATTCCATCAACTTGCTTCATTGCGGGTAGGTGTATACACATGTTGCAGATATTTCTTCCTAACGTTGTTTTTCTTCTCCGCTGTGCATGAGGTGGATTATAAACACAAATTAAGCACATGGAAATTTAGAGGGACTTGTCCGGGTTCAAACCCACATTCTTTGATTAAGATTCAAGTGTTACTATCAATGGGCCATCTCGGTATTTGGTTTTCATTGAAAATTTATTAATTACAAAAATTGTAATGTAAGTGTAAAAATGTATAATGTGTTTTTGTCATTCTTTATCTTAATCTGGAACGATAAATTTCAGGAACTCCAGAATGAGGTCGGAGCATTACTCGAATTTCGCGATCTCGTCATCGAGACATTCCCGAACTTGCGCTCTAAGATGGCGCCATCGACACCGGCGAGCGGTACACGTAGGGACTGGGAACCCGGAGTGCGTGTGCGACGTAAGCTCGCCGGAGGCAGTGGAGATACAGCGAGGACAAAACCGCAGCCATCAGTTCAGGATTCCGGTTTCAGTACGGAAACATCTTGTGGCAAAGACGCCCACTCCTCGGCCTCTGCGTCCGCTTCCGCATCTCGCTCTCGCCCCCTCGAAGATGAACTCTGGGCACTTCTCGATGTTATACAGCGAAAAGGTGTTCGATTACGGGACGAAGCTGAATTATTACGAGGTGAACTCGACGAAAGACCATCGGAAACAGCAGAGGAATCCTTTGCACGAGCATTGTCCACTGGATGTGGGAACTGCACGGATTTGGTCCGGTTACGCACCGAGAGAGACGCGTTACTCGCGCATGCAGCTCAGCTGGAAGCTGCTGCGGCTGTCAGCCCACCACCTGCCGCCACCACCCCGCTCGGACGACTGGACAATGCTCTGGACACGCCATCTCGACCGCCGCGCGTTCCGACCCCGGACTCGAAGAAGTTCGCTGCGATTCTCCTCGAGAGTAATCCCGTCGAACTTCAACGACAACTGCTCATATCCACCGTTCAAAATCAGGTTGGTGCGATAAGAACTTTAATGTTTTCATTAATAAGAACTTTAACTTAATTTGTTTAGAATGATTTAAAGTATGAAACTTACGAGACAAATTATATAACACAGTAATATTTATTAAGTATTTAGTTTTGCAAGTCACCGGTACCATATAATAATGAATTATTTGCGTATTTAAAAGCTCTATACCAATAACAATAATGAGTCATGTCTTCTTTACATATAAGATATATATATATTGTATAATTTTATTGGTTTCTTAACTTTCTCTCCTTGAACCACGAGACCCGTCTCTAATATGGACATCAAAACTTGATAATCATTCAAGAAAATATCTATATATATATATATGACTAACGATTTTATCTATTGTCTTTTAATTAGTATTACTTTTACTTTTTAATGAATAAACATATATATTATTTCTCCATTCTTTGCCCTTGTAATTCTAGGTGAATTATATTGCGGAACAAATGAGGTAAAACTGTAAGTGCAATTTGTCAGTGATTAAACTGCTTGTTACACTTACGAAAGCTCTCTTAACTAGCTGACGTAACGTAAATTTCGGCAGAATTACGAGGGACGGTAAAACTAATGAAGTGTGGCCAAGTCGTTCGACAATCGCCAAAAATTAACCTTCCACTAAAACTCGTCTGTCTTATCTTCATATTTTACTTAAAATAGCAATAATGAGTACCTATATGAATTCTAAAAAAAATATTTCTTTTGGTATCGAAATAATAAACATAAAATTTCATCGTTGAACATTTCCTAACAACTGAATTATAAACTTTATTCTTCTCTATTTAGTAAGAGATAACCAAAGACTAAATCGAAGAAAAAACCAAAAAGTGTATAGTGTAAAAATCCTTGGGGGAGGCCTTTGTTCAGCAGTGGACGTCTTTCGGTTGAAATGATGATGATGTATTGTTAAACTATTTCCTGTAAAAAAAAAATTAAAAAACTTTTATCGTTTTTTTTTTTTAAATAAGATTAAGTCACGTCTTTGTCATATTGATTTTCTTCCTAATGATACTTGTTGCGTAAGATGAGCAAAGACTACATTCGCGGCAAAACAGTTGCCAGATATCATATGTATGCAATATCAGCGCAAAAACGCAGTTCACATTCGTCATTCGTTTAGAAATAAATTTCATAACCCCAAGGTTTCCTCTCTGTCGATGCCCTTTGAATTCCTAATGCGTTTTGCATATTCATGGATCTTCATTATCGAGAGGTCATATAGATTGTAAAATAATAAAAAAATAATGTTGAAATTATGTTTATCGTAATTGATATTTTATTTTATGGACTAAACATGCAACAACTGTTGCTCAAGATGTTTAGCAAACACGTTAAAAGTTCAATATAATTTATTGAATTGTCTTATTTCTATAATATTTATTCTAAATTAAAACTATAAATTCCTAAGATATAAACTTGTTTTGTTATTTAATTACGTCACTAAGAATAATTACAAGGTCAACCTTAGTGTGAGATCCCTGTATCGAATTGCTCTTCAGGCCAATTTGTTGTTATTAAACCTCAACCTGTTTCACTACAAAAATTGTAGTTAAAATATCACATGTAATTTTAATTTATGCATTTTCAGGTGATCAGTTCTAAGTTAAGGCGAGAAGCGGCGCACCGCACTGTGCTGCTGGAGAAGCTGGAGCGAGCACGGGACCAGAACGAAGACCTCAAGTTCAGAGTAAGAGATGTTAAACTTTACTTAATTATCTTAACGCAACTAAGCAGATGTTTACTTTGATCGCTTAGGTCTTCGTATTTAAAGTCCTTTGTTTATATTAATAGGTGGTACTGCTTAGAATTAATTTTTGAAAATAAAAAGAACACAAGCTTGAATAGATTGTAACTGCACACACTACGCTGAGGTTGCGTAACAATTTATTCTGTATAAATATCAATTGTCATGACAAATTATTCAATTTGTCTTTTACGAATTGTTTGAATATTTATTGAACAATTGACTCTTTATAAATAACGAATATCAATTATTAATATCTAGTGACAATAAATGTAGTTTATATCAAAATGTCGTCTCAACGAGATAATCCTACGCAAGGATACATCGTTCGAAGATTTTTTTTTAAGTAGCATTAATTATGTCATACTTGTTTTTGTTCCTTACGATTGGCACGATGGATGCTTATATTATTTCCTTCGATGTAACAAAACTTATCTATAAGGAGGACACAACTTTTAACGATGATGGAACTCTCCACTCGACAGCTGGAGGAGAAGAGCATAGAGCTCGAGGGCGCTCGCGCGCGCGTCCGGCAGCTCGAGGGCAAGCAGAGCCGCTCGCACAGCAGCATGCGCGACATGGAGCCGCTGGCGCTGCCGGCGCCCGCGTCGCCCGCGTCGCCGGCCGCGCCCGCGTCGCCGCGGCCGGCCGACACGCCGCGCGCGCGGCCGTCGCGCATCCCGCGCCACACGCACTCGGCGCACAAGGCCGCCGCGCCGCGCCCGCCGCCGCGCCCGCCGTCGGCGCACTCGGCGCACTCGGGCCGCTCGGCGCGCTCGGCCGCGTCCACGCGCTCGGGCGGCGCGGCGCGCAAGGACGCCAAGTGCGCCGTGCCCGTGCGCCGCTCGCCCTCGCACGACAGCAAGGTGCGCACGACGCGCTCCTTCTGGAACGCCTGGTTCTCCTTCAAGGACTCGTAGGCGTCCGACACCGTGTGACAGTGCACCCGATCAGTGACTCACCCGCTAATAACTGTTCTGTGATCGTTCGGTCCCGGGGGCGGCGCGCTCTAGTTCATGCCATTATGTCGATCGTAAGTTTTGGTTTGCTTTCGTTTGCTTCTCGTCGCCGACTATGATTTCCGACGGTCCGGTCGCGTCTCGAGCGGTAGGACTCGGACCGAATGGTAGAGTAGACGGAGCATGTCACTAACCGATCTCCCACTAACTACACCGTTAACCGCAATGTTCCATGTCATTAATGAGCGCTTTGAGAATTACTTTGTTTCTGTAAACTTCGAGGTGAACGACGATATTATAAAAATATCTATTATTATCAAAATTAAATTATTATTATTTTAGTCTTAATTTCTCTGTCATACAACAAAAATTGAAGCACATAAATTATAAGAGGTGTTTTGTAAAAGTTGATGTCTGGGGGAGACCTTAATTTATCAAAAAACTTTTGTTTTCAGTTCCATCCCCTGTGCAACAACTTTATGTGGTATGGGTCTGTTTTGTAATTTTTTGTTTTTCCTGTAGATTAGTTGCGTGTTTGCTCACCGTATTTTGGTTGTGTTTGGTTCATTAATCCACAATGTTATTTTATACACATTAGTTTGATCACTAAATTGTTTTAAACGTTTCACTGAGAGATGAATTAATCAAGTCAGTGTGACAAAATTTAATTTCACTATTTTAATATAAATTAAGCAATCCCAAAGCATTTGTCTTTATTTTATTTTTATATATATAAAACCTTAAATTTTGTCAAATTTTGTGAGAAAGTCATGTTTTCTCTGATAACAACCTCTTTCCGTCAGTCGTGATCAATAAGTCTGATAAAGAAAGCATGCACCCATTATATGTGTTTTAACATTTATGTAGTTAGTTAATTTATTTTTGTTTATTATGATTTATTATTATATTATTTTAAAAGTAATTGACATAGTGGCATAACGATAATAATTGGCTAATCACAAAGCGAAATATCGCTTCTTCGCTCTATTCACTTGGCTCAAATTGCACTGATGACGCAAATCGATATTCACATGTTTAGGGCAACACTATTGAAGGCACCATTCACACAAAAAATACTTAAATTTACAAAAAGTAAAAACAAGTATCTTAAGCAGTTAGTGACGTAACAATAAAATAAATGTCTTAACACAGCCTGTAGGTATTAATAGGCTCATCGAATAATATTCAACTAGCCTATATAACATAATTATGTAATTTTTAAGTATTTGTATTATATAATGCGGGAAACAAATATCGCCTGAACTAATCTTAAAATATTTATTTTATTTTGCGTAAAATAAGGTCTCACAACAAAATTGACATGACTGATGACAGATACATGCCGTGGGACGTGGCAATATCGTCACTACTCGAAATTTGTCACTCACTTAGTTAAAAGTTGTATGATTTTTTTAATCAAGTGGTATTATTAATATTAATTGGCTTTAAAATTGTACGCCGTTGTAAAAACGAACGCAATGTAATAGGATAGGATTAAAAAATAAAATTAATAACTAACTTTACTTTTAACACAAAAGCAATTTTATTTATCTTCTTATTTAGAAAATTATAATATATTTAATATATACACTAAGAAAAAATCTAACTACTAACCTACGAATTAATTTATCATACCCCCTAACAAGCAAGCATATTACATTCGAGGTGAATGGATCCCTCGGGTCTTACTTAACACAAGTAGTCATTTGTGATGATTTAAAAATGAATTGGTACTAGAAAGCATTAGTTGGTCACACAGTGCGAGTGTAGACGTGCGTGTCCGCAGAAGGCGCGCGAGGCGGTGTCGCTGGCGGCGGAGTACGTGGCGCGCGCGGGCCGCCTGGCGCCGCTGTTCCCGCGCCTGCGCCCGCTGCCCGCTGACCTCGCCTACGAATCGCCGCGCAACCTCGCGCTGGAGCTGCGCGACTCGCTGCGCTACGACGAGCTGTGGGCCGGCCGCCCGCAGCGCTACTTCGAGAGTGTGCACGCCCGCGACGACTTCGACGACGACTCGCTCGCCTAGTCCCCCCCCCGCGCCGTGCCCGAAACTTTTAGTGCACGTTTTATATTTATGTGGCAGGACCCGTGATTCCCTTCGTCCCTGTGTTTGCGAGAGGCCTCGTATGTATTTCGTCTCCGGTAATATCTGTGATAATTTCACATCTTGAATTGATTGAGTTCATTATGTTAATTTCTCGTTTCGAACTTTTATTTCGCGTATTAAATTCATCATCATACTTAGATTAACGAATATATAGATTCCTATTGTACAGGCTCTAGAAATTATTTATGAATTACGTGTGAATACGAATTATTAAAAAAATATAATTATCGATAAATTAATAATTATAATCGTTTAATTCTTCTTAGAAATGCGCGAATTATTTTTCGTTTAATATATGTAAGTATCTATTTAATATAATTTTAAATCTTACCATATTATAACTTGTAACTAAAATTTACACCTTAAAATTCTCTAGATGTATGAATTATGTGCCGTTGTATAAGTTATGTAAAATGGTAGCTGTTTTAAATTGTCATTCCTATGCCGATGGCTCGACTGTAACTGTGTGAGAGCTTGAACGACTGTAGTAAGGCTGTGAAACGTGGCGTGTGACTGGAATTATTTCGCTATTGTGAAATTTATAATTATTTAGCATTTGATGAAGAAATAAAAAAAAAATGTATTACCGCGGCAGTCAGATCTTGTATTGTGAGCTCTGTTCAAACGTCCAATGTCGTACGTCCGATGCGATATCGCAGTGACTGCCTTTGCGTTGCAAGTTAACTAAAGGTTAGTCGGTTTATAGGTTGTTTACATACAGAGATGGATTACAAATAGTAGGAGACTGATTTTGTATAAAGACATAGTGATATGTTTTACGTGTTAAGAACCTCCGCTTAGTCTAAATGTTTCGTACTATTATTAATACTTTACTGTTAGAGAATGTTATTGCCCGTTGCGAATCAACTTTAGCGCTTAGTATGTAATATTCCAATTCTACGATGTATTAAGGTTATTTTAAATAATTTAAGTTTAGATTAAATTTAAATATGTATAATGTAAATCAAACGTGTAATGTACAGCTTCATTCACGCTTTTGGATATTGTAAATTATTAAGCCACAGCCCTACTTTAAAGATACTCATAGAATATCTAGTTGACTTGAATCTAGTTGATGACCTGTGTAAAGTTGTACAGAAATCATATCAATATATACAAATTACTCAAATAAATTGTTCATATCAATTTAAACGGTTTTTTTTTAATTAAAAAAACATTCAACATTATAATTATTATATTTTCGAAATTCAAATAAATTTAATATTCATATAAGAGAATGTAATATGTAGATACATAAAAGTACAAATTTTCATACTGACTAATCATCTTGCCTCTTGTTGGAAATAATTTTGCTTCCCAGAGCGATATCCTTAATTTCGTACGTATTTGGATCTTTTACAATCCTAATAAATCCATGTTGTTTTAATTCTAAAAACAAACGAACGTTATTAAAATATAAAAGTTTAGCATACTGCATTTGTATAAAGCTTCAGCTTTAAACTCACGTACATTACATAATTATTATTAAAGTAAGTAATAAAAAATTATATAAAATGTGCTTTTTAGGCTGTTATCATACTGGCTATTTGCAAACGAAGTCACAGCAAACGCATTTTGACACATTGCTGTTAGTTATGCTACTTCGAAGACTCGACAATGAAAGCCGATGCAGCCGAGCCGATTGATAAACTTAAGTTAAACTAACAGCCTGGTAATGTCTCACTCCTGGGCTAAGGCCCCTTTTCCTCACGATGTTTACCTTCATCTCTGACCACGATATGAATTATGAACACAATCACATAAAAATTCAGTGGTGCCTGGGTTTGAACCCGCAATCATCGGTTAAGATTTACCCATTCTAACCACTGCCATCTCAATCCGTAATAAATTTTAACAATCTTTTTAATTTATGTTATTAATTCGAGTCCCGAAGTTAATTTAGGTAATAAATCACTCTGAACTCACTCAGCATGGAAGTGAAACAGCGAGCCGCGATGACCCGTCGGTGGCCCGAGATGGTCGGGCCCTTCGTGACGAGGCAGTGCAGGTCCAACGGCTTCACACCTTTCCTTATACATTTATAGATCTTGTGCATCGTTCCTTGGGTTCCCCATTCTTCCCTATAACGAAAACAAATTATGTGAGGAACCTATGTACGGAAGTACATAATAATTTACACAATAGATAAAACAAGTATATTATAATTATTTTTAACTGTTTACGAACTGTAGAAAAATAAGTGTATGTGTGCACGCAAATTATACGCATGT
Organism: Nymphalis io; assembly: GCF_905147045.1. Taxonomy (NCBI): domain Eukaryota; kingdom Metazoa; phylum Arthropoda; class Insecta; order Lepidoptera; family Nymphalidae; genus Nymphalis; species Nymphalis io. The sequence goes on from NC_065897.1 coordinate 4,302,329, forward strand.
AGGTTTCCTCACGATGTTTTTCTTCACCGTAAAGCACGAGATGAATTATAATATAAAAAATTAAGCACATGAAAATTCAGTGGCGCTTGCCCGGGTTTGAACCCACGGTTAAGATTCACGCGTTCTTACAACTGGGCCATCTCGGCTGTTTTTCTTGATACAAATCATATTGAGTTAAAAATGTATTTAATGAATTCTTGCAGTAAGTCATTCATTACTTTATTATTAATAAAGTAAATATGAACATATATTAGAATCACTTTAATAAAATCGTGGACGATGGACCTCAGAATACCGGCCTACAAAACATATATAGAAATTAACTCTTTCTATTTTCTACATGTTGTTTTATTTTTTTTATTTTTTTATAGAATAGGAAGGCGGACGAGCATATGGGCCACCTGATGGTAAGTGGTCACCAACGCTCTTAGACATTGGCATTGTAAGAAATGTCAACCATCGCTTACATATCCAATGCGCCACCAACCTTGGGAACTAAGATGTTATGTCCCTTGTGCCTGTAATTACACTGGCTCACTCACCCTTCAAACCGGAACACAACAATATCAAGTACTGCTGTTTTGCGGTAGAATATCTGATGAGTGGGTGGTACCTACCCAGACGAGCTTGCACAAAGCCCTACCACCAGTAAAGAGTTACAACCTAAGTTGTTGTTTTATTTACCAAAAACGGCTTACCGGATGAATCTTTTCGAGTCGGTAGTTTTCTCCGAGTCCCCGAGAGACACTTTGGTTCTATCTAAACTACCTAAAGGTGTTTCCGATGTTTCACTGCCGTTTCTTCTACTTTTCTGCGTCAATATAGCGGGGATCGTGGGTTCGACGTCAGTTGGCAGAACAAGAGAATGTTCTTGTATATCTGCTAAACCAGCTTCGACCAACATCGCAGTTATACGCTCTGCGTCTTGTTGACGATTTTCGGGTATATTTTCTTTATTTACTTCTGTAATTAGAATAAATTGTATTTAATATACATTAAAATAATTTTATATTTTTACTCATAGTTTAAATGTTGTCGTTTCTGAAATGAAGAATGTGCTAAAAATATTATATAAAAATAAAAGATTGGTATCACTATAACAATATATCGTACTATAGTAGTGTCACATTAAATAAATTATTAATTTTAATATATAATATATATAAACAAAGAAAAAATAACCGAATTTACATTTTAAATAGGTAGTAAACATTGTACGACAATTGCATTTATTATTGTGAATGGTAACGGGTTTAAAAAAAACAATGCATCCTTCTTATATGAAATTAATACAATTAAATATGGAGTCTGAGGCGTTCAAGGACTCTACATATTTAAGAAGCAGTACAACTTTAAATTACATTAGAAATATTTTGTAGCATTAAATGATGGTACAACCACTAGTTTAAATGTATATATGTGATATTTGTATATGTAATGTGTATTGTTATATATATCCAACAATTCATCATGAATATCTGCTTAGCATAGAGGTTGAATTGTAGAGAATGCGTATATTTTTTTGTGAAATCGGTAGGCGGATTGGCGAATGGGCCACCTGATGGTAAGTGGTCACCACCGCCCATAGACATTGGCGATATAAGAAATATCAACCATTCCTTAAATCGCCAATGTGCCACCTACCCCACTCATCAGATATTCTACCGCAAAACAGCAATACTTGATATTGTTGTGTTCCGGTTTGAAGGGTGAGTGAGCCAGTGTAATTACAGGCACAAGGGACATAAAATCTTAGTTCCCAAGGTTGGTGGCGCATTGGCTATAAGCGATGGTTGACATTTCTTACAATGCCAATGTCTAAGGGCGTTTGGTGACCACTTACCATCAGGTGGCCCATATGCTCGTCCACCTTCCTATTCTATAAAAAAAAAAAAAAACGTATATGTTATGTCCATTGTGCCCGACTGGAAACTGGAACGCAACAATACTAAGATATTGCTATTTAGCGGTAGAATATTTGATGAGTGGATGGTACCTGGCCAGACGGGCTCGCATAGAGCCTTGGTGTTGGTTGTGATGGTGGGTTAAATAAATTAAAAAATCTTATTCAAATACATAACTGGTTGAACTTCTCATATGGAGTTGGGCACGAAAACATAGTCTTGTACAATACCTGCGTTATATGCTTCCAACTCGGTTTGTTGGCTGAGTCTGTACGACACGTAGCCACCTCGACGTTGTCTTTTTGGCTGTGAATTTAAAAAAAATATTGTTTATAGTTTTATTCAATGAGAAACCTCACTCAGGCAAATCACAAGTTTTCATTCTATCTAACCTAAGCACTTAAGTTATTAAGGAGCTCAATTCGATGTTAAGAATTAATAATGAAATATTAAAAGCATTTGTTAGGAATATGTAAAAACAATAGAAAGTAGTAATAGTCTTTGGTTAGTTAAGCTATACATGAGTCGGGTCTATGCCGGATACCTTTGTGGTAATTAATACGCATAGTTAATAAAAAATATAAAGACTAAAGTTTAATAGTGATAGTAACACAGCCTTAAGTAATTATGAAAGTTGACTATATAGAATGCTAGTTTTTGACCGCAGCTTCGCCTGTTATTAGGGTTATTAGGTGAAAAAAGTAACATATGCTTTATAGCAAATTTCATTTTAATCGGTTCTGTGATATACCCGTAGAAGCGTAAAAGACAAACGAGAGTAACTTTCGCTTTTATAATATAAATTTAAGGTCATCATTACGGTCTCCATATTTCTATAAAATACAAAAGCCGCTCTTAAAAAAATCTCGATAAAGTTGCAAAGAAATCAGATAAAATATGAAAAATATTTTGATATAAAACAGTACGCTGTAGACTTTAAATGTAACTAACCGAAGGATCATTATCGCTTGTTCGTTTCTGTGCCTGTGACGTCGTTAACAGTCTCTGTGTCGGTAAATCGGATATATCCATTAATTCTTGACCCGGCGCGATTGGGGCTATTTCGTCTTGTACGAGGTTCGGGTCCGTGATGTCAATTTCCTTCGGAACATCGAATTCATGGTGTATTGATTGGATTCTTTTGTCGGCTGGTTCGATTACTTCATCGATTTCGAGAGTCGACCTCATGTTGGATTGCCTTGTTCTTTGAGCTATAACTTCCTGTAATTAAAAATTTCTTTGTGTTAATATATCCGGTCAATTGAAATGTGATAATTGTCTAAGGGATGTTCTTAATGATTTGATATAAGAAGTTCTGTGCAGGATACCCTTGTCCTAAATACATGTACACAATATATGTACGTTTGTAGATAAAGTATTAACACATTGACTGCCATGCACCCGATTCTCAAGTCGAAACGTATTGAGCCCGGACGCCGACGACTCCGCTCTCCCTGATGCCGACGAGAATGTCCCCATCTGCCGCTGCTTTTTAATTTAATTTTTTAGTTATTACAGGAAGCACCAAAATAATCTAAAGTTCACCTCTCACCTCTATATCTTGATCTACTGGTTGCCTCTGCACTGCTCCCAGGTTTCTCGAGAACATGTAGGACAGCTGGTACCCGAGGTTCGAGTGCAGTGACGACCCACAGTGAGCTGGTCTGTTTAGGAGTATGCTAGGTGTCGCGTAGATACTAATTATGTCGCCAATACCGTCCTATAAACAAACACATATATTTTTTCTTTTTACGAGTATATCTCAAAAATGAATTATAATTATTTATTTTAAATTTATGGCCCAATGGTTAGAGCGCGTTCAAATACAATACATTGAATTGCATTTCATGTGTTTAATTTTTTTTTAATCTTTATCTTTAATTTTTTATTAAATTAAAAAAAAATAATTAATTTTTGGTTAAATCTTGTGCTCGGCGGTGACGGAAAACATCGTGAGGTTAATTTCACTGAAGTTCTGCCACATGTGTATCCACCAACCCATTGGATTCACATGTCTTATCCTAACAGTGGGACATTTACAGGCTTTTTACTTTACATTCATAACTTGTTTTTCCACCATGATCTGATATAAATTGTGTGTGTAAGATGGTTTTCGGTAAAACTAGACCAGTAAGATGTATAGTCCCCGCGAACTATAAACCAATCACTGTAATACGCTGTCAACAGTGAAATCTAAGGTCCCGTAATTACACTGATGTGTTCCGGTCTGAGTGCATCCTTTCCTACCAGAACGCATCCGTGCAGTGTATTTGTGAGGGTGAGCCTACACAAAGTCCGGTAAGATAATATGAACGCACCTCACAACGCAGGTCGACATTGATATTTTCGATGCGCGAACGTATGAAATTAGAGCTCAGTTTGATATTTTTGTCAACGATCAGTTTATTTTTTAATTTTCTTCTCTTTATCCGGGGCTCCTCTTCCAGTTCCTTAAACAATAAATAAACAATTACGAGACGAATAAAAAAACATATGGCGATAGTGTGATAATGCGTATCACGATATCGCCTGCAAGGCATACTAGGCACCAGCAAACCGGTATTCTGACAACATTCTATCTGAATACCACGCTTGCAACGCTACACTGGCTATCAAACTAGATTCTATAAACGAGATGCATCAACTGAAAAAGGTGTTGATATATTAACAAATACGAAGTATTTAACCTGATGCCATAATGCGAGTCAACCTAAACGCAGTTCCGCGTTACACACGCTGATAGCTCGCACTTACCAGTACCCGGTATAGTTCTGTGACAGCTACAGGTATGTGTGTCACAGGCTTTACTGTACGCAGACGATACTAAGCCGATAGATACATAGAGAGATAGACAGAAAATGATATACATATTAAATTTAAAAAAAAAAACACCCGCATCATTCAATGTCGACGACGACATCCGATATCTAACCGCTGGGTAGAATATAGTTAATATATTCAATTTGAAAATTTTGTTCTACCCACACTAATTTTATTGACATGAATATTACACATATGTATAATATTTACATAAAAGCGGACTTATAATTGTAAAAAACTACCGAAAAACTTCTGTAAAATAAAAGGATTACCTCCAAAACGAATTCCTCGAGCGATTTTTCGTTCACATTTTCTGTTACTTCACGAGTTGAAGGTAGTAATGACTCTTTAGCTCTTAACGGTCGCCCTTGTTGGCTATTTAAAAAAATACATTTCAAAAAACATAAATGATTGAAGTCAAACAATATGAATTGAAAAAGGTTTCAAAATGATCATTCAAAACTAACTTCTCTATTTCAGGAGCAGGCAAGTCAGGAGGCGGGATTTCAGGAATTTCAGGTATATCTGTGAGACGATGATTGTTAGGAATATGTCAAATTATTAAAAAGTACTAAATTATCTATGGTCTCATCCTAATATCTTTGATTAGATATTGATAGTAATTATTATTGTAATATTTACAAAACAATTTCTGATTGAATTTATAAAAAGAAAAAAAAATGATGAGAATGGATAGTGGCGACATGTCAGCGGGCCTCGATGTCAGTGAGCAATTTCGTTCGTAGAAAATATCAATATATTGAAATTAAATACTATATCTTTTACTATGAAATAAAATACCATACATATTATCTATTTGTTTTATTTATCAAGCGACCAAAAAATTACGATTGAAAAAAAAACGACAACGGTTTTCAAGCGATCAGTCCCTTTACTTTCTTTCGACCAATCGATAGGCGATTAATACTTAAAAAATCTAGTTTCGAAAATTGATACGTGTTGTGCAGAAATGTTCAATATCCTAACTAATATTAAAAATAAATGCGAAAGTGAGTTTGTTTGTTACGCTTTGACGTGTTAACTACAGAACCGATCATCATGAAATTGTGCATAACGATATAAATGTGAAGGACACAGGGTACCTACCACCTGCATCCTCTCCACTCGCTGGCGAAAGTAATATTGGATATTATTTTAAAGTAACTTCACATTATGTAAATGTTACCGACACTATAAAAATGGTAATCTCTTTCAAATCTTAGTAGAGTTTATTATTCGTGTTTTGAAATATTTCTGCAAAACACAGTTCAATTTTCGAAACTAACTTTTTTTTAAGTATTAATCGTCTATCAATTGGTTGGTCTAATAAAAAAGGGACTGATCGCTTTTTTTTAATCGACAATTATTGCACTTTTTCGAGCCCCACAGACATATTGTAACTTATGCATCGGAATGAATGACCGCACTGTAGTAAACGATGAAGGAGGTGTCACGAAATGCGAAAACGAAATAGAATGAAGGGAAGTTTAAAAGTAGCTCCCGTGTCTAAGCCGCTGAAAAGAAATCAATATTTTTTTTTATGGAATAGGAAGGCGGATGTGCATATGGGCCACCTGATGGTAAGTGATCACCAACGCCCATACACATTGGCACTGTAAGAAATGTTAACCATCGCTTACATCATCAATGCGCCACCAACCTTGGGAACTAAGATGTTATCTCCCTTGTGCCTGTAATTACACTGGCTCACTCACCCTTCAAGCCGGAACACAACAATACCAAGTATTGCTGTTTTGCGGTAGAATATCTGATGAGTGGTTGGTACTTAATCAGACGAGCGTGCACAAAGCTCTACCACCAGTAAAAAAATATGGTATGGACATGTAATGTGGTGATATGACAATGGAAGGACTGGTGAAGGTCGTATGTGCATGGAGGGCTAGAGAACGAGAGCTATTATGTATGAGATAAAAACACATTGCGTGAAATAAATTGGATGAAAGCAATAGCGACCTACCTTTATCAAAATCAGCTCCAACGATTAATTCTTCGCCGACAGCTGAGAAAAGTTTATTAAAAAATTTTATTAGTCTCCATTATGTTTATTTATGCCAATACAATCACTAATATGATTTATATATCAAACATTTTTTTTGTGTGCTATATATAATAAATAAATAAAAAAAACTCAAAATATGAGTAAATATATATTTTTGTGAGTTACTTTCGAATTTACAATAATACCTAGTATTGATATCATAACAAAAAAATATATAAATAATAAAAAAATGACAGAAAAAAAAAACTTTTGTTAATGCAAAAGCGATACAATGCAATAAATGAATCGGCCACACAGAAATTATCTGCGTAAAGTTTAGTTGACTTATGACATATAAAAGAAAAAAATGCAAACAAGGTAGGTCAAAGTCTAAATGCAAAAATCTTACATTTCCTAAATATAGACAGATCATGTTCAGATATTTGCTCCATTTGTAATGATTCGTGGGGCATTCGTCTGGATTTGTCGTGCGACTTGTCCGTAGACACGTCGTGCAAGTCCAGCCCACTGTGTATCGTGGCAGAGGCGTCCTGCACCATCATGGTCTCCAATGTCCTGTCCGCTAGCACCTGCAGCGGCTGGTCGGGGTGGAGTTCCCCGAAACCATCCTGGAAGTATATTCCGATTTCGATTATTGAGATCTATGGCGAATTTTAAAGGCTAATAATTTCAACTAATATATAAAGTATTGGTAATTCTCAATTGAAAAAATACATCTGTATTATATTGCGACGACCAATTAAATTGAATGGGAAAAATCAATAAATGCACACATATTTAATTTTCATCAAAATCGTTCTGAGATACTTGAGTACTAATTGTACGCGTATATGGGATTAACTTATATAAACGTAAATTTTCGCCCAGCTTTATGGGGGCAAAAATTCTGTCTTTCCTTGGGGTACAAGGTTCCTTTATATCATATATCATCAAATTCGGTTCAAAAGTTTAGCCGTAATAGTGTAACAGAGGATAGTTACTTTCAGATTTATAATATTAGTATAGATGAGCCTCTTTATATTTGCTTATGGTATATTAAGATTATAAAGCTGAGATGGTCCTGTGGTAAGAACGCGTGAATCTTAACTGATGATCGTGAGTTCAAACCCGGGCAAGCACCACTGAATTGAATCATGTGCTTAATTTGTCATAATAATTCATCTCGTGCTATACGGTGAAGGAAAACATCTTGAGGAAACCTGCATGTGTCTAATTTCACTGAAATTCTGCCACATGTGTGTTCCACCAACCCGCATTGGAGCAGCGTGGTGGAATAAGCTCATACCTTCTCCTCAAAAAGGGAGAGGAGGCCTTAGCCCAGCAGTGGGACATCCACAGGCTGTTACTATATTATACTTTAACATTTATGATTTCTGTGTGTATATATATATATATATACACACATATATATACAATATATGTATATATATATATATATATATATATATATATATATATATATGTGTGTGTATATATATAGACAAAACAAGTAATTTATTAAATAAGGCAGAAGCGATTCTGACTGCTTGAGTTATCGTCGTTCTCCTAAGCGTTATTGTTCCGGTCGGCTTGGTTGGTAAATACTTGCCTTTCACGCTGAAGGTTGTGGGTTCGATTCCCACTCAGGACAGACATTTGTGTGCATAAACATGTCTGTTTGTCCTAAGTCTGGGTGTAATTATATATATATACATATGTATTTATAAAAGAAAAGTAGTATATGTAATATATCAGTTGTATGGTTTCCATAGTACAAGATCTGCTACTATTTGTCTTGTCAGATGGCTGTGTGTGAATAATGTCCCAGGATATTATTAAAAATGGAAAATAGGAATAGCAGTACGTATCTGCTTAAAACAGACATTGATTTAACTTTTTAAAAATAAATATAAATCCAACCAGGCCTAATCTAAACCACCCAATCTAACCTACTCACACACACACAAAAAAAATCATCGATACAAATCCGGTTTAAGAGACATACACACATATAGAAGAATAATATATATACAAATTAGGAAAATTAAAAAGGACTTAACACTATTAATTTAGGAGCAAGATATAGATACTACCTAAATTACTATGTTTGTTTAATTAATTCATTCGGCATATTTCTAACAATTACCAGAATATTATCAAACTTTTACTTTTCTTCATCAATACAAGTACAATGAAGAAGTACACCATATAGTATTTTGTGCCTTGTTTTTATAGAACATGAAATAGGGTATGTTAACCACACTTACATCCAGATGTAACCTGTTTTCTGGCAGAATAGGCTCTTTCAATGTAATATCTTGTACATTTGCAACTATATTACCACTATTCTGTAACATAAAGAAATAAATAAATAAATAAACATATATATATATATATATATACTACATCAATTTTTCATATAATATATAAATATGTTCTGACTTTATATTATAAAACCTAAATTATTTATGTTATAAGGTCTTCTTGAAATCTATATCAGCAATATATGATGATAATAAAATACTTTTTTAAGTATTTACAATTATATTTATGTATAAATAGTGTTCGGTGGTATTATTTTGAAATTACCCCAATCCGTTCTTCAATCTTATCATCATCGACTTGTTCCTCAAAAATTAATCTTGGCAAATCTGGACGTTGAATAATGGTTATTGATTCATGGGCAGTTGTTTCAGGCATTACTCTATTTAAATTAATATTTCAAATGTTAGTTAAAAAATTATAGATTATAACTTTATTATAATTGAATGTAAAAATATACAAATTGAAAAAAAATTATAAAAATAAATTATATAGGTGCTTACTTTTTATTAGTGCTTTTCATCACAAGTGCATTGATCATGCATAAATCACCTAGAATATAAAAAAAAAAAAAACAATAAGCTACACAAATAAAATGTATGTATTTGTAATAATATAGAATAACGTACCAACGAATACAGTAACTTTTCTTTGATATAAGCGGACTAGCCCTCGCATCAATTGGGAACTCAGCCGTAAAGAAAATCTATTTTTTGGGCGACCGGACTCATTTTTCATAACTTCCAATAAATCGTCACTAAATTAATAAAAAAAAATACTGTTAACTTGATTTTAGGTTTATAAATAGTTATTACAAGTTCATATTTTTACTTAAAATTTTACCATATTTGGCGTATGTCTTGAGACCAAAGCTGACGATGGGTAATCGTTGCAAAACGTAGAGGCCAAGAGTCTGCAACCCAACATAAATAAAATCTTCCTCCTCTTTTCAACGATTCAACAGGATAAAACATTTTGAGTTTAATCTATTAAATTTTATAAAATTATTCAACACGACGAAAGCGAAACGAAAAAGGAACACCAAATTTCTCGACTTTCCCGCCACTTATCAAATTGACACATAATAGATTGGGTAACGATAGGTAGGTACATCCGTTTAATCCCGCCTTTATCTGATTGCAGATTAATAATAATATTAGTTTAAAATTTGAAATTAGATTGTATTTATAAAAAATATAATACAATTAATTTTCTCTGCCTTATTACTATTTTTGTTTTCATTTTATTCAGAATAAAAGAATAAATTTATTTAATAACATTCTAGTTAAAATATAAAAAAAATATGTAACGTTCAATTATTTTTAAATAAATAGCTAGTAACAAATAATTTCATAAACATTTGTTTAAAAATGATGTAATCATGATGTAATATACATCGGATATATATAAAAAATGCACCGGAAGACTTAACTGGACCTATTGCAAATTTACTTATTTTTTTATGCTTTATAGTTCAACAAATAATTACTAATTTTGAAAAATTTTCTGGTATATATAGGATTTGTGGAGACTGTAAAATGTGTTTGAAAATGCATGCAAGATTTAAAAATAAAACTTAAGAATATTCATTAACGAATAATTTATTAAATCTATTTTCTAAATCGTCATAGAATACGCAGTGTACAAGGAATCTTATCATATTAAATTAAAATTTTATTCACTTGGCATTTATTCATTTTATATAAACAGTTGTTATAGTTATGTTATAACTTTAGTTTATGGCCTATTATGATAATGTAAAATAACTATTAATGAACAACAATATTTTTGGCTGTTATATAACACAAATGTATTTAAAAAGAGTAGACATATTTTACTTATTTAATTTAAGAGTGTTAGAAACTTTTCTTATTTTTTATATACTAAAATTCCTATCCAAAATAATCAAAGAACCTATATTGAAAAGTTAAATGTTTGTCCAGCAGCTTCCATATGTTCCTTTAATTTTTTAATAGTCGATTGATTAAGATGTTCACTTGTAATACCATATTCGATAGCTCTACTTAAAGCTGCTTTTGCATTATCAATATTATTTTCAACTATATAGAAATTAATCAGTCTGGAGTATGCATTGCCAGCAGATGACAAGGAAAGTCCTTTATTTGTTCTCAACATTTCAATCATTCTCTCTATAACTTGTGGCTGTTTTCTCAAGTGGCTTTCTTGAAGTAATCGCCTGAATACTATGATGTTTGCGTTGATCAAATGCTTATGCCATAATTCTTCAGCTTCTTTATCCTTTCCAGCTAATAAATATTCTATCCATAATAAGTTTGCAGGTAAAGTATAGCCTTTGGAAGCAGCCAGTTCTACAATACTATGACCTGTTTAAAAACATAAAAAATTAGGTATTTCCATTTTGTCATATACTTGAAACCAATTTTCCATATTAAAAAATTGTTCCATTCAAATACTTGTTTTTTATGAAGTAAATTTTAAATGATGCAAAATAAATTTCTACAGACAAAAAAAAATATTTTAAAATATATATACTATATATATTTTTTGTCTTGTCATTTTATAATTATGTATATTCTTTTGGTAAATAATTTTTCTATGAATATATGATATTTTAATTATATTTAATTAACATAAAATATTAAATTATTTACCATTCAATAAAAATTGAATAATTAAATATATAATTACAATGTATTTCTCATTGTAACGTTGGTTGCATTATTAATTACACTAATATTTTAATATCACAAAATACTTACACTTAGCAACTACTTCACTGTCCTGTACAGCTGAAGCTAGGGCAGTACTCCGAGGGAATTTTTTAAGAGCATCTTCAATTTCCTCCTTAGTGGTAGCTTGTTCTATCATATTCAATATATTATCCATATGATTGGATCCATTTCCACTTCTAAAGGTAGCTAGTGTTAATTTATCATTATATGTCACATTCCGCTTCATAGTCTCATTTAGATGTGAACCCAAAGGCTTTATCTTCTCAACATCACCTTCTTCTGCTAAAGATTTCAAGAGAAACTTAAGTACATTCGCCTTTGGCATAACACCTTCCTTTAAATAATTAAGAGTAAGATCCATAGCTTGTGCGGTCTTTCCATCTTTAGTTAAAGTTTCAATTTGATCTGAGATTTCATTCTTCGTTAACTTAACTTGTTCTTTCTGGATTTTTTGAGAGGAGTTATGTGTGGTAGTTTGCTTTTTTTTTGGTTCGGCGTGCACACCTGTATCAGGCACTATGAATGGAATGTCTCTATTTTTAGATTTCAGGTGGTTACCAAGGCGGATTAGAAATTCGTCACTTGGAATTTCTCCTTCTTCCTGAAGTACTGTCCAAAGACCCAATGCTTTGTCAGTTTCATCGGCTTTGCAATATGTTACCAGTAAATGATAGAAGATATTTGAGCGATCAATGTGGGAAAGCTCTTTCGTCGCTTCCAATAATCCTTCAAGATATTCAGATTTACCATCCTGAAAATGCAATACTTTTGTAAGTTAATATTGAATTCAAACTAAAATTGTCAAATATAGTTAAGCATTTCTTTAAATACAAATATATATTATAAATTAAATATAGGTATAAAGCATTTCTTTAAATACAAATATATATTATAAATTAAATATAGGTATAATATATTTTTTGGTAAATTGTAGGAACAACAAATTGTTACCTCAACATATCGCTGGCATGCGTCATTAAGGCGCTTTTGTCTTGTCTGCAGTCCCGGCGTTTCTAAAATGCGCCGTGCCTGACGTAAGCGTCCACATTCAACGAAAGCTAGTACTAAGTCATGGAGAATGTTCACTTCTCCATGTATCTGAAAATTGAATGATTTAATATTCATTATACTAGAATCTAAGACTTGAAATTAAAGGTACTTAACAATAGTATTCTCAATGAAGTAAGGCTGAATTTATTGAGTGTTTATAGTGTATTTCCATATTATACAAAGTCAAAAATAGTATTAAGATCTGACCCGACAGGATAAATAACAATTAAGATTTTGATATTATAGATAACATTACCTTCTTCAATGGATTTTAGTGTTATAAAATATCAATGTACCTGTGTACTTAGGTCAGCAAGCCACTGCAATTTAGTTGCATCTTCTTTCATAATAAGAGCTTTCATTAATTCACCTTTCCATGGGGTACTTCTGTATTGCTTACAACAATTTTCGAACTCATTCAATGCTCCTTCTATATCATTGTTTAATATATGTACTTTTATTGATGATCCAAGAACAATATTATTGGGTACAATATATTCATTTTCTATTAATACTTTCGTCATCTCCTTCACCTAAAAAAAAGTTCATATTAATATTATAAAGAGGTAAGGTAATTTTGTTCCATTGTGTATTTTAATAATGTTCCCAATCTAAAGTAATAATTGTATATAAATAAAGTGTTTGCGACAGCAGGATATGTTGGCTTTTAGAATAGATAGTGAATTGATTTCCAGAAGGCCTAGAACCAGAAAGACACTAGGCTTCTCTGGGACATATTAAATAACATATTAAAATACTTTAATTATTGAGTGATAAAAAATCATTTCTTATTTTTACTAAAGCATTTTGTTACCCACAAGTTCATAATCAATTATAAAGAGAAAAATAAAATAATATTAACAGACCTTTGCTGCATCTTTTAATTCAGCCAAAGTGTTCAACATTTGCCAGGATTTAGAATTAATTAGAAAGTTTGAAGTCTCAGTTTCACCTGATATTTTATTATCCCTCAAAAATTGAACACCTTCTTCATATCTATTTGCACGAATATAAGCAGTAGCCATTAAAACTTTTTTATATTTATTTAAAACAAATTCTGGATCTTTGGCAGCAATTTGAGCCTTCACTTGTAGAGCTTTATCAATTTCATCATTTTCGCAGTAAAATTCAAATAATTGTGCTAGTGTTGATAAGTTCAAGTCAAAGTCTGGAAGAGATTTAAGCTCTTCTACCATACTATTTACTTTGTCAATATTTTTTTCTTTCATATATGCCACTAGCACTTGTTTTCTTAAGCGATTGATGTTATTTCCATCTTTGTTTATAACTTGTTCTAAGAGTGTTTCTAATTGTGCAGCAGTACGTGGAGTTTGATTGCGACGAGTGGAAAATTCAACAGGTGCCATTTCTAAATCGGGCGCTGTTAGTTGCGAAAGTAGTTCTGATATTTTGGTTGTCATATTTTTTCCGAGGTACTGTACTATTTCTTCTGCAGATGTTGTACTTATCCTCAAACCTTTACTCAAAACTGTTGACAAAAGTTCTTCCGTTAAATTATCCTTTGCCACAATTTTAACTGCATTTTTTATTATGCGACCGATTTCATTGCAGTCGACGTTGTCATCGCCTTGTACGTCGTCGTTTGTAATATCTTCTTGGGGAGCTTGGGGACTGCTACTGGTAACATGAAGTATATTTACAAAAGATTTTATGTCCTTGGTTTTATTTAATGCATTCAATAATGGTCTTGAAATTAACGAGTACTGGCCTCTGGGGCGATAAGTGAGAGCTATTTCAACCGACGACTCGATATCTCCAGATTCCAGGAGTTCTATCATAACATTTCTTGCGCTAAGAATAACTGGTACATTTGCAACTTGAAGTTTTACTATAATATTCTGAGGTGTATCTTTTTCAATAAGGAATGGTATGATATAATCTCTTAGTGCTTCTCCAGAAGGCACTAGTCCTTCATTGGTCATATTACGCACAATTTGTAAGAGACCTTCTTCATCTCGTTCTTTTCCTTTCTGTGTCAAAAGTGGCCAGTAAAAATGTTGACGAATTTCCATGCCATCTTTTTGAAGTTCTTTAAAAAGTTTTTGAGCTAACTCTGTACGTCCTTGATGTAAAGCTGTTTCAGTAGCTATATATATGGCGCTTGGTATGAGACCCTCACTTTGCAAATCTCTGCATGATTTAATTATTGCATCCGCAGGTTTATTTAATTTCATCAAATGTTTCACAAAGAATGCTCCTTTAAACTTAGTATCGTCTACTGTTGTTGTTTTCGGCATTGTTTTCATCATATCCTTTGCTACTTGTTCCTGATCTTTATTAAGCAGCCTAAAAATAAGATTGCACACTTCCTGATTGTATCCTATACCTTTATGTAGGTGTGGAAAGATCTGATTTATCTTATCTCCGTGACCACCAAGAGCTAATTGTTCCACAATATCCAGTAAATCCTGAAAATAATTGATTACATATTTGCTTTTTTAAAAGTGATGATAATTGTAAAACAAATTAAAAAAATGATCTTAGACATCTACATACATATTTTAGAGTGTGCATCTAAATAATTGTGCAATGAAAACTGTACAATACATCATCATCACAGTGACTGATTACTATTTAACTAAATTTCTTTGACAATAACATAGATACCAAATATTCAAATACAGGTATCAAATAGTACTAGATACTGCTCATATTATAAGACTGATCTGTCACTTTGTAATCAATCTGATGCACAATATATTTGTTTAACAATTAACATAACTATCAAGTGTATTAAAATTGATATTATATATTTTACTTTTTAAATCCAAAGAAACTTTTACTTTTTAGATTTTACAAGTAATTGAACATTGAAATAATTTTATTGTATGAATGGTAGTATTATTTAATATGTCATTTTTCATTATGCCGCATGAATAATAGTAAATTAATTAATTACTCACTTTATCAGTTAAATCAAAATCATCCTCTTTAGCTTTTGTGATAACATTCTCAACACCTGCGATATCACCTTCTTTTGCATAGCCACATGCTAACAAAGCATATGTACGATTAGAAGGCTTCAGACCAGCTCCTACTAATGTTTCAATTACCGCTTTTGCTCCTTCTGTATCACCATGGAAAGCATGACCCATGACTAATGCATTTAAAACAGGTTCAGATACTGGCATATTTAATTCTCGCATTTTTTCAAGTACTTTGGTTGCACCTTCAACATCACCCTCTTGACAATAGCGCCACATTAGACGCTGATATGTGACTCTTAAAAGTGGAAATCAAATAAGTTATTATTGAAAAAGCAGTAATATAAATTTTTTATGTAAAATAAACATTATAAATACCTATTCGGCTGCAATCCTTTTTTTTCAATTTCTTCCAGGAATTGTGCAGGAGAGAAAGGATGTTCATTTTCAAGATAGACTCGTAACAATGCATTGTAATGTGACACATCCATAGGCACACCTCTCTCTGTTAATACATTCCATATTTTCTGCACTAGTAGTGTCCTTTGTTCCGGTAATTCCTCAGGTACAAGTTCTCCTATAAAATTGACTGAATTATTGCAAAGCACATTTTTTTTATTTAAAACTATGAGATATTTTTATTTATTAAATATGAAATAGTTTTTCAAAACTTTCGCAGTTATTTATGTATGCATAGAAAACTTTAAAGCTTTTACAGTAACAGCCTGTTAATATCCCACTGCTGGGCAAAGGCCTCCTCTCCCTTTTGAGGAGAAGGTATGGAGCTTATTCCACCACGCTGCTCCAATGCGGGTTGGTGGAATACACATGTGGCAGAATTTCAATGAAATTAGACACATGCAGATTTCCTCACGATGTTTTCCTTCACCGTTAAGCACGAGATGAACTCTAAACACAAATTAAGCACATGAAAATTCAGTGGTGCTTGCCCAGGTTAGAACCCACGATCATCAGTTAAGATTCACGCGTTTTAACCACTAGGCCATCTCGGCTTTTTTTAAAAACAATTATAATAATTTATTAAAGTCTCACCACAACATCTAATAACCAAAAGTGACTGTGAGCTGGTAATATCATTCTTCGCTCTGAGCTCATCAAATACTTCATCAATATCCCTCTTTGTAATTCGTCCATACCGCCTAACTTCTGAATCTAATTTTTGAAGCAAAGGCTCAAGACTTTCTTTCTTCTTTGTAGCATAGTCTCGTAATAATACACTAGAATTTAATAAAGGTTTTTGTACACTATGTGTATAGGTTTAATGCAAAAAACTTACTAAAGAACTATTTATGTATTAAGAAAATAGGGCTTATATAATGTTATAATAATAATTTACACAAAAAAAATCAAATGAATATTAACACTCAAATAGATGTAAGTAATATATAAGTTATAATGAAATCTGAAAAATATATTTTAACTCACTTATTTGCTGCATTTAGAGCCTTTGAATTTATTAGTAAATTAACATCTGTAGTTTTAGACGAATTTATTATCAATGTTCTTGCGGCACCAGTAAAGTATCGGACAAATTTGGTTGATCGTAAGAGAGACGACATTTTAATGTATTTATAAAATTTAGATCATGAATATGATTTCAACTTTATTGAAATGACCTTTTAACAAATACTTTTAACATATATATTAAATTTCAATTCACACTCAATAAAATACCTAATGAGCTTTTTAGGTTACTTTGTTATGTCATTTCAAAAATTCAAACTCTGTGCTCTATGCACACTTATTAGATTGACTGAGAACATATTGTCTATAGATTTTTTGATTTAGCTACAAAATATTATATATTTAATAAAAAAATATTTTTGCGTCCTTAAAATTATATTTTTTTATACTTAACTATGCTCTTATTTGAGTGTTATAAATTAGGCTGAATTTCAAATAAAAATATAAAATTAAAAAATATTGTTATTTTTATCAACCGTATATCAATAATATGTTTACTGATAATTAAAATTGGTCATGCGATTGCTAAATATGGCTGTCTTTTCTTACAAATTATCTGCTATAATATTGTAGATTTGCGTAAAATCTTACATAATTCCAATCATAGACAATATAAAGGTAGATTATATATATAATATAATATAGAATATAGGTACCAACTAAAATATCCAGTACCAACAATCTGTGATTATACGTAAAGTTATACAGTATACACTATTGGATAATATTTAAAGGACAGAAGTGAAGTTAGAATTCCACAAGGGGTCGGAGACGAAAGTCACCGGTGTTTGTTTTTAAAAAAAATAGCCCTCTTTTAAAAGCCGGCAAATACAGGAACAAGATTTGTTCTTATTTTTCTTCCAGCAATTTCATAACTTACAAGAAAAACCTGAAAATTTAACAAAATGGTAAGTGTTACAATTTTATAACCTTGCTGACATTGATTTGACCTTTATTTAAAAACTGGAGCTGGAATTTAATATCACTGAATTAAGTAACTAAGTGAAACAATTGAATAAGATAACAAAAATCAAAAGTGGGTCAATCAGTAATTCTAAATGGTGATTTTTATCATATTCATATAACATAATACTATTCCACTTTACCTAGTTATCTTCAGTTTCCGTTTTAAAAGTTTTAATTATGTCTTTTTATGTTGTGGAGCAGTTGAAAAAACAAATGTCAATACAATTGTAGTTGTTTATCATGTGATAGTATAGATATTACTTGTAAAAATAAGAAATTATTATTAAATAATTTTTTTTTTCAAATTGCAGGCTGCACCAATCAAAGTTGTTGTAACGGGAGCTGCTGGTCAAATTGCTTACTCCCTTCTGTACCAGATAGCTTCTGGAGCAGTTTTTGGTCCAGAGCAGCCTGTATATCTTCATCTTCTTGATATAGCTCCTATGATGGGGGTATTAGAAGGTGTTGTTATGGAATTGGCTGACTGTGCTTTGCCACTTCTAGCAGGAGTTTTGCCTACTGCTAATCCCGAGGAAGCTTTCAAGGATGTATCTGCAGCATTCCTTGTTGGTGCTATGCCAAGAAGAGAAGGCATGGAAAGGAAAGATCTCCTATCTGCCAATGTACGCATTTTCAAAGAACAGGGACAAGCCCTTGACAAAGTTGCTCGCAAAGATGTAAAAATTCTTGTTGTGGGCAACCCAGCAAACACAAATGCCTTAATTTGCTCGAAATATGCACCCTCAATACCTAAAGAAAACTTTACTGCTATGACCCGTCTCGATCAAAATCGTGCCCAATCTCAATTGGCTGCAAAACTTGGGGTGCCTGTTAAGGATGTTAAAAATGTAATAATTTGGGGAAATCACTCATCTACTCAATTCCCAGATGCATCTAATGCTATTGTTAAAATTGGTGGTGCAGAGAAATCTGTCCCTAAAGCTATAAATGATGATGAATTTTTGAAGACAACATTTGTAAGCACAGTACAAAAGCGTGGTGCTGCTGTTATTGCTGCCAGAAAAATGTCATCTGCATTGTCTGCTGCTAAAGCAGCTTCTGACCATATGAGGGACTGGTTCCTTGGTACAGGTGACCGTTGGGTCAGCATGGGTGTTGTATCTGATGGGTCCTATGGAACACCTAGAGATGTTGTATATTCATTCCCCGTTACTGTTAGCAATGGGAAGTGGAAGATCGTTCAGGGTCTGACTATCTCAGATTTTGCACGTGAAAAACTTGATCTTACAGGAAAGGAATTAGTTGAAGAGAAGCAAGACGCTTTAGATGTCTGCAAAGATTGATTGAATATTATTAAAATTAAGAAAAAAAATTCTTATATATTATGCAGTACCTACTATTATATAATATAGGGAAACTATTAATAAGAGATAGATAATGTTGATATTATTGGCAATAAATTGTTTTTGTTATCTAAATTTTTTCTCGTTTTGTACACATATTGTACATCTCGAAAGTATGTGAAAATTGAAATGGTATTTTATAAACTTTATTTTCCACAATAAAGCATTTTTTTTTTATAATTATTTTTTATTACATTTATACATATCAATATTATAAATACGTACATAAAAAAATGTTTTAATTTTATATATGAAGTGCGAATAAAAATTTAAATAAAAAATTCCTATTAAGTCTATCAATAAAACTTATCTTGTTGGTATTAGAAAAAGTTATCATGTTTGCAACTTGATAGTGAAGTAATCATAATTTGCGTCATAAAAATATTTATAAAACTTAAGATAAAAAAAAACTGATACACCTATGAATATTATCTCCGGTCAATTTTTATTACATAAAAACGCACCGGACCTTTGTCTACATTTAATCTGAATTCTTTTTATTGCAATCAAATGTGTTGATTAAACCTCGAGTATCATATATGAGTTATAAAAAAGTTTATTTTAAATAAATTAAGGCATGACGGATCTATTTAGATATGAACACGTTGGTTATTTTGTTTTATAAACACAACGGACCATAACCTCTTAATTCTAATGATTGATTGTCGTTGGAGATATTGTTAATATGTCATACACGGTCAATGACTTTAGGCGGTGATCACCTACCATCGGGTAGCGCATTGACCAGTCTGCATATCTAATTAAATAGAAAAACAAATTATCGGTTACTTATCGTCAAATAAATTTAAATAATAAAACTATTTCATACCAAGAACACAATGAAATTTGAAAATAAGTTGTAATATTAGGTGTAAAAATCAAAGTAAAATAAAACACCGTTTTTTCAAACACCTTTTATTTAGTATCATATCTTTACAAGATGGCAGGCAGAATTGTTATTAATATATTGTAACATTATAATCAATAACAAAAAAATTGCAATCGCACATGCAATGACATATACATAATTTGTAAAATTAACTTACTTAATTAAAGAGGTACCTACCGAGTGCCTTTATTTCTAACATAATATAACTATATATAAATACATAATTGAATAATATATTATCTTAATTCAAGATCACAGAATACTTAGATTTTTATTTATCTACCCGTTATTTACCCTAATAAGTGTTCATTAAATTTATTATTTAAAGTAAAGGCAAGTATCCGCTCGGCTTCCTGCAGAGTAGAATGCTAATTTATCTAAAACCGTTGGTGTAGGAGCCAACAAATGGATCACCAGGAAAAGCATTCCCATAGAGGGTTGACTTGAGACAGCCGGCCTTTAAAATCTTAAAAGTCCATCTAATTTTGTGCTAGCCCGTCTGGGTAGGTACTTCCTACTCATAACATATTCTACCGCCAAGCAGCAATGCAGTTGTGTTCCGGTCAGTGAGCCAGTATAACTACAGACACAAAGACATCTTAGTTCCCAAAGTTGGTGGCACATTGGCGATGTAAGTTATAGTTAATATTTCTTACAGCGTCAATATATACGCATGGTAGTGACCACTTACCATCAGTTGGCCTATATGTTCGTCCACGTAAATATTAAAAAAAAATACCCTAAATTGTAGGGTTTGGGTAAGGTATTAATTATTAGATTTTTTTTTCTTAAATTAACTTACTAATACAACTAAGGACCATTTTAAAGAACGATAGTAACTATTTGATTATTAGTTGAAATATCTAATCGTAAGTTTTAGTAAAAAGTTGGACTGATTTATATTGACAGTTACTATTGCGTTAATAAGAAAGCATTACTGCGAAACATTTAATTTAGAATGTAACAAATGATGAGGTAAGTTTATTATGTTTTACATATTTATTACATGAACACAATAAAGTTCATTTTATTTTTAACTATCTGTGCTTCAAAAATTTACTTATGTAAGTCATGAATTTGCTTGTAAACTCCGCCGTTAGGTGATATCTTAACGCGAAGTATGCTACTGATCTGAAAAATATTGTAAATATTAGTAAACCGATAACTTGTGTTTCAAAATTTTCACTTGCCATTCCTAAGTCTCTCAACAGAATTTTTGAATCTGCATATAAGCAGAAATCGGCATTACACTCCATAAGTGGGCGTTTATGGTATAATGCTAGGCAGAATCCGGTTAAACCATAGCGTAGATACGACATTGACATGAGAAATTTCATAATTTTTTCGATGAATGGTCCAAAGCCCGTGCCGTAACAACACAAAGCGAGTAATGGAGCTACAGTTGCTGGTGCGATGATTGAACCGTTCTAAAAAAAAAATATAGGATTAATTATCGAAACGATACATCATCACTTAAAAGGTTTAACTATTGTTCAAAACTTAATCAAACTTACGGTAGCATTGAAAGTAGAACCGATTAGAAGACCAAAACCTTCGGAACACAGACCTGTCAAGATGCCAGTGACTATGAAAAGAATTAGTCTGTCCATTTCCAACAGTTGGCCAGACATAAAATAGCATATTAGTATGAACAATGTTCCTAATATAAGCTGAAAAAGAAATATTTTTTTTAACTTGTTACCCTAATAAGAAATATGCTTATCGTTAGACATAATATCAGCCAAATATATTCATTAAATCGATGTTATTTTCTCATATCCTGTCTATTTATTTTATACAAACGGAACTATCAAACTTACAGACATATCTTTAAAAAAACAGACACGAACACAAAAGAGCAGCGTTGACAAAATTTAAATTATAACACGTAGCTATTACAACAACTTTGTATATATAAGTTCATTTAAAATTTTATTGTTTGTGAAAAACATAGATCTCTACTCTTTAATTAAATGTTTGCTACTGATTTTTGATAGATGATATTTGTTATTATTGTATTGATAGATTTGATAGATGATGATGATTGATGATAATTTATATGTAAGAATTTTAATTAGCCACTTATATATATTTGAGCACTTTACAATTTTATTTTAGATGTTTTAGAACCGAACAAAAAAACTTTTACTGTCAACAAAATTAAAAAATATTGTTCGAATAATAAATGAATAGCTTTTAACAGTAGTTTAACTTAAGAAGTTGGTCACTTATTAAGAATTCTTAGATTTCTATTTCATTGGATTCTGTAATTGAACATTATAAGTTTTCATTATATATTAAAATTTACAAAATTATATATCGTACTTTTGTTAGTTAATAATCGGTCAAGAACATAAGGCAAGTTAAATAACATCTATTTGGGAGTGACATCTCGACAGCCGCAATCTGCCAAAACCACACAATTTGCAGGCGAGTTCCACTTATATGTTCATTGTATTTTATATTAAGCTGAAGTGTGTTAGCAATTAAATATAATTTACCTTAATATAAAGTTCTCTTTAATTACATATATTTATTTATTGTTATAAGTTTAAGTACCTACGAGAATATATCAAATTTATTTTCAAATAAGTGGCAAAAAAAAAAACAATTAGAAATTTCGGAATTGTGAGGGTATGAAAGAAAAGAGACGTGGGCATGAATGGCATTGCTTGTACTATTAAATCAAACTGCACACTGTTGTTAAACTCAATATTTAATTAAAGCAAAGAAATGTATTGTACAAATAAATAAAGAAAACTGTTGCGTGATCTAGGATTGGGTACAATGCCATCTACTGGTGGGAAGCGCAAAACAAAAAAAATAGTATGACTTATTATAATTTTGACTTGAGCGAAACTATACCGCGATTCAAGAGTATACTAGCGCCATCTATTACACGTATGCTTAGTTATAACTTACAATATTAATAAAATATATTAATTATTAACTTCTGACAAATTAACATTGAATTCAACAATATTATTTTTGGTTGTTAATAAAAATAAAGTGTCCTCGCTAGATTGTGGTATCCAGATGAATGTTAATTTTTTTTTTTTTTGATTTTGATGAAGTCCAACTGTTTGTTCATTTAATATTAATTTGTTCGTTTTGCAAGGGACATAGGTTATGTATTTAATTATGAAACATTCTATCAATAAAATTTATTTCTAATTTGAAATCATTAATTTAAAAATGTTTGTGAATGTGTCTGTTTTTATCTAATGCGTGTAAAGTATACATACCATTATTGGTAATGTCGATAGAGTTAGAGCTGCGTAATATGCTTTCAAACTATACCATCGATTAAAGTATTCCCTTCGTATCATACGAAGCTCCAATGGAACTAAAAAAAAAATAATTATTTAAAAATCTATATTCAAATGTTAATTATTGTAATGGTGAAGAATTTGTTTTTTGATAGCGATAATTGTGTTGTATATATTATGCTAACACTAAATTGTCAGCGCAGTTTCACACACGTGTCTTGTATAACATATCTAACATTACACAAAGGTAGGTATATTATACGGGTAATCTATTGTAATGCTTTACAAATAGACCATTTAAAAAAATATCTATTTACTCAGACTTTATATATAGTATAGATAAGTATAAATTTAAATAAAAATCATTATTCATTACCACTTTCCATAACTATGTTGCGAATATCGATGTTTCGCTGTACCGTCGTCGTCCCGAAAAGAGGTCCATTAGAATAACATAAATTGTAGAAAGTGATATAAAAGGTCTTCTTAGTGACCCTTCTATGTAAATAGATTTAAAGCCTTCTTATGGATATTAAGGCCTGGCGAATATATGGCAAAAGTTTTTTGACATGTATATTTCGTTACACTTATTTAAAAGTAGTGAAAAGGCACGATTGGGTCACGTAAGATGGCATTTGCATTTTATTCGCAAGGAGGTATTTGTATATTTAATCCAAGGTACTTTTAAGAAGTTGACAACAATAATTATAATACTTAAAAGAAATACGTACATAATAGCTTGTCTACTTATGCAAGTTTATCTAAGTCATTTTTGATAGAGTAAATCATCAGGTGTCAAATTTGATACTTATAAAATATCTTTATAGCGAGTGTATATTTGCTATCAAATATGAATTCCTATTTTATACAAAAACAGGAAGATAGACGGGAAAACGGTCATCTGATAGTTACTGCTTACAGTCACAAGACACTGTCAAACAAATCAATTAAAATTAAGATGCTACGTCTGTTGTCCTTTGATAACACTGGAATACTCATCAAACAGGAATAGAGCAATACAAATTACATCAGTTCGACGTCTGTTGATGAATGTATGGTATCTGCTCAAAATCTCATTATCTTAAACTACTACCAAGTTATTTATTGTATCGATAATATGAAAAAAATCTAATAAGTATTATATTATTATTAGTCGTTTGCAGAAATTCCGCAGAACTGCTCCAGTGCACCAATACATATTACGTCTTAGAAATTCCTTTGAATAATGGAGATTTTATTACGGTGTTATCATTTGTCGTTCAATATATTATTAATTGTAAACACATGATCAGCATGAAGATTTCAATGGTGCTTATTGGGGTTGAAGCAACCTACTGTACAATTTATGTAATAAAATGATTTATACTTACATAATAACACAGGTATCATGATGTAAGTGTACATGAAAAAGACGACACAGCTAAGGCAGAACTTGAAATTAGCCATTGGCTTCTGTCCGTCATTACCAATCAGAAAGAAAATTCCACCAACAAGTACGGCTGCGCTTACATGATGTAAAAGTTGAATCCATAGGTTTACCTGAAATAATTAAAATAATTTATATTTGTTTTTTTTTTAGAATGAGAAATATAATATTATTACATTAAAGGCTAATACTTTTTTTTTTATAGAATAGGAAGGCGGACGAGCATATGGGCCACCTGATGGTAAGAGGTCACCAAACGCCCTTAGACATTGGCATTGTAAGAAATGTCAACCATCGCTTACATAGCCAATGCGCCACCAACCTTGGGAACTAATATTTTATGTCCCTTGTGCCTGTAATTACACTGGCTCACTCATCCTTCAAACCGGAACACAACAATAACAAGTACTGCTGTTTTGCGGTAGAATATCTGATGAGTGGGTGGTACCTACCCAGACGAGCTTGCACAAAGCTCAACCACCAGTATGTGTGTATGCATTTAAATCTTTTGTTATATTTTTTTCATATTTTTCAACTTTTTGACGTTATTAGTCACTGTTCTAATTAATGACAATGACTAATTATTGACAAAAAATATATTTAAAAACTTATACTATCGAATGAGCAATTCTTGTATATGTTGTGTATCTCGGAAACGGTTCTAGCGAGTTGTCTTAAATTTTATATTCGGAAAAGGTTTTGCTTATAAAGTTTATTTATATCTTTTCTGAAAAAAATAATAACTAATTAATATTAGAGCCGAGCGATACTGGTGACAGTGATGTCACTAAATTATAATGTATGATAAAATATGTATATTTGATCATCGTTTGAACAAGTTTTGTGTGGAATGTTAATGTTAGAAATAGTAATGGAGTCCATGTGGCATAAAATCCTTACCATCCTCGGGTATCGCTAGATAATAGAAAATTTTAATAACAAATTAGTTTGCTTACCGAATTTCTGCTAGATTGTTTGAACATTCGATAAATCAATATCGAGAATTGAGTCATGAATGTAGTTGGAAACTCCATTTTCTGCATTTGTTCTTTAGCGACGTGCTCCACAAATATCCTTTGTATAGATTCGTCTGAGTGTAATACCGGTTTTCTATTAAAGCAAGACATTTTTTTTAATTTGCACACTTGCAGTAGGTATGTCAATAAGGATATTAAAAAGTATACAAACTTTTTAAGATCCAAATTGGTCGTTTAACGAAGAGGGACAAATCCACATAAACATAAAAACTAGGTTACGTGTACCTACTAAAAACGCGATAATGGTAAAACTTTCTAATGGAGTAAATATATCCCACAGAAACACAGAATAGTATACTTATTCTTCAAATTATTTTACTTCAAATGTAGGAATTTTTACCTATTGATATGATGCTGATGACTTGTATGTCAAATTTATTCGTGATGTATGTCGTAGGTATTGCACATACAGAGTATTTAACCATTTTAACATTTGTATAGACTGTAGATATTCTAAATCAATTTAAGGTGCAATATGATAAATTATATACTAACATTATACAAAAAAGATCGATAAGGTTATATGACATATCTATGTTCAATTTAAGAACTGCGAATTTAATAAGGATTTTGTAGTTTTGATTAATAATTGTTTTGTGTGCTGTACGTGAAGGCTTTAGTTGTAAATAATGCTGTAGCGTGCGAAAATAATCGTCAAGTTATCGTGTATCGTTTACTAACCGTCCACCCCTTAAAGTCATCCGATCAAGCTTCCTGCAAAGTTTTCCATTTTGACATAGTTCCGACATTTGCGCCGCGCTTTCTGAATTCCCAACTAGTGTTTCCAGGACGAAGTCAGCTGGATTGTGGGTGGTTGGACAAATGTGTCCAATTTCTGCACAGAATGGCACGAGGAGCGGAGCAGCGCCCTGTAATATATTGTTTAAAAATTACTAACATACATTTGCGTTACTTTGGAATAAATACTATTTATTTTTGGCATTACTTTGGAATAAATACTATTTATTTTTGGCATTTGGAATAAATACTATTTATTTAAGCAGCATTGATGAGAGAACCGACACGCTGGTCAAAATACTGCAAAACACATCCCGCAAGTGTTTTCCGCCACAGAGAAGAGACAACGCACCAAAACTCTCTGCTGAGACACTCGAGCTCATGAGAAAACGACGAGAACTACCATCGTTTTTGTCAGATAAGGCCTTAAATCGAATAATAAAAACGCTGACGCGACGCGATCTCCGACGCTCCAATACCCGTGCCATCAAGGCTGCGATTGAGCAAAATCGGGAATCGAAAGTGTTCGCTCGCAAGTTTGGGAGGCCGCGTCTGACAAAACTTAAAACTGAAAATGGTGGGGTCGTTACCTCTAGGCCTGAGATTGTCGGAGAAGTAGAGAGGTTTTATGGGCAGTTGTTCTCTTCAAGATCGAATAAACCCGTGGGAATCAGTATTGATGACCAGCGCGCCCCTCTTATGCGCCATTACTCCGAGGAGCTCCCGGTCGTTGACCAAGGCGAGATTAGGGCGGCTCTAGAACAGCTTAAAAACAACAAAGCTCCGGGAGATGACGGAATCACAACAGAGTTGCTTAAGGCAGGCGGGACTCCGGTCCTGAAAGAGCTAGCAAGCCTCTTTAATTCCGTCATCCAACATGGCAAGACCCCGGAAACGTGGAGCGGGAGTGAGGTGGTACTGTTTTTCAAGAAAGGTGATAAAACCCTCTTGAAAAACTACAGACCAATCTCCCTCCTGAGTCACGTGTATAAGCTGTTCTCAAGAGTCGTCACGAACCGTCTCGCCAGACGACTTGACGAGTTCCAGCCCCCAGAGCAAGCCGGCTTTCGATCAGGCTACAGCACCGTGGACCACATCCATACTGTTCGGCAGATTGTGCAGAAGACCGAAGAGTACAATCAGCCGCTGTGTATGGCATTTGTGGACTACGAGAAAGCCTTCGACTCCATCGAAACCTGGGCAGTGCTCGACTCATTGCAGAGATGTCATATCGATTGGAGATATATCGAGGTACTGAGATGTCTGTACAACGCCGCTACAATGACTGTCCACATCCAGGACTGTAAGACGAAGGCGATCCAACTGCGCAGAGGGGTGAGACAGGGGGATGTAATATCCCCGAAACTGTTCACCAACGCGTTGGAAGACGTTTTCAAAACGCTGGATTGGACTAGGTATGGAGTCAATGTAAACGGCGAGTACATCTCACACCTTCGATTTGCCGACGATATCGTCATCATAGCAGAGTCGCTGGAACAACTCAACGAAATGCGTAGCCTAGGCGAGTCTTCCCGGTGTGTCGGTCTCGGTATGAACTTGGACAAGACCAAGGTCATGTTCAATAGGCATGTCGTGCCGGGACCGATATACGTCGAGGGGAAACCTCTCGAAGTTGTTAGTGAATATACCTACCTAGGACAGATAATACAAGTCGGTAGGAACAACTTCGAGAAGGAAGCCGATCGAAGAATTCGCTTGGCTGCATTTGGCAACCTTCGTCAAGTCTTCAACTCGTCTATACCGCAATGTTTGAAGACGAAAGTCTTCAACCAATGCGTCTTACCTGCCATAACATACGGTGCCGAAACGTGGACACTAACTGCGGGACTAGTCCACAAATTCAAAGTCGCTCAGCGTGCTATGGAGCGAGCTATGCTCGGAGTATCTTTGAAGGATAAGATCAGAAATGAGATTATCCGGAAAAGAACCGGAGTCACCGACATAGCTTGCAAAATTAGCAGGCTGAAGTGGCAGTGGGCTGGTCACGTATGTCGTAGGACCGATGGCCGTTGGAGCAGACGAGTCCTAGAGTGGAGACCGCGAATCGGCAAGCGCAGCGTAGGGCGCCCTCCAGCCAGGTGGACCGACGACCTTAAGAAGGTGGCGGGCACCAACTGGATGCGGAAGGCGGAGGACAGGGAGCTTTGGCGCACCTTGGGAGAGGCCTATGTTCAGCAGTGGACAACGATTGGCTGTTGATTGATTGATTGATTGATTGATTTTTGGCAGCAGGACAAAGAATACAAATCAGATAACACTTATTTTTTTAATATTAATTTAAATCTTAATATTTACTATTAATTGTTATTTGTTGTACATTAGTATCTTTCTTAAGGACTACTACTAGCTTTGTTGAATATAATTATAAATCTTCATCGAAGGCTTCGGGTTCAAAGACGACACTCTCCAATCAATGCGTGCGAGCGGTCAACACAAACATGTTCAGGAAACACTTAAATGTCGGAAGAGACATTAACATATAACATAAACCACAGCTAGCTAGATTGCTTTATTAGCAACCTTTGTACATCTTCTCTAGTGTTTGTGTTTATAATTGTTTCTAAATATTTTGTAAAACAAAGAGTATTTGATTTGATTCTATTTGAAAAAACCGCTGCTCATAATTGTATACAATTACATAATTCGATTGTTCATTGAATAAATTGACAACGTAAAAAATAAATAAGACTGGAGTTTTGCAAAGCGATTGGATGTCACGCAAAACATTAAATAAAGCACAAGGAAGAAACATATATTTTTTACCGCCGATTTGAATTACGCGCTAATTACTTTAATGTCGATGACAACTAATAATTATAACAACATTATTTATTAACTTTTTCTTCACAATTATTAGTTCACTCGTAATAAAAACATTTATATATACAAAACAATGTCATATTATAAATTTTATTCAAGGAATAAATTCAATCTGTTTAAAACAGATCTGTAAAAGACATAAAGAAGCGAACTCCAACACGTTACCGTTTCTATATAGATATTACAATTTTATCGTTTCCTTGAGAAATACGACTAATCGTAAATACAGAATGGAGAAAGCTTTTAAGTACGAGATACTTTAAATAGCTTTAAATCTTACTTTAAGGTATATTAAATATTATATTATATATCACTTATCATATAAATCAACCAACTCTTTGTTACTTGCGGTAAATGAATGTAAATTTATTTAAGATAATTATTGTTGGTCATCAAAAACATTATTCATTATTTAATAATAAAAATGCACTTTGTTAAATTTTAGCTCTTCAATAGCCCTGAGATAGAAATACAGAAATCAACGAAAGTGGGGATTACTACGAAAGTTTTGAAAGCTTTATTCTTCTTGAAAACTGCAGTCCCGATAATAAAAGTCACAAATAGATGTAGTGGCAAGGAAAGAAATATGAAAATTGCAAGAAGTTCGGAACTACGCGATAGTTTTATTTCACGATCTCATGGAATGAGTACTTTTAAGAGGATACTTTGTAACCGTTTAAGTATACAAATTTTATGAATATCGTATAATAATAACAATGCTTTGAATTATTTTATAGAATTGATTTGTAAGTATCTAGTTGAGCTCGATTATTATTTAAAACTAGCTGTGGCGCAGCTTCATTCATTTTGGAATTTATTTTGATTATAATATCTATTATATAGAGTACATATGCGCACACGGATAAGGAAATATCGCGCTTGTTTTACGAATACCATAAATTCTGGGTAAAGTAGCAATCAAACAAATTCTCTATCTTTCTTTTAATAATAAAGTGCATCACACTCATATTCACACTGCATAGATACACGCATTACATGCCAAATAATGTATTTGTTGTAATGTGAATGTATTCTAAAAATAAGGACGGTTTTTTTAATTAATTCAGATTAAACAATAGTATTCGAGCACTGCCTTTTTATTTCTTTAATTCAGTTGATTACTCTTAAAATGTTTCAGGTTAAGCCAAGAGTATTCCAGTTCAGTTGCTCAAAGCTTCTTGTCTTCTCAATTAATAGACTTACAAAGCTATGTTTGCGATAGTGACAGTTGAAGAAGATTACAAAGGATCGTATACATTCATTGAATACAAAGATAAACCAATTCTAATTTGAATAGCTCGAGTACTTGATTAAAATAAATAAAAATAACTAATCATTCTTATTTATGTTAAGGCAATTGAAAGTTAACCATATTTTTTAACTAATTTTAAATGACTAGAATTTTGATGTCTTCTCAAAATCTTAATCGTGCGTATAAATTTTAAGATCTCACTGAATAAATAATTTGATGCGGGTTAAAAGTTTCTGATTGGCACATTCGGTACCGCTGTCAGCTATGTTAATTAACCCGCTTCGGTACAATCAAACTTCGTAGTTTCGTAGGCGGGAAATATTACGGTCTATTAGCTCAGGCTGATGGCTTTGGTAAAAGTAAAATTCTTGCGTAGAAATTTCATCGAGTTTGCAGTTTTTGAAGCTATTAACAGTATTTATAGTGATTTGGTCAATATTCTATCATAACAGGATGTTGAAAAGTATACAAATTACAATATAATTAAGAATATTTGAAGTTCTTTCGCAGATTGGTTCAAAAAAAAAGTTATATCAATACGTTTAATTTTTTTTTTAATTCATACTGTTAACCTTATGAGAAAAATACGTATGTTTGGCTTAGTCGAAGTTTTAAATGTCCACAACCGAATATAATGAAGTCTTTTCGCAATTACGGAAAGGTTTCTTCGTTATATTTTGTTTTCTTATTTTTTTTCTGGGACTAAGTATAAGTAACCCGGGTCTAATAAGAAGTTGCTTACTTTGCCTTTAGGTTAATCCGGCCTCTGGTAGAGTATATTATATTTCTTCTATACAAAAAAAAAAAAAAACCCTAAATGTTTATATATACTTTAAGTATAATTATTTATATTTCATTACAGTTGACTAGCTATCCGATCCGACTCCATACGAGTATAAATGTATTTGAATAAATTATTAAAGTGGCTTTTGACTACATTTCGGTCATGGCGACCCATCCCAAAGTTAAGCCGCGCAGGAGATAGGATTTTGAAAAGATAGACGGCAATCTTGTTTGACTTGTTTTACTTAATTTAATTTAATGAATATTTATAATTTACAATTTATAATGTAATATTCAATTTAAATTTTTCAATTATTGACCCTATTTAATAACTATTTATAATGTGATGCTTTTATGAAAGATGTGATAACCTATAATTAGTGGAACATTTGTCAAAAAAACTTTGAAATTTCTATTGTTACTACTTTGTAAATCTGTAATGTATCTACTGTTGGTTGTCCAAAATAAATAAATAAATAAATAAATAAATAAATAAATAAATAAATAAATAAATAAATAAATAAATAAATAAATCTAACGCGATTCTAGGGAAGCAACCTATAATTTAAATTATTGTACCGCCAGATCATGTGTTGTTCAGAGTTCATCTGTCTTAACGCACACACTTGTGCACATCAATAATTCCAGTTTAGTTGAATAGCCGCCATCGCTGAAGAATTATTTAATAAGTGGTAAATAAACAACGACTGTTTAAGCAAATTGTACGTAAATTGGAATAAACGTACAATATCTTATCAATTTAGTAAGCATTTGTTAATTATTTACCTGATAACAGCATAATCCTCTAGCCAAGACATAAACTCTGTCAAAAAGTGAGAACAATGAGGCCGATGGTTGATGTATTGTGCATATTATTGTTCTTCCTTGTCGTGAGAGGAGGCGTAAAAGCACAACCAGTTGCCGGATGGATACCACGTCGAGTCCGCTGAGAACAAATTATAAAAAAAAATATTACTTTAAATTCACTTTCATTACAACGTTTACAAAATTTATTATATTTTAAGCATTAGTTCAAAGTTGTAAGCCACAAGTAGTAGGTACCGATATTTTTTTTATGTCGCTCGTAAAATAAATACTGTCGTTTTAATAGTCATTTCAATTAGTAATATTTTTTGGCTTAGTTCACGTTGTTTATATACACTGGTGCTATATGCACTGCGGCCTGCAATGTGTCCCCATCCATACCCAGTCAGTGTCTCCATTCCTATGTCAAAATTATGGTTTTGCCAGTCTATAAATACAGTAAAAATGCAGTTGAGTAAATCACGAGTGGGCCGGGCTCAGTATCCGGGTGAGTTTTATTCTAGTTCATCTTTTTACAGACAGTTATTTATTTATCACAGTATTAAGAACACTGAAATATAACCTATTTTTTTAATCGTATACTTCATAAATATAAAATCATCATAGTAATAAAAATACGTTATTATTGAATGTGGCTCCGTAACAACAAATCTACTTTAGGTAGGTACTTACTGTACGGTTGTAACAATCGTGATAGACAGACCTATTTTGTTACTAGTAACATACATCTATTCACGATATTAAACGTCATGTAATAATTATATTTAAAACAATTTACATATTCACATTAAAATATAAATTTAAACAAGAGAATTCACTCAGCACTACAAGTTTTGACGAACATTTGAAACAACTGCTAACGGAATAAGTTTGTTTAGGAAGTCGAGTGTGTCTAAAGCATTTCGCCACTAAGTTAGACCGAAATTTATAACATTTGAAACTTTATATAAAATGTACATTTGGGTGTAATATGTTACATAGTTGTAACTACATCAGATTGTGTTTAAATTTTTTATAATGCAAAATTTTCAAATGTCTATATAAGGTGTATGTATGCTAGTTGAATTGCTGTAATGAATAAGATTTGTATTTTTAGAAAGAATCATTTCCAAAGGGAATTGGATAGATTTCGATTTTCCAAGCACGGTTCAGTTTTATCACCAATAAAATGCTACGACGGATGTCGTGATTAAGTCAATTACTCCTTACTGTGTACATGTAATCTGGAAATCCGTGTTCTTTATAAATTTTCTTAGATATTCTCAGCTAAGAATGTTCGAGATAAATATATATTTTTTAATGCATACGTAAAATGGAATTGACTTTAGATGATGTTTTAATTCTAATATAACGACGAGGTAGGTTCTGAGGGGCTTTTTTTTTATATGCCCCGGGATGGCAAATGACTCTACTTCACCTGATGGTAAGTGGTAGTAGAGTCCAAACGCGACGACGGCCAGTACAGTCGGGAAGAATGTTCTGTACTAGCCGTCCCCGCCTTGCCGGCCCGCAAGATGCCTCTTCACGCTTCGTTTGAAGGAACCCGGGTTGTAAGAGGAGGGGAACACGTGAGCTGGTAAGGAATTCCATTCTTTGGTAGTGCGACAAAGAAAGGAGTTGCCAAATTTCTTTGTGCGCGATGGAATTGATGTCACAGTTAGGCGGTGACATCGAGAACCAGCTCGCGTGGACTTAAGAAGGAAGGGGGAAGCAGGAATTAGAGAGAATAATTCCTCAGAGCACTCGCCGTGATACAGACGATAGAAAGCGCTCAGTGCTGCTATCTCGCGACGCAATTGTAAAGGTTCAAGGGTGTTTGTGACCTTTACGTCGCCAATAATGCGTACTGCACGTCGCTGCAACCGGTCCAAGGCCTCCATTAGGTACTTAGCGGAGCCATCCCAAAGGTGCGAGCAATATTCAACGCAAGACCGTACCTGTGTTTTGTATAACAGGCACAGTTGTTGTGGCGTGAAAAAACGCCGCACCTTGTTCAGAACTCCGAGTTTTCGTGAAGCTGTTTTTATAATAGCCTCGATGTAATCCCTTGGACTAAGGTCGCAGCGAACGTCCATCCCCAGCATGGCGATTTTGCTTTGTATCATCAGCGGTGTGCCACAGAGGGAGGGATGAGGGTAAAATGGTGACTTTTTCGATGTGAGAGCGCACACCTGTGTTTTCTTGGCATTAAACTCAACAAGATTATCAGAACCCCATTTGGCGATGAGCTCTAATGTCCTATCGAGTTCAATAACAAGATTCTCCCTCCTCTCCTCAGTTTCCGCCCGCCCAGCCACTGCGCGTCCGTGGTATCCACCATGCACTGTACTATCATCCGCATAGCAATGTATGTTCCCAAGAGAGAGCATATCATTGATATGCAAAAGAAAGAGTGTGGGAGATAGCACAGATCCCTGGGGGACGCCAGCATTCACTACATAGAATTGTGAAGCGCAACCATCTACTAAAACACGAAGGCTACGTTTGTGTAGGAAGCTGGCAATCCAGGTGCATAGCTGAGCAGGCAGACCATATGCCGGTAGCTTGGAGAGAAGACTTCTGTGCCAGACCCTGTCGAAAGCCTTGGAGATATCGAGGCTGACAGCCAACGATTCTCCATGCTTGTCGATAGCTTCACCCCAGAGGTGCGTTACGTACGCTAGAAGATCACCTGTGGACCGTTTTGGTCGAAACCCGTACTGACGATCATTAATTAGACAGTGATCTTCTAGGTAATGGATCAGTTGGTTGTTTAAAATCCGTTCCATCACCTTTCAAAGTACTGAGGTGATAGCTATTGGCCGATAATTTGCCGGGTCAGACCGATCCCCTTTTTTGGGAACCGCTTGCACATTAGCTCTTCTCCAAGCCTCCAGCACACATCCCGAAGAGAGAGAAAGTTGGAACAGGCGCGTTAACACAGGAGACAGCTCCGCCGCGCACTTCTTCAGCACAATGGCTGGTATTCCATCGGGACCGCTAGCTTTCCGTATATCGAGTGGTTGCAGCTCCGCACGCACATCACGTTGCCTGATTTTGATGTCAGGCATCGTGTGGCCACATGAAGGTATTGTTGGTGGCTGCGCACTACAATCATCGATCACAGAGTTGTCGGCAAAGAGTTTAGCCAGGAGGTCGGCTTTCTCCTGCGGACTGTGACCTAGCGATCCGTCCGGATTTCTGAGCGGTGGCAGCGAAGGTTGGCAGAAATTGTTTTGCACAGACTTGGTCAGACGCCAGAAGCTACGGGAGCCCCTAGGATGCGAAATAAGGTCATGACCAATCTGTACAATGCGTTGTGCATCCGCTCTCGTGTATGCCTTCCTACAGGACTTGGAATTTTTATTGTAGTTTGCTTTCAGTGAGTCAATGTTAGATGCCCCGCTAATGCAGGCGTTGATCCACGCGCGATATGCCGCCTGCTTAGATGACACAGCGTCGGCACATTCAGGCGTGAACCAACGGTTACGCGTACCCCTATTGATGAGATCTGAGCTAGGAATGTAGTATTCCATTTCTAACATGATCTCATCAGCAACAGCAGCGGCACTAGCTGTCGGGTCATTCCCACTGAAGCAACGTTCCTTCCAAGGGACTGACGCATAGTAATCGCGCATACCATCCCAATCTGCCGACTTATAGTGCCAAACGCGACGTTTGCATACCGCTGATGGCGGCAGCTTGGCCTGTGGCACTTTGGTAGATATAAGGCCGTGATCCGAAGAACCAAGTGGAGCTTGAACCACAACCTGATATTCCACCGGGTGAGAAGCCAGCAGAAGATCCAGTAGAGAAGGCGCTTGCCCATCAATGTCTGGGATCCTGGTGGGCTGATCAACCAGTTGGGTCAAGTCGTGTGTGAGAGCAAAAGCATGAGCAGTTCTTCCAGCATGGTCAGTTTTGAGGGATTTCAACCATGATTCATGGTGAGCATTAAAATCCCCCAAAAACACCAATTCCGCGTTAGGAAACTGCTCTTGCGCAGCATCTGCCACCCGACTAAGATGGTCGAATAATCGGCTTGTCTCCAAGTCACCATTGTGGGATCTGTAGAGGCACACGTAGACTCGACTCTAACGAACCAGGTCCACACGTACCACCAACATGGAGAAGGAGGGGTCCTCCAAGTAGCGCAATCGGTGACAACAAACATCCGCCCTGACGAACAAGCATACTCCGGCTTTCGCTTTAAAAGATTCTTCAAGCATGTAGCCGGGATAGTTAAGGTAGCTGGTGTCGGCAGGGCGGAGTATTTGCGTCTCTGTGAGAAACAACATTGCTGGCCGTGCTGCCTCGAGATGGTGGTGGACAGCGTTGAGGTTAAAAGAGACGTGAAGCGAGCGACGTATTGCCACGATAGGGATGGGCAAAGTATGGAGGCGTGTTTTCCCAAATGTTTGTCAAAAAGGAAAATATACTGATCCGCCGGTCGGAAGGGCCCCCGAACCCCCCCGGAAGTGGCCGCCGGGACCCCACCTTCCGGTCACCAACCGGCACGACGGTCCACCCCGAGATTATACGTGGCCTGGTGGGGCAGCCTCGCGAGCTGGTTAGGCATGCTCGGGCCCCTGTACTATGCCACGGGCAGCCAGCGGAACAGCCGTTTCTTCGGGTCTCCCTGTCCGGCAGGTCAATACAGTTTCCCCCGGCATTGGTTCAACAGCCGTCTCCACTGGACCAACACCCATCGCGGCATTACTCGCTCGGGCACTGGCTGTACGCTGGCTGACCTTGAAACGCGGCTGCAAGCCACTTCACGAGTTTTTCACCATGCGTACGGTGGTAACAAGCCAGGCGGATGTTAGCATCCTACCACCAGATGAGCAGATGGTCGCTCAGATATCCCTTAGTCGCCTCTTACGACACCCATGGGAAAGAGAGGGGCAGTGAAATGTATTCTTTCTCCGTCACTGCACGGATTAAAATTATTGAACTTTAACAGATCTAGCGTAGAAAATAGGTATTTAAGACATACAACGTATTCACATAAGTATTAAATGGCAGTTTAAATATCTAACACCAGTAATCAAGTCCTTAATATTATTATTATATGTAAAATTGTTATGTACATAACATCACGCGTATTTTAAGAGTATGTTATAATATTATAAAATTTGATTTTTTGTATGTTTGTTTGTAATGGATAGACTCGAAAACTACAATATAACTAAATTTATTATTTAAAACCTTTAACCTACAGAAAGATACATTGTTAGCAAGTAACATATGCATATTTTTTTTGTTAAACAATTAGAGATCCCTACGCAAATTGCAATAATGTAACTCAAGGTATTATTTTTTTCCTTTAAAAGTCATTATTTGATTTGCACACAGAAGAGATTACACAGAACTCTAAGAGATCTAAATAGCTCAGGCAAAATTATAGGAGTGCTTGTGTTGTAATGAGTTAGTTTTCATCATTTATTTGAATGTCTAACTTAGGAGATATTACACCACGTAATATGTCCTAAGTTAGACATTTTTCAAACCGGACGAAGTCGTAGCAGGCCACCAGTTGCAAATATGATTATAATAAATGTTCGCATAAATTAGTAATGTACTTTGTATTTCTTCAAACTTCATTTGTATTCTTGACTTCATATCTATAATAAACGATTACTTATGTTTGTTGTGTATGGTAAATTTCAAAATACCATATTAACTACATATTAAGTCGTGATCAGAGATAAGCTTAATCAGTATATTTATAAGATTTTCCTTAGTTAGCAAATCATTTGCATGTCTTACAATACACGACGTAACATATATTATGGAATGATATGATCTAATCTGATCGTATTTTTTAATCTTAAATCTAGGTTATTCAGTAATCTAATATTGTGTACAATTGTTAAATATTTTCCTTTTCATCGTATCGTCTAAATGGGATAGCTTCGTCAATCACATATGCTAATGTTAGGATAACGAATCAGATATTAATTTAAACAAACAAAGTCAAAACAATATTCGCGTATTTATGGATCAGAATTCCGTAATAAAATTTATGCATTATTTAAATTTATTGATATTGGAAATACGGATTTAACTTTACGAAATTCGTTTATCAAATATTCAGTGGACTTAAAAATATATTCAATGGTTTTAATGAATATCGTACGCCGTGTCTAGGTTTATTTAAATATAAGAATATTTTTTAAGTATCAGATTATGTTATAGTAGGGAAGCATAATAGAAGATTTTAGGATACACTCAAGCGCGGTAGATTAAATAGGGAATCCCCAGGTAAAAAAAAAATCATTTAGATTTAATTGATGGTTTAATCACCATCAATTAAATCACCATAGTTAATTACGCGCTCAAATGTGAATTTTAACTTGCAAAAAGAACATCATCTCGATATTCTCAAGCGCAATCCTTTTTTTTTTCGTAGGAAGTAATTAAAGGAAAACGGGAAAATATAATCTCCCGACTTCCACAAGCCGAAATTAAAAGAGCGTGCAGCTGCAGTGAAGCATGTATTCCCCCCCGCACAACTTAATGTTTATATATATATATATATATTTTTAATATGTATTATAATTAAAATAAATTCATTTTTGCGTGGATTAAAAGATTTCTCTAAAGATTCCCAAAAAAAGATGTATATAACTGAAGAGTTTTTATGGGTGTACATACATATCGTGGTATCTCAGGTCGATGGATAAGATGTCTACTGAAAATTTTCTGTACACAAAAATACCTCAAAACCTTGCTTGCGTACAAGGCTTTTGTATATTATATACCGTTCCGGTTAACTAAAAGTATTATATAATCTATTTCGTTAAAATTATTACTAAAATCTTGGAGTTTATAAACCTAGATAGGAGATGAATGAAAAAAAAAAGAAAATTTCAATATCCGTAACGTTACTACAATGTAATGGTATGCATAATATGCATAAGTTCAATAATATAACATTTATATATTATATAGAAAATGATGAGACTTAAAATATATTCTTTAAATGTTTTACTCAAAGATAAATAATAAAGGAAATACGCGTATAGAAATAGGCTTATTGCAACTGGGATCGCTTCTGTTTCAAGTTGAAAAAGTATCAAAACTTTAGTACATTTAAATAAATGAATCCGTGTAAAAAATATTGTTAAAAATTACGAAGGGAGAACATTTTATATGATATTATATAAGGCATGATAATAAGTCATATTATTCTGACCGAGATAGATAATAAAAAACCTTGTAGACAGTTTTTAAATGATTATTATATATATGTTATTATATATATAATCATATACATATATATATGTATATGATTGAAGAAAAAGAGTAATTATTGACTTATTGCGTGATTTGTCGATTCTTCTCGTGGGAATCTATATTCTAGTTTTAAATTTAACTATTTAATTTTTCGGAAGTACATTATTAGTTTAATAATAATATTTGGCGGTTTAAATATCTAAATGAAAGACATTTTTAATTGTAAAATTAGTTGCTAATTTTGGAAAAATATGTATTATTTAACAATGTAGTCGAACAGGTTGTTCATAATTTTAAATTAATTGATATTAATTCAGCATGTATTTAATTAGAAAAGTTTGTTAGGTTAGTAACATTTATTTTTAAAGATATAAAGACTGTTAATAATGTTAAATAGCCTTGTTTCTATCATTAGAACTTAAAAAACTACTTTGAAAGAAATTCATAATGTTTTACGAATTTTTACATAGCATATATAATAATATTCTAAAAAGTTGTTTTTGGAATAATAATCAATTCACACTGTATTAGATGTGGGTAAAATTGTGTGTACATTTTTTTTTAAATTAATTTAATTAATTATAATCGAAAACTTGATTGAACTTTCTTCCTTCAGGTAATTTATCTCCACAGCCGTGTTTAGATACACTAAAAGCACGTTAGTGTATCTTTTGAATAATTTTAATATGTCTACATATTTTTATTACCAGCGGCATCACCATTTTAATTTTAAGATTGTTGATGACAATACTGTATTCACGTGCAAATAAAAAATAACTATAAATCATGTCTGGGTCTCGTGTCGTTTAATCTAAATTAGACAAGCCATGAAATCCAAGATGTCAAATTTTTGGGCATGTCATTTCACTGAATTAATCACCGTTTGTAAAACTGAAATTCAAATCATGCTTCCTTTTCACGATAACTTACAAATATAATAATATATTAATATAAATATGATAAAATATACATAAAAAGTAATATTGTATTAATTTTTACATTAATATTTACAGTTTAATATGTATAAGAAATGGATGTAAACGACTTAATACCACATACAAACCGCAGAATATACAAGAAATATAAGGAATTATTTTGTATCTTTATCGTTTTATATATTCCACTATGAAAATGCAAAGAATTTATGATAGTAGCTTTAAAATAAATCTGAAAACTTCGTGTTGTTAAAATGAATAGTTTATTTTTCAGCTTTCAAACGAAAATACACGTTGAAAAATTATAAAAGTTAAAAGAAAAGTATAAAGTTGTGCGTAAACATTATATACTGAATTGCAGATTAGGTACTTTAAAATCATTCTATTTAGATGCGTTGATGTTGAAAGACCAGGCTAAAGTTTTAGTGAAGCTCATCCATCAATCGAGTACGCATTTTTTTGTAGCAATTCACACTACGCCAATCAAAAATATTTGTAAATAAGATAAGAGCAAGCTAATAATCTCGATGAACAAACTGGAATTATTTATTATTGGTAAAAAATTAAATATTCGTTGTGATAATTTTTGTATTTAAGTTTAAGTTTCTTGACTTTACCATTAAACTTTTAAAAAAAGTGGAACCTGCGATCGTGAACCATTTCACGAGGGCGTTTTTCGTCGTCATCTCGAGTGTATAGCACCAGTTGGCTTCTAAACTAAGTGTGTTTTCAGAGTAGGTAAGTAGCTTATTTGCTCCATAAATGTATGATCTATTTTGAGATGTAACCTCCAAAACTTAAAACTGGTATATATAATTCAGAATTCAAACCATTTCAAACCAATTCCCAGCACAAAAATGCTAACAAAACAAAATCCATAAATCTTTATAGCTTTTGTTTTATTTATTTATTCGTTATCTAACCGAAGAAGTGATTGAACCTTTATAAACACAATAACGATAAATAGATTTTAACTTACGTGGTAGGTTCATCAAGGAAAATGATCGGTGGATTGTTAACCAATTCTAGGGCCACGGAGAGACGTTTTGATTGACCCCCTGAGAGATGATTGGACATGATTTCTCTATGCTCCCAGAGACCGAGAGTTTGGAGGATTTCTTCGACCTAGTATAAAAAATAAAATTATAAATATACGTCCAACTTTCTGAAAGCAATAAATCATATTTGTAAATTCATTTGAATAAATCATATCAGTTGTGAAGTTAGTCAATTTAATAAATCGAAATATTAACAATTCTCTTTATATTTAAACTTAAAATCTTATAACCTATAAACTTGGTTCGACAGCTTTGCTATTGAGTTTCAGAGTAGAAATTGTAGGCAGCTGTGTAAAGAAAAAATCTGAAGTGTGGAGATTTGGAAAACTTTTTATTTTTAATCAGTAAATTGAATCAAAGTCGAGTTGAATTTTAGTTCTGAGCAAAAGGGGCCTAGCGATAAATCACTCGTCCTCCGAACCCTATGAGACCGACGATAATTTGGTGGAAACCTTATGAATAATTAATACGAATTATGTAATTAAACGTAAACTATATGGTTACTATTATTTTTATTATTATATTTATTTATATTGAATAAAAACTAAACCAAATTCCTATAAGAGGAATATATTTAAATAATAAGCCCTGTTTATAATTTAGTATATCCTATGTTCTGCTGCTTATCCTAATTACCTTCTCAAAAATCACCATGACCTGAAAGCGGTGGTTCGTAACGACCTCGGCTAGGATATTTCATATATTACGAGTACGAACTACGCCAGCAAATTAGCTTGATATGTGAAAATAAGCCGCCGGAATGTTTTGACCGAAATGTGAGAATGTGAAAACTAAATTCTATTTGACATATATTTTGAATCAGAACATATTATGAAAAGAAAAGATATGGAAATATAAAAATATTAAACTAAGGGACGGGGCAATTAGAATATATATTTTTTATTATATACAACAATATCTAAATATTCTCTTATAAAAAGAATTAAAATTAAGTAAAGTTATATACGGTTTATGAGGTTTTAAATGTAAAATTATTGAAAGATAATATTACTAATAACACAGGACAGTATAAAGAAAATCCTGTAGAAATATAAGAGAAAATGACAATTTTAATTGGTTAACATGTAAATGATATTATGATATTATTATGTAAATGATAAGATGATCGATTTTATTTTTATTTTTTTACTGCGTACAATGGTGTGTAATTATTTATATAGAGCATTTCGAAAATTATTAACATTGTTGATTTCCTTACTCGTTTTCTGGTGATTTATAACGTTCCACATTTGTAGCAGATATTTATCATATAATATATCGGAAAATGTTCAAATATATCTGTTATAGCGTTTGGAATTGTTGAACAGGAAGAAACCCGAATATATTAATATCATTATTTATTTAGTAAGTTTTGTTGAACTTAAGGTGAATTATGATACATTTTTAATCTCTATATTAAAATTTATAAGCCTAGTCAAATTATTTGATAGTTGAATGTAGTATTTAGTTTTATCATCAGAATAACAATGGTTAGGATCCAATTCCTTACGTAGTTTTAATAGTATTCTAAATTAGGTTAATAGAGTACCTTGTGTTATCGTTTTTTCTAGATAGTTTCAATCGATTTGGAATATTATATTTTTTAAAATATAACGTATCAGTAAATCGGCATATTTATTATACGCCCTATACATTTCACGGATATTGTTTTATTTCTAAACAACGTGCTGCGAACTGACGTGACAATATTTGTTAGGTAATTCTTTTTTTAAATAAATTCTACACTATAAATTTTTATAGTATTAAATCTACTTTTAGTTAATAAGTATGCGAATATCTATGCGTTTTACGGTATAAGGCTATTTACTCAACATAATTCTAGGTTAGGCACTCACCTAGACGGGTATTTCTTAATACTTGAGCATAGCCCCTTTCAAATAAATACCTATGTTCATGTATGTGGCTGGCGTATTAAGAAATAGTTTCCGGCGACATTGCCATTTGGAATAAGGTAATTGTTCGTAATAACATAAAGGTATTTTGTGAAAACGAAAATAAATGTTTGGTTGACTTAATTTAAAGAGCCGACATGGCTAGAGCAAGTGAATCTTAAAGTTAAACACTTGTAAATACAGCGGGTACTTACAAGTGCTTAACTTGTGTTTAATATACATCTTGTGCTCTGCGGTGAAGAAATACATCGTGAGGAAACGTGCTTAAAGCAAATCCGCAACATGTTTATTCTAGCAACCCGCATTGGAGCAGCATGGTGGAAAAACCTTCTTCTCAAAAAGGTGAGTAGGCCTTAGCCTAACCATTTCAGGCTGTTACTTCAAATTTATTTTTTAGCTTAGTATCGGGTTAATAGTTCTTGTAAAAAATTGTAGAAATATGTGTCCAGTTTTTAATTTAATGTAATTTTATTTTGTTTTTATATTCTTTATTTACAAATAATTAAAACTGGTATTTTTTTCATAAACTCGTATTCATTCCTCACAAATTTTAAATATACTCAACAAAGGCAATTTAAGTAAATCATCATATTTCATTTGATTGATATAAAATTGAATTTAATTAAAATGATGTCATATATTTTTATAGTCATTTTGAATACTGATATTTAAAGGTCACAATCAAATTGTGAAATAGTTTTATGAATAAAAACTTAGAAATATTAAGACTATCTTAAGCTAGACAGAATGTAAAAATAATGTGGGTTTAAAGAGCGACAAATTATACTATTTTACTCACTACGAGTTCTTTCTCTTTTCTCCCCAATTCTCTCCCAAGTTTAAGATCAGCGGCTATCATCATGGACTCGCTGACTGTGAGCCTGGGCTGCAGTAGGTCATCTTGCATAATGTAACTGCTAAGTTTCTTGAATAATCTCATGTCTCGTGCATGTCCATTGACCGTGATCCGACCGTTTACACCGTTTGATCTGGAAATAATAAAATACTTTTTTAAAATAAAATGATTGTTAATATATTACATCCATTTAAATGATATTGATTATTAAAATTTGCTTGAGTTTTTATTTTATTTTATTCCGTCTCAGAATTTGGAGTTCTTTTTTATTATAAATAGTAAAAAAAATTAGTTGTCCATAATGTGTATAAATGTATATTATGTATTTGATAACTTCCTTATTAATAATAC
This sequence comes from Nymphalis io, assembly GCF_905147045.1. Lineage (NCBI taxonomy): Eukaryota > Metazoa > Arthropoda > Insecta > Lepidoptera > Nymphalidae > Nymphalis > Nymphalis io. The sequence continues at coordinate 4,347,289 of NC_065897.1, forward strand.
ACGTTTGCGTCTTTTTATAATATACACTATAATAAAGAATATGTCTTATTTACTATTATAAAAAAAAACATAACTGAATTTAGGGCAATATACACAATTATTTATTTTAGTATAATATCATATTTACACGATTTTAATAGTTTGCTTTGCTGACAAACGTTTGTCTTACCCTAACAGATAACGGTAATTAATTGAAGTTTATAAAATAGTATTTGTGGTAAATAAGATTAATTAGAATATAATAGCTATCTACAATATAACGCAGTACAACACATAATATGTATTTTTATTATAGAGTTCGGTTAAAACTATTTATCTAGAATATAGAATCGATTGGATTTCAACATAAAGGACTCGACAACGTAATGAAAAGACATTTAAACCATTTTATTAATTATGCCACATGTCAGAATATCTATAATGTGTAATTAAAATAAGACTCTTTGGAATCCCATAACTTTGACAATGCCAAAAAAAACAACAATAATAAAGCTAGAAGAACTATTAAATTATTATAGAATAAATAAAAAAGTATATTATACTAAGTATATTAGTTAGCGTAATTAACTCTACATTCGTACTTACGTGTATCCAGCAAGTATGTTCAGTAGTGAAGACTTGCCAGCGCCAGATGGTCCCAAGATGCAAGTTAATTCGCCTGATCGAAATTCGCCCGATACATTGTGTAAAATACGACGTTCATCTGTGAACAAAAACACATTGAACATTCTATATTCAAAAACATATGACAGAGAAAACGAGTGAATTGATTTTTTTATTTATTAATTGCTCTCTCTCTCTATCTCTTTGCAAGCCCATCTGGATACACATCTATGTGTTGTGTGCGTTGTAACTACAACCGATAAACAATACTTATTCATATTTTTGTGTTCGGATGTGAAAGGGGAGTGAGCCAGTGTGACTTCTTAGATCCCAAGATTGGAGGTGCCTTGGCGAATTAAGGAATAATTAATAATTTGTCACATACCAAAATTTGTATAAAACATTTGTATTAAAATAAATAAATATTTAAATATGAAAGATACAAATGCCAAAAAATGATTGGTTTAGGTCTATTCATTAAAAAAAAAAACGTTGAGTTTTGAATTTTAAACGTAGGTAACGTTAACGGTCCAAATATAATTCATTGTACTTTTACTCAAAGGTTTAAAAAGCAAACGTAAATATATAATTTAGAAACGAAAGACGATTATTAACGCCAATTGAATTAATACTCGTACATTTTTATAATATTTACATACAAAGAAACAGGATTTTTGCGTGTTTGTCGTGTTTCAAGGTTCATAATGTTTAAATTTTTTATGAATCAAATATCATTTGTTTAAAAAAAAAGAATAGAAAAAATTTTAGTCCAAATTTTCTTTGTACCGTTAGTACTGTAATGGGATTTCCCAATGTATGGACAAAAAAAAACACGAAAATATGACAAACAGCTTCAACTAAAAATCTTCTATGATGGAAATTGAAATAACTTTTTGCGTTGAAAATTTAAATACTTAACTAATCAGTAACGTGAATAGAAACGGAGGGCATGTTGAAAAATGGTCGCTTTTGTTCGTTATAAATCCATCATGTTGCTTCATAAAGGTAAAACATCGTATTTAATGTTAGTTTTACAAAAACTATGGTTCTATTAAGATAAATATAATTTAGCACAAATATTAAAAAGACATAAACTGAACTTATAGTGCCATATGACACTCATAAATTATAATAATACGAACTTAAGACTTATATAATTACATAGTTATAAGGAAACAAGCTGCGATTTCTGTTATTATTATTATAAAAATTACATAAATATTAAAGGATTTAACATATTATAGTTATAAAAAAAATATTAACTGAAATAAAGCCTAAGAAACGTTTCTCAGCTATTGTACAGACCTGACGTTTGGGGTAACAATAAAGCCACAATTCTGTAAAAGAAAACAAAGGTACGCAATTTAATTAAATAAAAATGCTCTCAGTTTCGTGGGTTCTGCCCAAACGATCACTCTAAATACATTTTACGTCTTTACAGAAAATATTGACTTTATTGATTGCTTTATATGATAGCTGAACTTGTAAGGAACTCGTAACATATTTATCCACCAAATCAATAACTTGGTATTTTACTAAAAAGGGTACATTAAATGCTGCTAGCATTCTCGCTACTAATCCATGCGGTCATTATTTGTACCGTAGCTATTTTTAATTTTTATTTGTATATAAATTTAATTTAAATAGTTCTTAAATAAAAACTAATTATTGAATTGAAAATAAAATAATATATATCCTGCCTTTAGTCTAACATACATCAAGATATTCGAGATGAAAGAAATGTTCATGAGTCTACAAGTATATATGAGTATTTTATACATAAAATCATTATTGAAGCCATCACTTGCCCTGCCCTTATTTAATTTATTTGGTATCACCATAGATTGCAAATTGCAAAGGGTTTAGCAGAAGTTGAATGAAGCTTACAACCTCTGTATATGGCTACTGAATTGATTTATTTATCTGTTGAACATATATAAACACGGGGGTAATCGCACACAATTGCCTAAAAAAACAAAATCGCTCTGTTGGGGTATCCAATCATGTAGATTTGTTAAAGTTTACACTCACAAAAGTCACACCCTTAATTTCAATTGGATGTTTATCTTTAGTTGAAAAGTTCAAAAAGTAAATATGTAAGATAAATATATAATTTGGCATGAGAGACGAGTAATAGCTTCCATTGTAATTACATTTTCATATGAACTTAACATTTACATATAAATGAAATATTGCATGTTGCATGAGATCCTCAAGATTTTCGCGTGAACGTCGGCTTAATATGTGGTCGTAATCCTTTAATTTCCCATGAATTAAATTATGCTACCCTAAATATGGTAATATAAGGATTTTCGCCCGTGCTATATTTTAACCAATGATATTTAAAAATCCAAACAATCTATTCGTATTGTGCTAATGAATCGTACAACACGCATTGTTTTTTTAACGTGTTTATTTAAATCTCATAATATTTACCGTTTCGAATCGCAAAATTTATCTCTAAAACTTACCTCTTTATAATATTAGTAAACAACAAACATAAAGGAACTTTTAAAAATATTTTTTTTGCGTCAGAATGTAAAATAAATATTCGTCACACGTCTTAGTTTTATTGTATCTATTTATATGTGTACTAATATTATAATTTGTTTTTTGTCATGTTTGTTTATAATGGATAAACTTAAAAACTACTAAGCCGATTTTAAAAAAAATGTTTCAAATTCAGAAAGCTACATTATCAGCGAGTACCGAAAGCTATATTTCATTAAAAAAAATAGAGATCCTTACGAAAATTGCAATAATGTAACCCAATGTATCAAAAATTTTGCTATAAAAGACATATTTGGCGTGCGCTGCGAAAACTATTGTTGATAGGTACCTAAATTAATATAATGCATTTGTACCGGCGACGTTTTACATCTAACTAATATAGTTTCGTCACACTAAAATTTGTTCAAAATGAGTCAATCAAAACACGGGTAGAATTGAAAGACAATGACAATCGTATCATGATTATCATATCATAAGGATTAATCCTTATGCAAATAAATAGTATACGTACATGTAAATTTCTTTTTAAATTATTCGAATCGACCTTACGTTTAGAAGTTACGACGGGTATAAAAATTCTAAACCGAGAAAAATGCCACGTGTGAGTGAACACCGGTTATCGGGAGCGAACAGTACTACGCCTAGTCTATTATTTACGTATATACATATTACTTTTTGTAAATTAGAAACAGTTAAATAGTACGTTTATGATTTTAATATTTTTTATTATTTATAAATTTAAAATGGTCTCCATTGAAAATACAATGCACCACCAACCTTGGGAACTAAGATGAAAAGTCCCTTGTGCCTGTAGTTACATTGCCTCACTCAACCTTCGAACCAAAATACAATAATACTAAGTATTTTTTGGCGGTAGATTATGTACCTACCCAGACGGACTTAAACAAAGCTAAAAGTTAAAAAGCAAAATTATCTCAATAAAGTGAAAACCGCATTAAAATTTAACGTACACTTTAAAATAAGTTACTATTTAAAATATCTACCATATTATGATAACTATAAAATTATTAAAATCGTTTACTCAAGCTTTTTAGAGCAGCATCGTATTCGTAATATATCACAATGAGTGTTTATTTATACAAAAGAGTAAAATGTTTACGATCCATTCTGTTCATAGCCTCGGTCAGTATAAAATTTAGAACAAATTGAGGTATTAAATTTTATTTTTATAGGGCTTTGTGTTTGAAGACTTATTTCGGCTTATTGATTTTTTCATGCTAAACCAATTTTTATTAACATAAGCTTTTAACATAAAAATTTATGTATAAATATTTTACTTTTTATGTCCAGTGTATAAATTCTGTTCAAAAATAAGAGTAGACTTTCTAGGTAACAAATATTTTACTTTCTTTTTTTTTCTAATAGAACAAGTCTTAATTCGTCTTAAGTTGAACTTTACATTATTTAAAGTCAAATTTGGATAAAAAATATAATTAAATAGATATAATTGATCACTTCCTTATCTGTATCCATTAATATGTGGCTGTTATTTTCTAGAAAATAAATGTCGTCAGGCAACCTGCACGATAAACTTAGGTTTTTTAGCGTTTTATATAACTACAGTCAGTAAATAAATATGCAGTTTTATCTACTGACCTAAAAATAGCTCGGATTCGGATCCTGAAATCCTAGATCAAACTTATACGATATGACCGCATTATTTTGAATAGAACCTCATAAATATATAATTGCATAAGAAAAAAATGCTTAAATTGTCTTAAAATTCTGATCGTATTATAAAAAATGTACCTCTGATGTTAAGCGTCAGCGTCATGCAACCATTATTTTATAGTGTTGAAGTTAAATGGGTTTTAGACTTCCATTAAAAGAAAACAGGGTTGCGGTAAAAAAAATAATTAAATAAGACCACAACGACCAACAGAAATTCAAGAGCTATGTAAATCTGGACTTGATTTTCACTAACACAAACATTCTTTGAAGCGGATTGCGGTTCCACAGTTTTTTCGTACTTTCAGTGCTTTATATGAGTAGCTGTTTCTTTAACATTAATGAGCTTCTATTTCATTCAAATAATTAAACACCTAATTCTTGTATACGTATAAGGGTATGACGTCATTTAAGGAAGCTAAAAAAATAAAACCGACATCCTACGTGAATCTGGGATCCATCAAGTCTGTGGTCAAGAAGAAGAAGAAACGAATACAGTGTTAATAATAAACATAGGTGTATGTGAAAGATAATAAAACAATAATGGGAATTTAAAAATTTTAACTCATCCATTGCAACCTATTACCCGTGTAAGGAAACTTTTACACCGCGGACAATGAAACTATGAATGCTCCTATAAGAAATAATTGAAAAAAATTCCATAAATATACGACTCACGTGCGAAAGAAATACGAATAGCGGCGCTTTTTGATTTTATTGTGTAACAATACACGATTACATTAGACGATTGAAGTTTATACGAACCTACGTCAACGATTAACTTGATTTATGGTTTATTGTATATAATATTGTATATAAAGCAATAATTGTTAATTGAATGTTTATACTTGTTATGTTAAAACCTATATGTAAATTTTCCCTTCTAGCAGACGTAATAATTTGCCTTGTTATTTGCAAGTTATTAATCATATTCGAATCGGTATTTAAACATTATTAAATGTTAAAGTAAACACAATACAATATGGAATCTAATATAAGTATATATTATATTAAATATACTTATATTGCAAATTGTATATGGACTTTCGAAAAATATAAGTTGCACACTAAATTTTATTTTTGTACCGTTAACAAAGATAATAATAATTACTTTGCAATGGTCCTAAAAATAGCTCGGACTCGGATCCTGAAATCCTTCCTTAAATTAAAATTATCCGGTCCTTTGCAATAGTTCGACATTTATACTTCTTATCAATAAAAGAGTCCTACTATTTTAGGATATTTAGTGAAATTCTATGTATTTTTTTATTAAGATGTAGATATTACGAGTGACAAGCTAACTTGGTTAGGTAATAGGTTCGTAGGTTAGGTTGAATATCTGATCAGTGGATGGACGCAGACGATCGTGCAAAAAGCCCTAACATTTATCAAATATAATATCTTCTAGAACAGTCTAATAGCAAAATCGTTTTCGTTTGATATTTTTTGTTTATTGTATCGAGATAAGTACCGTGCAGACCGTCTTTTAAAAACGACCTTAATGTTTTATTCGTTCTTTTTATTTTCGAACCTATTAAAGAAGGATTAGGAACATAATACGTCACGCAATTCTATTGCGAGTGTGGGATAGGTACGTGTCTCAGAGCCTTAACGAAAACGTGATTACTACTGAATGTAAGTTTTATTTGAAATCCGAACACTTCAGATAAATCAACTAGAGTTTTTTATACTATATATCAAAAATAAAAAAATGTTATAATCTGGAAGTCAATAAATATATATATAAAATCATTATGAACAATCTTTTCATTTCATTTTGTATTTGTAATAATTTTAAAATTGAAATAAAGTGAATGTTTATTAACATTTTATTTAAATTATAGTGATTTTAAATTAATTATGGTACACCCATATTGTATACGTGTTAATCAACTATTATAACTAGTTCGAAATAATTAACCATTACAGATAGTGATATAGTCATTGTCCATTGCGGTGTTTGGTGTAAATCAAGTTTTAATTACCTTAGTTAACACAATAATTTGCACTGCTACTGGATTCGCATAAATGTATACAAAGATGCAAATTCATGTAAAATGTACCTTTTATGTTTAGGCAGACTGGTGGCAGGGCTTTGTGCAAGCTCGTCTGGGTAGGTACCACCCACTCATCAGATATTCTACCGCAAAACAGCAATACTTGATATTGTTGTGTTCCGGTTTGAAGGGTGAGTGAGCCAGTGTAATTACAGGCACAAGGGACATAAAATCTTAGTTCCCAAGGTTGGTGGCGCATTGGATATGTAAGCGATGGTTGACATTTCTTACAATGCTAATGTCTAAGAGCGTTGGTGACCACTTACCATCAGGTGGCCCATATGCTCGTCCGCCTTCCTATTCTATAAAAAAAAAAAAAGACGAGCAAATGGGACACCTGATGGTAAGTGGTCACCACCACCAAGATATTGATGTAAGGAATAATAACCATTCCTTACATCGTTAATCGGAACTGAGATGTTATGTCCCTTGTGCCTGTAGTTACACTGGTACTGAGTAATATCATAATATTGGAGTAGATTCTGATACTTTAGCTGGCTTGAAGTTTGTGAAATATCTTTTATAGTAATTCCCGTAATTTATGTTATATTAGATTATTAAAATTATATAAAAATAATATAGTTGTACCTTAATTAGACCTTGGGATACATCTATGTTAAATTTGATTAAATACTATCAGTTCAGTGATAACAGTTTCAGTCGTGATGCGGTAGCAAGCACACAGACAAAGTTACATTTAATTTTTTTGTTAATAATAAATTATAAAAGACTTTTGTAATATTTTTTTTTTGTTTTTTTTTTTTATAAGTCACACTGTAAACATTAACTAATGGTAGCTTTAACTAGATTTATTCATTCATATTCACAAAGTACTCATTCTCAAATCAAAATAAATTACATTATAGTATTAGTATTTTCTGTAAATAAAAATTATCACCAACATTTTACAAGCTGTGTATATCTACTTTCGAAGGTATTAGAGGCTGTTCTATGAACAAGAAGAAAAACGATGTGGGTGAGCGATTGGTTGTAAAGACAGTCATACTCGTAGTAAGAGCGGGCGTTGAGATTATTTATCGCGATGCTGTTTGTATTATATTTCCTTAATACTTGGTATGAGAAGTAAAACTTAGTTTCACAATTGACAGTGAATGGAATGTCTACAATCGAATATTAAATACATAAAAAGGTTTTATTTAGAAAAATGCTTGAGTTAAAATCTAAATATTATTCGTACGTTGCCGAGCTAGTTTGTTATTATGTCATAGCATGAATTATGATTGTAATATAATAATAGCTTAAGAGGCATTGTATTCTCGATGTAATCATCGTCAATTCCTTCTACTACATGGCAATTGCTGCTTATTACCGTATACTCAACGGAAATGCACAATTAAATTATTAAATTCAATGCCTAAATTAATGTGTGACAAGCATATACATAGTAATGAAATCACAATTATTTTGAAGGTTGAGTACAAAATTGCACGGTACCAAAGCCCGACAACTAATATTTATGTAGGTACTCGTAATATATGTATTTTATCGAAGCATATATAAAATTTGACGAAGCAATTCCAGCGAAGATTTTTATATTCCAATATTTTTTAAGCGACGTAATTCGTTTGCGTCAATCGGTAAGCTGTCAAAGTGTAGTTCCTTGGTTCGTGCGGTAAATTTTATATCTAAATATTCAACGTTTAAAAATATCCGAAAAATAGTTGACTCACACCAAACCAAACTTCCCAGATAATGATAATGATACTGACTCTTTTTTTTGCCACGGATCAGCACGGATTGGACAGGCTGCGGGATCGTGTTGATTTAACGCATCCGTGTGCTCTGCTCGTGACTCGACGGATCTCTCCGCAGGGGGTGAAGGTAATCTCACGTACGGACGCGTACGGCAGCGCGAGACCATCCCGGTTGCCGTTCTCCTTAGTGCCGTCTTAAATAGAACACGCGAGGCCCCCCACCTCACGCACATGACGCACACGACAATGTTCCCGCCGTTTCAACGCCTCGAGCGCACAAGAAGAAGGCGCGGTTTCACTGTTCTTAGGCAGGATGCGGGTCTGTTTATAAACTCGTTCATATCCGCCAGAACATCCAAGCGCGGAAAACGATACGGATATCGTGCGATATCCCCGCACTATGCGGATGCCCACTCTCCACTGTGAACTTTGGATCAATTACATCGCCTAAATAATATAATGTCCTCTAGACCGATTTCGGCCACGGTGGCCAATCTCAACAGAGATTATAGTGCACAAGTGTGTGCGCAAACACAAGTGCACTTTCTATTTCCCTAACTCTCATAATCCGATGCGACGGCACGGCAATCGGACACGACCGGAAAGAGTTCAGGCGCAGGTCCAACGACTTTACGTGCTTTCCGACGCACGAGAGTGTACACACTTCCAACTTCCAGACTCCGGGCTGTTACTGAGAATTTTCTAACAGAAAAACCCAATAACTTTTTATTAGACCAACCTGGGAATTGAACCCAGGACCTTCGAGGTAGTTATATCGTCTAAATATGTATGTACCGTATCAAACAGACCACTTAAATAAAGTTTATTAATATTAAAAAAAAACAAAGATTTGTTTTGCACGATCCTTGTAGTATATTGGGCAATTTTTTACTGGAAAGGTGTCCAAATTCATACAAAAATACCTTTTAAATAAATAAAAAAATACTATATCTTGCGTCGATTAGAATGTATACTATAATATAGTATACGTATGTTTTTGATTGCCGACTTGTAACACCTGAAGTCATTTTTAAAGTCGATCTAAAGCAAGTTGATTATGTTTTTTAAGAGGAAAATCATAAATTATTATGTCTTAAACAATTTATGATCGATCACGTATAATCAATATTTATAACATATTATTGACTATTTATCGTGTTGTCACGCCACAATATTTAACCGGCTTTAAAATGTTTTTTTTTTTCATGTAGAGATGATGTATTAGTTATAGTTAATCAATTTTGTAACCGACTACAAAAAAAGGAGTAGGTTCTTAATTTGGTTGTTTTTTGTTGTTGTATGTATTGTATACTTCCCGGTAAAATTAAATTTGAAGAAAAAAAAACCACCCTAAGAATATTAAGAGTGAGAAAATAGAGGATATTATTTCGTATGGGTTACAATTTTATTAAAAGTCGTTTTTGTTTCTTAAACAAATAAAGATTTAGTTATTTTTTAAAAATAGATTTTTGCTGCAATTATTGTTGGTTGTATTATAATATAAAATTATATCAAAACATCACAGCATTTTCAAAAAAGTATACACTTGTATAATGATGAGAAAATTTTTTGACGTTAAGTATGACGAAAATGAGAAAATTGTAGCTACGATTGTAATCTTGACAAAGATAATTTGTGGCTCGTTTGGCTCGTGATCTTGTTTCTCATTATAGTATATTTTGAATTTTGTTCAGGCAATTAAATTAAAATAACATTTTATTATATTTCGTTTGTACTAAATTGCATATTCTAAAGCGAATAAAGTATTCATAATAACGTTTAGAAATTTAAAATAATACGTTTAACTTACATACGTTTATCTTAAACCTCATCACATAAGGGAAATCGGCAAATGTTGTATTTAGTTGTTATTCGGAGTGGGAATAGTAACAAAAGTTTGTTACTTACTGAGGGATTGGAAGCAGCAAACACTGAAATTGCCAACTATTTCAGCGGAAAGGCATCTTTAGAAACTTCATTATACTTTATAAAGTATTTTTAAATACATATAAGTAATATACTATACGTATAATTTAATACGTTTGGTAAAGAATTAGTATTATAATTATTAATTCTTTTTATGATTATCAGTTGACTCGAATAGTATTTAAAATAAGTTAAATATATTTTTTATATCGAAACATGTATTTATCTGGAGAGCGTCATATAAAACTCATATACCTGTACTGACAGGAATAAAACTACACCATTTTTTACCTCAATGATGCATTTTACGGTACATTTAAGATAATCTCTGTAGCGATAAGACCGCTCACGTTCATACCTATATGTTGTTTCCGCTACAACTGTTTTGTCATATAATGTAATATTATTATTAGCTGCATTTTTTCAATAAACAATCTACATCTTAATTAACCTTTCAAATATAAAAGTGGGAATTCCACTAAATATTTAAATGGTATTCCGTTTTCCACTGTTTAAATGCTATTTTATTTATTTTAATACGATGGGTTAGCCTTGGTTAGGTAATATTGAGTAATGATCGTAGGGACGTGATGAAGAGAGGGATGAGCGAACATATGCCAAAAAGGGTCCTTAATTGATTGCCTGCATTCAAATGACCACCGAATTCAAAGACGAGGGACTATCGGTTTAACTTAATGCTCAATCTACTAAAAGGTTCAAGAAAAGAACGAATATTTCATTGATATTATTATGTCTCATTTATAGCAACCCTTGTCTCCAATTAATGATTGCGTAATCTTCAAAAGGAAAATTATGTGAACAATGCAATATAGATAAGAAAATGTGTTGATATTACTTGAACTTTGTATTGTTAAAAAGATAATATGCTAAAAAAATATATCGCGGATACCATTTGAGTGAAATATATGAAGTGTTAATAATAACCATTTCAAACATTATGAAATTACTATCACTTTATGTCATAAAACAAATCCCCTCTCCGCGTCTGTCTGAAAGCGATAAACAAGAAAACATTTGAACGGATTTTATGGTTTTAACCAATAGACGGAGTGTTCATTATAAACGTTTACGTGTATTTACGGGTTTTGTGTTTGTATTGTTTTTATTTAAATTGAAACATGACGATTATTGTTAAAGATAAAAAATTTACCTACACATACTAACAATTAAAGGTGATTGAATGCTTGTAAAAATTATACAAACAGACGAAATACCGTTGCAAAGATTTTAATCATTTGTTAATTAAAAAAATGGGATGAAATACGGACGTTGCTTAGTACGATTTTGGTTTATTCATAATTCAATTTAATTGAAGTTGAGAAATTTCTGCAAACTTTCGAGTTAGAAGACACTCGTTTAAAAGAACAATTTGTTACAACTGCGTGCTCTCGATAGCTGCTGGGTTACTTAGCTACTGGTATTACGGCTAACAAGTTGTTACTGTATTACATAATATCATAGTCTTTGATATATCCAATGCAGAAAATATTGAAAAAAGCTTTTAAGGAATATTGTTTTAGGCTGGACAATTAAAGGTTTAGAAAATTGTTGCACTTTTATTAAATTCTAAGTATTCAGGACAATTAATCAGCTGAACTTTCAGCATCGCAAAATTATATACACCTCAGTAACATATATGAAAGTGACAATAATTTACCGATTCTTATCTATTAAAAAAAATACCTATGTATATGACAATAAATATTATGGCATATTTGGCCGCGGCACGTAATTCTAGTTTATAGATCGAATAACTAAATCGAGTTATTTTTCGGAGAGAAAAACATCATAAAATAACGTTTAACATAGTATACTCACACTCATTTTTGGTGTTTATTTGTAATTTTGCTTGGGTTAAATGGTGTTTCATTCTTTTGAAATATATTAATTAATTAATTCGACTTTTATGTTTTATCTATCGATAATTTTAGCGAGAACTCCTACTAACTTAAAAATGTTAGTACTGTACCTTAGAATGTTAAACAATAAGGTACAGACATATTAGTTTATGCTATTTTCAAGTTCAATGTTCATAAGGTTAGATTATTATTAAGTAACAATTTGATTAAGTCATTGTTACATAAGAAGTAGTGTTACATAAGTGGGTTGTAGATCTCGTGACAGAAAAGCTAAATAGGAGTTTAATGTGAAAGAAAGAATGTCACATACATACACATGAGGGCTGGAGGACTACAGAAAAAAAACAACAGTCGGAGAGACTGTATTAGATGGCATGTGCGAGAATGGCATAACTGAGGATGTGAACAGATATGAATGGAGGAGAAAAATAACTAAAAACTGTGAAGACGTCAAAACGATAGAATAAGAATAACTGTTCCAACTATTATTATTATAAATGAGGTACGTGTTGTTTACTTATTACGCTTTCACATCTAAACTAACCCAAGATCGCGAAAATTTGCGTTTACAAGCGAACAGAAAAGGACATGGGGTACCTGACAACACGCGGGCGAAGCAGCGCGCGGAAACTATTACTTCACAATCATGGAAATCAACAAACATGGTCATGGTATTGAATGTTGTGTTGTCTAATCTAAGGAACCGGTTTGATTGGTTATTTTTTTTTATAAATTATATTTTAAAACATTGATTGCTTTTAAAACTAATAATAGATAATTTGTCATAGTTATTTATGCAAAATCAGCACACACGATGATAAGATTAACATAACTTCATGATTAAAGCCTAAAATTAAAGTAGTTAATATATAGTTAACGTTACTTGGGAGATACAAAAGTTTCTTATGAACAGTGTTACGGAATACAAAGTTGCTAAAAGATCTCCTTGAGGTCTAATTTCTGGTTAGCTCCGGAGCATCCCACGACTCTCGGGACAGATTCGCAAGATAAGAACCGCGGTCAATGCCTAGACGATCTTGTTAACGCTAAAGACAAATCGACGCGTTCAAGGATATTTCACATAAAAAATACATTTACTTCGGAAATAACAGAAATGAAGTTAAAAGGGAAAAATAACATAATTGTTTTGTTTTAAGAATGTACTATTGTGTTTAACTTAGCAATATAAAAAGGCCTTCTTTTCTTTCTGAGGAAAAGATTTGAGGTTGATTCCACCATGCTGCTTCAATCCATATATACATGTGGCATATTTTCTTTCGACACATGCAGGTTTACTTACGATGTTAATCTTTACTGATGATAATAAAATAATTATACAAAGCACATTAAAACTCAGTGGCACTATCAGGGTTGAGCTCGCAACATTCGTTTAAGATTTAGTTATTCTAGCCACCGGGCCATCTTGACTTTTATTTAATAAATAATATATAACTTGCAAATTATAAATATCGGGCCAATTTTGTATGCAATTGTACAAATATTTTTTTCATTTTTTTCTCTTATTTTTTTTATGAAATATGTAGTCGGACTGCCAAATGGCAAATGGCCACCTGATGGTAAGTGGTCATCATCGACCATAGAAGTTGGCACTGTAAGAAATATTAAACATCTAGTCTCCAATAAGGTGACCCATTTGCCGGTCTTTCTATGTAATTAAAAAAAGTGAGTGTTAATGTAAGCTGTATTACGAGTAAATAACTATGAAACTACTCGGACGATTTTGATAAAAACAAGTTTTTTTTATATTTTTTGAATATAACAGGTATATTGTTTTTAGTATTACGTGCCAATTTTATACAACAAACATAACACTAACCTAATCTAACCGAAAGATTATAAGCTATCAACATTTTATACGTTTTACTGTAAATTGAATGCACCGTTCAAAATTTTTCGTTCACTATCTGTGAGCCTAGTGCGACTTTTTTTACATATACGATAGCTTTGACAACTGCGATTTGGATGGAATTCCGATAATTGTTACTAGACGGCGCTGTTTTCATTCCTGGATACGAATCGCAGTTAAAGTCAACGCTATGGAATCGAAAAAAAAACTCACACTAGACATACTGGCTCGATTTATTATAAGCTAACGGTCCTTACAACTATTCGGTAACATATACAATTCAAATAAAAACTTTGAAGTCAGTTCATATATATACAGACGTGCCCTGAATTAAGTTAAAAATTAGGTATTGTTATATTTGTCGTGGAAAAACAATATTTTTAATTAAAAGTAGCTGAATTGACTATAGTAGTAACGGGTAAACGCGGTGACTTCTTTCGTTGTTGAAGTCACGTGGACAGAGTCGTGTTGGGGAGTGGGGTGACTGTTTATAAAAACACTTGCATTCGAAAAATAGAGACTTGCGTTTGAGAAACCGACCAGTTTACACCTCCAAGGCGAAACTGTCGGTTTACCTATTTAGTACCTAATTATACTTGTGTATTGTGATCTGTAACAATAAATCCTTGTTATACCTACATTAAGTTATTATTGATACAATATCGTGATGGACCCCGTACCACCAAATTTAGAAGAAGACAGCTCTATCGCTCAGCCGTCGCTGCCGCCGACATATTTAAATATTATTTTTAAGTTATAAGTATAAGTGTACACTGGGCAAATATTTAAAGTCGTAAATATGGGTATGCCCTTCGAATGCGCAATTCAAATGAGACAGAGCCGTTTATTTAAATATAATTTTAGACCCTTAGTAGTGTACATTTTTTTCTTCTAATTTACATGAGATCACCTTCAAAGTAAGATCTATACTTTGAAAATAAAATAATTAAAACTTATTTGCCCATAACAAGCGACAATTTTAATTATCTATTCTTCTTCCAAATTTAGGGGTGGATTTTTCGTTGAATTGGTATGGGATTAACCTTAACCTAAAACGATTCAATCAAATGAGGAAGATGCACGAAGAACATACACAATAAAATAATAATTTTCTTCTTAATCATTGAAATTAAAAACTTTTAAAATAATATTAAATATTTACAATACTTAAAGAGTTATTTTGTCATGTCTAAATAGATTTAAATCTTCCTTTGGCTAACAAAAATAAAGCTGAATGAATGACTAAAGGCGAGATGGCCCAGTGGTAAGAACGCGTGAATCTTAACCGATGATCGTGGGTTCAAACCCGGGCAAGCACCACTGAATTTTCATGTGCTTAATTTGTGATTATAATTCATCTCGTGCTTTACGGTGAAGGAAAACATCGTGAGGAAACCTGCATGTGTCTAATTTCACTGAAATTCTGCCACATGTGAATTCTACCAACCCGCATTGGAGCAGCGTGGTGGAATAAGCTCCAAACCTTCTCCTCAAAAAGAGGAGAGGAGGCCTTTAGCCCAGCAGTGGGACATTCACAGGCTGTTTCGGAATGACTCTTTTCTCACTGGAGTCGCCCAGAAAGAATATTAAATGAAGTTGTATGTCATTCTTCAGGTAGTTTCTAATAAAATTGATGATATATTTATTGAAATTGGAATCCTATGCTCAATGCTGTCTAGACATTAAAAAGTCAAATTAAATTTATTTGCTTTAAACATAATCTACATGTTTAGTCGCTATATACATGATATGCAAATATTTTAACTAAAATAAACTATTAAAAGGCATTACAACATAAAAGGTACATAATAAAAGATAATTTGAATTGGTCTCGCTGCTATTTGTCCATCAACAGCTCATGCAGGGTCCTCACTCAAAGATAACAAAAACGTTATTTATTGTAAAACATTCATCTATTTGCTAGGCGTTTATGCGTCGGATGATATAAGTAGATACGGAGTAAAGTTAGTATTATAATGTGTACTCAAAATATGCGAGACGAAAGACGAGTTACTATTCTACACCCCGGAACCTATAAATTGTGATAATAAAACAAACGCCTCGTAATAACTTAAGTGAACGGTGGCGTTCCATGTGATTTGTTTTAATATTGTAGGTAGACGAACGAGAAAATGGGCCACCTGATGGTAAGTGGTGACGCCCATAGACATTGGCAATGTGAAAAATGTTAACCATCGCATACATCGCCAATGCGCCACCAACCTTGGGAACTAAGAAGTGGACATAACTTGTGCCCGTAATTACACTGGCTCACTCACCCTTCAAACCGGAAGACAACAATATCAAGTACTGCTGTTTTGCGATAGAATATCTAATGAGTGGGTGGTACCTACCCAGACGAGCTTGCACAAAGACCTACCACCAGTACAATTTATTTATTTTATTATGTCCGTATCATTTAGTTCTTGAAATATTGAATTATTGCATCTTAATGAAGAGAACAATGAAATAAGGAATTATCATCGCGTAATGATTAAAACGATAATAATTATTATGATTAGTGGGCATTTTTCTCACTCAATAAACATAATCGTAAATTACAATACAATGCGCACGCATCTCTCTCAAATAAAAAGTTAAATGAAGTTCAAATTAAACAATAAAACTATATGGTCCTATGAATTGTGATGCGTGAATGGAAAGTCTGAATAATGTTCTGAGCTACAGGCAATAGGTAAATACATTAGCATTATCACTAATGGGCTAGATATTGGTCACTAACGTAATGACCAAAATGCTATTATTAAATTTCAATATAAATATACAATTCATAGTAGTTGACGTAATAGAATACAGAATCACAATAGAAATCTGTTAAACTAGCTGCCCGTCCCGATTTCATGTAGCTTTTTTTTTAGGAAAGGTCCGCCTTGGACGAGCATATGGTAAGACCTGATGGTAAGTGGTCACCAACGCCCATAGACGTTGGCATTGTAAGAAATGTTAATCATCGCTTACATCACCAATGCGCCACCAACCTTGGGAACTAAGATGTTATGACCCTTGTGCCTGTAATTATACTGGCTCACTCACCCTTCAAACCGGAACACAACAATACCAGGTAATGCTGTTTTGCGGTAGAATATTTGACGAGTGGGTGGTAACAACCCAGACGATCTTACAGCTCAAAGACAAGACAAAGATAGACAATGCTCTATCACCAGTAAATATTTACTATACTTTATACAAAGTTACCTCCCTCATTTAACATACATACAGCGTAAATTTCGAATATTAACGCTATGAAATAAATCTATGTTCCAAATTTAAAAATTTTTACTCATTCGTTTTGGCTGTGTTGATAGTCAGCCAGGATAAACGGTTTTGTAAACGGAAGATAATTAAAGCCAAAAACACAGGTACGTCTAAGTTATCTTAAAACAAATACTTTTGAATCGCGTATTTTATGAAATGGAAATAACTATTTAAGTTTATACATACACGTTTAAGTTAAAATATCTGTAAGTACGTATTTTCCAAGGACATTACACTATATCGCCGACTACGCAATGCTTGCACTCAAAAAGCCTGACTGTCGCGAATTGATATTCAATCAAGATCGGCTATTCTATAAATTTGACTAATCCGATTGTATAGTGTGTATTGTGTAGTATGTATAATTAATATTTCAGAATTGTAATATAGGTACCTTGTGCATACATAAAATTACCATTTCGCTCCAAGCCATGTGAATGTAGTTCGGTCACGACACAGAGAAACAGCAACCACTAATACAGACCACAATCATTAAATAAGGCTTTATCAATATTATAATTTTCATGACAATAGCGTTGGTAACGTTATTTTATTAAGCACATAATAAATGGTACAAAATGTATGTAAACATATTTTTGTTATTATTATATAATTATTAATTACCATTCTTTGTGCTATTATTAATATATTTAAATAAAGTCGACGTTGACGAATAAAGATGATAAAGTATACAAGTACTTTTTCATATCGACTTCAATTAACTATATACTTTATTTGACATATCCTTATTTGGTTTTATTTTATAGGTAACTGGAAGAGCAAATGACCCACATGATGGTAAGTGATCTTCACCGCCCATATACTTTGCGATATAGTAAGGTACCGTAAGAAATATTAACTATCCCTTACATCGCCAAAGCGCCACCAATCTAGGGAACTAAGATGTTATGTCCTTTGTAGTATCACTGGCTCACTCACTTAAACCGTAACACAACAATAATAAGTATTGCTGCTTGGTGGTAGAATATGTGAAAATTGGGTGGTATTTGGCCAGACAGGTTTGCACAAAGCCCTACCACGAAATAAAAGTTAAAAATACTATAACAAAAATTAACAAACATAATAAAAATACTCTTAATGAATAACAAAAATATAAATAAATAATATACAACAAATACCCACCAAATCTAAATAGAACATATTATGTTGTAATTGTTATAGATATAAATAACAGCAAAAAGTATAATTATAAAATTCCTAAAGAAATAACTTACTATACGAGTACATTGGTACATATATTAATATTTAAACCGCTACAGAAAATTATATACACAGTTTTTAAAAGAGGATCTAGAGACAACACCCGTTATATTGATAGTGTTGCCAGTTGTAATGAAGTAATGGCGTATTATGTCCTTCTACCACATTGTAAAAGTGGTCTCAGGCTAATAATATGACAGCTTTGACATTAAATGAAGCAACATTTAATTTTATTTAACTATTGTATATTAAAATTTTTGTTATTGCTAAAATCTTGACGACCAAAAGAGACGCGCTCATTTTATTAATGTTGTCAGTCTTTTATAGACATATTTCCCTATTTTTTATTAGTGTCTAATTAATATATTTGTCTTATTCTTAAATTCTGTACATCAAAAGAAGTTTTCAAGTTTTTTTTTGTGATTTTTATTGTATTTTAGGATAAGTATTTTATTCTAACAAATAATAATATCAATTCCTGCAAACAACTTGTCATTGGATAACTCTATTTGTTTTAATGTTTTTCTAATTTATCTAATAAATTATGTAAATTTGAGTACTAGTAGCATTTAAATGCCATAAGTGAAAAACAGATAATACAGTATTTTGTTAATAACGACGATTATTATATCATTAAACCTAAAAGTGGTAAACCGGTTTTGAGGTAACAACATTAAGCGGGTAATAAGTGCAATGGGGACTTACGTTTTGTTTTTAACACAGTACATTTCAAAGAAATATGACCGAATTGATGATCGAACGTGGCTTCTAGATTATTCTATACTGTAAAATTATGACACGTTCAAAAAAATATTGTTTTTTATTTAAACTTTTAGTTTCAGACATCAAGGCCCATACAATCTATAAGATATTATTATTTGCGTACATAGAAAAAAATCTAATTCCTAAAATTAAACATACTTGATAGGAATTCTAGTTTTTGCTTTCCTATACACAACTCCTGTCACCCTATGGCTAAACACTTGAAGTTCTAATCGACATCAACCTCTGCAATTTAACTGCTGATATTTTTCTGACTATTCTCACCAATATATTCTAAGATCTTCGCTCGCGAGGTGAGCCCACTCGGAGATGTACAGGATATTACACTAATTCTACTGGTTATGTTATATGCAGTAAGCAATTTTTACCTCTCGCAAAAAAAAAGAAAATAATAAATAATAATTTTTTAGTCCTTTTACAGTAATTTCTGTCCTAGTAAGTACGAATTTCTAATTTTTGTTTCTGTAACTTGTTCTCTTTAAAAAAAATAGTGGATAAACTCTTCCATGGATGCATTTGCAGTTTTTGTAAATAAACAAACAAAACAAATGAATTTTCGTTACAATCGTCATTATTTACTGAATTTGACACGACTCGTGAAAAGAAATTGGCAAACTGAGCCGATATTACAAATAGCCGAGGCAGGAAATTGGTGTTCCGCGGACTGGGCACAACAAATTACAGCAATTTCCATTCTTCGACGTTTTTGCGTAACGTTCCTACTATTTTCATTTACCATGACTTCACCATACCATATATTACATCATACATAATATACGTCTTCGCATAGGTTTTATTTTCGTGTTTGCTGTTCGTGAAGTTTTGTATTCATGTATGTTGGATCTCTCTTGGATGTTGTTGACTTCTTCAAATTCGTTGAACGTATTCAAAGTTACTCCTCCTGTAAGTCCTGTACCTTTAGAAAAGTGTCTAAAAGTTTGCGAATGACATGTTGAGGAAAAATTATGATATCGACTACAACTCAATTCCAATTATATTCGTACTTGAAACATGAATGTCTTATATTTTTATAGTAAATGTTTCTTTTCCTAAGGACTCAATTGAAAATATCATCATATGTTCAAAATAAATCGCTGAAAACTTTATTTTTATGATATGACCCTCCGATACCTCTACTTTAAGTATTTAACAGTACAGTACAGTAACAGTAACAGCCTGTGAATGTCCCACTGCTGGGCTAAGGCCTCCTCTCCCTTTTCGAGGAAAAGGTTTGGAGATTATTCCACCACGCTGCTCCAATGCGGGTTGGTGGAATACACATATGGCAGAATTTCGGTGAAATTAGACACATGCAGGGTTCCTCACGATGTTTTCCTTCACCGTCAAGCACGAGATGAATTATAATCACAAATTAAGCACATGAAAATTCTGTGGTGCTTGCCCGGGTTTGAACCCACGATTGGGACAACCTTGGAAACTAAGATATTATGTCCCTTGTGTCTGTAATTACACTGGCTCACTCACCCTTCAAACCGGAACACAACAATACCAAGTACTGCTGTTTCGCGGTAGAATATCTGATGAGTGGGTGGTACCTACCCAGACGAGCTTGCACAAAGCTCTACCACCAGTGAACTGTGAATTTATGTGTTTTCCAAGTCACGGGAGTATGACGGTCACGGGTGTACACACTACCAGGGCTGCTTGAGAGTTTTCGACAGAAAAACTCCATAACTTTTTATTGACCCGACCGATTTGAACACAGGACCTTACATCTAGCCACTAGACTAACCAGGCAGTCTATGTATGTATATATAAAGAGGACAACGTAAGGTTGCTAGATAATTAATTAATATCAGCGTAATTGAATAATTTAAGTTACGTGAATATCAATTTATAAAATTAATATTTTCATACTATTATTATATTATATAATTTTAGTATTTATTAAATTTAGATTCATAGTAATATATTGGTCGAATGAGAAGGAATGTAATTCTACAACGAACCAAATAGTTAATGTAAAACAAATGACTTCATCAATTGTTTAATTAAGGTCGTAATCAGCTAACCTTTTCTGACGCCATTTACATCTATTAGTGTTAACTGTTGCCACTTATTTACCGCTAATAGATAGATAGAATAGGTATTCCAAAGTATCTATTCTTGGATTTAAAAACTTAAAACTTATCCTTCGTTTTCCTTAATTTATTTCTGCCAAATATCATATTAGACTTGAAAATAAACTATTAATTTATGTAAAACAAAAATAAAAAGGTACTTTAGGTATAATATTAAAATATATTTCCAAATGCAATTATGATTAGCCTTAAATATTTAACGTATGCCACATGCGTTACCAGTTGTTTCTCCAATGTATATTTAGGAAAGATAACTATAAATGTTACTATTTTTGTACTTAGTGCTATTTTGTCCCCTAAGGACATATGTAGGTGCTTCCAAGATCTTCAAGCATAAAACGTGTCAATACTTATGTTATTATTCCTATACCTACTTCAAAAGCGCCATATAGATTAATCGCTATGAAATCTGCCGCACAGCATGGAAGTTTGTTATAGTCTTCGGAAATTCCGTAATTACCTGGTTAATAATAATGAAAAAAATAACCAAAATTAACTACAAATACAAAGGTAAAAAAATATTAATATTCTAGTTTCGTTACTGTTTCTGGAAATTGTCAGTTGATTTTATACAGGAAATTCAAGAGGCAATGTCACTTTTCATTGTATTTTTTTTAAGCGCTCTACTATTTCACTAGACAAAAGCAAATTATGTTACAAAATTGAACCCAAGCTTTATATTTTGTCAAAGGCAACATTTTGCTTTCATGACGGAAATGTCAGGACTTTTAACTGAAATTATTATTTTGTGATTTAGTAGGATTTTTATTATTCGCGTATTTTCATTAAGCAATGGTCGAAGAAATGTATTGAATGGAAAGATTACTATAAGGTTACCTGTGTTTTTTAAGCAAAGTAATTTAAATTAAAAGTTAGTGAAATGTCATTATTTTTTCGTAGCGGATAAAAAAATTATCGAAGAATTATAATAAACAATTTTTGAAAGGATATCGCTGTGATAATATTACATTCCTCTTTAGTAGAGAAACGTAAAATTATCACTTTAAAGTAAATATTTTACCTATAAAATGACCTCTTAGATACGATCGAAAGTTATTTTTTTACCGATTTAAAAAAGACGTTGGATGTTCAACGTGTAAGTTATATACAAATGCTACATCCATGTCAATGTTTAAATTTATTATATTCAGGTTGTCACTGTCAAAATGGGAATGGGGACAAGTAGTCCCCTATCCCTGTATTTTTCATTGACTGCAATATATCGTTTCTCAGGAAATGTATTATAGTGTAATTGCTTTTTATGGATTTTGTTTTATTTATCAATAACTTGACGACTGATTTTTGTGATTTAATCTGCTTTTAATGAATGAATACGTTTAACTTTAGAATATATTTATTTTGACAACCAAAACCGTTGCCAGATTTTGTCCGCCATGTATGTATAATATACTAAAACCTTTTCCGAAAAGCGCTGTATCTTTTGGTATAAGTTTTATGTATTTTGGTTTAATAGTTTATTTTAGTTAGGAAATACAAAAAAATATCTCCTTATTTATTTATTAATATACGCTACCTGCGTTGGAACAAATTGTGGTGAAGTTTTGCATACAAATACTTTACGGGCTCAAGATTTATATACGCAACTATTATCTCGGAGTAGTGTACGGGAGTGAAGCCATCGGTAAAAATTAGTATGAATATGTAATTACAATCCTCTCCAGTCCAGTAATATATCGTTACATAAGATTTAATACGGTTCAATACGTGACAATTAATATATATATATATATGAAATTCATCCAAATGATATTCAATGAACTTCCATTTGACGTACTCAGAAACTATATTTATTTATTGAATGCTTTTTCAATGACAAAATAAGACTGTATCGTGATCTCTAATCGTGATTTAATCATAATTATCATAATACACATGATACCCCGACGAGTAACCTAGGAACCTATATATCGTCTAATTTTATTTTTTTCGATTTATATTATATAATTCGTGCATAATTATAAGAAATAAAAAAAGGAATTACGAAGAAGATCATTTGCTCGGCCTAAGCTCATTGATTTGAGGTTGCCGCACGATCGGTTCAAATATATGTTGAAGAACTATAATCGAATAATGTTATAAAATTTAATGAACCTGTATATGCTTAAACAATCCTGACTAAGATAATTTTAAGCAATTTGTTTTATTAATGAAATAAATACTTTAATCACAACCGGGACATGATACAATATTTGGTAATAATTTAATCGACAAAGGTAATGGAAACGAAAATAGTAGATATGCGGTAGGTATAAACTGACTGTTAAATGTTTCTCACAATTAATAAAATGAATAATGTAAATAGCGATTGTGACCTCTCTTCCGATTGGTGGTTTTAATTGTTTTTTTTTCATTTAAATTTGGAATATTTTAACTATTCTGTTATATAACCAAGCCAGAACACGGATAGCCTGAGTCTAAAACTGAATTTCTTGCTAACGATAAAAAAAGGAAAAGAAGTAGAGAGGTAGATGTTAAAATGACATCTGTACTAATGAGTAACATGACATTTTCAAAATGTCAGTATTTCAAAAAGATAGAAAAATAAAAATAAAATCGAATTTATTATCTTTAGTTACCTTATAATTGAATACCGTTTCTTTATAAAACATCGAACGCAAATTTTGATTACTTGTAATAAGTTGTAATCGCCAAGGAACGGAAAATTAACGGAAATTTACAAACAAGCAAAGACAACTGTAAAATTATAAATATAATATTTTAAATAATATATATATAACGCATAATAAAAAAATTCATTGTATAGTTGCGGGAATAATTAAAACAATACATATAACCTATATAACCTAACATAATAAAGCTGATATATGTGTAACTATAGTTAGTATCTTATTCGTAATGTGGAAACACGGGAAGTCGACTGAGTTTCTTTTGCTTGTTCTTTTCATATGTGGGTGACTAAGTTCGAATACAGAAGATATGAAAAGAAATTATTCCCTGCGAAAAAATCATAGGGAAATTATATAAATATATTATAATATGTCAAAAAAATAACTTCGACGAAATATCACAGTTTTATAAAAGTTCCTTTAACCATGTGAATTCAACGTGCATTTTGCAATTTAAAAATATGCCCAAATAAATGCAGACAGGCAGCCTCACGTTGCCGAATGTAAAATTTATTGAATGCACGAATATGCAGCGCCAGTACCGCTCACAAATATCACTTATTCTTTTGCACCAACTCTACCAAATTGCGCGTCAATATGAGTGGTTTAAAAACTTGAATTATTATATAGTACCGAAGTTGAAATAAAATCAAAATATACTTTATTCAAGTGGGTTTCTTCTTTTTTACTATTTTTAAGAAATATAACGAATACACAAGTTAAATGGTTAGTTCCCAAGGTTGGTGGCGCATTGGCGATGTAAATCGTAGTTAATATACATTTTTTTCTAACGGTTTGTAAATTATCGCAAGAGTGGATGAATTTTCAGCCAAAATTCCAACAAAAACCTTACCCTAATGTACAACGCGTAATAGCTACATTTAGTTTATACGATGCTAATAATTAGATTTACTATCGTAAAAGCTGCTGCTGGAATATAGGAAACATAGTCGACTTAAAATATATGTAATATGATTAAGCTCGAGATTATTTATTAAATAAAATAAAGTACCACGACTTGATAATCAATTATATCTACGTATTGATCTACCTCTGCCAAATTGGGTTACTAACATACAAATCATTAAATGAATTCAATTTATATTATAAAATGTTATTCATTACATAATTCAGTATTTTATTTGATTACTAAAAAGTGGTTACGATAATGGCTGTCAGTGAACTCCTTAACAATCGACCCAACCCTGTACACCACTTTTTTTAATTTAATTATATTATAAAACCTTACCATTGACATTGATAGTTGTAACCACCGTTGGTTACAACTATAAACAAAATGATGAATTCGTTTGAATTTAATAAATAATTCCTATTCTTGTTTGTTAGGTATCAATCGCCTAATTTTTGGTTGCCCTACTTGGTATATTTCGTGTTGGCTTTTTAACCATTTTTCCATATCTAACGAGTCTAGGTACCGCGTAGTTACGAAATTTCCAGCTGTAACTCACAGGAATATTTATAGAATGAATGATGGAACTGGTTTTCTTTTAAATTGTACGGAAGGTAGTGTAACGTTATGTTTTGTTTAACTGTATTTTAGCTTGAGCCTTTATGGATTTTTATTCGCTAGGGGTCATTGAACTCTTAATATTTCAACGTTAAAGACAAATATAACCTCTAAATATTGTTGATTTTTCGTTGGGATCACAAAAAGTTAAAATGGTTTCTTAATCATTTTTATTAAAGAGCGTTGCGAACTTAAATGTAACTTTAAGAATTTGTAAGTATCTAATAAATTTCTTCAACACTAATTGTAGAATTTATAAAATATGAAAACTAACATTTTTATTAAGTCATTATTGTAATTACTGTAGTACGTAGTCCATACCATTGTATTTCTCATCGCTTTGAATTTTATTTATATAAACATATACGACGGGCTGAAAACGCGATACCGCAAGCTTGAAAAAATATGCATTTAATATTAAAAACACAATTCAAATAGGATCAGTAGTTCTCGAGAAAATCGTGGACATAGACATCTTTAATTATAATTTTTATTTGTTATTATTCTGCTAATTATTTTTGATTTAATTATTTGTGAAGACTTGATTGGTATATGATTTTTTTATGTGACAAATATTTTTGTATATGTCATAACTGTTTGTCTTCCTGAGATTAAATAAATAAATAGAAATATATATACGGGTTAAACGAATCACTTTTTTAAATCTTTTAATAAAATATAGATATAAAAGAATATCTGGTTGGTCTAGATTCACTTCAGCTTAGACGGGAAGCCGCACTTATAAAATTTTACTATTTAATTCTAGTGCATAGGGTGGATAGCACTGCTGTACGCGAATCAATATATTTATATGTTCCCGACAAATATATGCGTGGTGTTGGAAGACGGCAACATAGATTGTTTTGCTATCCACCTATGTGGCATTCTCCCCAAGCTAGCAACAGCCCCACTGCTAGGGCTGTTAAACTTTTAAATGACTTCGTACGTTGTCGAGATGTAGACATATTTTATGATCCCTTTTATACTATGTTCAAAGAAATTTATATATTTCAGAATTTTAAAAATTAATTTTGTGGTTCCTAAATAGATTTAAGCTTATTTTGTTTACAAATTTTAATTCTATTTTTGTTTTACTAAATTTTATTTTATTTATCCTTGTAGTATTTTATGTTAAATTAGTATGAATAATTAAAAAATGTTTAGTAATTAGTGTAGATATAAGCGACTTGGTGTAAATACTGTAATGCTTATATTTTCAAATAAAGATTATTATTATTATTATTATGGCGCTCATATTTAGAGATATTTCTTCGAGTTTTTTATAATATGATCTAAATTAAATATTATAGGTTAGTACTAGATTAATATATATAGGATAGGATAGGATAGAAGTCGAGATGGCCCAGTGGTAAGACCGCGTGAATCTTAACCGATGAACGTGGGTTCATCGGTTAAGATTCGCTGCTATAATGCGGGTTGGTAGAATACACATGTGGCAGAATTTCTATGAAATTAGACACATGCAGGTTTCCTCGCTATGTTTTCCTGCACCGTCAATCACGAGATGAATTATAAATACAAATTAAGCACATGAAAATTCAGTGGTGCTTGTCCGGGTTTGAACCCACGATCATCGGTTAAGATTCACGCGTTCCAACCACAAGGCCATATCGGCTTTTTTTCTTTAAAAAAATAAATAAAACGAAAACACATAAATAATTACTCTTAATTATTATTCACTCCAATACAAATTACTTGTGTGTCCTTACTTAGTAAACACGTTAAGGTTATGGTGTCCGTCTATATTGAAGTTACAATTTATGTATTTAAACCGTCTGCTTGTTCTTGCCTTATTGATTTTCGTTAGATAATATTGATCGTTATCAGAATCCTAATCGTTAAGTTACAAAATTAAGTACTATAGTATTTATGTATAATATTTATGTATTTATGTATAATATTAAGTACTTATGTATAATATTTATGTATTTATGTATAATATAGTATTTATGTATTAATATCATAAATTATATAATATACAAAAGACATTCTCTACTAATCAACCACGGGAAGTTCACATAAAAAGTCAATAGAAAAATAAATTATTTTAAAGATAAATATGTCCAGTAATAGACATTATATATTGTGTTAATACACTATGAAATTTCATGAATTTTCATGTGCTTAATTTGTGTTTATAATTCATCTCGTGCTTAACGGTGAAGGAAAACATCGTGAGGAAACCTGCATGTGTCTAATTTCATTGAAATTCTGCCACATGTGTATTCTACCAACCCGCATTGGAGCAGCGTGGTGGAATAAGCTCCAAACCTTCTCCTCAAAAGGGAGAGGAGGCCTTAGCCCAGCAGTGGGACATTAACAGGCTGTTACTGTACTGTAAACAATATGTGCGTTTAATAATATGCTCTGTATGCTATGATTTACCGATTGTCGATTATTTCAAGTGTTTTTTGTATTATTTCAATATTTTCAATTTAATATTCAAGTTAAAATATTTTTGAGTCATGACGATTGGTGGTCATGTGAGCAATAAAGTTGTGTTAGGTAAATTTAATTTCAAAATAAACTAAAATGCTAGACTTAGTTACACATTGGAATTTAATATAAAAGGCAGACTCGACTAATATAGTAGTAGACTATATACTAGAAGTATATATATATATATTAAATTATATGATATAATCAACGAACTATTTATGTAATATTTGTTGATCTATAAATATTTAAAGAAACCATATTTAAAATAAATAAAGTAAAAAGATTAATAGCGTGATGCACGTAGGTCACAATTATATACAATTTACACTTGTATAAAATTAATTTAGACTTTCAAAAAGGTTTAACTATTAAAAAAATAATTTAATTTATTCCCTGTTTCTTGACGTGTATTTTGTGTTTATATGATATTACTTTTTCTATAAAAGATTTAATTTTTTTTCTAAAGTCAATAATAATGTCCTCCAGACCGATTTAAGCCACGGCGGCCAATCTCAAAAGAGAACTGCGTAGGACATATTACATAGTGCACAAGTGTGTGCGCAAACACAGGCGCACTCTCTATATAATAACTCTCATAATCATATAGGACGGCAACCCGACACGACCGGAAAAAGTTCAGGCGCAGGACTAACGGCGACTTAACGGAAGTACCTCCTTTTGGAGGCACGGGAGTATACTTCCAACTTCCAGATTCCGGGCTGCTACTGAGAATTTTCGACAGAAAAACTCAATAACCTTTTATTGGCCTGGGATTTGAATCCAGGACCTCAGGGCCTGCGAGGCAGTCAATGTCAATATATATATGTACCAACGTACCTACTATTTTCTAGAATCTAACATCTATAAGTATTACGTTTATATATACAAGTAAGAAAAAAAATTGTTTCTATATTTGTTTATATTTGGTTATAAGTAGTATATTTGTATCCCTTAGCGTAACCTAACCTTGTTAGATTTTAAAGCTTAAGATTTCAAAATGTAAAACAACTAGCTGTCCGTTCCGACTTCTCAGGGGAAAAATAAGGATGTTATATTAAATATCGAGATATTTTCTAATCAAAAATTTATTTATGCCAAAGTATTCCGATTACTGTGTTAAAGCGTCATCAATTTTTATTTATCACCATTGTTGATGCTTGCTTTTGTTTATTTATTTGTGGTCGGGGTATTGTATTACAATATGATTGAAAAAAACAAGCTGCCTTTTTAGCCGGTTTTCATGACTTCTCGCAGAAGGAAGCGTGAGGCAAGTGCTGACTCGCTCCGCCGAAAAAGACCGGGGAGGAGGCACTGACGCTATGCGCACCTTCTTCTCCCGCCATAAGCGTCGCCAGGGTTAGGGGGATACTCTACTACGGGAACCCATTAGTAATGCAGGCCCGATCAGGCAGGCCAATCGCCGAGGCGTCAGGGTAGGATGCGCAAGCGATCCCATGTCACCCCCTCGAATAGACAGTGGGTAGCACTGGATTTTTAGTAGGTATTCCGGTGCCTTCAGCACCGGCCAGTCCCACATACACACGCACGTCATGTGGGAGGAACCCGTAAATGCGTTTTTCCAGCGAAAAAAAAAAATGGCTTTCATGAAATGAAATGACATTACATGTTCCATTGGTGGTTAAAGTTCTCTTGGATGAAAAGGTTTAAGTCTTATTCCATGAAATGCTTTAATGTGGGCTGGTAAATAGACAAATTGGATTGGTAACAAAATTGCATCTGATATATATAGGTTGTCTCACGGTGTTTTCCTTCACTGCTGATGATATTATAAACACAAATTAAGCACATGAAACCTCAGTGATGCTTGCCCGAGCTTGAACCCATAATCGTTTAAGATACGACGGATAACGATTATGTCATCTCGACTCAATTGTAAGTATGTACAAACTTTGAAAAACCGGTTAAAAAATAACAAATTATATTTAATTAAAAAGGTAATAAATAATTTTATTTCTCGTTATGAAAAATATAGCTATAAACAGGCGGGAATTTAAATAATAAAATTATACAGCCTTACTTATAAACTACAGCCTTAAATATTTTGTGTGTCTACAGTACCAAGCTGTTCCTCGTGACTGTGTGTTAATTGTTTTCCCTTCACGAGTGCAACCTCCAGGTCATCTGTACTGCGACAGGATCGCATGTCTGCCTGACGCCAACTTTTGAAATGCTTTTTCTGTGTTGGTTTCATGGCACCACGTGGGTTGTTGAGGCGCTAAGGGTGCTGTTTATGCGCTTGACACATAACTCTTAGAAAAGTTATCAGCTCTTACGACAACCCAATGATTACCAATGGTTAAGTTTTTATTATAATATCAGAATATATAGTAAATTGTGTTCTTGGTGACTGTTAATAAGCCAGAAGTGCCTACACACATATTTGAAAAATACTATTAAAATAATCATTACGTTCATAAATACATACGTATCATTCGTAATAATTTGCGTTAATAATATTCGTAAACATGCTTAGTTGTTTTCCTAGGTATAGCTAGGTATGAGCCATCAACGTTGTTATCGACTTATTAGTCGATAACAACGTTGTATTTAGTATATAATGTTTTATATCTGACTTATAAACAGCTTAGATGTATGCATTATAAATTATTAAAACTTTTAAAATGGTTGTATTATAATTTTGTTATTAAAATCGTATATTATTGAGTAGAGAGAACTAAAAAATCTAGTTTGAATATTTTGATTCGAGCGTCTGAATTTTGTAATGATCACGCTATACATCCTTATACAAGATGTAATTCACGCTCGTCACGTTAATAGTCTAAATTAAAGCGGACTAAACTATGAGACGCAGTTACTTTTATAATAATATGATTATTAAGCCTTTAAAGAGCGCTGCGCTATAATGGATTTATTTTAATATGATATATAATAATATAAGAAATATAAAACAACCAAGAGAAGAATGACAAATAAAACAACATTATATACATAGGTTTATATTTTTAAGTTAAATTTAATTTAATTGAAATATTATTTGCGACTATAAATGCTATGTATAAAAGATGCAAAGTCGCTAAGATGTAAGGTTGTTTTATTTAAAAGGATATTAACCTTAGTTGGTAAACAAACAATAGTATGTGTATCCAACTTGTTTGCTTTTATACGTTACCAGTAAAACCAGATTAATTTATATTAGTGCTGGCAATAAATAACAGGAGTATAAAAAGGTCCTTCGACTGGTAAGGATTGAATCTGCAACTTATATATTGCTGACTAGTGAGCTATTCAAATAAACAATTAGTCTGCTAGATAATCATATCACGCTGTATTATTTTATTAAATATGAAGGATGAATGTTAGACAAACTTTATAAATATACATTAACTAAGATATGGAACTTTCCTAAGCAATTTGCTACTCATCGCAATAAATCTGTTATTTATATATTTGTTTATTCATAACATGAAGCTTGCACCTTCATTTGAACCAAGGTCAACCAATTTTCAAGGCAACTCATATGTTTCCATGCTATTAAGGTGTTCCGAAGAATTTTAAGCATATGTTATCTTCAAGGTCACTTGTACGTCATGGTCAATGTTAAAAAGTGCGTTGTCAGATTTAATCGGTATGCCGTTTGTATGCCGGATTAATATACGCAATTTCATTATGATTGTTGCCAGAAGTCTAGAATAAGAAGTCAAATTGGTAATGTAAAAAATATTAATCTTAAGTTGTCTAATCGTACTATGGTATCTAAGTTATTATATGCGCTTGTGTGTCTGTAAATACGTTGGATCATGGTGTTGAGCGAAGCCAAAATTTTTAACTTTTTTTTCTATCAGTTTTAAAGTCATGTCAAGTCAAACAATAAGACAAAAAGAAATACACACTATAATAAAAAATATGTCAACATTTTATTTTTTATAGTATTTACGTATTAAACAATTCATACACGTGTCATTTTGACTAGCAACGCAGTTCGTCACGTAAAAGAGATCGCTATCTTTGAATAACAAACATCTTAATACACAGTATATCAAATTAACGATGTATATACCATAAAGAACATAATTTAAACATAATTTTATAATAATTGATATGTAATATAGGAATTAATATTAAGGAACATTTAATTACATTTTAGGACCAATATTACATAGTTAGGAACTGAAAATTTTATTGATGATGATGACCAACTTCGGTCCTGGCCACTAATCTCAAGAGAGACAAGCCAACTTAGTGGGATTATAGAGCACAAGTGCTTGCGCAAACATACGTTCACTATTCTATTGCCTCAGTTCGGGTGCAGGACCAACGCCTTCACATGCGGGATTGTACACACTTTTAACTTCCAGACTCCGGGCTAAAACTGAGAATTTTTCGAAAGAAAAACCCAATAACTTTTTATTGAGCCAATCTTGGATTTGAACCCAAGACCTCGGGATGTGGCCTTATTAGCCACTAGAGCAATGAGGCATCTCGTCGTTTAATTGGCGTATAATCGACAAGATCTGGATAGATAGAAGATATTTTATTTTTTAATAGTAATGGTATACGAGTGATATTTTTAAATTCATTGCTCAAAATATAAGTATAATATTTTGTTGTTTCTTTAATGAGTTTCTGCTTAGTCTTAAGGTTCACCTCTTGTTCCAACTGCATCAGTTTATATAGGTTAGAAAATATATATATAAAAAAAATAGACAACAAGTCTTTATTCAGAACTATCTTTTATAAGGAATCGACAATTGTTGCGCGATCGTGTTTTATCTTTGCAAAGCATTGAATTGAGAGCAACTTTATACATTGCTGAATTGAGTAGGAAATCGGATTTGAACAATTTGTCGAGCATCGGAAATACTTGCTGTTAGCGATAACATCAGAAATAAACGTGAAATGAGCAACACAAGTATAAATATATGAGTTTCCAGATGTTTGAAAATGGTAACTGTGTGTCCAGTATGAGTTTCTTTACATATTATGACGAGCCGGTTGGCGTGGTTGGTAGATACTTGCCTTTCACGCCGAAGGTGAAACATGAACATGTCTGTTTGTCCTGAGTCTGGGTGTTATTATCTATATATATGTATATATATACATACATATGTATTTACAAAAGAAAAGTAGTATATGTAGTATATCAGTTGTCTGGTTTCCATAGCACAAGCTCTGCTTAATTTGGGATCAGATGGCCGTGTGTGAATAATGTCCCAAGATATTGTTATTATTCGATAGCGTCGATGTTAACTGCGATTTGTATGAAATTCAGATTATTGCTACTAGTTTTTATTTCATACAAAAAACAGTTAACGAAAACGCTGTCAAAAGAGTAAAAAACTCCGCATCGACTGTGAACGTCCGTAGCATGATTTTAATTATTTCAGATTCGTTTAACAATTAGCATATTTTTCCTTATAGTTTTAAAGCAATGCTATATAGTTAAAAATACGTATATAATATGAAAGTACCAGATATCTATTTTTTAAATTGAGCCTCTTATTTACTCCAACAAAGAATTTGTACACTTGTGGTATTTATAATACAATTATTCATTCAAGAAGCAAAAAAGGGCGATAAGTAAAATAAAACTGTACGCGGAAGATGAGTTTAATCATAGCATTGCAAGTTTTTAAATGTCAAAAATAATGGAGTTTATAAATGAAAGTGAATTCGATCCAAAGATAATGGAAACATTTAATATCGAAGACATGCCCTTAATGAGAAGTATTCGTAAAGGCTTTCTTCCGTATTATTAAAATATGTCATTAATTTTATTACACTCCATGTGTTGATATTTTTTTTATCTTACATTAATTTTATCAATCACATTCAGAAATGACACTATCACTAATTCAAATATTGTATTTTTAATATTCAATGACTTTTAATTGTTTCTTGTTTATATGTAATTCAATTCAATATATCAAATTATAAAGTACTATTAAATTAATCTATTCAAGTATTAATAACTTATTATTTATATCAAACTAAATAACTTAAATGGAGGCGTTATCTTTACAACTTCAAATAGTGGATTTGGGTTAAATCAATAATCGATCATTAATAAAAAACCGAACTGTACTTAAATAATACTATCCCATTATTAATTATTTAATTGTTAAATGACGTTTTAACAGTACTATTAGTAAGCCGCTAACTGATGGCCAACCGATGTGACATGTAATGTGAAATTAAAATCATCGAATTAAATCAATTATACTTCAACATTTATCACGAACATTCTGGTATGTAATTAAGCTATTGTTTTGTTATTAAAAAATGCAACATATAAGGATATAACGCGATCATAACAAAATATAAAGATGCACAAATTAAAAGACATAAGCGCTAGTTTTCATTTTTTTTTTTAATGTGAAATGGCCTTTCCGTAAGACCGGCTCATGTGCCGTGACGGTAAACGGCATGATGCTCTCTTATGCCTTCGACCTCTATGCCGCTGCTCTCTAAAAATATATATATATATATTTATTTTAATCTACGTTCTAATTAATTTTAATCGATATTTATTTATCGGTATTATTAATTTTAATTTATTTAAATAACCATAGGTTTTATGTTTTACATATGTTGGGTGTCCCGTGTACGTTTGAAATATCTTGTTACAGAAAATGTCAGGACATAATTAATAGTTTTCATGTTTATATTCATATATAACATTTCTTATAATATTTATAGTGCAATTGTCGTAAATTAGGACATATTATTCCTATCCTATATAATAATGATAATATGCTTAGAACTTATCTAAAGATTGCAAATTAAAATCCGGGTTTAATTTCATTTTAAGTCGGAAACTTTTGTTAAATGGTTCAAAATCAGTGAAGCTATATGATGGAATGTAATTCGCGGAAGAAATTATAAAAAAGGAATGTACATTGCTTGTAATCAAAAGTACTAATACAATTATCGACAATATAAGTTTCATGCTCCACTTTTTATAAGATACTATAAAAATACCTACACCAAACATTACCTATTAATAAATATATTTATGTAGCTAGCGCATAATAAATTATGCATACTAAATGATTAAGATACGACATTTTGGAATGAAACGCCGTATGAGGTCAAATGATATTTTTAATTATCACCATCGAGGTTATTGATTTTATTTTAATATTAATTTATAGGAAATTTTAGTGCTAGAATATATGTAGCTTTGTGCAAGATAGTGCTAAGAGACGAGATGTGTTCAGTAGCCCGAGCTCGGGGCTGATATAGCTTTTGAGAGTTAATTGGTGTGACGGTTGCAAAAGAAGTAGAAGTGCTAGGTGATTATCTTTTTCAAATTAGTCTTGACACTAGGTTTATAACAATATTATTACCTTCTCTTTTTCTTCAAATTCAATTAATTAACCAATTTGTTTTTCTGTCGCTACGTTTCATATTATTATATTATGTTAAACAAATCTATCATTATGGAGTATGACGGGTTTTCCTTCTTTTTTAAAGGTAGGGATATTTTTTATCTTGAAATCTCTTATCGTGTGGGAGAATACCTTCGGTAGCGACACGATGTATTTATAAGAATATTATATCTATTAAACAACAAATGATGTAATAATAATAATTATTATTAATATTAAACAAATTTATTGCACACTCACAAGGAAAAAAAAGACAAATACAAGTAAAAAAGAAAAAGAAAAACAAAAGCTTAAGAATAGTCATGCTATATAAACATAATTGCGGACTGTAATATGATCCATTAAAGCACGCATCATATTACAGTTCGCAATTTCTTATCAAAGAGAAAATCGTGTCAAAAATAATAATAAGTAAGGCATTCTGTTCTCTGAAAGATTATATTATAGATGATAAAAACGCTTTGATTCACTTGTATACATTTTCGTTGATTTGAATGCAAGATTTTTGTCCGTTGACTTGCCTGATGTAAAGCATCGACACGGTCTGGGATGTAGCACGCTTGCCTAGAAGAAACCTGTTTAATTTGAATTTGAAGTACAGTATCAGGAAATACAGACTCGGGATATAAGATATATAAATTTAATTATTTATGATTCATATTTGATTAAAAAGAGTAATTACTAGTAGACTTTTTGGTAGAAACTATATTAAAAAATTTATTCTGTGAAATGATGACTCAAACGCGTTTGCACTTCGATAGAATTATTATGAATTGTATGCACACTCATCAGATATTCTACCACTAAACAGCAATACACAGTATTGTTGCTATCCCGTTTGAAGGGTGAGTGAGCCAGTGGAACTAAAAACACAAATCTAACCGCGTTTATAATTAGCATTACAGAGTAATGTGAATTCGTTTTACTTGGAAGCGGAAGTTTAATTCACTTGCATAAATGTTAAATCCATCCAACCGTTAACTGACTAGATAGTATTTAATAACTGCTATAGTTGTTACAAACTTGTTTTAGTGTTTTGCTAGAACTCACTCCGTTTTCACAATTTTAGAATACATAATATAATGGGTATACATAACCCATGGGAAAAAAGGGGTATACATAAATTGCGAATTGACATAATGAATTGGCGCGCCTGTAATAAGGCATAGGCCTTATTACAGGCTGGACATAGGTCCAGCAGTGGATTAATGTGGGCTGAATATGATGATGATGATGCATAAATCGTACTAACGAGATCATCTTCGCCTCTGAGGAGATCTCCGCCGAGTCGCGAGTGAAGAACAAACATGGGAAGGAAGGATACGATACTCAACCTTACAAACAAAACAACTGTAGCGGGCCGCAAACAAAAAATATTTAGTTAATGATTTCTTATGTTTCGGGATTGTATATAATATATATATATATATAAACCGTTAATATATATATATATATCAATTAATGTAACACATAAAATTAAGCTGTCACTTATAAAACGTAATTTTACTGTATTTGTTCTAATTGTTCAATTGTGTTTTACTAATTGTTTGGATTTTGTTTTTATTGTTATAGTAATCTATATACTTAAGTGAATTGTAACGTCAAATAAAAAAAAAACTAAGTTATTAATCTGAATGTATCTTTAATAAGCACATGATAGATTTTTTTAGAATAAGAATGTATTATCTAAAAATGTAAACGTGTAGTAGCTACTAGATGTCCAAAGAAATGTATATATATAAATAATCTCTTAGTAAATTATTATTATATATGTTGGAACTAAATTATGATACGATATATTGCGATAAATTAAATACGAGTATCATATGCGTATATTCCAAGCCTCGCTATCAAAACAAGCAAATATTGGCTAGGCAGTGTTAATAACAAGGCGTATGTTTCTAAGCTCTCGTCCTCAAAGTTAAACAGTACATCCTGGTAAGAGGTGAGTTTGAATAGGAAAACTTTATTCATTATTTATATGAGGAGTGCCCTTATTTAACAGTAAGGATACTTTAAAAATAAAAATGACTTATGTCTTACAATAATATAACATATGTAAAATACAAACGGAGCGGCCGTGGAGTACCGGCTTAGAATAGTACTCCCCCAATCTCATCCCGTGGGTGTCGTAAGAGGCGACTGAGGGACGGGGAAAAGGGGGGATGGGCAGCAGCGTCCCCCCTCCCATAAACATCTTACCCCCTACTGCGCTCGCCAACACGCCTGCCCAGCGCGGCGAGTATGGGCAAACCCCTCCCTAAATGGCAGATGCGCCCAAAAAAAGGCCCCCAGTTACCGGCAAGCCCGCTAGGCCCGACCAAGGTAGCGGTCGTGGTATCGGCAGGGCAGGGGGTGCTAAGAATCACCGGTTCACGGCAGGCTACCGTATAAAACGACTGAAAATGGCAACGTATAATGGACGCTCGATGAGGCTGGACCATCACCTCGCCGAATTAGAAGTAGAGTTAAGTCATATAAACTGGCATATACTGGGGTTATCTGAAGTCCGAAGACAGGGGGAGGACACGATAACTCTAGAGTCCGGTAACTTACTCTACTTCCGCGAAGGTGATAACCTCTCCCAGGGTGGTGTCGGTTTTCTAGTCAAAAAGGATCTCATTAGCAGCATTGTGGAAATCAGTAGTGTGTCGAACCGGGTAGCGTACCTTGTCCTAAAACTTTCCGACAGGTACTCCCTGAAGGTTGTACAGGTATATGCGCCAACTTCGACATACTCTGATGATGTGGTCGAAGCGATGTACGAGGACATCGCAAAGGCCCTCAACGACACCTCGAGGGCCCACTACAATGTTGTTATGGGAGACTTTAATGCTAAAGTGGGAGTACAAGATAGCGGTGAATCGAAAGTCGGACCTTACGGCTTGGGCTGCAGAAATCACAGGGGGCAAATGCTGGTAAACTTTCTCGAAGCGCAGGGGCTTTTTTTGATGAATTCTTTCTTTCAAAAGAAGCCTCAGAGGAGGTGGACCTGGCGAAGCCCCGATAACGTGACAAGGAACGAGATAGACTTTATCATCTCGAATAAAAGGCACATATTTAGAGATGTTTCAGTGATCAACAGGTTTAATACCGGAAGTGATCACCGCTTGGTTCGAGGCACTCTAAATATCAACTTAAAAGCCGAAAGATCGAGAATGATGAGGTCTACTCTCCGACCTACCATGCTCCAAGCTGCTCAAGGCTCCGAAAAGTTCCAAATGGAACTTCAAAATCAATTCACCGCGTTGGAAACCATAAGCAGCATTGATGAGAGAACCGACACGCTGGTCAAAATACTGCAAAACACATCCCGCAAGTGTTTTCCGCCACAGAGAAGAGACAACGCACCAAAACTCTCTGCTGAGACACTCGAGCTCATGAGAAAACGACGAGAACTACCATCGTTTTTGTCAGATAAGGCCTTAAACCGAACAATAAAAACGCTGACGCGACGCGATCTCCGACGCTCCAATACCCGTGCCATCAAGGCTGCGATTGAGCAAAATCGGGGATCGAAAGTGTTCGCTCGCAAGTTTGGGAGGCCGCGTCTGACAAAACTTAAAACTGAAAATGGTGGGGTCGTTACCTCTAGGCCTGAGATTATCGGAGAAGTAGAGAGGTTTTATGGGCAGTTGTTCTCTTCAAGATCGGATAAACCCATGGGAATCAGTATTGATGACCAGCGCGCCCCTCTTATGCGCCATTACTCCGAGGAGCTCCCGGTCGTTGACCAAGGAGAGATTAGGGCGGCTCTAGAACAGCTTAAAAACAACAAATCTCCGGGAGATGACGGAATCACAACAGAGTTGCTTAAGGCAGGCGGGACTCCGGTCCTGAAAGAGCTAGCAAGCCTCTTTAATTCCGTCATCCAACATGGCAAGACCCCGGAAACGTGGAGCGGGAGTGAGGTGGTACTGTTTTTCAAGAAAGGTGATAAAACCCTCTTGAAAAACTACAGACCAATCTCCCTCCTGAGTCACGTGTATAAGCTGTTCTCAAGAGTCGTCACGAACCGTCTCGCCAGACGACTTGACGAGTTCCAGCCCCCAGAGCAAGCCGGCTTTCGATCAGGCTACAGCACCGTGGACCACATCCATACTGTTCGGCAGATTGTGCAGAAGACCGAAGAGTACAATCAGCCGCTGTGTATGGCATTTGTGGACTACGAGAAAGCCTTCGACTCCATCGAAACCTGGGCAGTGCTCGACTCATTGCAGAGATGTCATATCGATTGGAGATATATCGAGGTACTGAGATGTCTGTACAACGCCGCTACAATGACTGTCCACATCCAGGACTGTAAGACGAAGGCGATCCAATTGCGCAGAGGGGTGAGACAGGGGGATGTAATATCCCCGAAACTGTTCACCAACGCGTTGGAAGACGTTTTCAAAACGCTGGATTGGACTAGGTATGGAGTCAATGTAAACGGCGAGTACATCTCACACCTTCGATTTGCCGACGATATCGTCATCATAGCAGAGTCGCTGGAACAACTCACCGAAATGCTGCGTAGCCTAGGCGAGTCTTCCCGGTGTGTCGGTCTCGGCATGAACTTGGACAAGACCAAGGTCATGTTCAATAGGCATGTCGTGCCGGGACCGATATACGTCGAGGGGAAACCTCTCGAAGTTGTTAGTGAATATACCTACCTAGGACAGATAATACAAGTCGGTAGGAACAACTTCGAGAAGGAAGCCGATCGAAGAATTCGCTTGGGATGGGCAGCATTTGGCAACCTTCGTCAAGTCCTCAAGTCGTCTATACCGCAATGTTTGAAGACGAAAGTCTTCAACCAATGCGTCTTACCTGCCATGACATACGGTGCCGAAACGTGGACACTAACTGCGGGACTAGTCCACAAATTCAAAGTCGCTCAGCGTGCTATGGAGCGAGCTATGCTCGGAGTATCTTTGAAGGATAAGATCAGAAATGAGATTATCCGGAAAAGAACCGGAGTCACCGACATAGCTTGCAAAATTAGCAGGCTGAAGTGGCAGTGGGCTGGTCACGTATGTCGTAGGACCGATGGCCGTTGGAGCAGACGAGTCCTAGAGTGGAGACCGCGAATCGGCAAGCGCAGCGTAGGGCGCCCTCCAGCCAGGTGGACCGACGACCTTAAGAAGGTGGCGGGCACCAACTGGATGCGGAAGGCGGAGGACAGGGAGCTTTGGCGCACCTTGGGAGAGGCCTATGTTCAGCAGTGGACAACGATTGGCTGTTGATTGATTGATTTGAAAATACAAATGGATTTGAAGTCATAGACAGCACGGCCTAGATCTAAGTGCTATCAATTCATCTTCTATTCTGAGTTAACACATTTAACCTTTATTTATTTTTTACCCATCTGGGTAGGTGCTACACAAACTGATCCGCGAAACAATGATGCTTAGTATTGCTATGTTCTGGTTTAAAGTGTGAGTGCGTTATCTGTTTTAGTGTGTTGAGTGTTCTAAGGATATTCTCCTCGTCGTACACAAATCTATACTCTATCTCACTACCTACAGAAATAAGACGGAGGTATACTGTCGTGAAAGTCAGCCAAACCAGTGCAGTGTTGAAGATAAGTATTATTTATCTACTTTGCTGCTCTATTGCAATATTTACCTTTACTTTACTTAGTAACAGCCTGTGAATGTCCCACTGCTGGGCTAAAGGCCTCCTCTCCTCTTTTTGAGGAGAAGGTTTGGAGCTTATTCCACCACGCTGCTCCAATGCGGGTTGGTGGAATACACATGTGGCAGAATTTCAGTGAAATTAGACACATGCAGGTTTCCTCACGATGTTTTCCTTCACCGTAAAGCACGAGATGAATTATAATCGCAAATTAAGCACATGAAAATTCAATGGTGCTTGCCCGGGTTCGAACCCACGATCGCCGGTTAGGATTCACGCGTTCTTACCACTAGGCCATCTCGGCTAGTGGTAAGAACGCGTGAATCCTAAACTTTACTTTAAACTACTAAATGCAAGTAAATTTTATAACAACATATGAATCTCATTGATTATGTATATAATTGAATCATTAACTCGTTCCACATATCCTTGCGAGAGCTCGTAAATGTTACCCAAAGTGAGTTGTTCAAAACGAACTTGTAGCGGAAGTTTTGATTCATCCTTTTAATATTCAAGCATTATCAATTGTGTCTTGTTTTGTTGTGATTAATTTAAAAGAATGTAAAATTACTAATAAAGATAAAATTGTAATGAAAAATGTGTTTATCGAGAACATTATGGAGGTGAATAAGGAGGGAGTAGATATTATTTGCGATATGTTTCAACGCGCAGCACGACTTAAATTATAAACAAATTTAGTATGAAAACTTTGAGTTACTTGTTCCGCTTGAACTAACAATCTAACCACTGAGCCACCTTGGCTTTCTCGGTCAAAAAACATAAAATAGTGTGAATTGTGTTCAACGGATAAAAAATTACTAATTTTGCTGAAATAAGTCGATGATATTTTATGAATTTGAAATGTGCTATGGTCATCAAATTATACGTTCACGGCTCGTATATAAGGCATCAATCATATTATTAATAATAATTATTGAATATTATCGATATTTAATAAATATTTATATTACTTCAAAATATAACCGATGTCATATAGTTAATAATTGTGGCAGAATTTTGAATTTAACATTAACAAAATCAATAGCGATTATTCGGGCACTTACTTGTTAAGGTACAGCAAACTATTATTAAACATTTAAAGATATAAATATAGTTTAAAAATAGTATATCTGATAGTAGATGTAATAATTACAGACTTACATAACAATTACATACACGAATTCATCGTCTCATATTAAAATATACTTAAACTAATGTATACAAAATAAAGTTTTGAAAAATTATTAAAATTAAAGCAAAAATAAAAATAATAGGAACATAGTTAAATTATTATTTTTTGCCAAAAAAATTCTTGTATTTCTGCAAGTTGTCGGAATATATATTAATGATTTTTGACACATTGCATAGTTCGTTATATTCAGGACACATCCTAATAATTGGACTGTTTTTGACAAAATTAGCTCTTGAGATGGTGAGCCCATTAACTACTTTTATCA